>NW_027361751.1:8642500-9242500 GCF_039654945.1 Dendrobates tinctorius
TTAAAAGGAAAGACCTCTCTAAAGTTGAGAGGCCTTCCTCGTACCCAACCTCTCAAACTCCAGAGAACGGACCTTCACCAGGTCACCCAAAATGTTGCCTACGACCTCGTCCCTTGGGAGGGATTTCTGCTGCGTCGAGACTAAACACCGTGCATTCCAAGTGTAGAACCTAACCACTACACTGACTAGGAATAAAGTGCACGGGTCCCGGCCACCCAGGGTTCTGAATGCCCCATAGGCCCACTCAGCATAGGAGAGGGACGCCAGCCGCGGCCAGCGTATGGAAGCACCCACCCTGTTGTAAACCTCTGTATTAAAGGGACAATGAAGCAGGAAGTGCTCCATGCTTTCCAGCACATCGCCACACTCCTCCCGGGGACAACCCCGATCATCAGAGTTCCTGTACTTCAGGTTATCCCTTACATACAGTCTCCCGTGAAAGCAGCGCCAGGCCAAGTCCCAAAACTTCATGGGGATCCGTTTGGAATTCAAAAACCCCAGCCCGACCTCCAGATCCCGGCCTGGGCAATCCCTAAGGGCCAGGGGCTTCTGGAAATGGGTCATCAGGACCCTTCTGTCAAGGCATTGCCTCGACATGGTCCTGATCTCCCACATTCCCAGACCCCACCGGCGGATCACCTTCAGAACCGGGGTAGTGTAAGCCGGGAGATGCCCATGAGGTGTACGCAGGTCCTTCACTCGCCCTCCTGTCTCCCATTCCTGGAAGAAGGGCCGAAGCTAACCCCGACAGGAGACTACCCACGGAGGAGCCCTCTCTTGCCAGAGGTTTGCAATGTTAATCTTAACAAAGGTGTTCACTAGGAACACCACTGGGTTGACCATACCCAACCCGCCTAGTCTCCTCGTGCGGTATGTGACCTCCCTCTTAATTAGGTTGAGCCTGTTCCCCATAACAGTTGGAAGAACAGGCTGTAAACCCGTGTCCAGAGGGGCTCTGGCAAGATGCACACACTGCCCAGGTAAATTAACAAAGGTAGCAAATAGCCTTTGGCCAGGGCAACCCTTTCCCTCAGGGTTAAAGTCCAACCCTTCCACTGGTCCACCTTTTGGGCGGCGATCTTCAGTCTGCCCTCCCAATTTTGCTGGGGGTAGTCCCCGGGGCCAAAACTGATGCCTAAAATTTTGGCGGTGGCCTGAGGCTCTGGGAGGGTGTCCGGGAGACCAAAACTAGGATCTCCCCCTCCCAGCCAGAGACTTTCGCACTTGTCCCAGTTGATCATGGATCCGGATGCCTCCGAGTAGCGTACCACCTCCGACATAACCCAGTCCGCCTCCCCTCTCGAGGATACGAAAAGGGAAACATCGTCGGCGTATGCCATCACCCTCAGAGAGGACCCAGAGCCCGCCTGGTCCATCCCGACTCCCGCCAACGGTCCACGATCGACCCTCCTCAGGAAGGGATCAATCGCGAACACGTATAAAAGCGGGCTCAGCGGACAGCCCTGACGGACCCCAGAACCCACCTCAAAAGGGCGACCTGACCAACCGTTCACCAGCGGAAAAGTCTCAGCCCCTTGGTATAAGGTCTCTAACCAATTTACAAACCTCCCGGGCAGACCATACCTCAAAAGGACGGACCAGAGGTACTTGTGGTTGACCCGGTCAAAGGCCTTCGCCTGGTCTAAGGACAGCAAGTACCCCTTCCAGTGGCCTGCCCTACCCTGCTCCACTGCCTCTCGGACACCGAGTACAGCACTAAAAGTACTGCGGCCTGGAACAGAGCAGTGCTGGGCCCCCGAAAGGAGCCGGGGTGCAAATTTCACCAGCCGATTAAAAAGCACCTTGGCCAGAACCTTCCGTTCCGTATCGAGAAGCGCTATGGGACGCCAATTCTCGATACGGGACGGATCCTTACCCTTTGACAGAATAATGAGGGCTGACTTCCTCATTGACTCGGGAAGAGTGCCCGAGGAAAGACACTCATTAAATACCCCTGTCAAGAGGGGGACCAAGGAGTCCCTAAAAGTCTTGTAAAACTCAGATGTTAAGTCATCCGGACCTGGCGATTTCTTGGGCCGGAGCCCATCAATGGCCAGTCTAACTTCCTCTTCCCCGATTTCTTCTGCCAAAACATCAAGAGAGGGATCACCCCCTGGCTCAGGGACGGCTTCAGCCAGGAAAGCTGACATCCTGTCCCGATCCAGATCCTTCTTTTCCAAGAGGTGTGAGTAAAAGGATCTGACCACCTCCAAGATCCCTGATTTGGATCTGTTCAGGGACCCTGTACTGTCAATCAGTCCTGTCACCATCTTACAATTCACTGACATCTTGCAGTTTCTGTAAGGGTCGGGCGAGCGGTACTTCCCGAAATCCCTCTCAAAAACCAAAGATGTGTGCCTATCATACTGACACCTCTTGAGCAAAGATTTCACCCTGGAGATTTCCTCGCGGTCACCTCCAGTCGAGACAAGCTGCTCGAGTTTCCTCCCCAGGGCCTGGTACAAGCGGTGCCTGTTCAAGCACCTGAGGCTCGAGAGCTGGCGGAAGAAACCTGCCACTCGCTTTTTGAAGATCTCCCACCACTCTGACTTACTACTACAGAGATCCAACAGCGGTACCTGGCTCTGAAGAACGTCCTCGAAGGATTGTCTCACCTCCGCTTCTTCCAGCAGGGACGAATTGAGCTTCCACAGCACTCTTCCCATCCGAGGAGTCTCTGCAACATTCAGAGAAAAGAAAATTAGACAGTGGTCGGAGAACTCCACCTCAACGGCGGACACAGCGGAAAAGATGGTGTCCTCCTTTAAAAAAAACCTGTCTATTCTAGACCTGCTGCTACCCCTATGATAGGTGAAACCCCCGTGACCTGGGGTGTGCCGGATGTGGACATCCACCAGGCGAGCTTCACTGGCTATGCTATTCAACGCGACGCTATCATAAGCCAGGCGATCTCCGGGACCCCCCCGGTCACGGGACCTCGTAATGGTATTGAAGTCCCCACCGAAGACCACCTGTCGGCTCGTAAAAAGAAAGGGCTTGATCCTCAGGAAGAGACACTTGCGGTCCCACTTTGACTGTGGGCCGTAGATGTTTATGAGCCGAAGCTCTTGTCCCCTCATGAAGACATCAAGGATCAGGCACCTCCCCATTTCCAACTCGGTAACCCGTCTGCATTCCACATCTGCGGTCTTAAAAAGGACCGCCACCCCGCTATACGGCTCGGCCGCAAGAGACCAGTATGAGGGCCCGCACCTCCACTCCCTCCGTGCTTTATGGATGGCCCCCATGTCAGTTATTCTAGTCTCCTGCAAGAATAAAATTTCTGCCTCAATTCGGGAGAAAAAATCGTAGGCCGTGAAGCGAGCCGCATCTGACTTTATGCTGGCGACATTAATAGACGCCAGCGTCAACGGGGCGAGTTCCGCCATCATGGGTGATCGAGTTGGACGGCCAGCCTCTTCCCGCTATCTTTACCTCCACCTGGGGAGGGGTCGGACATCCTTCTCTTGAGCGATGCCCCCGACATATCCATCCCCCCTCCCCCGGTGTCCTCGCCCCCGGGTTCCAGGTCTGTCCCCCCCTCAGGAGGAACAGTGCCCCCTGAGGGACGGACTCCACCATCCCCTGAAGGACTCTCTGGTGGCACCTCCGGCCCAGCATCCCCGTCTTGCGGCTCATCATCCGAGCCTCCGAGGACGCTGAACCGGTTAGAGAGAGCAATCAGAGGGGGGTCAGCGGGCCCTTCCGAACGCACCCTGATGGTCGGGGGTGGGGGAGGCTCTGAAGGCTTATTAGTCTTCTTCCTCCCCTTCTTACTGCGTTTGGCACGTTTGGGCCTGCCACCCGGTGCTGTAGGCTGCTCTTGGACATCCTCCTCAACACTTTCATATTGTGAGGACCCGTCCGAGTCAGCCGCTTTCTCCTCTTTCTCCATCCTCCTGATCTCCTCTCTCACTGTACGCTCCCCCAGGACCTCAGAGGCTTTTGCCACGGGCCTGGAGGGAGGAGCAGGCATCGACCCGGTTGCCCGGGACACCACCTGCCCCCCGTCTCCATGGCGTTTTACCTGCCGCCGCTGGTACGCGGGGCCCCTTACCTTGGCAATGCCTTTCCTCACCGGTCCCTTAGCCCCCTCCCCTCCGCCACCACCTGCCACAGCAGCAGGGACTCCGCCAGGGCATTGGAGAAGGAACGAGGGCAGCGGCTGAGAGGGTGGCCTAGGTCACCACACAGGTGACACCGAATGTCCTTACAC
The DNA here is from genome assembly GCF_039654945.1 of Dendrobates tinctorius. NCBI lineage: Eukaryota > Metazoa > Chordata > Amphibia > Anura > Dendrobatidae > Dendrobates > Dendrobates tinctorius. Next base: position 8,646,717 of record NW_027361751.1, read on the forward strand.
GAGGCGGCTAGGTGACCTACCCCCCCACACAAGGCACATTTCTGCACCTTGCAGCTTGCGCTGAAGTGGGTGGGGTCGCCGCACTTGTGGCAGACCTTCGGCTGCCCCTGGTAGAAGACCAGGATCCTATCCCTACCCAGGAACGCCGAGGAAGGGATGTGGGTGACCGTGCCGCCGGAAACCTTCAACTTTACCATGAAGGTCCAGCCCCCCGACCAGATGCCAAACTCGTCCCGATTTTTTTTGGGGACCTCAGTGACTTCCCCATAACGGGAAAGCCACGTCATAATGTCCACGCCTGCGAGCGACTCGTTACATGTGATCACGGTCACTCGCTTGACGGAATTTTGGCGAGACACCGCTTGCGCATCGAAATCTCGCCATCCGGGCTCTTCCCGCACCAGCTCGTAGTTCGACCAGAAGAGCTCGAGCCCCTCTGGCCGCACGAAGCTGACGTCAAAGAAGCGGGACGCCGAAGGATGTATCAGGGCGAAGATGTCGTTTGCCCCGAAGCCCATCTTAAGGAGGAGCTCTACCACCCTGCTCCTAGGCGGGCAAGCATCATTGCCCCCCCACCTAAGACGGACCACATTCCTTCTCGGCGGCCCTTGCCCGGCTGTGGGGAGAGACCAAACAGTCCCTCCCTCCCTTTGATTTTGGAAGGCGGCCAGGCCATGTCTCTCTATCCAGAAAGACAGGTCCACCGTCCGCCCCTCTACCATGATCGACCGCTCTCCCCTTTTGAGAGCCTCCAGGAAACGGCGGTGCAAAACGCCGTCCCTGGAGCCCGGAGGCGAGGAGACCCCCCCAGGACCCCCCCGACCCCCGGCCCCCGCATAACTACGTTGGGGTCTCGCGGCCGGGGGGGGGAAAAGGGCCAGCCCTCCCACCACTACCACCACTACTCGCGCCCGCGCCTTCATTCACTCTCCCAGCCACTCTTTTACTATGTACACTCACCCCCGCATTCACACTAGTACTCCTTTCAGCCCCATTCACACCTCCACTCACTCCCTCATCCATGTCACTCATATCCCTATCCACATCCGCACACATCTCCTCAAAAATATCACTCATGCTCTCATACTCACTTTCACACTCACTATTACCCACAATTTATATTTACACTATTATTTACATTACTATTATTTGCATTACCATTTACAACACCATCTTTTGAAAGCCCACCACCTTTTCCCCTGCCATTCACCCTCCCACCTGCTGGGGGCCCTCTGCTGCTTGGAGCGTCCTGGCTGGCTTGCTGGCCAGTGCTGCTGGCCAGGAGTGCCGCTGCTCCTTTAAGGACCTCCATTTTGTCCTCAGTGTTATTACTGTTGGGTCTGGGAGCAGCAGCAGCTCCTGGCTTCTCCAGCTCTTTTTTTTTTTCTCTGTCATCATCATCATTATTTTTCTGGGCAGGGACGGCCTCTGGCACCGCTCCCTGCCCTGCTCCTCCACTCTTCTCCCCCGCCGCTGGCACCACAGGAAGCGCCGGAGCCCCCGCACCCCCAGATGACGGTAGGTGGGCCGGGGACCCCGACAACTCCGCACCAGCTTTGGGGGTTTCATGTTGTATTTTGCTGGGAAGGGTGGGTGGGACAGAGGGCCGCGGGTCCGCCGTGGCCACGCCCCCCCCGCCGGCTGCAGCCCCACCAAGTTGGGCAGTGACCTCTTGTGAGGCCCCGCCCCGGGTGACGTCAGCGCAGCGGCCGGAGCCGCGACCGCCGAGGCCACGCCCCCCCGCCAGCCACAGCCATCACAGGTGGAGCAGCGGCCCCTTGCGAGGCCACGCCCCCCCGGGTGATGCGGGCGGGACAATGGCCGAGGAGGACACGCCCCCCGCATGTCGCAGCCTTTGCAGGCCGGGCAACACTCGGGGAGGCCATGCCCCCCTCACAGACCACCGCCGCCACTCCGTGCCCACCGCTCAAGGCAGGCAAGGCCGGCCACTCCCCCACGTCACCCAGTGGCGGCGGAGCCCCCTGCACGGACCCATTTCTTGGTCGGCGTGCCTGAGACCCCGCTTTCACCACGGGCGCCGACAGGGGGGTTACCAGCACCTCGCACCGCCTGAGCTGCTTGGATGGTTCGCCCTTTTTAGGCCTCTGGACCCCCACCAGTGATCCAGATTTAACGGATCCGTATGTGGGGGGCCCAGAAGCCCCAGCACTCGCCGCCGGAGGTGCGGCCCTGGCTGCAACAACTTTGGGTGCCCGGCCAGCCCCCCCTGCCACCGGGGACTGAGCCTGGACACCCTCATTACCCATACCAGCACCGACCTCCATGTCGCTGTCCTGGTCTGACCTGTCACCTGGCGTGACAGCCAGGTCACAACAGCTGCTTATCTCCCCGCTCCCTTGCTGCAGACCCACCACAGGGCCCGAGCTGGGGTGGGCAGCGGGTTGCGTACAGTGGGACAGGGGGGCCCCGGAAAGAGGGACATACACCAGTCTATCCACTGTGACATTAGCTGGGGGTTTGCGCTTGTTTCTCCCCCTCCCGGTTACCTCATCCTCCGGGCAGGTTTCATCCCTAAACCGCAGTGTGCCAAACCGGGCTGGGGATTCCACCTGCCGCACTTGCTGGAGGATGAGGCAGCCCCCCTGGGTGCAATCACCATCCTCCCCTTCCTCACTCCCGCATCCCTCCGTGTCACTGGAGCTTTGCGGGAGGGCCACTTGCTCCGGGGGTATCCCACTGTACATTACCTGGCTCACGTTGCTCTTACCTGCCAGGTCTTCAGGTGGAGGCGGCCCGGGTGTAGCATGGGCTCCTTTCTCCTCTTCCTCCTCGCTCTCCTCCACCTGGGCAGAGCCTCCTGACCCCCCAGGAGACCCACCGGTCATGGCCCTAAACCGGTCGTCGTTCTCCAGCTTCTCCTGGAAGGGACCGCTGCCGTCCAGGATGGCTGCTCTCCTTGCTTCCAGGGCCTTGATCTCCCTCTTCAGGTTCGCGATCATGGCGGCCACTCTGGATCTCTGCTCTGCAGGGAGCCGATTTTTCGAGATGACCCGGACTCCTTGCAGCTCCCCCCGGAGTTTCACAAGGTCACCTCCGGCCTCCTCATACTCACAGAGGTGAGCGTGGATGCGGGAGGCATAAGCTGTAGCCGGCTCTCCCGCAACCCTGGAGCCCCAGATGTTAGGGGGGGCTCCCGCTGCACCCCTGCTGGTAGAGGCCTTACCTCCGGGGGGGGCCCACCATGCCGCTGCCTCCGGGAGACTTGGTCCCTGGAGCCTCCTTATGGCCACCCTGGGTCCTTTTCCTTCCCATCCCTGGGACTGGCTAGATGGTATGCAGGTGGTAGAAAGGCCCCCCACCCCCAGCAGGCTTGCCGGGGGGGGAGCCAGGGGCTCAGCCCCGATGCTCAGTCCCAGGGAGGTCTCTCCTTGCCTGGGAAGGGGGCAGGTGAAACAGTCCACATGGAAAAACCTCCCTTCCCAGGAGAACACAGCAGCGATCCCACCAGCAGCGCGGCTCCTCCTCTTCCTCCTCAGCTGTGGAATTACCGCGGCTGCTGGCTCCAGACTTGCCCTCCAATAGATCCTCGTTAAAGGATTTAAAGTGTACTCATTCCAATTACAGAGCCTTGAAAGAGTCCTGTATTGTTATTTTTCGTCACTACCTCACCGGGTCGGGAGTGGGTAATTTGCGCGCCTGCTGCCTTCCTTGGATGTGGTAGCCGTTTCTCAGGCTCCCTCTCCGGAATCGAACCCTGATTCTCCGTTACCCGTGGTCACCATGGTAGGCACAGAAAGTACCATCGAAAGTTGATAGGGCAGACACCCGAATGGATCGTCGCCGTCACGGGGACGTGCGATCGGCTCGAGGTTATCCAGAGTCGCAACGCTTAGGGGAGAGCGCGGCAGGGGGGAGGCCGCGGAGGACCATCCCGACGCCGCGCCCGGGATCCCGGATTGGTTTTGGTATGATAAATGCACGCATCCCTGGCGGTCAGCGCTCGTTTGCACGTATTACCTCTAGATCTCTTTTATTATAAAATTATCAAAATACAAGTACAAAAACACAAATACAAAACCAAATACACTACAACACATAGCAAAACCACCAGACATAAATTTTGTGCAAATCCGCAAAAACAAAACTGTCCCAACAAAGGCAGACTTTTCAGCCCAAAGGGCCCCCGCAGGAACCCTCCCCACCTAAACAAACTTTAAACAAACTTTAAATAAACTTTAAATAAATTTCAACATAACGCATTCACCACCACGCACACTCTTTCACCCTCTTTCACACCCCATTCACACTTTCTCTCATGCATACTCTAACTATTTACAATAAAGAAAAATTATGTCCTGGCCCATTCTGCCATAAAGAAACTCAGCCTTACTTGGCAAACCTCCACCAGAAACCAATTTTTTTTTTTTTTTTTTCTCTCCCCATCACCGCTCCTCAGGTCCATCAATGTCCATGGCCTATCACTTCTACCCAGAAACAAAAGTTTATGTTCCTGGGGAAAAACCCCAACCAGCACCCAAAACCTTTCCTCCACGTGGTCCATGCCTTGTCTTTCCTCTTTACTTTTCCACGATTTGTCCATTCTTCTTTAGTGAAGTCTTGTTTCCTTCTTTTCCTTTTCACGCCCCATTCACCCCCTTCCCAACCTCACTGTACCCCCCATGCACTCCTAACTAAAGGAAAGTAGCACACTACTGTAACGAAGGTATAAAACAAAATATATACAAATATATACAGAATCCAATAACCTATGACCACATCACCATACCTTTATTAACAACATAACACCATAACATAACAACATAACAACTTACCACACTTTACCCTTGCAGACCCAAGTTCAGTGCCTGCAAGCCCAATATCCATTTGAAGTATCTTCAAAACAAAAAGCTTATTGTGACATGCACCAGCCCACCACCAGGAAGGGAGTTCTTGAGGCCCTCTCCCTAACTAACACATTCACCCTGTCCCTAAAAATACTAAAGAAAAAACCTGTCCCTACTTTTGTCCCTAAAGAAACTGTCCCTATCTGACCCTCGCTGTCCCTATTCTACCTAACTTAACATGCTTAACTCTCTATCTGACCCTCAGTGCCTGTCCCTCCCTGTCCCTATCTGCCCCTACTTCTGTCCCTAACACACCCGAGTGCAACTTATGCTGTCCATACTTCATTCACACGGGCCTAACTCTCCCTAGAGTACGACCTTAAAAGGAAAGACCTCTCCAAAGTTGAGAGGCCTTCCTCGTACCCAACCTCTCAAACTCCAGAGAACGGACCTTCACCAGGTCACCCAAAATGTTGCCTACGACCTCGTCCCTTGGGAGGGATTTCCGCTGCGTCGAGACTAAACACCGTGCATTCCAAGTGTAGAACCTAACCACTACACTAACTAGGAATAAAGTGCACGGGTCCCGGCCACCCAGGGTTCTGAATGCCCCATAGGCCCACTCAGCATAGGAGAGGGACGCCAGCCGCGGCCAGCGTATGGAAGCACCCACCCTGTTGCAAACCTCTGTATTAAAGGGACAATGAAGCAGGAAGTGCTCCATGCTTTCCAGCATGTCGCTACACTCCTCCCAGGGACAACCCCGATCATCAGAGTTCCTGTACTTCAGGTAATCCCTTACATACAGTCTCCCGTGAAAGCAGCGCCAGGCCAAGTCCCAAAACTTCATGGGGATCCGTTTGGAATTCAAAAACCCCAGCCCGACCTCCAGATCCCGGCCTGGGCAATCCCTAAGGGCCAGGGGCTTCTGGAAATGGGTCATCAGGACCCTTCTGTCAAGGCATTGCCTCGACATGGTCCTGATCTCCCACATTCCTAGACCCCACCGGCGGATCACCTTCAGAACCGGGGTAGCGTAAGCCGGGAGATGCCCATGAGGTGTACGCAGGTCCTTCACTCGCCCTCCTGTCTCCCATTCCTGGAAGAAGGGCCGAAGCCAACCCCGACAGGAGACTACCACAGAGGAGCCCTCTCTTGCCAGAGGTTTGCAATGTTAATCTTAACAAAGGTGTTCACTAAGAACACCACTGGGTTGACCATACCCAACCCGCCTAGTCTCCTCGTGCGGTATGTGACCTCCCTCTTAATTAGGTTGAGCCTGTTCCCCCATAACAGTTGGAAGAACAGGCTGTAGACCCGTGTCCAGAGGGGCTCTGGCAAGATGCACACGCTGCCCAGATAGATTAACAAAGGTAGCAAATAGCCTTTGGCCAGAGCAACCCTTTCCCTCAGGGTTAACGTCCAACCCTTCCACTGGTCCACCTTTTGGGCGACGATCTTCAGTCTGCCCTCCCAATTTTGCTGGGGGTAGTCCCCGGGGCCAAAACTGATGCCTAAAATTTTGGCGGTGGCCTGAGGCTCTGGGAGTGTGTCCGGGAGACCAAAACTAGGATCTCCCCCTCCCAGCCAGAGACTTTCGCACTTGTCCCGGTTGATCATGGATCCGGATGCCTCCGAGTAGCGTACCACCTCCGACATAACCCAGTCTGCCTCCCCTCTCGAGGATACGAAAAGGGAAACATCGTCGGCGTACGCCACCACCCTCAGAGAGGACCCAGAGCCCGCCTGGTCCATCCCGACTCCCGCCAACGGTCCACGATCGACCCTCCTCAGGAAGGGATCAATCGCGAACACGTATAAAAGCGGGCTCAGCGGACAGCCCTGACGGACCCCAGAACCCACCTCAAAAGGGCGACCTGACCAACCGTTCACCAGCGGAAAAGTCTCAGCCCCTTGGTATAAGGTCTCTAACCAATTTACAAACCTCCCGGGCAGACCATACCTCAAAAGGACGGACCAGAGGTACTCGTGGTTGACCCGGTCAAAGGCCTTCGCCTGGTCTAAGGACAGCAAGTACCCCTTCCAGTGGCCTGCCCTACCCTGCTCCACTGCCTCTCGGACACCGAGTACAGCACTAAAAGTACTGTGGCCTGGAACAGAGCAGTGCTGGGCCCCCGAAAGGAGCCGGGGTGCAAATTTCACCAGCCGGTTAAAAAGCACCTTGGCCAGAACCTTCCGGTCCATATCGAGAAGCGCTATGGGACGCCAATTCTCGATACGGGACGGATCCTTACCCTTTGACAGAATAATGAGGGCTGACTTCCTCATTGACTCGGGAAGAGTGCCCGAGGAAAGACACTCATTAAATACCCCTGTCAAGAGGGGGACCAAGGAGTCCCTAAAAGTCTTGTAAAACTCGGATGTTAAGCCATCCGGACCTGGCGATTTCTTGGGCCGGAGCCCATCAATGGCCAGTCTAACTTCCTCCTCCCTGATTTCTTCTGCCAAAACATCAAGAGAGGGATCACCCCCTGGCTCAGGGACGGCTTCAGCCAGGAAAGCCGACATCCTGTCCCGATCCAGATCCTTCTTTTCCAAGAGGTGTGAGTAAAAGGATCTGACCACCTCCAAGATCCCTGATTTGGATCTGTTCAGGGACCCTGTACTGTCAATCAGTCCTGTCACCATCTTACAATTCACTGACATCTTGCAGTTTCTGTAAGGGTCGGGCGAGCGGTACTTCCCGAAATCCCTCTCAAAAACCAAAGATGTGTGCCTATCATACTGACACCTCTTGAGCAAAGATTTCACCCTGGAGATTTCCTCGCGGTCACCTCCAGTCGAGACAAGCTGCTCGAGTTTCCTCCCCAGGGCCTGGTACAAGCGGTGCCTGTTCAAGCACCTGAGGCTCGAGAGCTGGCGGAAGAAACCTGCCACCCGCTTTTTGAAGATCTCCCACCACTCTGACTTACTACTACAGAGATCCAACAGCGGTACCTGGCTCTGAAGAAAGTCCTCGAAGGATTGTCTCACCTCCGCTTCTTCCAGCAGGGACGAATTGAGCTTCCACAGCCCTCTTCCCATCCGAGGAGTCTCTGCAACATTCAGAGAAAAGAAAATTAGACAGTGGTCGGAGAACTCCACCTCAACGGCGGACACAGCGGAAAAGATGGCGTCCTCCTTTAAAACAAACCTGTCTATTCTAGACCTGCTGCTACCCCTATGATAGGTGAAACCCCCGTGACCTGGGGTGTGCCGGATGTGGACATCCACCAGGCGAGCTTCACTGGCTATGCTATTCAACGCGACGCTATCATAAGCCAGGCGATCTCCGGGACCCCCCCGGTCACGGGGCCTCGTAATGGTGTTGAAGTCCCCACCGAAGACCACCTGTCGGCTCGTAAAAAGAAAGGGCTTGATCCTCAGGAAGAGACACTTGCGGTCCCACTTTGACTGTGGGCCGTAGATGTTTATGAGCCGAAGCTCTTGTCCCCTCATGAAGACATCAAGGATCAGGCACCTCCCCATTTCCAACTCGGTAACCCGTCTGCATTCCACATCTGCGGTCTTAAAAAGGACCGCCACCCCGCTATACGGCTCGGCCGCAAGAGACCAGTATGAGGGCCCGTACCTCCACTCCCTCCGTGCCTTGTGGATGGCCCCCATGTCTGTTAGTCTGGTCTCCTGCAAAAATAACATTTCTGCCTCAATCCGGGAGAAAAAAATCGAAGGCCGTGAAGCGAGCCGCATCAGACTTTATGCTGGCGACATTAATAGACGCCAGCGTCAACGGGGCGAGTTCCGCCATCATGGGTGATCGAGTTGGACGGCCAGCCTCTTCCCGCTATCTTTACCTCCACCTGGGGAGGGGTCGGACATCCTTCTCTTGAGCGATGCCCCCGACATATCCATCCCCCCTCCCCCGGTGTCCTCGCCCCCGGGTTCCAGGTCTGTCCCCCCCTCAGGAGGAACAGTGCCCCCTGAGGGACGGACTCCACCATCCCCTGAAGGACTCTCTGGTGGCACCTCCGGCCCAGCATCCCCGTCTTGCGGCTCATCATCCGAGCCTCCGAGGACGCTGAACCGGTTAGAGAGAGCAATCAGAGGGGGGTCAGCGGGCCCTTCCGAACGCACCCTGATGGTCGGGGGTGGGGGAGGCTCTGAAGGCTTATTAGTCTTCTTCCTCCCCTTCTTACTGCGTTTGGCACGTTTGGGCCTGCCACCCGGTGCTGTAGGCTGCTCTTGGACATCCTCCTCAACACTTTCATATTGTGAGGACCCGTCCGAGTCAGCCGCTTTCTCCTCTCTCTCCATCCTCCTGATCTCCTCTCTCACCGCACACTCCCCCAGGACCTCAGAGGCTTTCGCCACGGGCCTGGAGGGAGGAGCAGGCATCGACCCACCTGCCCCCCGTCTCCATGGCGTTTTACCTGCCGCCGCTGGTACGCGGGGCCCCTTACCTTGGCAATGCCTTTCCTCACCGGTCCCTTAGCCCCCTCCCCTCCGCCACCGCCTGCCACAGCAGCAGGGACTCCGCCAGGGGTTTCTCCCTCACGGCTTTCCTCCACCGGGCCTGCGGCGGCATTGGAGAAGGAACGAGGGCAGCGGCTGAGAGGGTGGCCTAGGTCACCACACAGGTGACAGCGAATGTCTTTACACGAGGCGGCGAGATGACCCACCCCACCACACAAGGCACATTTCTGTACCTTGCAGCTTGCGCTGAAGTGAGTGGGGTCGCCGCACTTGTGGCAGACCTTCGGCTGCCCTTGGTAGAAGACCAGGATCCTGTCCCTTCCCAGGAACGCCGAGGAAGGGATGTGGGTGACCGTGCCGCCGGAAACCTTCAACTTAACCATGAAGGTCCAGCCCCCCGACCAAATGCCGAATTCGTCCCGATTTTTTTTGGGGACCTCAGTGACTTCCCCATAACGGGAAAGCCACGTCATAATGTCCACGCCCGCGAGCGACTCGTTACATGTAACCACGGTCACTCGCTTGACGGAGTTTTGGCGAGACACCGCTTGTGCAACGAAGTCTCGCCATCCGGGCTCTTCCCGCACCAGCTCGTAGTTCGACCAGAAGAGCTCGAGCCCCTCTGGCCGCACGAAGCTGACGTCAAAGAAGCGGGACGCTGAAGGATGTATCAGGGCGAAGATGTCGTTTGCCCCGAAGCCCATCTTAAGGAGGAGCTCAACCACCCTGCTCCTAGGCGGGCAAGCATCATTGCCCCCCCACCTAAGACGGACCACATTCCTTCTCGGCGGCCCCTGCCCAGCTGTGGGGAGAGACCAAGCAGTCCCTCCCTCCCTTTGATCTTGGAAGGCGGCCAGGCCATGTCTCTCTATCCAGAAAGACAGGTCCACCGTCTGCCCCTCTACCATGATCGACCGCTCTCCCCTTTTGAGAGCCTCCAGGAAACGGCGGTGCAAAACGCCGTCCCTGGAGCCCGGAGGCGAGGAGACCCCCCCAGGACCCCCCCGACCCCCGGCCGTGGCCCCCGCATAACTACATTGGGGTCTCGCGGCCGGGGGGGCAGACGGGCCAGCCCTCCCACCACTACCACCACCACTCGCGCCCGCGCCTTCATTCACTCTCCCAGCCACTCTCCCAGTCACTCTTTTACTATGTACACTCGCCCCCGCACTCACACCCGTATTCACACTAATACTCCTTTCAGCCCCATTCACACCTCCACTCGCTCCCTCATCCATGTCACTCATATCCCTATCCACATCCGCAAACATCTCCTCAAAAATATCACTCATGCTCTCATACTCACTTTCACATTCACTATTACCCACAGCCTCCTCACAATTATTTACACTATTATTTACATTACTATTATTTGCATTACCATTTACAACACCATCTTTTGAAAGCCCACCACCTTTTCCCCTGCCATTCACCCTCCCACCTGCTGGGGGCCCTCTGCTGCTTGGAGCGTCCTGGCTGGCTTGCTGGCCAGTGCTGCTGGCCAGGAGTGCCGCTGCTCCTTTAAGGACCTCCATTTTGTCCTCAGTGTTATTACTGTTGGGTCTGGGAGCAGCAGCAGCTCTTGGCTTCTCCAGCTCTTTTTTTTTCCCTCTGTCATCATCATCATTATTTTTCTGGGCAGGGACGGCCTCTGGCACCGCTCCCTGCCCTGCTCCTCCACTCTTCTCCCCCGCCGCTGGCACCACAGGAAGCGCCGGAGCCCCCGCACCCCCAGATGACGGTAGGTGGGCCGGGGACCCCGACAACTCCCCACCAGCTTTGGGGGTTTCATGTTGTATTTTGCTGGGAAGGGTGGGTGGGACAGAGGGCCGTGGGTCCGCCGTGGCCACGCCCCCCCGCCGACTGTAGCCCCACCAGGTTGGGCAGTGACCTCTTGCGAGGCCCCGCCCCGGGTGACGTCAGCGCAGCGGGCGGAGCCGCGACCGCCGAGGCCACGCCCCCCCGCCAGCCACAGCCACCACAGGCGGAGCAGCGGCCCCTTGCGAGGCCACGCCCCCCGGGTGACGCGGGCTTAGCAGGCGGGACTATGGCCGAGGAGGACACGCCCCCCCGCATGCCGCAGCCTTTGCAGGCCGGACAACACTCGGGGAGGCCACGCCCCCCTCACGGACCACCGCCGCCACTCCGTGCCCACCGCTCAAGGCGGGCAAGGCCGGCCACTCCCCCACGTCACCCAGTGGCGGCGGAGCCCCCTGCACAGACCCCGCCTTCACCACGGGCGCCAACAGGGGGGTTACCAGCACCTCGCACCGCCTGAGCTGCCTGGATGATTCGCCCTTTTTAGGCCCCTGGACCCCCACCAGCGATCCAGATTTAACGGATCCGTATGTGGGGGGCCCAGAAGCCCCAGCACTCGCCGCCGGAGGTGCGGCCCTGGCTGCAACAACTTTGGGTGCCCGGCCAGCCCCCCCTGCCACCGGGGACTGAGCCTGGGCACCCTCATTACCCATACCAGCACCGACCTCCATGTCGCTGTCCTGGTCCGACCTGTCACCTGGCGTGACAGCCAGGTCACAACAGCTGCTTATCTCCCCGCTCCCTTGCTGCGGACCCACCACAGGGCCCGAGCTGGGGTGGGCAGCGGGTTGCGTACAGTGGGACAGGGGGGCCCCGGAAAGGGGGACATACACCAGTCTATCCACTGTGACATTAGCTGGGGGTTTGCGCTTGTTTCTCCCCCTCCCGGTTACCTCATCCTCCGGACAGGTTTCATCCCCAAACCGCAGTGTGCCAAACTGGGCTGGGGATTCCACCTGCCGCACTTGCTGGAGGATGAGGCAGCCCCCCTGGGAGCTATCACCATCCTCCCCTTCCTCACTCCCGCATCCCTCTGTGTCACTGGAGCTTTGCGGGAGGGCCACTTGCTCCGGGGGTATCCCACTGTACATTACCTGGCTCACGTTGCTCTTACCTGCCAGGTCTTCAGGTGGAGGCGGCCCGGGTGTAGCATGGGCTCCTTTCTCCTCTTCCTCCTCGCTCTCCTCCACCTGGGCAGAGCCTCCTGACCCCCCAGGAGACCCACCGGTCATGGCCCTAAACCGGTCGTCGTTCTCCAGCTTCTCCTGGAAGGGACCGCTGCCGTCCAGGATGGCTGCTCTCCTTGCTTCCAGGGCCTTGATCTCCCTCTTCAGGTTCGCGATCATGGCGGCCACTCCGGATCTCTGCTCTGCAGGGAGCCGATTTTTCGAGATGACCCGGACTCCCTGCAGCTCCCCCCGGAGTTTCACAAGATCACCTCCGGCCTCCTCATACTCACAGAGGTGAGCGTGGATGCGGGAGGCATAATCTGTAGCCGGCTCTCCCGCAACCCTGGAGCCCCAGATGGTAGGGGGGCTCCCGCTGCACCCCTGCTGGTAGAGGCCTTACCTCCGGGGGGGGCCCGCCATGCCGCTGCCTCCGGGAGACTTGGTCCCTGGAGCCTCCTTATGGCCACCCTGGGTCCTTTTCCTTCCCATCCCTGGGACTGGCTAGATGGTATGCAGGTGGTAGAAAGGCCCCCCACCCCCAGTAAGCTTGCCGGGGGGGGAGCCAGGGGCTCAGCCCCGACGCTCAGTCCCAGGGAGGTCTCTCCTTGCCTGGGAAGGGGGCAGGTGAAACAGTCCAGATGGAAAAACCTCCCTTCCCAGGAGAACACAGCAGCGATCCCACCAGCAGCGCGGCTCCTCCTCTTCCTCCTCAGCTGTGGAATTACCGCGGCTGCTGGCACCAGACTTGCCCTCCAATAGATCCTCGTTAAAGGATTTAAAGTGTACTCATTCCAATTACAGAGCCTTGAAAGAGTCCTGTATTGTTATTTTTCGTCACTACCTCACCGGGTCGGGAGTGGGTAATTTGCGCGCCTGCTGCCTTCCTTGGATGTGGTAGCCGTTTCTCAGGCTCCCTCTCCGGAATCTAACCCTGATTCTCCGTTACCCGTGGTCACCATGGTAGGCACAGAAAGTACCATCGAAAGTTGATAGGGCAGACACCCGAATGGATCGTCGCCGTCACGGGGACGTGCGATCGGCTCGAGGTTATCCAGAGTCGCAACGCTTACGGGGAGAGCGCGGCAGGGGGGAGGCCGCGGAGGACCATCCCGACGCCGCGCCCGGGACCCCGGATTGGTTTTGGTCTGATAAATGCACGCATCCCTGGCGGTCAGCGCTCGTTTGCACGTATTAGCTCTATAATTACCACAGTTGTCCGAGTCAACGGTTTGGAGCGATCAAAGGATCCATAACTGATTTAATGAGCCATTCGCAGTTTCACTGTACCATCCGTGTGTACTTACACGTGCATGGCTTAATCTTTGAGACAAGCATATGCTACTGGCAGGATCAACCAGGTAGCTCCCCAACACGACTGGACCGCGTTGAGGCGAGGGAGAGGTCCGAGAGATGAGAGAGAGGAGACCCCCTCGGCGGAAAGCGGGGCGCCCGGAGAAACATCGTCGTCGGCATCGCGCAGGGGCGTACCTGCGGGGTTCCGGGAGGGCGTCGGGCCGACCCTCGGGGCAGGGTGAGCCCACAGCGGAGCGTGGGGGGCGTCGGAAGAGCAGCTCGCTGTACGGTGCAGAGCCCGAAGCAGAAGGCGTCTGGAATACACCCCTTGCACGGGTAGGGGCAGGGTGACTGGCCTGCGAAGACACCGCAGCCGCCCTGCCGCACGACCCGACGCTCCTGGGGCGACACACAGAGTCGCTGGGGAGCGGGGCCGGGGCGTGGGGGCCTTTGCGGCGCCAACGTCTGGCTTAGACCTGCCTCAATCGCGGGGGGTCCTCGACCGACCAGCGGACAGGCGCGAGGATTGGGAGAGGGGGTTTGGCCGTCAGGGACCGCCGCGGCTCTGGCACAAGCCCCAGCGATGCAGAGGTCGCGCGGGGCGTAGTCAGCCTGGCCGTATCGGCGTCGCCCTCCAGCATAGTCCCTACACCCGGCTCTTGCCCGTCCTCAAAGGGATGCCTGAGCGGCTTTTCCTCCCAGGGCTGTTCCCCCACCTGGTGGGAACACGGGGGTGCGCAGGGCAGCGTGCTGCCATACTCCCTTCACCTCTCGCCCCATTCAAATCGCTCCCTTCTCCATCTTCCCCTCGCTCGGGGGGCATTCGCTCTCTCACTCTCCCTCTCCCTTCCGAGCCGCCTTGGAGGACGACGTACGAGGAGCGGAAGGCGATGGCGAGTCGGGTGGGGGCACACCGCGCAGTGAGAACCCCCCCTCGCCTGCCTCCACAGCTCTGTCATCCCCCCACTAACATAGGGGCTCGGGAAAGACTAGTGGCGCGGAGCTCGGCAGCGGCGTGGAAACGCCACCCACCGCCGCCGCTCTCGCTGGTGCCCGCCGCGGAGGCCGCCCTTCGGGCGATGCGTGGCACAGACCTCCGCGGGCAGGGCTGCGCACCTGGAACTTCGAAAAGGGCCGCCCTTGCTAAGACTGTGCTTCCCCACGCGGGGAGCGATTCGGACGGCTGGCCCCCACGCCGGGGTGGGTGGACGCCCCGCCGTTCGCCCGCGTGGGTCGTCAGACCACTGTTCATCGTTCGGTGCGATTCAAACTTCCCACAGCTCGGCCGCCTCCGTCCTCGAACGGGAGGTGACGGTCGGCGTGCGCGCCCAAAGATAGGTGGTGGAAGCCCGGGGGTACAGGAGGAAGGACACCGCTCACCGTAAACCGACGCGAGCCCCAAAGCCCGGGTCAAGCGAGCAGCACCACCTCCCCACCCGGGAGCGCCGTGCCAGATCGATCGGAGGATAAGACCGCTCTGAGGGGACATGGACGAGAGGGGCGTCCGCCTTCCGGAGCCCCCCCTTTCGGACGAGGACTCCAGATTTGCCCCCTGAAAGCCATCACCTCCAGAGAACCAGGGACCGCCGAGGGAGGGTCTGGTCAGGCTTGGGTACCCCAGCATTGCCTCTCTCACTTGGGATGCACGACCGGCAAAAGTCCTTCTCGGAGCTGTGGAAGTTCGGTCTCAGCCGGAGTGCGCTACTTCCAGACGAGAGGGACCACATGCCAAGTCGCTTACCCGAGTCGGGGAACCAGAGAAACAACTGCTTTCTATCGGGGTAGAGAGATGACACTCTCTCAGTACATTCTGCCAGAGGTGCGCATTCCTATGTATATGCATTGCGGGACAACGTCCCCACTTTAAGGGGACGAAGTCGGAACTGTACCCGGCCTCCAGTCACTGTAGGGCGGATGCGGCACCCAGAAAATTCCTCATTCCGGTTCTTTTTCACTTAGTCGTTTTTTTTTTGGCAAGAATGTACCCCAGGATGGCCCACAAGCCAAAGCCAGCGACTGAGAACCATCGAGCATGCTCTGAGGGGACATAGTCAGAGGGGGCGTCCGCCTTCCAGAGCCCTCCTTCCCACGAGGACTCCAGATTTGCCCCCCTGACGACAGCCATCGCCTCCAGAGAACCAGGGACCACCGAGGGAGGGTCTGGTCGAAGCTCAGGTACCCCAGGATAGCTTCTCCGGCTTGGGCATGGACCGCCAGACAAAGCCGCGGACCTTGAACCATCCAGCCTGCTCTGAGGGGACATGGTCAGAGGGGGCGTCCGCCTTCCAGAGCCCTCCTTCCCACGAGGACTCCAGATTTGCCCCCCTGACAGCCATCGCCTCCAGAGAACCAGGGACCGCTGAGGGAGGGTCTGGTCAAAGCTCAGGTACCCCAGGATAGCTTCTCCGGCTTGGGCACGGACCACCAGACAAAGCCGCGGACCATGAACCATCCAGCCGGCTCTGAGGGGACATGGTCAGAAGGGGCGTCCGCCTTCTAGAGCCCAAACTCGGCCACGGACTCCAGATTTGCCCCCCTGACAGCCATCACCCTTCAGAAGACCATGGACCACCGAGGGAGGGTCTGGTCAGGCTCAGGTACCCCAGGATCGCCTCTCACTTGGGACGCACGACCAGCAAAAGTCCCTCCTGGAGCCGTGGAAGTTCAGTCTCGGCCGTATTTTGCAACTTCCACGACAAGAGGGACCACCTTCTAAGTCGCCTACCCGAGCCAGAGAACCATAGGAACAACCGCCATACATCGGGGTAGAGAGAGCCCACTCTCTCCTATATTCTCACGCAGGTGCGCATTACTATGTATATGCATTGCGGGACAATGTACTTCAATGAGCGGGACAAAGTTGGAAATGTATCCGACCTCCTGGAACTGTGCGGCTGCTACAGCAGTCAGAAATTCCTCATTCCGGTTCTTTTACACTTGGATTTTTTTTTTTGCAATTTTTTGCCTAAAACGTATTCCTCCAACATGTACTAGCTCATGACACTTGAAATTTTTGAGCTAATTGATATTAACAGCTTTTTAGAGCTCAAAAACAAAAAAATTTTGAGCGAACAAAAAATGTTCGAAAATGACCTCAGCTCCTGGAACTGTTTTCGGTACACCTCCAGAGAGGCTCCCCTGCCTGGAAGTCTGTGACTGCTCAGCTCAAAATTTTTCTAAGTCCCAAAATTCGGTTTTTCATCCAAAATTCAACTTTCTGCCCAGGATCCCCAAACTTTAACCCCAGTTGGGGGACCCTCCCTGGGGGCCCTACAACATACTGAAGCCCCCCTGTGGTGGAAGTAGGGGAAATTACTTATTTATACACAAAATCACAAAATTCCATTTTTTGTTCGCAAAACACTTTTTTGTCCTCAAGAAACTTTTTTGTCCTCAAAACACTTTTGTCCTCGAGAAACTTTTTTGTCCTCAAGAAACTTTTTTGTCCTCAAAACACTTTTTTGTCCTCAAAACTCAAATTCTTCCATAATTCGACTTTCCCCCCAAAAACCACACATTCTACCCTCATGGGAGGCACTCTCCCTCGGGTCCCCTCAACATATTGACGCCCCAGAGCGGTGGGAGAAGGGGAAATCTGATTTTTGCACAAAAATCCAAAAATCGCTCTAAGTCCAAAAATCCTGAAAATTTTTCTAAGTCCCAACGGTACTTTCTGAAAAGTGTACCCAGGCTCCTGGAAGCCTCCTAGGTACACCTCCCGAGGCGCCCCCTTCCTGGAAGTCTGACACATCGCGAAATTTTTCTAAGTCCCAAAAAATGGTTTTTGCTCCATAATTCGACTTTCCCCCCAAAAGCCACACATTCTACCCTCATGGGAGGCACTCTCCCTCGGGTCCCCTCAACATATTGACGCCCCAGAGCGGTGGGAGAAGGGGAAATCTGATTTTTGATCAAAAATCCAAAAATCGCTCTAAGTCCAAAAATCCTGAAAAATTTTCTAAGTCCCAACGGTACTTTCTGAAAAGTGTACCCAGGCTCCTGGAAGCCTCCTAGGTACACCTCCTGAGATTCCCCCTTCCTGGAAGTCTGTCACATCTCGAAATTTTTCTAAGTACCAAAATTCGGTTTTTCACCCAAAATTCAACCTTCCGCCCAGGATCCAGAAATTTTACCCCCAGTTTGGGGCCTCTTTTGGGACACGCTCAGACATATTTCACTCTCTGACTTCCATCCACCGCTTACAGGGCGAATATTAAGCCCGCCAACCGACCGCTACAGGGCGTGTATTAAGCCCGCCAACCGACCGCTACAGGGCGAATATTAAGCCCACCAACCGACCATTAAGCCCCCTTCCGAATCTACTCAGGGTGGGTCTGAGCTGGGGGTCGGGAGTTCACAGCCCGGCCGCGGCCAAAGTGATCCACCTCGGTCATAGTTGTCCCGCCCAAAGGAACAGTTGTTTTGTTTCGGCCGGGCGCGGCCTACGTTTGTCTATCTACCAGCACCAAGATCTCCATTGTCGCCTTCTGGACATCCAGCACCCAAGCAGGAGGATTCATGGCTCGAGTAACCCAGGAATGTGCACCCGACTCGGGCAGCCAACCAGAAAGAGTCCCCCTAGGAGACGCGGACCAAACGGTAGGGGGAATTCCTAGCTGGAGGGCTCGCCCCGGGGCTGGCATGCACAAAACACGGCCTACATCTGTCCGTCTGCCGCCAACCAAGATCTCCATTGTCGCCTTCTGGAGATCCAGCACCCAAGCAGGAGGATTCGTGGCTCGAGTAACCCAGGAATGTGCACCCGACTCGGGCAGCCAACCAGAAAGAGTCCCCCCTAGGAGACGCGGACCAAACGGTAGGGGGAACTCCTAGCTGGAGGGCTCGCCCCGGGGCTGGCATGCACAAAACACGGCCTACATCTGTCCGTCTGCCGCCACCAAGATCTCCATTGTCGCCTTCTGGAGATCCAGCACCCAAGCAGGAGGATTCGTGGCTCGAGTAACCCAGGAATGTGCACCCGACTCGGGCAGCCAACCAGAAAGAGTCCCCCCTAGGAGACGCGGACCAAACGGTAGGGGGAACTCCTAGCTGGAGGGCTCGCCCCGGGGCTGGCATGCACAAAACACGGCCTACATCTGTCCGTCTGCCGCCAACCAAGATCTCCATTGTCGCCTTCTGGAGATCCAGCACCCAAGCAGGAGGATTCGTGGCTCGAGTAACCCAGGAATGTGCACCCGACTCGGGCAGCCAACCAGAAAGAGTCCCCCCTAGGAGACGTGGACCAAACGGTAGGGGGAACTCCTAGCTGGAGGGCTCGCCCCGGGGCTGGCATGCACAAAACACGGCCTACATCTGTCCGTCTGCCGCCACCAAGATCTCCATTGTCGCCTTCTGGAGATCCAGCACCCAAGCAGGAGGATTCGTGGCTCGAGTAACCCAGGAATGTGCACCCGACTCAGGCAGCCAACCAGAA
This sequence comes from Dendrobates tinctorius, assembly GCF_039654945.1. Taxonomy (NCBI): domain Eukaryota; kingdom Metazoa; phylum Chordata; class Amphibia; order Anura; family Dendrobatidae; genus Dendrobates; species Dendrobates tinctorius. The sequence continues at coordinate 8,665,670 of NW_027361751.1, forward strand.
AGAGTCCCCCCTAGGAGACGCAGACCAAACGGTAGGGGGAACTCCTAGCTGGAGGGCTCGCCCCGGGGCTGGCATGCATAGAACACGGCCTACATCTGTCCGTCTGCCGCCACCAAGATCTCCATTGTCGCCTTCTGGAGATCCAGCACCCAAGCAGGAGGATTCGTGGCTCGAGTAACCCAGGAATGTGCACCCGACTCGGGCAGCCAACCAGAAAGAGTCCCCCTAGGAGACGCGGACCAAACGGTAGGGGGAACTCCTAGCTGGAGGGCTCGCCCCGGGGCTGGCATGCACAAAACACGGCCTACATCTGTCCGTCTGCCGCCACCAAGATCTCCATTGTCGCCTTCTGGAGATCCAGCACCCAAGCAGGAGGATTCGTGGCTCGAGTAACCCAGGAATGTGCACCCGACTCGGGCAGCCAACCAGAAAGAGTCCCCCCTAGGAGACGCGGACCAAACGGTAGGGGGAACTCCTAGCTGGAGGGCTCGCCCCGGGGCTGGCATGCACAAAACACGGCCTACATCTGTCGCCACCAAGATCTCCATTGTCGCCTTCTGGAGATCCAGCACCCAAGCGGGCGTGTTCTTTACGAAAAACGGACCACCTGGAAGTCTGTCACAGGTAAAACATTTTCTAAGTCCACAGAATACATATCACTTCCCAGCCATGACAGGGTTCGAACCCGGGTCGTCAGACTCTTGGCAACCATAAAAGCAAGCGCTAACTGCTTTTGCCACCATGAGTTGATAGTGAAAGACGGAGCCAGTCGGAATGTCTTCCATGAAAGCGACGCATGCTCGTCAGCGGTGTAGGCGCCATCCCTGTGGTTGAGTCTACCTCAGGGGTGCTGTATATGTGATCATGACGGATGTATCCACAGAGGGCTTTGGAGGAATATAAATGTGGAGGGCTTTGGAGGGATATAAATGTGTAGGGCTTTAAATGTGGAGGGCTTTGGAGGAATATAAATGTGGAGGGCTGTGGAGGGATATAAATGTGGAGGGCTTTGGAGGGATATAAATGTGGAGGGCTTTGGAAGGATATAAATGTGGAGGGCTTTGGAGGGATATAAATGTGGAGGGCTTTGGAGGAATATAAATGTGGAGGGCTTTGGAGGGATATAAATGTGGAGGGCTTTGGAGGGATATAAATGTGGAGGGCTTTGGAGGGATATAAATGTGGAGGGCTTTGGAGGGATATAAATGTGGAGGGCTTTGGAGGGATATAAATGTGGAGGGCTTTGGAGGAATATAAATGTGGAGGGCTTTGGAGGAATATAAATGTGGAGGGCTTTGGAGGGAAATAAATGTGGAGGGCTTTGGAGGGAAATAAATGTGGAGGGCTTTGGAGGGATATAAATGTGGAGGGCTTTGGAGGGATATAAATGTGGAGGGCTTTGGAGGGATATAAATGTGGAGGGCTTTGGAGGGATATAAATGTGGAGGGCTTTGGAGGGATATAAATGTGGAGGGCTTTGGAGGGATATAAATGTGGAGGGCTTTGGAGGGATATAAATGTGGAGGGCTTTGGAGGAATATAAATGTGGAGGGCTTTGGAGGGATATAAATGTGGAGGGCTTTGGAGGGATATAAATGTGGAGGGCTTTGTTACAGATTTTTCCTTTCTATTCATGTTTGGGTTTTTCTTTTTTCTAATAAGTGATAAATTGTTCTTGTTTCTAATTCCCTTATCCATTTTCTATGTTTTTTTGAAATACTTTTTGTGTGAATGTGCAAAAGGCAGTTTGACCATCCATCTCTAGAGCTAAATGTCTGATTCATTATCATGTAATGGAGTGAGAGTTCCTGTTAATGTATTTTTTTTCTCAAGTACATTACAAGCAATCCCCAACAGAAACTTAAAGTGGTTTTGTGCACATATACTGAATTCCAGCAGCCTATAAATATTCTATTACTTGAAGGAGCAGACTTTCAACTGAGCTGCTTTTGCATAATCCCATAAGAATTTCTATGTGGTTTACCGATGTCATCACCAGCACTTACACTCCTTATATCCAATTTCTTTAATATTATATATATATTTAAATGATCAGAAATGTTATGAAAATTTGTGGGTTTTACTACTTTAAGAACAGATTTTTGCCCATTAGGTCACATAAGAACCACACAAATTGGTCAACTCTATTTTCTGCAGCACAAGTCTGTAATATGCATAACTAGGAAGAAGTAAGAATTTATTGGGTCTTTAGATGTGTACCATGATACTCTGACCTAACAATGCTAATCGAGTCATTTAAAGGGAAACTGACACCAAAAAAAAAATACGCGCTAGAAATATACGGCTGTTGGGAGTTACCCCATAATCATTGGTCCGTGTGCAATGCGTGGTTTTTACGCCTCTCACTCGTCCGTATTTCTCTCTAGTGTGATCCCGGCCTTAGACTCTGATTCAAAAAAAGCAAAAGACACCAGAAATATGGCATAAATTGCTTTGAAAAGTCACAAATGTCACAAATGTTTGTGCAATGTGGACTTGCACAAGTATTTTTGCAGCTTTTGGCATTTTCACGCCAGTTTTGACCAACTCTGCTAAAATGGACGTAGCTAGATAAAGGAGGGACAGGGACATGATGCTATAGAATCATAGAGTTGGAAGGGACCTCCTGGGCCATCTGGTCCAACCCCCTGCTCAAAGCAGGATTCGCTAAATCATCCCAGTCAGATGTCTGTCCAGCCTCTGTTTGTCATGCTCTGCACCTGTTCCGATCCACACATTCTGCTGGAGCTGGTTGAAAATGCCATGAAAATGCCAAAAGTACCTTTCATCAGAAGTCTTACCCTGGTCCGTGTATCCACACGCAGCTTTTCAGACACATCTAATTTATTATCTCATTTAATTAACCAGGTGTGTCCGACTCCAACCTACTCATCAAGTTCAGTGTGAATAACGCTGGTTTTGATGAATCAAGGCCTCAGGCATATAGAAATGTGAGCATAGAAAAAAATCGGTCACATTCTTATCCAGGAGAGTCGGATGATTTTTTTCTCACTTTTCATCCGTGCTCTGTCTGTATGCAATCCGTTTTTTACCCAGCATCAGCAGGTATTAATCTTTTACAAGACCATTTACAGTGTTCCATTTTACAGAATTGCAATTTATGAGTAAAAATCAGATGCCATTTTGTTGTAAGATTTAGTGTAAAATTAATGTGAAAAAATAACATTTCCTTTGTCATTTTTAGGACAGACTATTCATACATAGTACAGAGAAGTGAAGAAATGAACCTCAATATTAACACTTTACCCTCAAGGGTGGTTTGCACGTTCATGACCAGGATAATATTTACAATTCTGACCACTGTCCCTTTATGAGGTCATAACTCTGGAACGCTTCCATGGATCCCGGTGATTCTGACAATGTTTTCTCGTGACATATTGTACTTCATGATAGTGGTAAAATTTCATTCAAATAACTTGCGTTTATTTGTGAAAAAAACGGAAATTTGGCGAAAATTTTGAAAATTTAGCAATTTTCCAACTTTGAATTTTTATGCCCTTAAATCACAGAGATACAGCACACAAAAAACATAAGTAACATTTCCCACATGTTTACTTTACATCAGCACAATTTTGGAACCAAAATTTTTTTTTGTTAGGAAGTTATAAGGATTAAAAATTGACCAGCGATTTCTCATTTTCGCAACACCATTTTATTTTTACGGACCACATCACATTTGAAGCCACTTTGAGGGGTCTATATGATAGAAAATACCCAAAAGTGACACCATTCTAAAAACTGCACCCATTAAGGTGCTCAAAACCACTTTCAAGAAGTTTATTAACCCTTTAGGTGCGTCACAGGAATTTTTTGAATATTTAAAAAAAATGAACATCTAACTTTTTTTCACAAAAAAAATAATTCAGGTTCAATTTTTTTTATTTTACCAAGGGTAACAGGAGAAATTGGACTGCAAAAGTTATTGTGCAATTTGTCCTGAGTACGCTGATACCTGATATGTGGGGGGGACCACTGTTTCGGCGCATGGCAGGGCTCAGAAGGGAAGGAGCGCCGCTTGACTTTTTCAATGCAAAATTGGCTGGAATTCAGATCGGACGCCATGTCACGTTTGGAGAGCCCCTGATGTACCTAAACAGTGGAAACCCCCCACAAGTGACCCCATTTTGGAAACTAGACACCCCAAGGAACTTATCTAGATATGTGGTGAGAACTTTAAACCCACAAGGGCTTCACAGAAGTTTATAACGTACAGCGGTACAATTAAAAAATCATATTTTTTCCACAAAAATGATCTTTTCACCCCCCAATTTTTATTTTCCCAAGGTTAACAGGACCCTAAAAGTTATTGTGCAATTTGTCCTGAGTACGCTGATACCCCACATGTGGGAGTAAACCACTATTTGGGCGCATGGCAGAGCTCGGAAGGGAAGCAGCGCCATTTGACGTTTTTGGCTGGAATTGAGATCGGACACCATGTCGCGATTGGAAAACCCCTGATATACCAAAACAGTGGAAACCCCCCACAAATGACACCATTTTGGAAACTAGACCCCCTAAGGAACTTATCTAGATATGTAGTGAGAACTTTGAACCCACAAGGGCTTCACAGAAGTTTATAACGTACAGCGGTACAATTAAAAAATCATACTTTTTCCACAAAAATGACCTTTTCACCCCCAATTTTTATTTTCCCAAGGGTAACAGGACCCTAAAAGTTATTGTGCAATTTGTCCTGAGTACGCTGATACCCCACATGTGGGGGTAAACCACTATTTGGGTGCATGGCAGAGCTCGGAAGGGAAGCAGCGCCATTTGACGTTTTTGGCTGGAATTGAGATCGGACACCATGTCGCGAATGGAAAACCCCTGATGTACCAAAACAGTGGAAACCCCCCACAAATGACACCAATTTGGAAACTAGACCCCCCAAGGAACTTATTTAGATGTGTGGTGAGCATTTTGAACCCCCAAGGGCTTCACAGAAGTTTATAATGCCCGGGCATGAAAATAAAAAAGATTGTATTTTTTCCACAAACATGATCAATTAGTCCCCAATTTTTTTAATTTTCCCAAGGGTAACAGGAGAAATTGAACCCCAAAAGTTGTAGTCCAATTTGTCCTGAGTACGCTGACACCCCATATGTGGGAGAAAACTACTGTATGGACACACGTCGGGACTCGGAAGGGAAGTAGTGACGTTTTGGAATGCAGACTTTGATGGAATGGTCTGCGGGTGTCATGTGCGTTTGGAGAGCCTCTGATGTACCTAAACTATTAAAACTCCCCACAAGTGTCCCCATTTTGGACACTAGACCCCCCACAGAACTTATCTAGATGTGTGGTGAGCACTTTAAACCCCAAAGTGCTTCACAGAAGTTTATAACGCCCGGGCGTGAAAATAAAAAAAATCATTTTTTTCCACAAAAATGATATTTTTGCCCCCAATTTTTTATTTTCCTAAGGGTAACAGGAGAAATTGGACACCAAAAGTTGTTTTGCAATTTGTCCTGAGTAGGCTGATACCCTACATGTGGGGGTAAAACACTGCATGGGCACATGGCAGAGCTTGGAAGGGAAGGAGCACCATTTGACTTTTTCAACTCAGAATTGGCTGGAATTGAGATCAGACGCCATGTTGCATTTGGAGAGCCCCTGATGTGCCCAAACAGTGGAAACCCCCAATTCTAACTCCAACCCTAACCCCAACACACCCCTAACCCTAATCTCAGCCCTACCCTAGCCCTAACCCTAGCCCTAACCCTAGCCCTGGCCCTAACCCTAGCCCTAACCCTAACCCTAACGGGAAAATGGAAATAAATACATTTTCTTTTAATTTTATTATTTTTCCCTAACTAAGGGGGTGATAACGGGGGGTTTGATTTACTATTTATAGCGGGTTTTTATGTTTGGCAGCTGTCATACGCTAAAAGACGCTTTTTATTGTTAAAATAGTTTTTACATCACCACATATTGAGAGCTATAATTTTTGCGTATTTTGACCCACCGAGTCATTTGAGGTCTTATTTTTTGCGGGACGAGTTGACGTTTTTATTGGTACCATTTTCGGGCACGTGACATTTTTTAATCGCTTTTTATTCCGATTTTTGGGACGCAGAATGAACAAAAACCAGCGTTTCATGAATTTCTTTTGGGGGGGTGCATTTACACCGTTCCGCGTGCGGCAAAATTGATAAAGTGGTTTTATTCTTCAGGTCAGTATGGTTACAGCGATACCTCATTTAGGTCGTTTTTTTATGTTTTGTCGGTTTTATGCAGTGAAAACTATTTTATATCAAAAATAATTATTTTTGCATCGCTTTATTCTGCGAGCTATAACTTTTTTATTTTTTCGCTGATGATGCTGTATGGCAGCTCATTTTTTGCAGGACAAGATTACGCTTTCAGCGGTACCATGGATATTTATATGCATCTTTTTGATCGCGCGTTATTGCACTTTTTGTTTGGCGGTATGATAATAAATCATTATTTTTTGCTTCGTTTTTTATTTTTTAAGGGGTTCGCTAAAGGGGTTAACTAATGGGACAGTTTTATAGGGCAGGTCGTTACGGACGCGGCGATACCTAATATGTGTACTTTTATTGTTTTTTTTATTTCCAAAAAATGGATTTATTGGGGGAATTTTTTTTTTCTTCTAATTTATTTGGCGATTTTTTTTTAAATTATTTTAACACTTTCTTTTTTTTTTTAAACTTTATTACATAGTCCCAGGTGGGACATCACTGTCCTGTGACAGACCGCTGATCTGTCACATCACAGATCACTGTGACAGATCAGCGATCTGTCACAGGCACTGCTGCAGACTTCCTCATGCCTGCGCTTTGCAGGCACTGAGGAAGTCAGCTCCCTGCAGGCCCCCGAAGGTCCCTGTCGCCATCTTGGATTCGGGTGCCTGCAGGGATGAAGCCCCCCGCAGCAGCGCTGGACATTGCCGATGCTTCCCTTTAACCCCCGGTACACCGCGATCACACCGCGGTGTGCAAGGGGTTAACGTGTCGATACCGCCCCTGACACATTGTGCCGGGTGTCAGCTGTGATAATCAGCTGACACACGGCCGCGATCAGCGGCGCTCACCACGTGGGCGCCGCTGATCGCGCTAGACGTACTATCCCGTCCATGGGCATAGGGGCCCGGGTCCCATGGACGGGATAGTACGTCTGATGTCAGAAAGGGGTTAATAGCTTGATTTCTTCTGTGCTGAAAAATACCCAGAGGGTGAGCTTCAACTCCTGTAATGCCATCTCCGCTTCAGGGGACCATTTGGCCATCGACATCTTTGTGTCCATAAGAAGATCTGTTAGAGGGGCAGCTATCATGGTGAAATTTGGGATAAACCACCGATAGTATCCTACAATTCCCAGAAAGGCCCGAACTTGCTTCTTGCAAGTTGCAATTTTGGATTGCCACCACCTTATTTACTTGCGGCTTTATTTCGCCCCTTCCCATGACGTAGACCAAGTATCTTGCCTCTTCCTTACCCACGGCGCACTTCTTTGGGTTTCTACTATACCCTTCCTCAATGCATCCAGTAGTGCTTGGATCTTTTGCAGGTGACTTACACAATCCGGGCTGAAGATCACGATGTAGTCCAGATAACCGGCGGCATACTTTCTATGAGAGCCTAGGATTTGGCCCATGGCACTGTGGAAGGTACTGTTTCCCTCCAGACCGAATGTCATCCTGGTGAATTGAAAGCACAGGTCAGGTGTAGAGAAGGCCTCTTCTCCTTGGCACTTGAGGACCGTAGAATTTGCCAGTACCCTTTTGATATGTCCAGGGTTGTTATGAGCTCATTTTCTCCTTCACCTTTGATGTCCGATGAACTCCCTCTGCTGGTGAAAGGAGGTAGTGAAATTGATTTGGATGGGAAAAACCTGTCATCTGAACAGGTGGAGTGTGATTGGACATCCGGAATCTCTGAGTGGATATAAGGCCGCAGACGCCCTGCTGGGTTGCTGGTGATCCTCTCTGCTCTGAGCTCTGGCCTCCAGTTTAGTCCTGTCTACTAAAGCTAAGTTTTTGCTATGCTATTGTTCCATGAGATTTTGTCTGTTTACTTAGTGTTTTTGTTCAGCCAGCCCTGGTTGGGACTGGCTGAACTCCATTTTTGTCTCTGATCAGTTGATCTCTTTGCTCTGTTTTCAGAATATACCTGAGTGCTGATATAGTGATTTTGAAGTCTAGTGACTTCAGGGCCTTTTCTATCAGACGTGTTGGATGTTATTTTTGGCAGGGTTTTTGCGTAATTGCAGACAGTTGCTTTTCTTTCCTGTCCTTTCTAGTTAGTGAGGGCCCCATCGTTTGCTCAGCCTGTCTTTCTGTCTGTGTTTTTGTTTTCGTCTGTTTTCACCGTCAATACATGTTGGGGGCTGTCTATTGCTTTGGGGTCTGCTCTGGGGCAGTTTAGATTTCCCCTTTCTTTCTTTAGGTTTATTTAGTTCTCCAGCTGTGAACGAGGTGTCTAGGACCACCGTAGGAACACCCCACGGCTACTGTTAGTTGTTGTGAATAGGATCAGGGGTCTGCAATCCGCTAGCTACCAACCTCTCCAGTTTTCTGGACTTAGCTTGTATTTTTGTTTTTTCCTCCTCCGGTGACTCATTCATAACACAGGGTGGTGATATATCTGGCTAACCCTAGCCTCTCAATAACTCATTGACTTGGGGCATTGGATATGAGTTGAACTTGGACACCTCATTTAGCTTTCTGTAGTCGCTATCAAAATGCCATTCTCTGTTTGGCTTCACCACAAGGACAATGGAGCTGGACCAGCCGCTCTTTGACTCCTTGATGACTCCCAGGCTCCACATTCTCCTCACGTCCTCAGAAATCGCCTCAGAGTGGGCTTTGGGAATCCAATACGACTTTTGGCTTACCCTCACATGTGGTTCCATCAGGATTTTATGCTCCACAACCTGTGCACAACCTAGAAATTCCGAAAACAGGTACCGGTGAAGCAGCTCTTAGCACTGTTGCTTCCGAGCCGGTGACAGTGTCTCTGCCACTGTGACATCATTGACCCTGACTTCAGGGTTGGCCCCCAGGCAAGTAGCGTCCACCGATTCTCTGTCTCAATATGGGACTTACCTGTTAGAGAACAGCAGGTATGGCAGCAGGCAATCCCAGTCTTGGCCATCCTTCTCCACAACCTTCTTAAGCATGGATTTCAAGGTCTTGTTGAACCTCCCCACCATCTGCGGATGGTAAACCAACGATCGAAATTATGTAATCTGGAGAGCTTTACATAACTCCCTCACCACTTTGGACATAAACAGAGTTCCTTGGTCGGTCAGGATCTCCTTTGGCAGGCCTGTTTGTGAGAAAATATTGTCTAACTCTCAGACTATGTCCCTGGCGTAGGAGTTTCTCAGTGGTGCCGCCTCCGAGTACCATGTTACGTAGTCTATCACCACTAAGATGTACTGGTGTGCCTGGTGAACTTAACTGGGACCTCTATAATAAGCAACGGCACTAGGGATATGGGAGCAGTTAGCTGACATTTAGAGCAGGATCGCCAGTAGTTAATCTCTCTGTGGCATCCAGGCCAGTAGAACCTCAGAAGAATTCGTTCTTGAGTTTTGTCTCCTCCCAGATGCCCATCAAAGAAATGAGAATGGGCCAGGCCTAGATCCTTACGCCTATAGGGACCTGGTACTAACAACTGCTATATGACTTCCTCGCTTAGTTTAGTGACCCGATATAGCAGCTCATTTAAAGCAAAATGTGGAAACCTGGTGTCAGTCCCTGGCTCTTGAGCGACCTTATTTATCAAAGTTACATTTTCAAATGCCCCTTGTAGAGAAAGATCAAGCATTTCAGCAGTCCCCAAATTTTCACCAGAAACCCGGAATCTCGGCCTCATGGGCTGGAATTGAGATTGGACGCCATGTCGCATTTGGAGAGCCCCTGATGTGCCTAAACAGTGGAAACCCCCCACAAGTGACACCATTTTGGAAAGTAGACCGTTAAGGAATTTATCTAGATGTGTGGTGTGCACTTTGAACTCCCAAGTGCTTCACATAAGTTTATAATGTAGAGCCATAAAAATACAAAATCTTACTTATTTCACAAAAATAATCTTTTTGCCCCCAATTTTTTATTTTTCCAAGGGTAACAGGAGACATTGGACCACAAAAGTTGTTTTGCAATTTGTCCTGAGTATGCTGAGCACCGTTTCACTTTTTCAGCGCAGAATTGGCTGGAATTGAGATCAGACACATGATGCGTTTAGAGAGCCCCTGATGTGCCTAAACAGTGGAAACCCCCCCAATTCTATTTCCAACCCTAACCCCAACACACCCCTAACCCTAATCCCAATCCTAACCATAACCCTAGCAACAAACCTAACCCTAACACACCCCGAACCCTAATCCCAACCCTAACCCTAAACCCAACCCTAATAGGAAAATGGAAATACATTTTTTTATTTTATTATTTTTCTCTAAGGGGGTTATAAAGGGGGTTTGATTTACTATTTATAGCGGGTTTTTATGCTTGGCAGCTGTCACACACTAAAAGACGCTTTTTATTGCAAAAAATAGTTTTACCACATTTTGAGAGCTATAATTTTTCCATATTTTGGCCCAAAGAGTCATATAAGGTCTAGTTTTTTGCGGGACGAGTTGATGTTTTTATTGGTACCATTTTCGGGCACATGACGTTTTTTGATTGCTTTTTATTCCAAATTTTGGAAGGCAGAATGAACAAAAGCCAGCAATTCATGAATTTCTTTTGGGGGGCGTTTATACCGTTCCACGTGTGTTAAAATTGATAAAGCAGTTTTATTCCTCGGGTCAGTACGATAACAGCGATACCTCATTTATATCATTTTGTTATGTTTTGGCGTTTTATATAAAAATAATTATTTTTGCATCACTTTATTCTGAGAGCTATGGAGCTATATGGTGATTTGTTTTTTGTGGGACAAGATGACGTTTTCAGTGATACCACGTGTATTTATTTCCGTCTTTTTGATCACGTGTTATTACACTTTTTGTTCGGCGGTATGATGATAAAGCATTTTTTTGCCTTGTTTTTTTTTTTTTAATGGTGTTCACTAAAAATGTTAACTAGTGGGACTAGTGGGTCACTACGGATGCAGCAATTCTAAATATGTGTACTTTTATTGTTTAGATTTTTTTATTCAAATATTGATTTAATGATAGAATATATATTGATTTTTTTATTATTATTTTTTATTATTTTTTAAATATTTTTACAATTATTTAATTTTTTTTATTTCATTCTTACTTTTACACTGTGTCCCACTATGGGACACTCATTTTGTGCAGGTTGAACACATATATGACATGCAGAACTGCATGCCATATAAGCTGTCAGTGCTGCACTCTATGCACACTGACTTCAGAGACTTCCTGACATGCACTGGGCATAACAGGAAGTCTCTGAGCTCTGGTAACCTGGATGTCGTCATGAAGACATTGGGTTACCATGGGTGCAATCGGGACCCCGCGTCATGCCGCGGGGTCTCCGATCCAAAGGCAAAGTGGCTGTCACAGCTGACAGCCCCTCTGCCTGCTCCAAGAATGCTGCGATCATGTTTGATCGCAGTGTTCCGTGGGTTAAAGTGCCGGGAGTGGTCCGTGACCGCTCCTTGCACTTAGTGCCGGGTGTCAGCTGTGAGAATCAGCTGACACCCGGCCGCGATCTGCTGTGATACCCCCCCCCATGAGCGTGGCTGATCGTGTATGACATGCTATCCTGTCCATGGCCATTAAGACCCAGGGCACATGAATGGGATAGTATGTCCAATGTCACAAAGGTGTTAATGACGCCGACCTCATGGGTCTCAGCCCCACAGTTTATTTTTATAGACACTCTGGCATCGAGGTAGTCCTTGGCATCAACCGTGAATACAGCGGATGCCCACATGTTTTCCGGGAGTCAACTGTTGGGGGAGTGTGGCTCTTACCAGGGTCACCAAATTCCCTGAGTCCAAGAGTCCTGACACCAATATCCCATTTATTTTTATGGTATATGCCTGCGGACACTAAGCAGGCTGATAGTCCACACTGCTGGAGGAGTAGGCATAAAACGATCAGCATCTCCCCAAGCTGCAGTCCATCTGTTTGCAGGGCATAGGACACCGGGCAGCAACATGACCAGGACTGTGACATCTTCAGCAGAGCAAGTCTTTACCAGCAGCCTTTGGCAACCCTTCAGCAATCCCTAGGGACCTCTGAATCCCCCCAGTGGTGGGTCTATTATCCTTCTTTTGGGATTCGGGATCCCTCGCCATACCCCAGTACACTACCCGGCTTACTTAGGGACCTATCGACCTCCCGTACCTTTTTAGTCGGCCAACCAGATCATCTGAATTTTGGGGATGCCCGTGGTCAACACGGTCTGCACCAACCCACTCTACCATCTGGGCTGGGATGGAAGACTCCAACTGCAACCACTTCTGTACCAGATGCAGCAAATTGGACATTTGGGAGCGAGGAGGTTTATCACTGCAATACGCCCATTAGTGGACCCTTTGAGCTCAGACAGATGTAGTCACCCCTGAGCGTGACAGTGTCTCAGTTTTCACTTTCACATATTCCCAGGCACCTTGTAAGGCCAGGTCATAATAAGCCTTCTGGGGCTCACCAATTAGATAGAGGGCCAGCACCTCTGCCCACTGGTCTGGCAGTAGTTTGTCTCGCTTTACTACCTGCTCAAAAAAAGTAAAAAAAATGCTTCCACATCTTCCCCCAGGGTCATCTTTTGCATTGCTTGTCTTACCCTGTCTGGACTCAGGTGTCATCACCTGGACTTGGGGGAGGGGTTGTTGATCTCCCACGAATGGCGTCTGTGAGCAACTCAGATTGCTGCTGCCGTTGTGGTCTTGGTTTATTAGAAGTGCTGTATAAGCCAGTGCAGAGTTATCAAAATGAAACAAGGCTTTCTTGGCCTAAGGAAAAAAACAAAGCAAAATATACAGCACAATCCATGTGGTTATGAGGATCCACCAGCTCAGGAAAAAAAAAAAAAAAAAACACAACTTTCACAGGTTCAGCTTCCTTGTCAGGACACCTTGCATTGGAGTTCTGCTCTCCAGGCCTACTGAGCTCTGATTGCCTATGGAGGACGACTATTTAAACCCCAGACGACACCCTGGGGTGAAGATAAAGTGGACAACCTCCCACCCGCTCTATGGTTGTCCACAAAACACAGCCCTTAAAATGGCTGATTAACCCCTCTAACCTATTAAACATTTCTCAAAATATCCAACACTCTTTTTAGGCATATTTTTCATTTGGTTTTCTTTAAGGGAATGAGTCACATACATTTTTTTAAATGACCAAGGGACCACATACAAGGGACAAATACTGTCACACCATGACCACACAAGATCTTATCACCACATAGTGACCAAATAATACCACATACAATTGACAAATACCGTCACACCGTGACTAGACCACATATTATCACCGCATAGTGACATAATAATACCACACACAAGGGTCAAATATCGCCACAACATGACCAGGTTAGACATTCATGGAGCTCCAAGAAAAGCTCCCAGGTGTGTGCCCCACAGAACTTCATTGCACGATGGGGCCCGGTGAGCAGAAGCACAAGAAGGGGGGCCTTGTCCCCCCCTATACTTCTGCTCATCAGCCCCATAAAGCAGTAAGGATGCCAGCTCCTATTTCAGTTGGATGTGAATTCTTGAACGCACATTCAGTTGAAATGCATTGTGGTGCAGGGAGCCAACATCCTCAGCCAATCAGATTATGATGACAGCGGCCACAGCACTAACAGTTTGGCTAGGGTCACACAAGGGATTTTCTCATCTGAGAAAATCGGGCAGGTTATTGTAATCATTCTCTGATCAAACTTTTGCATTCTATGTGTCTGCAGGTTGGACTGGCCCATAGGACAACAGGAGAATCCACCTTGTTATACGAGCAGTTCTTGGCACAATATACTTGAGTCGGTATGTACAGACAGAGACAGCAGCTTATTAAATTACCAGTCTATCCAGTTCATTGTTATATACATTTGTGATTGAGGATAATGTTACATTTCCATGAAAAGTCGGCCCTGGAGTTGGTTACTGGTGGGTCCCTGGCATCTCAGTCCAACACTGTAAGTTTCTGTGCAACTCGGACCACACTCGAATGTCATCTGAGTGCGGTCCGATGTTTTGCATGGAGCCATATATATAAATGGCCGAGTGTCATCCAAATTGGAGGCAGCTCGTCCATGCTGTGATCGGACAAAAAAATAAACATAAGCACTGCCTCATTGATTAGCATGAGGACAAGTGCTATCCTTCAAAATGTAGACAGCACTTATCAAATGTTATGGTTGCGTGCATGAGTCTTTACGGTCAGGACAGTTTAGTGTTATGAATGAGTCACCGAAGGAGGAAAAAACAAAAATACAAGCTAAGTCCAGAAAACCGGAAAGGTTGGTAGCTATCGGATTGCAGACCCCTGATCCTATCCACAACAACTAACAGTAGCCGTGGGGGGTTCCTACGATGCCCTAGACCCCTCGATCACAGCCGGAGAACTAAATAGGCCTAAAGAAAGAAAGGGGAAAACTAAACTGCCCCAGAGCAGACCCCAAAGCAATAGGCAGCCCCCAACAAATAATGATGGTGAAGCAAGATGAAAACACTAAAGCAGATAGAAAGATAGGTTGAGCAAACGATGGGGCCCAAGCTAACGAAAAAGGACAGGATAGAAAAGCTGCTGTCTGCAATCCGTAAAAAAACCCTACCAAAAAATGTCCCAACCGTCTGATAGGAAAAACAGGCCCTGAAGTCGCTAGGACTTCAAAATGACTATATCAGCACTCAGGTAAATTCTGAAGACAGAGCAAAGAGACAAACTGATCAGAGACAAAAATGGAACTCAGCACACCCCTGACCGGGGATGGCTGAACTCCAAAAAACAAGGTAAACAAAACAAAACTAATAAGTTCAAAAGCAGAGCAAAAACTTATATTTGGAAGCAGGAATCAGACTGGTCTCCAAGAATCCAGCAGAGAAATCACCAGCGACTCAGAAGGGCGTCGGCTGCCTTATATCCAGTCAGAAGTTCCTGTTACCCAGTCATCATCTACCAGATTAGGTGTTTGGTAATCAGCCTCATTACCTTCCTTCACCAGAAGAGGGAGTTCATCAGACATCGACGGTGAAGGGGAAAATGAACTCACAACAGTACCTCCCCCTTGAGGAGGGGTCACCAAACCCTCATCCACGCCACCAGGGTGATCAGGATGGGCCCGATGAAAGGCACGAACCAATCTTTCGGCATGAATATCGGATGCAGGGACCCAAGAATTATCCTCCTGGCCATAACCCTTCCATTTAACCAAATACTGGAGTCTCCGTCTAGCCAGGCGAGAATCCAGTATCTTCTCAACCTCTTATTCCACATTACCTTCAACCAATACCGGGTCAGGAGGTGCCACCACAGGAACTACTGGTTCAACAAACCTCTTTAACAGAGACTTATGAAACACGTTATGGATCTTAAATGTAACAGGAAGAGACAATCGAAAAGAGACTGGATTAAGACTCTCCAAAATCTTGTAAGGTCCAATAAATCTAGGTTTAAACTTTGGAGAAGCCACCTTCATAGCGATATTCTTTGATGACAACCAAACCATATCACCCACCTTAAACTGGGGACCAATGGTCCTATGCCGGTTGGAAAACCGCAGGGCCTTTTCCTGGGAGAGAGACAACTTATCCACCACTTGGTCCCAGATTTGGTGCATTCTCTCCACCACATTGTCAACACCTGGGCAGGCAGAAGGCTCCACCTGCCCTGAAGAGAATCGAGGATGAAACCCAAAGTTACAAAAAAAAGGTGACATCAAAGTGGAAGAACTAGCTCTATTATTTAAAGCAAATTCGGCCAAGGGGAAAAATGAAACCCAATCATCCTGATCAGCAGAAATAAAACATCTCAAATACGACTCCAAAGTCTGGTTTGTTCTCTCTATCTGCCCATTGGTCTGAGGGTGAAACGCAGAGGAGAAGGACAACTGAATTCCCAGCTTGGAACAGAAAGTCCTCCAAAATCTAGACACAAACTGAACTCTTCTGTCAGATACAATGTTCTCAGGAATCCCGTGCAAGCGAACCACCTGTTGCAAAAACAAGGGCACCAACTCTGAGGAAGATGGCAACTTAGGGAGTGGTACAAGATGGACCATCTTAGAGAATCTATCACAAATCACCCAAATAACGGTCATTCTCTGAGAGACAGGCATATCAGAGATAAAATCCATTGAAATATGGGTCCATGGCCTCCTGAGCACCGGCAAAGGCATCAACAACCCAATAGAGCGAGAACAAGGTTTAGACCGAGAGCAAGTCCCAC
Organism: Dendrobates tinctorius; assembly: GCF_039654945.1. Classification (NCBI taxonomy): domain Eukaryota; kingdom Metazoa; phylum Chordata; class Amphibia; order Anura; family Dendrobatidae; genus Dendrobates; species Dendrobates tinctorius. The sequence goes on from NW_027361751.1 coordinate 8,682,023, forward strand.
AGGACTGCACAAAATTCCTGACATCATGAGACAAGGCGGGCCACCAAAAAGACCGACTCACCAAATCTCTAGTACCAAAAATACCTGGATGACCAGCCAATGCAGAGCAATGAACTTCAGACATCACTCTCTTCCTCCACTGGTCAGGAACATACAATTTTCCAATGGGACAACACTCAGGTTTGTCCTCCTGAAACTCTTCCAGAGCACGTCTCAAATCGGGCGAGATGGCAGAAAGAACTACCCCCTCACCTAAGATGGTAGCAGGCTTGGTCACAACAGGAGAATCAGCAAAGAGACTCCTAGAGAGGGCGTCTGCCTTGACATTCTTAGTGCCCGGAAGAAAAGAGACCACAAAATCAAAACGTGTGAAAAACAAGGCCCACCTAGCCTGTCAAGGATTCAAGCGTTTGGCCGACTCCAGGTAAATCAAATTCTTGTGGTCAGTAAGGACCACGACTTGATGTTTAGCTCCCTCCAACCAATGTCTCCACTCCTCAAATGCCCATTTCATGGCTAACAGTTCCCGATTCCCCACATCATAGTTACGTTCGGATGGGGAGAACTTTCGGGAAAAGAAAGCACAGGGATTCATTTTAGATGTTATAGGATCTTTTTGGGACAAAACAGCTCCTGCACCAATCTCAGAAGTGTCCACCTCTACCTGAAACGGGAGTGAGACATCAGGTTGCCGCAAAACCGGAGCAGAAGTGAACCTTCGCTTCAGCTCCTGAAAGGAAGAAACAGGCTCCGGAGACCAATTCAGCACATCAGCACCCTTCTTAGTCAAATCAGTCAATGGTTTGGCAATACCAGAAAAATTAGCTATAAATTTACGATAAAAATTAGCAAAACCCAAAAACTTCTGGAGGGCCTTCAAAGAAGTGGGCTGAACCCAATCATAAATGGCCTCTACCTTGGCCGGGTCCATTTCAATAGTTGACTGAGACAAAATAAATCCCAAAAATGAAATCCTCTGTACACCAAAAAGGCATTTCGATCCCTTGACATACAGGGAATTCTCCCTCAAAATCCGGAACACAGTCCGAACATGTTCCACATGAGAGTCCCAATCCTTGGAAAAGATCAAAATATCATCCAGATAGATGATCAAAAATGTATCCACCAAGTCTCGGAAAATATCATTCATGAAGCACTGGAAGACAGAAGGGGCATTAGTGAGCCCAAAAGGCATCACCAGGTACTCAAAATGTCCCTCCGGAGTATTAAACGCCGTCTTCCATTCATCCCCATGCTTAATGCGAATAAGATTATACGCCCCCCTGAGGTCAAGCTTTGTAAACCAGCAAGCACCTTTAACTCTGGAGAATAGATCAGAAATCAGGGGTAACGGATACTGATATTTAACAGTAATTTTGTTGAGGGAACGATAGTCAATACAAGGCCTTAATGACCCATCTTTCTTAGCTACGAAAAAAAACCCAGCACCTAAGGGTGAAGAGGATGGTCTAATATGACCCTTCTCCAACGACTCCTTAATATAGGATCGCATAGCCTCATGCTCGGGTACAGATAAATTGAAAAGTCGGCCCTTGGGAAATTTACACCCAGGGCTCAGCTCAATTGCACAGTCATAACTCCTATGAAGAGGGAAAGACGCAGACTCATTCTCACTAAATACATCATAAAAATCAGCCAAATAGTCAGGAACATCATGCGACTGCGGAGAGGTGGAGAAAACAGGAGCATCACTAAGGGGACAACGACAACCCCAACTCACCACAGACACAGATTTCCAATCCATAACTGGATTATGGATTTGCAACCAGGGAAACCCCAGAACAATGGTATCATGCAAATTATGCAACACCAAAAATCTGCAATTCTCTTGATGGTCTGGGGCGACCCGCATTGCCACCTGGGTCCAAAACTGAGGTTTATTCTTCGCCAAAGGAGTAGCATCAATACCCCTCAAAGGGATAGGCGTCTGCAGAGGTGTCATAGGAAATCCACAACGTTTAGCAAATTCCAAGTCCATCAGGTTCAGAGCTGCTCCCGAATCCACAAAAGCCTTAGCGGAAAATGTGGACAGAGAGCAGATCAGAGTAATTGCCAGAAGAAACTTAGGTTGAACACCACCCACAGCAAATGTGTGTGCAAAACATTTCTCTCGTTTAGGGCAGACAGAAATAATATGCGAGGCATCACCACAGAAGAAACACAGCTTACTACGCCTTCTGAACTCCTGACGTTGCGCCCTAGACAAAACTCTATCACATTGCATAGGTTCAGACATTTGTTCAACAGGTGGCAACACCTCTCGTGCTGTTTTGCGTTCACACAAACACCGATCAACCTGAATGGCTAATGACATAGAATCGTCAAGACCAGAGGGAACAGGAAATCCCACCATAGTATCTTTTACGGTTTCTGACAAACCCTTCCCAAAGAGAGCTGCCAAGGCACCATCATTCCAGGTAGTAAGGACCGCCCACTTTTGGAATTTTTGACAGTACAACTCTGCAGAATCCCGACCCTGGCTCAATGCCAACAGGGTCTTTTCAGCCTGATCAATAGCATTAGGTTCATCATACAACAACCCCAAGGCTTGAAAAAATGCGTTCACATTAGTAAGAATAGGATCATCAGGTTTCAAAGAAAACGCCCAATCCTGGGGATCGCCGCGCAGCAAAGAGATGACAATTTTAACCTGCTGCGCGGAGCTCCCCGACGAGTTAGGCTTCAAGGCAAAAAATAATTTACAATTATTCTTAAAATTCAAAAATTTAGACCGATCCCCAAAAAACACATCAGGAGTAGGGATCTTTGGTTCAGCAGCATGTGAATGAGCAAGATAGGCGGAAATTCCCCGCACTTCAGCAGTGAGCTGCTCCACACGATCAGACAATTGCTTCATCTCCATTGAGAAAGGAAAAAAAAAAATCCCCCCTATGGCCTCAGAGACATAGAGGAAAAAATATACACAAAAAGAAAAAAAAATATTCTGACAAACTTTTTTTTTTTTTTTTTTTTACAATTCTTTCCTGCTATTGAGTACCCTAGGATCTGCGGTATGGCTGGTGATTCTGTTATGAATGAGTCACCGAAGGAGGAAAAAACAAAAATACAAGCTAAGTCCAGAAAACCGGAGAGGTTGGTAGCTATCGGATTGCAGACCCCTGATCCTATCCACAACAACTAACAGTAGCCGTGGGGGGTTCCTACGATGCCCTAGACCCCTCGATCACAGCCGGAGAACTAAATAGGCCTAAAGAAAGAAAGGGGAAAACTAAACTGCCCCAGAGCAGACCCCAAAGCAATAGGCAGCCCCCAACAAATAATGACGGTGAAGCAAGATGAAAACACTAACGCAGATAGAAAGATAGGTTGAGCAAACGATGGGGCCCAAGCTAACGAAAAAGGACAGGATAGAAAAGCTGCAGTCTGCAATCCGTAAAAAACCCTACCAAAAAATGTCCCAACCGTCTGATAGGAAAAACAGGCCCTGAAGTCGCTAGGACTTCAAAATGACTATATCAGCACTCAGGTAAATTCTGAAGACAGAGCAAAGAGACAAACTGATCAGAGACAAAAATGAAACTCAGCACACCCCCGACCGGGGATGGCTGAACTCCAAAAAACAAGGTAAATAAAACAAAACTAATAAGTTCAAAAGCAGAGCAAAAACTTATCTTTGGAAGCAGGAATCAGACTGGTCTCCAATAATCCAGCAGAGAAATCACCAGCGACTCAGAAGGGCGTCGGCTGCCTTATATCCAGTCAGAAGTTCCTGTTACCCAGTCATCATCTACCAGATCAGGTGTTTGGTAATCAGCCTCACTACCTTCCTTCACCAGAAGAGGGAGTTCATCAGACATCGACGGTGAAGGGGAAAATTAACTCACAACAGTCTAGGCTGCAGAAGTGCTGCAATTCTTAGGGGAGGGGGACTGCAAATGAACCAACGCCTAGCAGGCTGGCACACTGAGCGTTCACGGGTATTTATCTTCCAGGAATCAGGTTAATTAATTTCCACTTACCACAAGAAGCATCTTCCTGTTCTTTTGCACAAGAATAAACTTTTTTTGTCTATAGAAAGCAAATGTATTTATAAAGAACCACAAGAACCGCAAAGTATATGGTTGAGAAATCACCAGTGTAGGGAAATCAATGCAAATACATGTCTGGACTTCTAATCAGAGGATTAAAGGGAATCTGTCAGTCACCCCTTGGACGGATATATCCTATTAATACAGGCATACAGGTTATAGAATGGTTAAAATAGTCATGCCTGTATGCCTAATATCTGCGGTCTTGTTGTGGAAAAATCTTCTTTTATTCGTTTATGGTAATGAGTTCTTCCGGGTTATGGGGCGTGGTGGAAAACTCTGCCTCCCGTCTTCGTTTTCATTCCAGCCCCCTCCCATCAGCGTCACAGTGCCCTTTAACGTGTAGTGTTGATCCCGAAATCCCACGCCTGCACCCTGCAATAGCGCAATTGTGCTTAACATTTCCGCCCTTCTATGGGCTTTGGCTTCTTTCTTCTGCGCTGGCGCCGGCAAGTCACTGGTACTTCCTCTCCAGTAACCTCCAGCATGTGTGGTGATAAGGTGCTCTCACCTCTCCCCACTTACAGTGACCCACAGGGGACTGCGCAGACCAATGAAGAAGCCAATGATATTCTGAAGCCTTCTATGGGCATTGGCTTCTTCTTTGGGCTTTGGCTTCTTTCTTCTGCGCTGGCGCCGGCAAGTCACTGGTACTTCCTCTCCAGTAACCTCCAGCATGTGTGGTGATAAGGCGCTCTTTCCTCTCCCCACTTACAGTGACCCACAGGGGACTGCGCAGACCAATGAAGAAGCCAATGATATTCTGAAGCCTTCTATGGGCATTGGCTTCTTCTTTGGGCATTGGCTTCTTCTTTCTTCTGTGCAGGCACCGGCGAGTCACTGCTACTTCCTCTCCAGTGACTTCCAGCATGCGCAGTGATAAGAGGAGCTCAGAAGAAGGAAGATAAAAGTTGTAAACAATCCCATCAGAAGATATTCTTCAGCCACAAACAGTGCAACACGGGGGCTTTAGAAGGCAAATGGAGCAAAAACTCGAATGTCAAAATAAAACATTAATTTAAAGTAAACCTCTATGCTGATTCATGCTATCCGAAACACATGCAGCATAAGTCAGTCATTGGCTTTGTAATTTCAGTCAGGTATGTTGTAATGTGAAAAATTGCAGTGGTTTGGATAAAATGGACATTTAGAAGTCAGCCAGTTATCATGCGCCTTTTGGATGACTAGTTGAGTCCTCGGCAGCTTCTCCTTGTCTCACTCCCCTTGAGTGACAGTTCTCTCCTTATACACATGTAGAGTAGCAGGAATGCGGGATTCAGTTACGGACAGGAGGCAGAGCAAGGGTTAACAGGTTTATTTACAGGGGAATACTCCATGCAGGGAGGTAAAGGGTTAAACAAGGGATTAAACAGTTTAAATGGCAAAAAGATATGGTGAGTTGAAGAACAACGGTACAAATCACGGCGGTTCCAACACTCTGCAGTTGTCCCTATCTCTTGATTGCTGATTGTTTCGTGATGTTGATTGCTGTTGGGCACACTTTTCCCTCCACGCAGCATTCCCTGTCCTTCTGGTCTGCTACAGCATGGCCTGTCACAGCGCCGGTACTCTGTGTAGGGACGGGGAGCGGTACGCACTGCTCACCTGACTCTGTGCTGCCCTCAGTTCGCACCAAATTGCTCTGCTGTGGGTGCTTCTTTTTTTTCTTTCTCCTCCGCCCTCGGTCAGCAGGAAGGTGCGCCTCACTAGAGCTTCCCTCAGGCAACAGGGGAAGGTCCGCCTTACTAATGCCTCCCCCAGGGAACAGTGGATGCAGCCTCTCTAGTTCCGGACCTGGCACGCAGGTACCTGCTGTCTCGTCATCCCCCTTACACACATGTAGAAAGAGACTTGTCACTGAAAGGAAATGGGTCAAGGAGAAGCCGCAGAGGGCTGGCCTCTTAGATTAGCCGCACAAAACACATGGCCCTCGGCCACCTCTTAAATATATGTGTCTCTGAAAATGATTTCATAATAAAATATACCTGGCTGAATTGACAGAGCCAGTGTCTGATGTACGGTGGTTATTAGCATCAAGAATCAATTCTCAAGTTCCTGTTAAGTAAGAAGAAAATGCCCTTGGCGGTGTCCATATTCCAGCTCAGTTCTCCACTCCCCTCTAATAGTTGGTTAACAGTTAGTGCCACTGTGCCAATCAACAACTGGTGGATGGAGGCATTAAGTAGAGAAAGGAACTATGGGAAGAGGACACAGACATAGTTGAATTCAAGACATACTCCTGACCAAATTTGGGACTGTCCTGCTGGATCTGGGATAGTTAGGAGGTATGCTAAAAATCATCATTCTTGGCAGTATATTTGCTGAAGACAATCTGTACGGGAACCAAACCATCATATTAGCGATCATTCAGTGTTTATTCTGAACAATTGTCTAAAATCTAATCTAGTGGACTCCCTCTGACTCATATGGCTGACGCCTCCATTACAGATTTTATGTCATGTTAAAGGTGTTTCCACTGGGGAAACATTGATGACCTACCCTTAGTACAGCTGTTATCAGCTGACAAATGTAAACAGTGTCCAGAGAGGATCACCTCCACCAATCCATCACCCTGTTCAGTAGCTCAGGTACTTCAGATTAGCTTCTATTCATATGAGTAGGAGCTTATCTACAGTACTTGGCTGCTTTCTTCAAAAATGGACCCACCTGTCCAAAGGTTGTGTGTGCTCATGCAGATAAAAGGTTAAAAAATATGTAATAGACAACTCAACATTTAAAACACGTGAGGTGGAGGGTCAAGGCCTATGTATGAAATGGCAATTCAGCATGGGAAGTCCACACCTTATATTAGCTTTCATGCAGGACAGATATACAAATAAAGTAAAATAACCCCATAAAGATATGAAATATATGAATTGCAAGGGCATAGATATGTAAGAACTACATCAAGAAGAGAAAAAGTCCATACAGTATAATAAAGAGAAAACAATGTTATCGAATTCATGTGATGCATACATTGAATATACCACTGGCGATAATAATGTGCATAGTGCAAGAATCTAACATGAAAGCTAATATTAAAATATAATGAAAACATGGGGTTAACTACATACAAACCCAGTGTGACATGTGCAAATCAGGGCTGTCTGACCTCTACCTCACACACATTTGGCTGTCGCTTCGAGAATGATGAAGTGGAGGGGGAGGAATATAAGGGGAATACTCAGGGGTAACAAGACCAATTAGGCAAATCGCAGCGCTCTACTTGGCGCGGGCACCATGAACGCTAATTGAAACTAATTTCATGACATTTCAGACTCTTATATTCCAGACAAGGGTAACAATTGCGAGTTAGGGCTCACTCACACGAGTGACGATTCAATCTTCTGAGAGAATCGGGTCGATTATGGTAATAACTCTGATACAAGTTTGATCAGAGCGACTGTTTAGGCCAATTTCACACTTCAGTCATTTGACGTCAGTTGCAAACCGTCAAAGTGTGAAAAAACGGATCCGTTTCCGCTTAGCAAAAAACGGATGCACCGGATCCGTTTTTTTGATGGATCCGCTGCAGCTGCCAGTGTATGCAAATTTAAAGGAACAGAACGGAAAGGAGAGAAAGAAAGAAAGAAAGAAAGAAAGAAAGAAAGAAAGAAAGAGAATGAATTTATTTTTTGGCCTTTTCCAGAATGGCTTTTAGGGTTAAATTGCAAGAATGGGAAAATTTTCTGGGCATGCTCAGTTTAAAAAAAGGGGTTCCGCCACTGATAAAAACGTTACTTTTGTCCATCTACTCAAGACGGCAGACACTTACATTCCAAAGGATCCTTCAGAAAACGGATGAAATGGACGACCATCCATCACAATCCGCCGCTAATTTAACTCTATGGGGGAAAAAATGGATTCCACAAAAAAAAAACGGATCCGTTTTTTCAAAAAAGGGCGGATTTCGACTGACGGCAAAAAACTGAAGTGTGAAAGAGGCCTTACTGTGATCCTATTCTCTTGGATGAGATAATCGGATCACAGGTGCAGAGGAGATGGAGAACTTAATTTCTCTGTCTTCTTCATTGTCTGTGTCCGCATGAATTGGACTACACTCGGATGACATCCGAGTGCAGTCTGATACTTTCCACACACCCTTAGACTTGAATGGGTGTGCGTGATCCGATTTGCAGTGCCACTCTCAGCATGCTGCAATTTTTTACAAATACCGATTCAGCCTGTAGAAAAAAATGCAGCTCTGCACTGCCCCATAGTATAAAACATCGGATAGCACTCATCCGAGTTACAAACTTATGTGAGCGAGACCTTACAGAGATTGATCATGCAAGACTTGGATCACAAGATGGCAATATTAAGAAGAAACTACCTAAAATCAAATGACAGTGGATCACTAAACTGCAGACGTCTCCATTTGGCATGAAAGAACAACCCAGCTTTGCTTGCTCTTGTAATCATATTCCTGGATTCCATTTGTCTGCTATATTTCCTTGTCTTTTATTATATACACTATATATATACACTCACTGGCCACTTTATTAGGTACACCTGTCCAACTGTGTGTTAAGACTTAATTTCTAATCAGCCAATCACATGGCGGCAACTCAGTGCATTTAGGCATGTAGACATGGTCAAGACAATCTCCTGCAGTTCAAACCGAGCATCAGTATGGGGAAGAAAGGTGATTTGAGTGCCTTTGAACGTGGCATGATTGTTGGTGCCAGAAGGGCTGGTCTGAGAATTTCAGAAACTGCTGATCTACTGGGATTTTCACGCACAACCATCTCTAGGGTTTACAGAGAATGGTCCGAAAAAGAAAAAAAATCCAGTGAGCGGCAGTTCTGTGGCCGGAAATGCCATGTTGATGCCAGAGGTCAGAGGAGAATGGGCAGACTGGTTCGAGCTGATAGAAAGGCAACAGTGACTCAAATTGCCACCCGTTACAACCAAGGTAGGCAGAAGAGCATCTCTGAACGCACAGTGCGTCGAACTTTGAGGCAGATGGGCTACAGCAGCAGAAGACCACACTGGGTACCACTCCTCTCAGCTAAGAACAGGAAACTGAGGCTACAATTTGCACAAGCTCATCGAAATTGGACAGTAGAAGATTGGAAAAACGTTGCCTGGTCTGATGAGTCTCGATTTCTGCTGCGACATTCGGATGGTAGGGTCAGAATTTGGCGTAAACAACATGAAAGCATGGATCCATCCTGCCTTGTATCAACGGTTCAGGCTGGTGGTGGTGGTGTCATGGTGTGGGGAATTTTTTCTGGGCACTCTTTGGGCCCCTTGGTACCAATTGAGCATCGTTGCAACGCCACAGCCTACCTGAGTATTGTTGCTGACCATGTCCATCCCTTTATGACCACAATGTACCCAACATCTGATGGCTACTTTCAGCAGGATAATGCGCCATGTCATAAAGCTCGAATCATCTCAGATTGGTTTCTTGAACATGACAATGAGTTCACTGTACTCAAATGGCCTCCTCAGTCACCAGATCTCAATCCAATAGAGCATCTTTGGGATGTGGTGGAACGGGAGATTCGCATCAGGGATGTGCAGCCGACAAATCTGCGCCAACTGTGTGATGCCATCATGTCAATATGGTCCAAAATCTCTGAGGAATGCTTCCAGCACCTTGTTGAATCTCTGCCACGAAGAATTGAGGCAGTTCTGAAGGCAAAAGGGGGTCCAACCCCTTACTAGCATGGTGTACCTAATAAAGTGGCCAGTGAGTGTATACACAGACACACATACATATACATACACACACACAATAATCCACTGATATTAATCAATGGATTAAACGAATTTGAAAACCAAAATATTTTTTATTAATGGTATATTAAAAAATACAAACAACAATTAAAAGGCTAGAGTATCTCGAAAAAGGAAGCCGCCACTGGATAACATGAAAATTCATAATAAATTGGTACATCTCTGCATTAAAAAAGGGGGATTGTAAAACAAATCCCCATATATATCTCTCCCAATAAACTGTTAAAGAAATATATATGAGAAAAATACCCTAAATGCAGTCACAAAATAATATATCCAAAGCACTGTATATAAATAAATAAAAAAAAATAATATAAAACAAAACTTAATAGAAAGACATAGTGCACTTGAGATCAAAGATCTTCATAGCTATGGAACACTGCAAGTGGATAGATGACGCCCCCGGAAGAAGCCAGCGGTGAAACGTGCGTCGGGGTGGGGAGCCACCACTTGATCATTTCACAGGTAGTTATCCTTGTGTTCCTTTGGGTTTTATTTTCTGGAGCTAAACTATGAGCTATTAAATATCACTTGATGGTAATTTTGGGCAATGTTATTAACGCCATGCAATAGGATTTTCCCACGTTTTTGCACAAGATCTCTGTTTTAGTGGTCGTTTTCATCTATCCACTTGCAGTCTTCCATAGCTATGAAGATCTTTGATCTCGAGTGCACTATGTCTTTGTATGCAAATTGACTCTTCAGAGAAAAAGAGGACTTGAACTCTATAGCGCCACCTGTTGGTAGTAGCGATCCTACAAGTCACAATCAACCCTTTAACGAGTCTTGTAATATGACTAAGTATTAAGTTTTGTTTTATTTTATTTTTTTTTTTGCTTTATTTATTTATATACAGTGCTTTGGATGTATTATTTTGTGTCTGCATTTAGGGTATTTTTCTCATTTATTTCTTTAATAGATTATTGGGAGATATATATAGGGATTGGTTTTACAATCCCCCTTTTTTAATGCAGAGATGTACCTATTTATTATGAATTTTCATGTTATTCAGTGGTGGCTTCCTTTTTCGAGACATTCTAGCCTTTTAATTGTTGTTTGTATTTTTTAATATATCATTAATAAAAATATTTTGGTTTTCAATTCATTTTTTGGTCTACTTTGTTTAATCCATTGATTAATATCAGTGGATTATTGTATATATTCATTAATTTGAAGTGCCAGTTCCATATGCTTTCTGGTCTTATTTGTTATATATATATATATATATATATATATATATATATATATATATATATATATATATATATATATATACTGTATATATACAGTACAGACCAAAAGTTTGGACACATCTTCACAGTCCAAGAGTTTTCTTTATTTTCATGACTATGAAAATTGTAGATTCACTCTGAAGGCATCAAAACTATGAATTAACACATGTGGAATTATATAATTAACAAAAAAGTGTGAAACAACTGAAAATATGTCTTATATTCTAGGTTCTTCAAAGTAGCCACCTTTTGCTTTGATTACTGCTTTGCACACTCTTGGCATTCTCTTGATGAGCTTCAGGAGGTAGCCACCGGAAATGGTCTTCCAACAGTCTTGAAGGAGTTCCCAGAGATGCTTAGCACTTGTTGGCCCTTATGCCTTCACTCTACGGTCCAGCTCACCCCAAGCCATCTCGATTGGGTTCAGGTCTGGTGACTGTGGAGGCCAGGTCATCTGGCGTAGCACCCCATCACTCTCCTTCTTGGTCAAATAGCCCTTACACAGCCTGGAGGTGGGTTTTGGGTCATTGTCCTGTTGAAAAATAAATGATGGTCCAACTAAACGCAAACCGGATGGAATACCATGCCGCTGCAAGATGCTGTGGTAGCCATGCTGGTTCAGTATGCCTTCAATTTTGAATAAATCTCCAACAGTGTCACCAGCAAAGCACCCCCACACCATCACACCTCCTCCTCCATGCTTCACGGTGGGAACCAGGCATGTAGAGTCCATCCGTTCACCTTTTCTGCGTCGCACAAAGACACGGTGGTTGGAACCAAAAATCTCAAACTTGGACTCATCAGACCAAAGCACAGATTTCAACTGGTCTAATGTCCATTCCTTGTGTTCTTTAGCCCAAACAAGTCTCTTCTGCTTGTTGCCTGTCCTTAGCAGTGGTTTCCTAGCAGCTATTTTACCATGAAGGCCTGCTGCACAAAGTCTCCTCTTAACAGTTGTTAATCTGCGATTTCTGAGGCTGGTGACTCGGATGAACTTATCCTCCGCAGCAGAGGTGACTCTTGGTCTTCCTCTCCTGGGGTGGTTCTCATGTGAGCCAGTTTCTTTGTAACACTTGATGGTTTTTGCCACTTCACTTGGGGACACTTTCAAAGTTTTCCCAATTTTTCGGACTGACTGACCTTCATTTCTTAAAGTAATGATGGTCACTTGTTTTTCTTTACTTAGCTGCTTTTTTCTTGCCATAATACAAATTCTAACAGTCTATTCAGTAGGACTATCAGCTGTGTATCCACCAGACTTCTCCACAACACAACTGATGGTCCCAACCCCATTTATAAGGCAAGAAATCCCATTTATTAAACCTGACAGGGCACACCTGTGAAGTGAAAACCATTTCCAGTGACTACCTCTTGAAGCTCATCAAGAGAATGACAAGAGTGTGCAAAGCAGTAATCAAAGCAAAAGGTGGCTACTTTGAAGAACCTAGAATATAAGACAATTTCAGTTGTTTCACACTTTTTTGTTAATTATATAATTCCACATGTGTTAATTCATAGTTTTGATGCCTTCAGAGTGAATCTACAATTTTCATAGTCATGAAAATAAAGAAAACTCTTTGAATGAGAAGGTGTGTCGAAACTTTTGGCCTGTACTGCATATATATATACACTCACTGGCCACTTTATTAGGTACACCTGTCCAACTGTGTGTTAAGACTTAATTTCTAATCAGCCAATCACATGGCGGCAACTCAGTGCATTTAAGCATGTAGACATGGTCAAGACAATCTCCTGCAGTTCAAACCGAGCATCAGTATGGGGAAGAAAGGTGATTTGAGTGCCTTTGAACGTGGCATGATTGTTGGTGCCAGAAGGGCTGGTCTGAGAATTTCAGAAACTGCTGATCTACTGGGATTTTCACGCACAACCATCTCTAGGGTTTACAGAGAATGGTCCGAAAAAGAAAAAAAATCCAGTGAGCGGCAGTTCTGTGGCCGGAAATGCCATGTTGATGCCAGAGGTCAGAGGAGAATGGGCAGACTGGTTCGAGCTGATAGAAAGGCAACAGTGACTCAAATTGCCACCCGTTACAACCAAGGTAGGCAGAAGAGCATCTCTGAACGCACAGTGCGTCGAACTTTGAGGCAGATGGGCTACAGCAGCAGAAGACCACACTGGGTACCACTCCTCTCAGCTAAGAACAGGAAACTGAGGCTACAATTTGCACAAGCTCATCGAAATTGGACAGTAGAAGATTGAAAAAACGTTGCCTGGTCTGATGAGTCTCGATTTCTGCTGCGACATTCGGATGGTAGGGTCAGAATTTGGCGTAAACAACATGAAAGCATGGATCCATCCTGCCTTGTATCAACGGTTCAGGCTGGTGGTGGTGGTGTCATGGTGTGGGGAATTTTTTCTGGGCACTCTTTGGGCCCCTTGGTACCAATTGAGCATCGTTGCAACGCCACAGCCTACCTGAGTATTGTTGCTGACCATGTCCATCCCTTTATGACCACAATGTACCCAACATCTTATGGCTACTTTCAGCAGGATAATGCGCCATGTCATAAAGCTCGAATCATCTCAGATTGGTTTCTTGAACATGACAATGAGTTTACTGTACTCAAATGGCCTCCTCAGTCACCAGATCTCAATCCAATAGAGCATCTTTGGGATGTGGTGGAACGGGAGATTCGCATCAGGGATGTGCAGCCGACAAATCTGCGCCAACTGTGTGATGCCATCATGTCGATATGGTCCAAAATCTCTGAGGAATGCTTCCAGCACCTTGTTGAATCTCTGCCACGAAGAATTGAGGCAGTTCTGAAGGCAAAAGGGGGTCCAACCCCTTACTAGCATGGTGTACCTAATAAAGTGGCCAGTGAGTGTATATATATATATATATATATATATATATATATATATATATATATATACTAGCTATGAACCCGTTCTACGCCCGGGTGGCAGGCATTTTTATTGGTATATGGTCTCCCATCCTGGTATGTGCTGCACCTCTCAATCCTATCCCGGTAATCATTGTTCCCACACCCCCCAATCCTGGTATGCATGGCACCCCCTCATCTCTATCGTGGTATGCATGGTGCCCTCCCCGCCAATCCTGGTATGCATGGTCCTCTCACCCCCCAATCCTGGTATGCATGGTGCCCTCACCCACCTATCCTGGTATGCATGGTCCCCTCACCCCCCAATCCTGGTATGCATGGTCCTCTCACACTCCAATCCAGGTATGCATGGTCCCCTCACCCACCTATCCTGGTATGTATCGTCCTCTCACCCCCCAATCCTGGTATGCATGATCCTCTCACCCCCCCCTATCCTGGTATGCATGGTCCTCTCACCCCCCAATCCTGGTATGCATGGTCCTCTCACCCCCCTATCCTGGTATGCATGGTGCCCTCACCCCCCCAATCCTGGTATGCATGGTCCTCTCACACTCCAATCCTGGTATGCATGGTGCCCTCACCCCCCAATCCTGGTATGCATGGTCCTCTCACACTCCAATCCTGGCATGCATGGTCCCCTCACCCACCTATCCTGGTATGTATGGTCCTCTCACCCCCCAATCCTGGTATGCATGGTCCTCTCACCCCCCCTATCCTGGTATGCATGGTCCTCTCACCCCCCAATCCTGGTATGCATGGTCCTCTCACCCCCCAATCCTGATATGCATGGTCCCCTCACCCCCCTATCCTGGTATGCATGGTCCCCTCACCCCCTATCCTGGTATGCATGATCCTCTCACCCCCAAATCCTGGAATGCATGGTCCCCTCACCCCCCAATCCTGGAATGCATGGTTCCCTCACCTCCCTATCCTGGTATGCTTGGTCCTCTCACCCCCCCTACCTTGGTATGCATGGTCCGCTCACCCCCCAATCCTGGTATGCATGGTACCCCCTCATCCCTATCGTGGTATGCATGGTGCCCTCACCCCCCAATCCTGGTATGCATGGTCCTCTAACCCCCAATCCTGGTATGCATGGTCCTCTCACCCCCCAATCCTGGTATGCATGGTGCCCTCACCCACCTATCCTGGTATGCATGGTCCTCTCACCCCCCAATCCTGGTATGCATGGTCCTCTCATCCCCCAATCCTGGTATGCATGGTCCCCCTCACCCCCCAATCCTGATATGCATGGTCCCCTCACCCCCCTATCCTGGTATGCATGGTCCTCTCACCCCCCAATCCTGGAATGCATGGTCCCGTCACCCCCCAGTCCTGGAATGCATGGTCCCCTCACCCCCCTATCCTTGTATGCATGGTCCTCTCACAACCCTATCCTGGTATGCATGGTCATATCACCCTCCAATCCTGGAATGCATGGTACCCTCACCCAACAATCCTGGAATGCATGGTCCCCTCACCCCCCTATCCTGGTATGCATGGTCCTATCACCCCCCTATCCTGATATGCATGGTCCTCTCACCCCTCAATCCTGGTATGCATGGTCCTCTCATCCCCCAATACTGGTATGCATGGTCCCCTCACCCCCCTATCCTGGTATGCATGGTCCCCTCACCCCCCTATCCTGGTATGCATGGTCCTCTCACCCCTCAATCCTGATATAAATGGTCCCCCTCACCCCTATTAAACTGCACACATTAAAAAAAACATTTATACTCACCTTTCTTCCCTGTGTCCAGCACTGTCCTGTTCTGGGCGTGTTGTGGTGCTGGACTCGGCACCTGCGCAGTCCTCGCTTTCCGCCGCCATGTACTTAAAGACACACTGCAGTGTGTCTTCAAGAACATGGCGGCAGTAAGCGCGGACTGCGCAGGCACCGATTCACGTCTGGAGTGGGCCTGTTGTGGTGCCGGACTTGGCGCCTGCGCAGTCCTCGCTTTCCGTCGCCAAGTACTTGAAGACACACTGAAGATGCAAGACCCCGCCGGCAACAGCAACACCGGGTTAGGGAAGGTGTTGCGGAGATCGCGGTATGCGTTCAGTGCTTACGCATTACCGCGATCTCCTGGGAGTCTGCGTCACTCTGTGGGGAATGCGTCACTCTGGGCCCAGACTGCGAAGGCGCATCACGCTTGCGCAGACTATAGAGGCTTCAGACAGAGTGACGCTTAGCCCATTATATATATATATATATATATATATATATATATATATATATATATATATATATATATATACATACAGCAAATACATACACACACACAGCGTGGGCCATTTACATGGATACACCTAAATAAAATGGGGTAGGTTGGTGATATCAGCTTCCTGTTTGTGGCACATTAGTATATGGGAGGGGGAAAACTTTTCAAGATGGGTGGTGACCATGGTGGCCCTTTTGAAGTCGGCCATTTTGGATCCAACTTTATTTTTTTTTCAATGGGAAGAGGGTCATGTGACACATCAAACTTATTGAGAATTTCACAAGAAAAACAATGGTGTGCTTGGTTTTAATGTAATTTTATTTTTTCATGAGTTATTTACAAGTTTCTCTTTGTTTACAACCATAGAATCATAGAATCATAGAGTTGGAAGGGACCTCCTGGGCCATCTGGTCCAACCCCCTGCTCAAAGCAGGATTCGCTAAATCATCCCAGTCAGATGTCTGTCCAGCCTCTGTTTGAAGACTTCCATTGAAGGAGAACTCACCACTTCTCGTGGCAGCTTGTTCCACTCATAGATCACTCTAACTGTCAAAAAGTTTTTTCTAATATCTAATCTGTGTCTCCTCCCATTCAGTTTCATCCCATTGCTTCTAGTCTTTCCTTGTGCAAATGAGAATAAAGTTGATCCTTCTACAATGTGACAGCCCTTTAGATATTTGTAGACAGCTATTAAGTCTCCTCTCAGTCTTCTCTTTTGCAAACTAAACAATCCCAAATCCTGCAACCTTTCCTCATAAGACAGGGTTTGCAGACCGGTCACCATTCTGGTTGCTCTTTTCTGAACTTGCTCCAGTTTGTTGATGTCTTTTTTTTGACATGTCACAGAGGTTAACACGTGAGGAGCGGATAGAAATTGTGTTGATGTCTGGTGAATGCAATACCCGGGTCATTGCAGCAGACTCATCAGACCAAAGCACAGATTTCCACTGATCTAATGTCCATTCCTTGTGTTCTTTAGCCCAAACAAGTCTCTTCTGCTTGTTGCCTGTCCTTAGCAGTGGTTTCCTAGCAGCTATTTTACCATGAAGGCCTGCTGCACAAAGTCTCCTCTTAACAGTTGTTAATCTGTGATTTCTGAGGCTGGTGACTCGGATGAACTTATCCTCCGCAGCAGAGGTGACTCTTGGTCTTCCTTTCCTGGGGCGGTCCTCATGTGAGCCAGTTTCTTTGTAACGCTTGATGGTTTTTGCCACTTCACTTGGGGACACTTTCAAAGTTTTCCCAATTTTTCAGACTGACTGACCTTCATTTCTTAAAGTAATGATGGCCACTCGTTTTTCTTTACTTAGCTGCTTTTTTCTTGCCATAATACAAATTCTAACAGTCTATTCAGTAGGACTATCAGCTGTGTATCCACCAGACTTCTGCACAACACAACTGATGGTCCCAACCCCATTTATAAGGCAAGAAATCCCTCTTATTAAACCTGACAAGGCACACCTGTGAAGTGAAAACTATTTCCAATGACTACCTCTTGAAGCTCATCAAGAGAATGCCAAGAGTGTGCAAAGCAGTAATCAAAGCAAAAGGTGGCTACTTTGAAGAACCTAGAATATAAGATAATTTCAGTTGTTTCACACTTTGTTAATTATATAATTCCACATATGTTAATTCATAGTTTTGATGCCTTCAGAGTGAATCTACAATTTTCATAGTCATGAAAATAAAGAAAACTCTTTGAATGAGAAGGTGTGTCCAAACTTTTGGTCTGTACTGTATATATATATATATATATATATATATATATATATATATATATATATATATATATATATATATATACTAGCTATGTAGCTATGAACCCGTTCTACGCCCGAGTGGCGGGCATTTTTATTGGTATATGGTCTCCCATCCTGGTATGTGCTGCACCCCTCAACCCTATCCTGGTATTCATGGTTCCCTCACCCCCCAATCCTGGTATGCATGGCACCCCCTCATCCCTATCGTGGTATGCATGGTGCCCTCACCCCCCAATCCTGGTATGCATGGTCCTCTCACCCCCAATCCTGGTATGCATGGTGCCCTCACCCACCTATCCTGGTATGCATGGTCCCCTCACCCCCCTATCCTGGTATGCATGGTTCCCTCACCCCCCTATCCTGGTATGCATGGTCCTCTCACCCCTCAATCCTGATATGAATGGTCCCCCTCACCCCTATTAAACTGCACACATTAAAAAACATTTATACTCACCTTTCTTCCCTGTGACCAGCACTGTCCTGTTCTGGGCGTGTTGTGGTGCTGGACTCAGCACCTGCGCAGTCTTCGCTTTCCCCCGCCATGTTCTTGAAGACACACTGCAGTGTGTCTTCAAGAACATGGTGGCGGTAAGCGCGGACTGCGCAGGCACCGATTCACGTCTGGAGTGGGCCTGTTGTGGTGCCGGACTTGGCGCCTGCGCAGTCCTCGCTTTCCGTCGCCAAGTACTTGAAGACACACTGAAGATGCAAGACCCCGCCGGCAACAGCAACACCGGGTTAGGGAAGGTGTTGCGGAGATCGCGGTATGCGTTCAGTGCTTACGCATTACCGCGATCTCCTGGGGGTCTGCGTCACTCTGGGGAATGCGTCACTCTGGGCCCAGACTGCGCAGGCGCATCACGCTTGCGCAGACTATAGAGCAGGGGTCCTCAAACTAAGGCCCGCGGGCCACATGCGGCCCGCCAAGGACTTTTATCCGGCCCCCCGCCAGGCCGACATTGGACTCATGAACTGCACTGCAGTTCAATGCCGGCGGGCCCTGTAATCGCGGGCTGGACGAGGCGCGGAGGAAAGGCGTTACGCAGCCCTCCGTATGCAGCAGAGCACAGTGCACACAGACGGCGTGATTGTTATCACGCCGCCTGATGACGTCACGCCGCCTGTGCAGGAAGAAGACTGAGATGAGCGGGCGCCTCTTCAGACCAGCGGGGAACATAGGTGAGTACTGTTTTTTTTTTTTTTTAACGCCGGGTCCTATTGGGGTCACTTACCTGCCTAATGGGGACATGTGCTGCCTAATGGGGACATGTTCTGCCTAATGGGGACATTAACCTGCCTAATGGGGACATTTACCTGCCTAATGGGGACATTTACCTGCCTAATGGGGACCTGTGCTGCCTATTGGGGACCTGTGCTGCCTAATGGGGACATTTATCTGCCTAATGGAGATATTTACCTGCCTAATGGGGACCTGTGCTGCCTATTGGGGACCTGTGCTGCCTATTGGGGACATTTACCTGCCTATTGGGGACCTGTGCTGCCTAATGGGGACCTGTGCTGCCTATTGGGGACATTTACCTGCCTATTGGGGACCTATGCTGCCTATTGGGGACATTTACCTGTCTATTGGGGACCTGTGCTGCTTATTGGGGACTTGTGCTATCTATTGGGGACATTTACCTGCCTTTTAGGGACCAATGCTGCCTATTGGGGATTCTTGCACCACACCAGTGTGAGCCTGAGGTAAAAGTGGAGTTCCACCAATATGGGCACTGGTGAGGCTGCATTGATAGGCACTGATCAGGCTGCATTGATGGGCACTGGTGAGGCTGCATTGATGGGCACTGATCAGGCTGCGGTGATGGGCACTGATCAGGCTGCGCTGATGGGCACTGATCAGGCTGCGCTGATGGGCACTGATCAGGCTGCGCTGATGGGCACTGATCAGGCTGCATTGATGGGCACTGATCAGGCTGCATTGATGGGCAGTGCAGTTTGTATGTCTCTGTGTGGGCAATTTTATTGCTGGTATATTGTTTTTGTAGCGCTGTATATATGTTGGTATTTTACTAATAGCAATTTTGATTCCTTTGGAAACAATGATATCAAGAAAGAGAAAAAATTGACTCGAAGTGTAGGATATTCGAAGAACCCCAACAAATCGGTAAGTTTGATGATTTAACTTCATTTTTAATATTGTATTTGTTCCTATTTTTGTTTTATTACCTCTAAATAAGATATGTGCAGTGTGCCCAGGAATTTATTCATAATTTTTTTTAAACTATATTCCGGCCCTCCAATGGTCTGAGGGACCGTGATCTGGCCCCCTGTTTAAAAAGTTTGAGGAACCCTGCTATAGAGGCTTCAGACAGAGTGACGCTTAGCCCATTATATTATATATATATATATATATATATATATATACAGTAAATACATACACACACACAGCGTGGGCCATTTATATGGATACACCTAAATAAAATGGGGTAGGTTGGTGATATCAGCTTCCTGTTTGTGGCACATTAGTATATGGGAGGGGGAAAACTTTTCAAGATGGGTGGTGACCATGGTGGCCATTTTGAAGTCGGCCATTTTGGATCCAACTTTATTTTTTTTTCAATGGGAAGAGGGTCATGTGACACATCAAACTTCTTGAGAATTTCACAAGAAAAACAATGGTTTGCTTGGTTTTAATGTAATTTTATTTTTTCATGAGTTATTTACAATTTTCTCTTTGTTTACAACCATTGACATGTCACAGAGGTTAATACGTGAGGAGTGGATAGAAATTGTGTTGATGTCTGGTGAATGCAATACCCGGGTCATTGCAGCAGATTTCAATGCAAAACACCCTACGCAAGAAAATTGTCACTATTCCCATCTTAACTAGATGTATCTATATAAATGGCCAAAAAAGTTTGCCTCATCACTGAAGATGTGTAAACTGAGGGTCCTGTTCCAATTTTTGCTTTGCCCGTTCTGCAAATTCAGCGCGCCGATCTGGGTCACCAACCATTCCCATTTTATTTAGGTGTATCTGTGGCGCCCCTGAGGCTCAGTCGCCACAGAGGTACTGCACCTTCTCCTAAGGTGTAGTGCCCCACCATCCATGTAAGGTGGGAACTCCTTTCCACACTCCAACACTCACACCCCACACACCAGGGTAGTTCTGCACAACCACATTGCGGCTCAGTGCTTGGAGAGTAGCAGAGCACCTTTGGTGGTTCCCTGCTTGGAACACTGGACGTGCTGGGAGATGGGTGGAGCTAGAATACATAAAAGACTGGGAAGGTTTAGAATTGGAGGTCGGTCAGTCAGTCTGACAGGAGGTCAGAGAGGAAGGAAGCCACTCGGAGAGGAGTGGGGATCTCTGGAAGAAGGGATGGAGGAAGGAGTGCCTCAGTGACCTGAGCCAGCTGACACGGGAAAGGAAGGAAGGAAGAAGGACACTGATCTGTAACCTAAGCATCCATAAGAAAGAGAGAATAGTACGGAACGAAGGAGAATAGAACAGAGAGGACGTGGGTTGGAAGGAAGCACCCTGCCTATAGGTTCTAAGCGCAAGGCCGGGGCTCGGTCCCCGAGGTTGTGTGGGCACTTATGGTTCTGCAGCAGACACCGGTGGAGTAGTTGGCTGTAAATACACTACTCCCATCTAAGACTTGGGGCACAACAGCATTTGGATAGAGAGCCGGGACTCAGGAGAAGGGAGTCCCCGAAGCAGACTACAGCTGTCTGCCATACAAGGAGAGTTCTTGGGAACATCTGTTGAGAGGAACTCCAGTGTAACTCAGTACTAGGAGATCTTCACACTTTAAGGCGCTATAGAGGAGACTTTCAGGAAGGTACATGTTGGCGGAGTGTTGGAGGGGAGCCTACCATCTTGCCTGGAGGTTGACTGAGTCTCTGACCCGGAGGACACGGCCCGGAGGCAGGCACCTGCGTGCACTACAGACTGAGTAAAGCTTTGGAACTACAAGCCCCGGTGTCCTCCATTCATTATCGCGCCTACACCCTCAGCACCACTACATCTGGATACCAGCTCCTACACTGCCTGCGCTTCTCCTCATCCATTACACCTACACTGCCCTGGGGCTACTGTTCCACCTGTGGGGAGCTTCACCATCTTGGCTGCCACACACCACCAGCCCCAGAGGATCTGCAAGCAGCGTCGGCTTAACCCCTCACTTCCCGAACACCACAGTTGGCGTCACTAACTATTCATTCAAACTAACTACAATACAAATATCCAATACAAATATGGGAGCGCGACCCATATCCAAATAAATGGCCCACCATGTATATATTAAAAAAACTTCCTTCTCACCCCCCATTGGGGGTGGTCTTTTTTGTCCTTCCTCATTCTCGGATCCTCTACCAGAGGCCTGGGGGTTTGAGGGTTCTGCGCAGGATCTTAGTTGTTCCCAGCATTGCACTTTTCTGGACAGAGAGTTCAGATGTTGCTCCTGAGATCTGTTGTAGCCATTCTTCCAACTTATGAGTCACTGCGTCCAAGTGCTCCTATCACCACTGGAATTACTGCTGCCATCACCTTCTACATCTTCTCCAGTTCTCCTTTGAGGCCCTGGTATTTCTCCAGCTTCTCATATTCCTTCTTTCTGATATTGCTGTCACTTGGCACTGCCACATCTATTATTATTGCTGTCTTCCTTGTCTACTATGACAATGTCTGGTGGGTTAGCCAACACACTATGGCCAGCAGGGTATCTAATTACTATTGGCCAGCACACTATGCCAGCAGGGTATCTGATAACTCTATCTATCTATCTATCTATCTATATATATATACCGTATTTTTCGCTTTGTAAGGCTAGTTTCACACTAGCGTTCTTGGGCACAGCGCACGGCCGCAGCTAAGCCCCGCCCCTGGCTGCGCCCCCTCCGGTCAGTTCCTCTGGTGCAGCACCAGCAAAATCAGACCAGCACACGGTCAGCGCACGATCAGCGAATCCAGCGCTAAATATAGGAAACGCTGATCACATGCAGCCTCATGCGATCAGAGGAGGAACTGACCGGAGGGGATGCGGCCGGGGGCGGGGCATAGCGGCGGCCGTGCGCTGCGCCCAAGAACGCTAGTGTGAAACTAGCCTAAGACACACTTTTTTCCCCCAAATTTGGGGGGGAAATGGGGGTGCGTCTTACAATGCGGATATACCGGTAACCGCTTACCCATAAGTAGCTGCAGGCTGGGATGAGGGGGTGTCCGCTGCCGCCGCACTGCTGCTACCCACTGCCGCTGCCTGGGATGTCCGCTGCTGCTGCCCAGCGTGTCCACGTCCACTGCCACCGCTACCTGTGATGTCCGTCACTGCGGGGGCTCTGCTCACATTTTGTGAAAGGCCAGAGCCCCCCGGCAGTTCTGTGGTTTCCTCCTGTGTGGTGGACTCCGGTAACATGGCCGCAGGGAGGCGGCGCAAGCGCAGACAAAAGTCTCAGGAGATGAGATTTCATTGTTGAGATCTCATCTTCCGAGATCTCGCATGCGTCAGCGGCCATTGTACTGGAGTCCACATGCACAGGCTGAAACTACGGAACTTCTAGGGGGCTCTGGTCTTTCAAGAAATGTCAACAGAGCCCCCCGCAGCGGCATTGGGCAGCAGCAGCCAAAATCCCGGGCAGCAGCAGACACCCTGGGCAGCAGCGGCGGGCAGCAGCGGCGGGCAGCGGCGGCAGGCAGTAGCAGCAGAGACCCCTGGCAGCAGCAGCAGCAGTGACCCCTGGCAGCAGCAGAAGCAGCAGAGACCCCTGGCAGCAGCAGCAGCAGAGACCCCTGGCAACAGCAGCAGCAGAGACCCCTGGCAACAGCAGCAGCAGAGACCCCTGGCAACAGCAGCAGAAGAGACCCCTGGCAGCAGCAGCAGCAGAGACCACTAGCAGCAACAGAAACCTCTAGCAGCAGCAGAGACCCCTAGCAGCAGCAGAGACCCCTGGCAGCAGCAGAGACCCCTGGCAGCAGCAGAGACCCCTGGCAGCAGCAGAGACCCCTGGCAGCAGCAGCAGAGACCCCTGGCAGCAGCAGCAGCAGACACCCCTGGCAGCAGCGCCAGACACCCAGGGCAGCAGCGCCGCTGGAGACACCCGCAGCATCTGACACCAGCAGCGGTACACTGCAAATAGGACACCCCCTCATCTCACCCTGCAGCAGCACTCCACTCCTGCCTCCTCCAGCAGTGACCATGGGACCCCGCTTCACCCCAGCCACCACCCCTGGTAAGCAATAAGAAGGTGCATGGATTATAAGAAGCACCACCATTTTATTAAGCAAATTTTTTTTTTTCTTCTTCTCAAAATTTGGGGTGCGTCTTATAAAGCGAAAAATACGGTATATATATATATATATATATATATATATATACACACAGTATATACCGTATTTTTCGGACCATAAGACGCACTTTTTTCCACAAAAATTTTTGGGGAAAGTGGGGGGTGCGTCTTATGGTCGCAATATACTCCTCACCAATCGTTATACCGATGCCTCTACCTTGTGCCAGTCATTACACTGGCTACCAATCCACTCCAGAATTCAGTATAAACTTATTACCCTCACCCACAAAGCCCTCCATGGCTCAGCACCACCCTACATCTCCTCCCTTGTTTCAGTATACCACCCTACCCGCACCCTCCGTTCTGCTGATGACCTGAGGTTAGCATCCTCAATAATCAGAACCTCCCACTCCCGTCTCCAAGACTTTACACGTGCTGCGCCAATTCTTTGGAATGCACTTCCCAGGTCAATGCGATTAGTCCCCAATCCCCACAATTTTAAGCGTGCCCTGAAAACGCATTTATTCAGAGTGGCCTATTGCCTCAACACATTAACCTAATCTATCCCTGTGTGGCACAGCCAAAAGTTTTACCATAACCAGGTTCCCCGCATCATGTTCCCACATGTTTTATGCATCCGTTAGCCCTCTGCATCTGTACTGTTACACACTTAACATTATGGCTGGTCCATACAATCAGGGCAACTGTTACCACCCACCTTTCGTGTCTACGTCTTTCCTCATAGATTGTAAGCTTGCGAGCAGAGCCCTCATTCCTCTTGGTATTTGTTATAATCAATGTGATTATTGTTATGCTGTAATGTCTATAGTCAGTACAAATCCCCTCTGAAATGTAAAGTGCTGCGGAATATGTCGGCGCTATAGAAATAAAATTTATTATTATTATTATTATTATTAATAATATACTCATTTCCGACCATGGCTGGAGGCTGGTGCGGGTGCCGCGGGGCTCTGTGGTGTGTTGGTGGCGGCGGGCTGTGCTCCGGTGCAGGGGCAGCGGCTCTCTGTGCTCCGTGGGGGGCTCTGCCGGAATTTCCTCAAAGCCCGGAGGCCCCCGCACATCCGTTGCTGGCTGCAGCCATGTTGCGGTGGCCTCATGTTGTGGCGGCGCATGCTCAGGTTCAGATCTCGTCCCGAGATCTCGGGAGACGAGATTCAAATCTCGGCAACAAGATCTCATCCCGAGATCTCGGGACGAGATCTGAACCTGAGCATGCGACGTCCCCGGACTGGCGGCCATCTTCCCGGTGTCCATGTTCCTGGAGGCCACCGCAACATGGCGGCAGCAAGCAATGGATGTGCGGGGGCCTCCGGGCTTTGAAGAAATGCCGGCGGAGCCGCTGCTCCAGCATCGGAGCCGCCGCCCCTGCACCGGAGCACATCCCGCCGCCACCACCACACCACAGTGCCCACCTGCCCCAGCACAGCCCAGCTTCCCCAGCACAGCACACCTGCCCCAGCACAGCACACCTGCCCCAGCACAGCCCAGCTTCCCCAGCACAGCCCAGCTTCCCCAGCACAGCACACCTGCCCCAGCACAGCACCGCACACCTGCCCCAGCACAGCCCAGCTGCCCCAGCACAGCCCACCTGCCCCAGCACAGCCCACCTGCCCCAGCACAGAGCCGCCGCCACCGCACCAGCCTGGATCACTGAATGAGCCCTGTGACCACTCCTCCACCTGTGCCGGATCCCTTCCCTGGTAAGCTGAATTCGGACTGTAAGACGGACCCCCATTTGACACATTTTTTTTTTTTCTCTATTTTCCTTCTAAAAATTTGAGGTGCGTCTTATGGTCCGGTGCGTCTTATAGTGCGAAAAATACGGTATATCACTTTTTTCAGTTTCTCATCTATTTACAAATTTTATTACTTTTCATATTTTTGATAGGGATGTTTTGTTATGGCTTTCATAATGTACACCATGTTCCAAATTATTATGCAAATGATATTTTTCTCTGATTTTCCTAAATGGTCAGTGCTAATGACAGTCAGTCTAATAAAAGTCACCCCCCGTTAGAGTATACATCGAATTTTATTGAAGAAACCTCCCAATGATAACAGTATAATCTCCAAAATGAAAAAAAACTCAAAGTGCACTGTTCCAAATTATAAGGCACAGTAGAATTTCTAAACATTTGATATGTTTTAAAGAACTGAAAATGCTCATTTGTGGAATTTGCAGCATTAGGAGGTCACATTCACTGAACAAAAAAGCTAATTAACTCCAAAACATAACAGGGCAAGTTACATGTTAACATAGGAACCCTTCTTTGATATCACCTTCCCAATTCTTGCATCCATTGAACTTGTGAGATTTTGGAGAGTTTCTGCTTGTATTTCCTTGCATGAAGTCAGAATAGCCTCCCAGAGCTGCTGTTTTGATGTGAACTGCCTCCCACCCTCATAGATCTTTTGATTGATGATACTCCAAAGGTTCTCTAAAGGCTTGAGGTTAGGGCAAGATGGTGGCCATTGGCCACACCATGAGTTTATCTCCTTTTATGACCATAGCAGCCAATGACTCAGAGGTATTCTTTGCAACATGAGATGGTGCATTATCATGCATGAAGATGATTTTGCTCCTGAAGGCACAACTCTGCTTTTTATACCACGGAAGAAAGTTGTCAGTCAGAAACTCTATATATTTTGCAGAGATAATTTTCACACCTTCAGGAAACTTAAAGGGTCCTACCAGCTGTTTCCCCATGATTCCGGCCCAAAACATGACTCCTCCACCTCCTTGCTGACGTCGCAGCCTTGTTGGGACATGGTGGCCATCCACCAACCATCCACTACTCCATCCATCTGGACCATCCAGGGTTGCTTGACACTCATCAGTAAACGAGACTGCTTGAAAATTAGTCTTCATGTATGTCTGGGCCCACTGCAACCGTTTCTGCTTGTGAGCACTGTTTAGGGGTGGCCGAATAGTAGGTTTATGCACCACAGCAAGCCTTTGAAGGATCCTACACAGAGAGCACATGACAGAAATGAATCACCCCTCCTCTATTACTGTTGTGCT
This sequence comes from Dendrobates tinctorius, assembly GCF_039654945.1. Classification (NCBI taxonomy): domain Eukaryota; kingdom Metazoa; phylum Chordata; class Amphibia; order Anura; family Dendrobatidae; genus Dendrobates; species Dendrobates tinctorius. The sequence continues at coordinate 8,709,211 of NW_027361751.1, forward strand.
CTATTGTTACTGGCGTACAAAATCGTATCATCAGAGGCCGCACACAGAGCCGCACTGCCAGGTTACATAACAGCACATCTCCAGGAACTCCCTGCTCAGCGCCACCCAGCTCGGGACTATGGTATGGAGGACATGTGATGGGTATATGGGCACTGGACTATGGGATGGAGGATGTGTGATGGGAATATGGGCACGGGACTATGGGATGGAGGATGTGTGATGGGTATATGGGCACTGGACTATGGGATGGAGGATGTGTGATGGGTATATGGGCACGGGACTATGGGATGGAGGATGTGTGATGGGAATATGGGCACGGGACTATGGGATGGAGGAAGTGTGATGGGAATATGGGCACAAAACTATGGGGATGGAGGATGTGTGATGGGTATATGGGCACTGGACTATGGGATGGAGGATGTGTGATGGAGGATAATCATTATAATTTGTTATAACTAACCACAGTTAGTTACTATGCTCGGGCAACGCCGGGCTCTTCAGCTAGTACATAATAAAAACAAGTACAGTAATCTTAAACGATACAAGTGCCGACTGGTACAGCAGGAGAGAGGACCCTGCCCGCGAGGGCTCACAATCTACTTATTTATTTTTCATTCATTATCTTGCTGTTTTCCCTTTGGCCATACTGTATCATTGAATCTTTTGTACCACCCTCATTTGGGCAGCTCCTTCCTCCAAGATGGAGAGACTAGTCAGAAAGGCGGGTGTCATGTCCGCCATGTCTGTCATGTCTGCTATGTCTGTTTTGTCTCAAGAACTCCTGGAGCGATGTGCATGCGCATATCTTGTCTGCTGTCCTGCTCGTTCCCTAGAGCAGTGTGTACACTCACCTCATGTCTGAGCTGCAGGATGCCTGCGTTTCTGCTCTGTCTTCTGTGATCATCTCGTCATGTCTGGAGCGCTGATCATGTGACCTTTCCTAGGATCCTGCGCTGTCTGGTTTGGTAATCATCTCGTCATGTCTGGAACTCTGATCATGTGACTACGCTGTTATCCTGTGGATCTGAACCCGGAAGTGCTCCCCTGGTCCTGACCTGGAAGAGGAGGTGCTATGCCCTATATCAGGCCGCCCCTTCCTATGCTCAGGGCCTGAGTATTGTGTTGTGTCCCTGGATGGCTGCTTGGTCTTTGGGGCGCTCCCTCTATTCTGTGCCCTTGCACCTAGCTCTGTAGTGTGTCTGCACACGCTCCGTGCTCGCATTCCGTCTTTGGTCTTGTGTCTTGTCTAGTGTTTGTCCTTCGTGCCATGTTTTGTCCCTGCTCTGCTTTGCCTTGTAGTCCTTGTTTGCTCTGATTCTGTTCCGTGTTTCTGTCCACGTGTCTTGTCTCGCTCTGCTTTGTGGCTTCAGGTACCCTACCTCTGTCTCTGTCCCTGGCGTGTCCTTACACGTGCAGGCCTCCGTCTCTGTACCCTGTCCCTGGCGTGTCCTTACATGTGCAGGCCTCCGTCTCTGTACCCTGTCCCTGGCGTGTCCTTACACGTGCAGGCCTCCGTCTCTGTACCCTGTCCCTGGCGTGTCCTTACACGTGCAGACCTCCATCTCTGTCCCTGTCCCTGGCGTGTCTCTACACGTGCAGGCCTCCGCTCTGAACCTCTCCCTGGCGTGTCTCTACACGTGCAGGCCTCGCTCTGTACCCTGTCTAGTCCCAAGGTTCTTCCTTGGCCCGGCTCTGGGCTTCGGCCTATGCTCCGCTGCTAGACTGTCCCTGGCAAGCTCTCCGCATGCGCAGGTCTCTGCCTTGTTCTTTGTCTTGTCCCTGTTGTTTCATGTGCTCTTGCACATTTTGTACTAGGCTTTGCCATGCTGTCTCGCATGTGGCTCTGTCCTGTACCTTTTGCCTAGCCCTGCCTTGTGGCTCCGTGCCTCTGTGCACATGCCTGGTCGCCTGTGCCTGCCTGGTGTGCCTCAGCCATGCCACCTCTAGCTGTGCTCGCCTGTGTGCCCCAGCCGTGCCCCGTCCAATGCTATAGTGGTCTGGCTGCGTGGCCCCGCAGCGGTGCCGCCTCTAGTCGTGCTTGCAACTGCCATTGTCGGTACCACCTGCCGGTGCTCCCAGCCGTGGTCTCTGTGCTTCCTTGCACTCAGGCTGGTTCTCGCACTGTGCCTTTTCGTGCTACTCTTGCACAAAGCCTTTGTCTCTTTTGCTCTTCTCTGACGCTAGTTTGCCTGCCAGATTCCATAACCTGCCGACCGCTGCCAGAGGTCCGGACCTAGATGACTGCGGCCTGATGTCCGGAGCTGATGTCCATAGCTAGATACCTGGACCCTGTCAGTCGATGCCAGCATTTGGATTCCGATGCCACCGTACCTTGTGTCTCTCCCTGGCATGCCCCTTAGCATGCGCAGGCCACCGTCCTGTGAACCTGACCCGTCCCTGGCATGCCCCTTGGCATGTGCAAGCCACCGTCCTGTGAACCTGACCCGTCCCTGGCATGCCCCTTGGCATGCGCAGGTCTCTGTTCTGTGAACCTGATCCTGGCGTGTCCGTTGACACGCACCATGTCACTAACTCTATCTTGTTTCCTTACATGGAACCCTGGCTGACTTCTGGATGTCCGGATCCTGCCGATCATCCTCTGAGCTACAGACCCTGATGCCCTGGTTGATTGTGGACTGTTGTCCGGAGTCCGATGTCCGCGTACCATCTGCACGTTCCATGCTTGGACCTCGGCGTGCCATTGCACGCACCCTGTTCCACGAACTCTGTGTGTTCACGTTTGCTCCTGTTGCACCCTGAAGAGTTCCTCAAGTCTTGGACCTCGGCGTGCTCTTGCACGCACCTTGCCTTATGTTCTGTGTGTCCACGTTTTGCACCTGTTGTACCTGAAGTCTTCCTTAATGAAGTTTCTTTGAATTAACGACTCGTCTTGCCTTGTCTTGTTTCCCTGAGCCGGCCATCTGGTCCAGCTGCCGTGGTGGCTCACCCCCTTGGTCTTGCCCCTGACACTCCCTGTATAGGGGGTGGTTCTCATTAGGTCAGCTCGCCCTAGGTGGGTGGTGCCACGGCCCAGAGGGTCCACTCTTTCTAAGAAGAACGACTCAGCGTAAGCTGACACTCGTCACAGCGGGTCCCTGGCAGCCTCTCTCCAACCACTGCCAATGACTGATAGGTTTCTCCCAGCATGTTTGTAGGGAGAGACCTGTAAGTCACTGGCAGCGGGTGGGGAAAAGTCGCCGGGGACCTGCTTGTCGGACTAGTCTCCTATGCAGCTTGGTCTCAGTGGCTTTAAAGTGTATATTTCTCAGAGTTAAACATATATGGCTGAAATCATTCAGCTAGTGCCTGACACATGCTGCCTGTTGATCGGGTAGCATGTTTCAGCTGTCAAATTCCCTTTAATAATAATTCTGCACCCCCTGTAAAAGAATTCAATTATCTTTCCACTCATCTCCTAGTGAACCTGAGATGATTTTTTATACACAACAAGCAGAACATAGGCAGTAATAGTCTTCTCCATGCCTATCTATGGAGGAGCGCTTTAAGTTATTTATAGGGCAGGCACACCAAATTTACACTGTTATACACGCTGTACAGTGACTACTTTACATTGCATCAAAGAGTCATATCTTCAGTGCGGTCCCATGAGAACATAGAATAAAATATTTACAAAAATGTGAGGGGTGTACTCACTTATGTGAGACACTGTAGATCTGTCGCAGCACAGTAATCATAGGCAGAAGGCATCTCAGACTGTAAGGAGGGAGCACAAACACCTACAAACGAGAATAGAATATTCAACTTGGGTGAAAGGGTGGGAACTTAAAAAGGGTAACGTAAGCATTATTTACAGCATTTTGCACATGAAGCAACACAGAAGGATGAGAAACCAGAAAGTATCAAGGAAGTGAAACAATGGGAGCGATAGGAAGAAGGGCATTGGATACTTTATGTAACCTGCTAAACTAGTGACACACCGGTGTCAGCCGCACTGCGATATAAACATGAAAAGCCATCAGGTTGAAAGGGATTAGATGGAAGGAGAAAAAAAAAATCACAGTTTAAGTTATGTAGGCACTAAGCAACATGGGAAATAGTATTTTTAGACATTTAAAAAAAGGAAAATTTCCTGAAAACTTCTCATTCATACCTTTACCGATGTGTGATGGGGCAATGCCTACTTCTAAGTATCCTACTGTATGTGAGTCAATTTACCAATATATATTGTTAGCAAGCAGTAGATGTCCACCTCCATATATTTATTGAAAAGGCTTTTCTAATCTATTAGTCAATTACAGCATCACATACAGTGTCGGACTGGCCCACCAGGACACCAGAGAATTCTCCAATGGGTCCTACGGCTTTGGTGGGCCTCCAAGCAGGACAGAGAGTGTGTCAACTGAATATGCATTCTTGGACGCACATTATGTTGAAATGCACTGCCATGTCGTCGTTGCAATAGGTCGCTGACCTAGCAGATAGCTGACTTGTGTGTGCCCGTCACAGGCGGCGCATGAAAGTGATGTCACCGATGTATATCGTCAATGTAATGCGCCGCCTGCGATGGGCGCACTCACATCAGATGTCAGACTCTGCTAGTTCGGCAGCCATTTAAACATGAGGGCGCCATGAGGCGCAGGGACCGCAGGCAGGGGAGAGGGATCCTTTTTTTTTTTCTAATGTCACTGTAGATGCGGCATGATCCTGGGGCTAGACCCCCTTGCCCTGGCTAGACCCCCTTGACCTCGCTGGCCTAGCGAGGCCCCCTTGCATGGCTAGACCCCCTGGATAGGCCCCTTGGCCCTGGCTAGGCCCCCGGCCATGCCCCCTAGGTCTGTTGGCCCTGGCTGTGCTCCTCAGGTCCCTTGTCGCTGGCTGTGCCCCCTATCATAGGGCCAAGGGATTTAGAGGGAACAGCCAGGGCCAAGGGACATAGGGGGTTAGGCTGGGGAACATTATTATGTAAAGGGATCAGAATGAGGAACTTAAAGGGAACCTTAAGGTCCCCCATACCCTCCAACCCAGCCCTGTATAACGTTTTCCTTTAAACAGGTTAAAAAAAAAGCATTTATAATGTCCCCATCTCCTATACAAATGAGGGCTTTGACTAGTCGATGAAGAGTTAGTTGGCTGACTAGTCAGAAGCAACTAACGCCGCATCAATTAGTCAAAGCCCTCATTAGCTTAGGAAATGAGGACAATAAAAATGCTTTTTTTAAACCTCCTTTTTACAGAAAAATATTATAGAGGGCTATTTAGGCAGGAAGTTAACTCATAAATAAGTGAATGCTGCTGGGTTGGTGGGCATCTGACAGGTTCCCTTTAATTACTGTATGAGGGCCAGAATGAGCCAAATGCATTATTAGTTTATGGTGGCAAGTGAGGGACATTATTACTGCTGTAATATCATTTACTTTTTAGGAAACTGTTTCCCATGCGGGGAACAAAATTCGGGGTCCTGTTACGATACAGTAAAAAAGTGGGGAATGTGCTCTGGAAGAAATCAACTATAAATGACTGTTATTTACTGCAGAGACAAGTCCTGGCAGTGATGGCGATATGTGCAAGATGAAGAAGAAAAGTGAAGATGAAGGACTTCACCTAGAGACGTCACTAGTCAGTCACTATATCACATGTACATGCACACTTTACACTATATACAGAGCTCCTGTGTATAATGTCACTGGTGATCATTGTATTACCTGTACACTGACACTATATACAGAGCTCTTGTGCATAATGTCACTGGTGATCACTGCATTACCTGTACACTATATACTATATACAGAGCTCCTGTGTATAATGTCACTGGTGAACACTGCATTACTTGTACACTGACAGTATATACAGAGCTCCTGTGTATAATGTCAATGGTGATCACTGTACTACCTGTACACTAACACTATATATAGAGCTCCTGTGTATAATGTCACTGGTGATGATTGTATTACTTGTACACTGACTCTATACACCATACTATACACTATACAGTCCTATGTATAATGTCACTGGTAGTAATAAAAGTGTTGTTAGTATTGTAAGTTTTATTCATGATCAGTATTGTAGTATTCGGTCACTATGTGGTTGTAATATGTGGTCTGGTCTCGGTGTGGCTGTATTTCTCCCTTGTATGTGGTATTATTTGGTCACTATGTGGTGGTAATATCTGGTCTGGTCATGGTGTGACGGTATTTGTTCCTTGTTTGTAGTAATACGTGGTATAGTCATGGTTTGGAGGTATTTGTACTTTTATGTGGTATTATTATTATAACTTCTTTTAACTAAAGAACACCTTTAATGCAAACTACCGTAATTGTACATCCCTGTTATATTACACGCACAGTAATTTTGAAACTGTTAAACTGTAAAGCGCTGCGGAATATGTTGGCGCTATATAAATAAAGATTATTATTATTATAGTAGATGTACAGGAGCCGCCTGTGTCTTACAGTTGATGCTCCTCTATAACTGGGATAAAGGCTAACAGGTATCTGCAAATAGCTATAGGATGGGCCCTGTTATGATTGGGTCACCGAGGAGGAGAGCAAGACCAAGCTAAGCCACAGAAAACCAGAGAGGATGGCAACTAAGCGGATTGCAGACCCCTGATCCTATCCACACAACTAGCAGTAGCCGTGGAGCGTACTTACGATGACCCTAGATGCCTCGACACAGCCGGAGAACTAAATAAGCCTAAAGCAAGAAAGAGGAAATCTAAACTGCCCCAGAACAGACCCCAAAGGAATACATAGGCCCCAAACATATATTGTCGGTGAGACAAGATGAAAACACAAACGCAGGTAGGAAAATAGACTGAGCAAACGATGGGGCCCACACTAAAGGTACTGTCACACTTAGAGATGAACCAGCGATCTCGACCAGTGATATGACGCGGTCAGGATCGCTAGTGCATCGCGAAGTGGTCGCTAGTGAGCTGCCACACAGGCAGATCTCACCAGCGACATAGCAGGGGTCGGGGGTCGTTACTTACCTTTCAGACGAGGCGATCCTGACGTCCTCCCGCCCGCGTCCACACGTCGCTAGTCGGCGCCACAGGAAGCCCAGCAGAAAGGTGGCGACGAGAAACGGTCCAGGACGTTCTCGCGCGATCAGCGATAATCAGCGGGGGAGTCGGTCGGAGGTAAGTATCAGACATAGCGATATCGCTAGCAATATCGCTGCTACGTCACAAAACCAGTGACGTTACAGCGATATTGCTAGCGATATCGCTTAGTGTGACAGGCCCTTAACTAGACAGGACAGGAAAGGAAAGACACTGTCTGCAATCACACAAAAATCCCTGCTAAAAATGTCCAACACGTCTGATAGAAAAATACTGAAGTCACTCGACTTCGCCCACTATATCAGCACTATATTCTGAAAGCAGAGCAAAAAGAGGCCAATCTAATAAGGGACAAAATCAAACTGGCACAAGCAGCAACATAAGGATGGAAATTCAGCACATGCCCAGCCGGAGCTGGATGACCACACAAAACTGAAATAGACAAAACCATGTGAACAATAGCAAAAGAACACTTAGCTGAGCATGCAGGGACTGACCTGGAAACCAAGACCTCAGGAGGCAGGAAAAAATCACCAGCAGGGATAGAGGGAGTCGGCTGTCTTAAATATAGTCAGAGACTCCAGATCTCCAATCGCCCTCCTCATTATCAGGTGGCAGGCCTCTGTTAATTAGATCAGTTCCATTACCTCCAGTAACCACCAGAGGGAGCTTGGAAAGAGAACTCGCGACCACTCTGTCAATACAACCAGCTCCACTACCTTCATTAGTAACCAGAGGTAGGCCAGAAAGCGAATTCACAACAGGGCCCCTAGAGTCAATTCCTCTGTTGCCCACAGACACACCAGTCAGACCCTGATCACTTGCCTTATAAAAACTAAAGGCTTCCGTGTTCGATATTAACGACTTCACTCCCAGAGCTTTTTTCGATTTTTCGTTTTCGTTTTTCGCTCCCCTTCTTTCCAGAGCCATAACTTTTTTATTTTTCCGTCAATATGGCCATGTGAGAGCTTATTTTTTGCTGGACGAGTTGTTCTTTTAAATGACACCATTGGTTTTACCATGTCGTGTACTCGAAAATGGGAAAAAATTCCAACTGCGGTGAAATTGCAAAGAAGTGCAATCCCACACTTGTTTTTTTGCTTGGCTTTTTTGCTAGGTTCAATAGATGCTAAACCTACCATTATGATTCTCCAGGTCATTACGAGTTCATAGACACCAAACATGTCTATGTTCTCTTTTATCTAAGTGGTGAAAAAAATCCAAAGTTTGCTTAAAAAAAAAAATTGTGCAATTTTCTGAGACCCGTAGCGTCTCCATGTTTCGTGATCTGGGGTTGGGTGAGGGCTTATTTTTTGCATGCTGGGTTGATGTTTTTAATGATACCACTTTTGTGCAAATACGTTCTTTTGATCGCCCGTTATTGCATTTTAATGCAATGTCGTGGCGACCAACAAACATAATTATGCCGTTTTGAATTTTTTTTCTCACTACGCCATTTAGCAATCGAGTTTATGCTGTTTTTTATTGATAGATCGGGCAATTCTGAATGCGGCAATACCTAGTATGTGTATGTGGGATTTTTTTTATCGTTTTATTTTGATTGGGGCGAAAGGGGGGTGATTTGAACTTTTAGGTTTTTTTTATTTTTATTTTTAAACATTTTTTTTTACCTTTGGCATGCTTCATGCTAGAAGCATGCACAACCCAATTGGCTCTGCTACATATGGGCGATGAGCAGATCGCCCATATGTAGCAGATATACTGCTGTGCTTTGAGCGCCGGCCACCGAGCTGAGAAGAGGAAAACTAAATCTCCGAGCACGCTAAAATACTCAGAGATCACCCGACCATGCTCGAGGAGACCCGAGCAATGATGCTACTTGCCCATCACTAACTGCCACACATTGCCCCACCACAGTGGATTCCAAGTGACCCCTTTCAAAAATACCCATATATACTTGGGAGTATATTGGGGTATTTCTGATAGCGGTCACTTGGAATCCACTGCGGTGGGGTAAAAAATAGAGATAGATGCGGGAGAAGACACCGGGTAGAGAGTGGTCTTGCTCCCAAGTGGTCTAAAGCAGGTTCCCCAACTCCAGTCCTCAAGGCCCACCCACAGGTCATGTTTTCAGGATTTCCCTTGTATTGTACAGGTGATGCAATTATCACCTTGGCAATACTAAGGAAATCCTGAAAACATGACCTGTTGGTGGGCCTTGAGGACTGGAGTTGGGGAACCTTGGTCTAAAGGAAATACATTACCCTATTAACAGACTAATGTCTACCTACCTAGCCGCGGAGGTTGGCACCCTAAATTGCGCAAGTACTGCAGTATTAGGCACAAACTTTTCTGTTTGCAAAGTATGTTTTCTGATGTCTACTGTTTGCTTATACTGAGTTATCCTTTTCCTCTCTGGCACTTCTTACCCTTGGGATACTCCATCCAGCTCTGCAGCTTCCATGTGTCCCATCCCAAATCCTTTATGCGATTCTCCTTCCCACTTTCTCTTCTAGGATGATATTGATGCAGGCTTCTCAGTGCCTCAGTTGGACTGTAGGCTCTCGATGTTCCAGAAATGTATGCTCTGAGTTTATGGCTGACGTTCTCTTGCTGCTGAACAGCCCATGCTCCTCCTGCTGTCAGACCTCCAACTACTGATCTCTCTCCATCAAATCTCTTAAGGTACTGTCACACTTAGCGATGCACCAGCGATCCCGACCAGAGATATGACGCGGTCAGGATCGCTGGTGCATGGCTAAGTGGTCGCTAGTGAGCTGCCACACAGGCAGATCTCACCAGCGACATCGCAGCGGTCGGGGGTCGATACTTACCTGTCAGACGAGGCGATGAAGACGTCCTCCCACCCGCGTCCACGCGTCGCTCATCTCCACAGCAGGAAGCCCAGCAGGTCCAGGACGTTCTCGCGCGATCAGCAATAACCAGCGGGGGAGCGGTCGGAGGTAAGTATCAGACATAGCGATATCGCTAGCAATATCGCTATAACGTCACAAAAACCAGTGACGTTATAGCCATATTGTTAGCGATATCGCTTAGTGTGACAGGCCCTTTACTCTCACTGCACTAACCCGGAAGTGTTCCTCTTGTTAACTGGCCGTGCCCCTCCCACACTGGGGTTGTTCTTGAACGCATTAACTGTTTCTATCCTAAACCTGTCTACTTCCTGAACTTATTGTGCCCACCACTGCACTATACCCAATCCTAGCTTATAGCTAAATCTTAACCTATATCCTGTGTACTAATCTTATCCTTTCACTACATCTAATACATTTATCAGAACACACTGATTCATCCCCCTATTATTGGCAATACATTACCCTTGCACCTTGGTATCTATGAGGTTCTATGCAATACAAAACACTTTCACATTCACAGATTATAACCGTTTTTCTAATCAAGGGAGAAGTCCATGACCTGGTCACCCTCTTACACATGCACAAGATGAAAGACCAAGATTGACGTAATTCCTTAGTGATAGAAAATGACACCAGCCGGGAAGTAACAATGAAACGCATTAGCGCTCCAAATGACAGGCACATGGTCCCAATTAATCCCTATCTGTACCTCTGTACCTCCAATTTTAACATTCTATAGAGTGTGCTCCACTCGGCCCATATGTGGTCGTTCAAGAAGGCTATTGTGAAGTGAAAAAGCTCTGGAGTAATTAGTCTTTACTGATCAGAGCTAAGAATGCAGTTATAAATACTATAGTATGTGTCATATGATAATAACAAAAACTGTTACTTCTTGTAACAGTTTAATATGGACTTCAGGATTAAGTGCACGGACTGGTTAATCCCATATATGATATATACACATCTCTGCAACACTGGAGATGAAAGAATATACATTTGGCTAACATTATTGCATATCAAATAAGGGGAATAACAGAATATTCAAAATATAAATGGTTCAAAATATAACATCAGTACCATTACATTACACTAATAAGATGATCATAGAGCACAATATGTTGTGTTTACTGACACCCTCCAGGGCAGTGGGCTAATTTGTAGGAAGCATCAGATCAGACTGATATTAAACAGAGGATTAGTCATTGCACATATCCTAAAACAGGTAAAAAAAGAACAGTAGGACATTAATCCAGAGAAAATAGGAAGAATACATCTAAGGGATAATGAGCGTAAATTAATGAGATTGGGATCGGATTATACAAGTAAAGGGTCTATTTTATGGAAAACCACCAAATTGAAGTTGATAATTTAATCGCAGGGATCTAACACTATTAATCCTGTAAATCCATTGTGCTTTTATGGTCCCAATCCCCTCACCTTAATGATGCTATAACCACTTCCTGCAACGTGAACTCTAAACACTACAATCTACAAGTCTGGAAAGTCTGGAGATGGGAGTGTCACTTGCGTTAACAATGTCACCAACATGATCACCCACTCTCTTCCTAAATTCTCATTTCGTTTTACCCACATAGTAAAATGGGCAGGAGCATTTAAATAAATAAATTACTCCTGTGGCACGGCAGTTTTCAAATTGCCTACATTGATAGACATTTCCTGTTGCCTCACTCATAAACTTAATAGTTACTTTGATGTACTTGAAAAATTTGCATCTGCCACATCTGAAAGTGCTCTGTTCTCCAATCATGTCAATACATACTGTGAGCCAGTTGGTCACGAACAGACCTGCCTCTACGATAGGTAATAGATTAAGTCAGTATCCCCTTTGTGATCGGTCTAATGTTTATTCAGTACGTCTTGTAGGGATGTGACTCACTCAGGTGCAGCGGGAGACAATCAGGAGACAGGTTCTTCCAAAGTTCCTGAGGTTTATTTCTGTCATAAACCATAAAACAGCGTATCACCAAAAATAGCCTCTAGCTTAGGCAAACAAAACATAAATGTCCGTGATTGCAGACTCCGACCGCGAGTCTCAGCACATGCTGGGAGGTGTAGTCCTCCCCACATACAGCTCCCTGGTTCAGGAGCAGGTCACATTATAAGGCTGTAGCCACACCCACGTTCCCAGCAGCTGACTGGTCACATGACTGTGACCTCACCACAGGTCCTTCAAACAAAAACAATAACAATATCTGGTATGCTTTACTTCTGCCTTACATTATGGAGATAAGCCATTTATGAGACACATATCTCCCATCAATTACACGACCCTTAGCCCTGCCACAGTCTCTAATTTCTTTAGAATAATCATCAAAAGTACCAATTATTCTGTAATCCATATATTTCATTTTTGGTCTTAGAGGCACTGACCTATCACAAGAGCAAGCTGCCTTGAAGGCCTCATTCAAATTGGCCATTTGCTATCCCTTCTTCTGAAATCTATCCCTGAGATCACAAGCTTGTGTAAAAAACCTTGGGAGGGATCAGTAGTGCCTTCCAATACAAAGGTACTGCCCTTTCATTATTCCTTTTTTTAGGCAGAAGGGTGGTAACTTCCCTATCACAGTAGATCATTTGTACTAGTGGGTTTACAGAAAGTCTCCATCACAAGGTGCCCCACCTGATCCCTTCCTACCTTTATGTTCCGAAAATTAATCATGTTATGATTGATTTCAAAGGTGAATCTGAGACCCAACGTATTGTTATTGAGTTCTCCAACAAATCTGTTAAACAACTCAATATCAACAGACCACGGGAGGAGAACATCGTTAATGTAGCGCCCTCAGAATAATATCTGGGGACATCACCAGGCCGCACAATGGTGTCTTCACACCAGCCCAGGAACAAGTTTGCATATCTAGGGGCCCATGGCCTCCCCATAACAATGCCACTGAGCTGTTGGTAGAACTTCCCATCAAAAGGTGAAATACTTATATTTTAGTACAAAGTCAAGCAGTCCAAGAACAAAGTGTGTTCCTCTTGATTTTAGGTAATATTCCACATCTTTGAGACCAGCATCATGAGGGGTGCTGCTGTAAAGCTCCTCCTTTATTGATGCTGGCTGTGTGTCCATGCCAATAGTGATGTCTTAAAGTCTAAGTAGGAGATCATATGTATCCCTTATGTAAAGAGCAGGAAGATAACAAAGGGTCTCAAGATTCTATCAATATTTATCTTGCAATTCTGAATAATCGAGTCGATACCAGAAACAATCGGACGACTCTAGTGTTATTTATGGCACCAAATTTGTACTCCCATGACATGCTACATGGTGGGAACTATTTTTGGAGCTGTTACCGGACATTATACTCATCTATCTGGATATCATGTCCAACCTATTCACTAAAGCACCTTATTATCAATAGAAATGAGCGAATTTGATCGGGTCAGTGCTTAGGGTACCATTAGACTTAGTGATGCACCAGCAATCCCAACAACGATACGACCTGGTAAGGATCGCTGGTGCGTCGCTAAATGGTTGCTAGTAAGCTGTCAAACAGGCAGATTTACCCAACGACGCAGCAACGATCCAGCAATCCATATAACGACCTCGTCGGTCGTTGGGACCTTATCACACAGCAGCTATTCTGACGACTCCCGCCTGCATCCATGATTTCTGAGTCGCTAACGAGGTCGCTTGTCGGTGACACTTCAGCGATCTCGCTAACGATCTCGCTATGTGAGACGGGACCTTTATTCGGCAAGCTATTAGCGCTTACCGAATAAGCTGCATAGGGAACCCGGCTTCCTGGATTGCGCCGGCTGATCAGCTGTGCAGCTCCACAGTGTGTTGTCACAGATGACTGGATACACCGCCTCCAGCAGGGTAAATTTCTATGACACCCATGACCCTGGATACACCGCCTCCAGCAGGGCGAATTTAAACAATGTAACGTGCAGCCGGATAGACCGCCTCCAGCAGGCAAATTTCAATAATTACACGTGTATCTGGATACACCGCCTCCAGCAGGGCACATTGGTGGAGTTAAGGGAAACACCAGGGAAACCGATACAATGGAGGGTCCTGCAATAGGGAACGGTGATGTGGAGACCTCCTGCACTCCCCTGAGTCAGTGTCTCTACACTCCTGACGGTCCCTAGGCAGGTTCCGCACCTGGCGACGAGCAGGATACCTAAAAACCCTAGCTCGCCCTGCACCTATCCCTTTCTAATGAGTTGGACGGTGCAGAAACTAATCCCACCACTGCACTGAAACACACATAAGGAAAGTTACAAACAGGGAAAAACCACTTAGCTTTGCTCTGTTACTATTGCTTCCAGCAACAGAGTCCAGCACCTGAGTGCAGCTTTCCTCCTGAATAGCTGCTACTTCACCAAAGCTTTGTCAGAGCTGCAAGGAACTCATCACTGTTGCTCCTTCACCACTAGGACACTGAGCTGCAAGGAACTCTTCTCTAGCTCCTTCCTCCACCAAGGATGGTTGGAAATGACCAATATCACCAACAGTGAGTGAGACCACCTGACTCTCCTTTATAGACAAGAGCCAGAGCAATCACACCTGCTAGTGATTCCCGTGTAATAATGCTAGCCACCACTGGGGCCAAAACTAGAACTAAAGACACCACTGTGTAATGACCCTAATGGCCACCGGGGGCAAAACTAACTTTAAGCAAACAGCTTAAAGAAAAAAAAAAAAGTTACATGTGCTTTTATCTGTCACAATCCAGCATGGATTGTGACAGTACCCTCCCTCAATGAGGGGCTTCTAGACCCTCAAGACCGCTCCTCATCAGGGAACCACCTACAGAGGGGACGCCCAGATCCAGAGTTCACCCCAGCCACTACCTGAACTTCAGGTTCTTGACAAACGAGAACCACTGGTATTGGCAATGTATGTTCTGGAGGCACCACACCTCTCCAAAGCGCCGACCTGGGGGACGAGTTGTGTATGTGCATGTGTCACGCGGGGCTTAGGTCAACTAAGGCTGAAATACCCGGGGCCCCTGTGGTGTCCCTTTAACTAGGGGAAACCCTGTCTGACCCTCAACCCAGGGTTTTTGCTGATGGTGCAAATGCCTGAGCCTCCAACCTTTCCTTATCTCCTGCTCAGCCCTAAGCTTAACCCTCCACCCTCCACCCAGTGAGGAGACAAACCACCAAAGCCCCACACAATAATGACAGGGAGAACTTAAACTGCACCGCGCCGCATACACACAGGACTATATATACAGTAATGTGAACAGGGCACAACAAAACACAAATATGGGAAGGTGAAAAGGTAACAACGGATCATACGCCACCAGATACGAATCTCTCTCTCTCCAACACCTCCACTCCAGACCGGAACCACTTGGTATGAAACACAAGCTATAATCAGCGACGCCCATAGGCCAGCACGACTATTTAAAGACCGTGGGCGTGACCAAACATCCAACCTGATCTCCAGCTAGATTAACCCCCGATAGCCTGAGAAAATCAAGCCGGCGCCACTGAGGCTATAGTGGACGGAGGTTGAACTACCTCTGCCTGCCGGACGCTGTGGTGTGAATAGCGTCCGACATGACAAGTGGACAGAGGTGAAACTACCTCTGCCTGCCGGACGCTGTGGTGTGAATAGCGTCCGACATGACAGTACCCCGTCTTCTACGAGGGACCCCAGGGCCCTCAAGACTCATAGGACCCGGCTTGTCAGGATGACGACGGTGAAAAGAACTGACCAGCTGATCCGCATGTATGTCCGAGGCTGGTACCCAAGACCTCTCCTCCGGACCATACCCCCGCCAGTGTACCAAATACTGAAGAGTATGGCACACTACTCGAGAGTCCACTACCTTGGAGACCTCAAACTCTAAATCGCCATCCACCATGACCGGAGGTGGCATCGGCGTCGTGTCCACAGAGCCTACCACCTTTTTCAATAAAGCCCTGTGAAACAAGTTGTGTATCTTGTATACCGCAGGAAGTTCCAACCGATAAGCAACTGGGTTAATGATGGTAGAAATCTTAAAAGGCCCAATAAACCTTGGACCCAATTTTAAAGATGGAATTTTGAGTTTTATGTTTTTAGTCGCTAACCACACCCATTCACCCACACACAGGTCCGGACCTGGCACGCGTCTACTGTCAGCCACCCGTTTGTACCTCGCACTCATGCTCAACAATCGCTGTTTCACCCTCCTCCAGACCGATGATAATTGAGCTCCTAGCTGGTCCTCCTCCGGGACGCCCCCCGAGTCACCCTGACGTAAGGTACAAAATTGAGGATGTTGACCGTAAACACAAAAGAACGGAGACTCTCCCGATGACTCTTGGCGGTGATTATTTAAGGCGAACTCGGCCAGAGGAAGGAAAGTAGACCACTCCTCTTGGTTGTTGGACACAAAGCATCGTAAATACTGCTCCAGATTTTGGTTCATGTGCTCAGTTTGACCATATGACTGTGGATGAAACACCGATGAATGTGACAACTTGATCCCCAAACGTGAGCAAAAAGCTTTCCAAAACCTCGCCACAAATTGAGTTCCCCTATCAGATACTATGTCCGACGGAACTCCGTGGAGTCTGACCACCTCCTGCACAAACACCTGAGCCAACGTCTTTGCATTGGGCAAGGAAGGCAACGACACAAAATGCGCCATCTTTGAAAATCGGTCAACCACCACCAGGATGACCGTGTTCCCCGCCGAGGCTGGCAAGTCAGTGATAAAATCCATGGAGATTTCTGTCCATGGCCTATTAGGTACCCCCAGAGGCTGTAGCGTGCCAGCAGGACGGGCTCGGGGCGACTTGGCCCTAGCGAATGTGATGCAAGCTGCCACGTACGAGACCACGTCCTGCCGGATTTTGGGCCACCAGAAACGACGCGATACCAGCTCTAAGGTGCCCTTAACCCCTGGATGACCAGCCAGTACTGTGTCGTGGTGTTCCCTCAACACCTTAAGACGAAGATGAAGGGGTACAAATGATTTGTTGGCGGGAAGTCCTGGCGGTACCTCCTCTTGGGCCTCGGCAATCTCCGCCTCTACCTCAGTCGTGAGAGCCGAGACCACTACACCTTCCTGGAGGATGGGTACCGGCTCTTCCCGAGGTTCTTCCCCCGGAAAACACTTAGACAAGGCATCCGCCTTGGTGTTTTTAGCCCCGGGACGGTAAGTCACCAGAAAATTGAAACGTGTAAAAAACAATGCCCAGCGAGCCTGCCTAGGAGACAGACGCTTGGCCGACTCCAGATAGAGCAGGTTCTTATGGTCGGTGATGACTGTGACATGGTGAGCCACCCCTCCAAGAAGTGCCGCCATTCCTCAAAAGCCAATTTGATGGCCAACAACTCCCTGTTGCCGATATCATAATTCCGTTCGGCCGGCGACAGCTTCTTGGAGAAGTAGGCGCATGGATGCATATCGCTCAAGGACGAGCCTTGTGACAGTACTGCCCCCACTCCCACCTCAGACGCATCAACCTCCACCACAAAAGGTTTAGACAAGTCCGGTTGCACCAGAATGGGGGCTGAAGCAAAACTGTTCTTCAGACGCTCAAATGCACGTATCGCCACCTCAGACCAGCTAGCCAGATCGGTACCTTTTTTTGTCATGTCCGTGAGCGGTTTGGCTATAGTAGAAAAGTGTTTTATAAATTTCCTATAATAATTAGCAAATCTAAGGAACCGCTGGAGCGCTTTCAGATTATCAGGCCTTTCCCATTGCAGCACCGCTTGCACCTTCGCGGTGTCCATTTTAAACCCTGCAGTGGACACAATATATCCCAAAAAAGGCAACTCCTGAACAAAAAATAAGCATTTTTCCAGCTTAGCATAGAGCTTATTCTCCCGGAGCAACTGTAACACCTGCCTGACATGCTCTAAATGAGTGTCCCGGTCGCTCGAATAAATGAGGATATCATCCAGGTATACAATCACAAATTTCCCCAGGACATGAGCAAATACATCATTAATAAAATGTTGGAAAACTGCAGGAGCGGTTGTCAACCCAAATGGCATAACCAGGCTCTCAAAATGACCCTCAGGAGTGTTAAACGCCGTCTTCCACTCATCCCCCTGACGGACCCTTATGAGGTTATACGCCCCCCTGAGGTCAAGCTTGGAAAACCACTTCGCCCCCGCCACCTGGTTGAACAAATCAGGGATCAAAGGCATCGGGTAGGGATCACGGATCGTAATCTGGTTTAACTCCTGGAAATCCAGACACGGGCGTAACCCCCCATCTTTCTTCTTAATGAAGAAAAAGCCCGCTGCTACAGGCGAGGACGAAGGCCGGATGTGTCCTTTGCTCAGACTCTCCGCGATGTAGTCTTTCAGAGATTGTCTCTCTGGACCAGAAATATTAAACATCCTGGCCTTAGGTAATTTGGCCCCGGGTTTTAACCTAATCACACAGTCATAGGCTCGATGTGGAGGCAGTTCTGAGCAACCCCTCTCAGAGAATACATCCGCGAAATCCTGCAAAGCCTCCGGAAGGCTGGGCGTCACGGCGGACACACATGTGGCCAAGCATTTGTCCTGGCAGAAACCACTCCATTGGACTATGTCCTGAGTTTTCCAATCAATCACCGGGTTGTGCCTGGACAACCATGGAAAACCCAGGACCATTTGTGCTGGGAGATTACGGCGGACCCTACATGTAACCCACTCAGAATGTAGGACCCAGATGTGGAGTTTCACCTCAGCCACAAACTCCGTAATCTCCCCTTGTGGGAGGGGAGCGGCATTAATGGTAACCACCTGAATGGGATGAGGGAGTTTTTCGATCTTAAACCTAGCAGTGCGTGCAAACTCCTCATCTATGAGATTGGTGGCGGAACCGCTATCCACAAACACTGATATTGGTAGCTCTCTGCCCGCGATAATAACCTTGGCAGGGAGCATACATTGAGATACCATCATGGAGGATATGCATACGCTCAGTTGGGCCTCCTCCATACCCTCTGAGCTTAACAGTTTTCCGCCGGTGTGACCTTCTTCGGTAGCACAGGACAAACGTTAACATAATGATTTCTTTTACCACAGTAAAAACATGCTCCGGGCTTCCTGAACCCAGGAATGCGACGCTTAACCTGTGACACCCCCGCAATTTGCATAGGTTCAGTGGGCTCACCTGCAGCAACCACACTTGCACCTCTGCTTTCCCCCAGGGGTAGCGTCTCCTGTGCCCCCTGACGCAAACGGCGATCAATACGTATAACCAAACTCATGGCAGACTCCAACGATGCAGGAGTCTCATACATCAGGAGGGCCTGTTTAACTCTTTCTGAAACCCCATGAATAAACTGACTCCACAGCACTGGGTCGTTCCACTGTGTGTCTACTGCCCAACGGCGAAATTCCAAACAATAGTCCTCCGCCAAGCGCTCCCCCTGGCGGAGGGCGCGGATTTTAGATTCCACTAGAGCCAATCTGTCAGGATCATAATAAAATGAGCCCGAGTGCAGAAAAAACATTATCGACAGAATGAAATGTAGCAAAGTCAGCTGGTAAGGAAAATGCCCATGCTTGGGGGTCACCACTCAGTAATGATAACACCAGACCCACCCGCTGAGCCTCATTACCTGAGGAGATAGGGCGCATGCGGAAGTATAACTTGTAGGCCTCCCGAAATATGACAAATTTGCTGCGTTCCCCTGAGAATCGTTCTGGCAGCGGGATCTTCGGCTCTGCACCGATACCTGCAGATGCCGTTTGCACCTTCGCTACTATGGGGCTGGCCACCCTCCAACCCCTTCCACCACGAGGTCTGTGCCTCCCAGGGTTGGCTAATGGTGAGGGGTGAGACTTGCCCCTACTCTCCTGCAGCACATCTGCTGCTCCCACGGGAGAGGAAGGGGCCAGTTGCAGAGAGATGGCAGAGACAGTAGCCCCTAGGCAGCAGCCCTCACACGACTGCCCCCAACTGACTACTTTCCTAGCCCGCCAATCTATTACCGGGTTGTGTTTTTTCAGCCAAGGGAGGCCTAGAACGATAGGCACTGGCATTCCTTCCAAGACGTAGCATGCCAAGGACTCCTCATGATGTCCTATCCGCAGATGGATATTTTCTACGACTTGAGTCAAGCTCTCCCGGCCTCAGTGGAACAGAGTTAATGGTCTGGACGTTAATATTTTGGGCTAGCGTCCTACACCTCAGGCCATGAGTCTGGACAAAGCTAGCATCCATGAGACTGACTCCTGCTCCCCTGTCCACAAGCACCGGTATCACCTCCGGTACCTCGCCAGCCAACACCTCCGCTGACATAGTACCTTGGGAGGGCAAAATGGAGCAAATATACACTCCCTGGTCGCCTCCCTCCAAGCGACCAGGGGAATGCGGCTTCTGAGATGGCATAGATAATTTGGCACGCGTAGGGCTAGCCTTAAGGGCATGACCAGTCTGCCCGCAGAAGAAACATGCCGACACCGCTCCCTGAACCGTAGGCAGCCCTGTACACAAACTAGCTCCTCCTACCTGCATGGGTTCATCTGGAGACTTGGCACGCACTGGGCAGGCTCCCATGAAATGGCCCAGCTTCCCACAGGAAAAGCATACCCCCCCACCATGGCTAGACGCAGACAACCCCTTTTTTGTAACAACACCGGGCTGCCCAGGTTCCTCTGTCCGCAATGGTGGGTCCTCCTCCCTAGCAAGGACAACTGGGGGCACATTTTGTGTATGTCTCTCCCTAAGGCGTCTATCCACCCAGATGGCAAGGGAAATGGCGGCCTCCAGTGACCTGGGGGCGGCGTACTGCACCAGAGTATCCTACAACTTTGGAGACAGACCCTGCACAAATTAACTCCTAAGTGCAGGATCATTCCACTGGGTGTCAGTGGCCCACCTCCTAAACTCTTAGCAGTACTCCTCAGCAACCCCGGCTCCCTGTTTACACCTACGGAGTCGGGATTCCGCCAGGGAGACGCCATCAGGATTCCCATACACTAGCGCCAAAGCCGCAAAAAACTCGTCCAAGGACTCTAGTGATGGTGAATCGTCCTGCAGGGAGAAGACCCAGGATTGGGGATCCTGTTGTGAGTTCATTTTCCCCTTCACCATTGAGGTCTGATGAACTCCCTCTTCTGGTGAAGGAAGGTAGTGAGGCTGATTACCAAGCACCTGAGCAGGATGATGATGACTGGGTGACTGGAATTGCTGACTGGATATAAGGCAGCCGATGCCCTTCTGCCTGGCTGGTAATTTCTCTGAGGGATTCTAGGAGACCAGTCTGATTCCTGCTCCTCAAAAGCTAAGTTTTCTGCTCTGCTTTTTGCATTTGTGTTTTGGTTTTGTTTTGCCTTGTTTTTCTGGATTTCTGCCATTCCCGGCTGGGGTGAGCTGAATTCCTTTTTGCTCTGTCTTCAGAAAATACCTGAGTACTGATATAGTCTTTTTGAAGCCTAGCGTCTTCAGGGCTTTTTTCCCTATCAGTCTGTTGGCTCTTGTTTTGATAGGGTTTTGGTGGATTGCAAACAGCAGCTTTTCTATCCTGTCCTATTTAGTTAGCTTGGGCCCCATCATTTGCTCAGCCTATCTTTCTATCTGTGTGAGTGTTTTTTCCTCTTGCTTCACCGTCATTATATGTTGGGGGCTGCCTATTGCTTTGGGGTCTGCTCTGGGGCAGTTTAGATTTCCCTTTCTGTCTTTAGGCTATTTAGTTCTCCGGCTGTGATCGAGGGGTCTAGGGCACCGCATCAACCCCCCACGGCTACTGCTAGTTGTTGTTGATAGGTTCAGGGGTCTGCAATCCGATAACTGCCAACTTCTCTGGTTTTCTGGACTTAGCTAGTATTTCTGTTTTTGCCTCCTACGGTGACTCATTCATAACAGAATCACCAGCCATACCGCAGATCCTAGGGTACTCAATAGCAGGAAAGAATTGTAAAAAAAAAAAAAAAAAAAAGGGTGTATATTTTTTCCTCTATATCTCTGAGGCCATAGGGGGAATTTTTTTTTCTCTCAATGGAGATAAAGCAATTGTCTGATTGTGTGGAGCAGCTCGCTGCGGAAGCGCGGGGAATTTCCACCTACCTTGCTCATTCACATGCTGCTGAACCAAAGATCCCTACTCCTGATGTGTTTTTTGGGGATCAGTCTAAATTTTTGAATTTCAAAAATAATTGTAATTTTTTTTTTGCCTTGAAGCCTAACTCGTCAGGGAGCTCCGCGCAGCAGGTTAAAATTGTCATCTCTTTGCTGTGTGGCGATCCCCAGGTGTTGTGAGTTCATTTTCCCCTTCACCATTGAGGTCTGATGAACTCCCTCTTCTGGTGAAGGAAGGTAGTGAGGCTGATTACCAAGCACCTGAGCAGGATGATGATGACTGGGTGACTGGAATTGCTGACTGGATATAAGGCAGCCGACGCCCTTCTGCCTGGCTGGTGATTTCTCTGAGGGATTCTAGGAGACCAGTCTGATTCCTGCTCCTTAAAAGCTAAGTTTTCTGCTCTGCTTTTTACACTTGTGTTTTGGTTTTGTTTTGCCTTGTTTTTCTGGATTTCTGCCATTCCTGGCTGGGGTGAGCTGAATTCCTTTTTGCTCTGTCTTCAGAAAATACCTGAGTACTGATATAAAAAAAGAGAAGAGCCAGCACTGCCAGTGGTCAGAACGCATAACATGAGGTGCATATGCACATATCTTACTGCATTCAAAATGAGACATTTAGCAAAATATTGATCAATATATTGAGCCACCCCGCCACGCCAAGGCAATCTCATATGGGGGGTCCTACTCTACATTTTTATTTATTCACTGTGCCATTGCGGCCTCCTAAATGTTTTAAAAGCAAGACCATATCAAATGCAATCCATACCTGAAGCATATCTGCATCACTCCCGTGCAGCCAGGTGGAGCAGGTGCAGATAAAGGCCAACCAGGTCTGAACACAGACATCTCAGGTTTGACCTCCACACACTGCCTGACCAGCAAACACAGATGAAGGGCAATGCAGGCTCAGACATGGATGCAAAAATAAATAAAGCCTGGGGCAGGGCGGGGCTGCCGTGAGTGTGCACAGCAGCCTAGATCAATCACAATAAACACAGAAAAGATGGCGAACATGACCCAGCGTGCACGGCAACAGTGGTGGTCAGCCACAAAACCAATTTGCAATAAAAAAAGAGAAGAGCCAGCACTGCCAGTGGTCAGAACGCATAACATGAGGTGCATATGCACATATCTTACTGCATTCAAAATGAGACATTTAGCAAAATATTGATCAATATATTGAGCCACCCCGCCATGCCAAGGCAATCTTATATGGGGGGTCCTACTCTACATTTTTATTTATTCACTGTGCCATTGCGGCCTCCTAAATGTTTTAAAAGCAAGACCATATCAAATGCAATCCATACCTGAAGCATATCTGCATCACTCCCGTGCAGCCAGATGGAGCAGGTGCAGATAAAGGCCAACCAGGTCTGAACACAGACATCTCAGGTTTGACCTCCACACACTGCCTGACCAGCAAACACAGATGAAGGGCAATGCAGGCTCAGACATGGATATAAAAATAAATAAAGCCTGGGGCAGGGCGGGGCTGCCGTGAGTGTGCACAGCAGCCTAGATCAATCACAATAAACACAGAAAAGATGGCGAACATGACCCAGCGTGCACGGCAACAGTGGTGGTCAGCCACAAAACCAATTTGCAATAAAAAAAGAGAAGAGCCAGCACTGCCAGTGGTCAGAACGCATAACATGAGGTGCATATGCACATATCTTACTGCATTCAAAATGAGACATTTAGCAAAATATTGATCAATATATTGAGCCACCCCGCCATGCCAAGGCAATCTCATATGGGGGGTCCTACTCTACATTTTTATTTATTCACTGTGCCATTGCGGCCTCCTAAATGTTTTAAAAGCAAGACCATATCAAATGCAATCCATACCTGAAGCATATCTGCATCACTCCCGTGCAGCCAGATGGAGCAGGTGCAGATAAAGGCCAACCAGGTCTGAACACAGACATCTCAGGTTTGACCTCCACACACTGCCTGACCAGCAAACACAGATGAAGGGCAATGCAGGCTCAGACATGGATGCAAAAATAAATAAAGCCTGGGGCAGGGCGGGGCTGCCGTGAGTGTGCACAGCAGCCTAGATCAATCACAATAAACACAGAAAAGATAGCGAACATGACCCAGCGTGCACGGCAACAGTGGTGGTCAGCCACAAAACCAATTTGCAATAAAAAAAGAGAAGAGCCAGCACTGCCAGTGGTCAGAACGCATAACATGAGGTGCATATGCACATATCTTACTGCATTCAAAATGAGACATTTAGCAAAATATTGATCAATATATTGAGCCACCCCGCCACGCCAAGGCAATCTCATATGGGGGGTCCTACTCTACATTTTTATTTATTCACTGTGCCATTGCGGCCTCCTAAATGTTTTAAAAGCAAGACCATATCAAATGCAATCCATACCTGAAGCATATCTGCATCACTCCCGTGCAGCCAGATGGAGCAGGTGCAGATAAAGGCCAACTAGGTCTGAACACAGACATCTCAGGTTTGACCTCCACACACTGCCTGACCAGCAAACACAGATGAAGGGCAATGCAGGCTCAGACATGGATGCAAAAATAAATAAAGCCTGGGGCAGGGCGGGGCTGCCGTGAGTGTGCACAGCAGCCTAGATCAATCACAATAAACACAGAAAAGATGGCAAACATGACCCAGCGTGCACGGCAACAGTGGTGGTCAGCCACAAAACCAATTTGCAATAAAAAAAAGAGAAGAGCCAGCACTGCCAGTGGTCAGAACGCATAACATGAGGTGCATATGCACATATCTTACTGCATTCAAAATGAGACATTTAGCAAAATATTGATCAATATATTGAGCCACCCCGCCACGGCAATCTCATATGGGGGGTCCTACTCTACATTTTTATTTATTCACTGTGCCATTGCGGCCTCCTAAATGTTTTAAAAGCAAGACCATATCAAATGCAATCCATACCTGAAGCATATCTGCATCACTCCCGTGCAGCCAGATGGAGCAGGTGCAGATAAAGGCCAACCAGGTCTGAACACAGACATCTCAGGTTTGACCTCCACACACTGCCTGACCAGCAAACACAGATGAAGGGCAATGCAGGCTGAGTACTGATATAGTCTTTTTGAAGCCTAGCGTCTTCAGGGCTTTTTTCCCTATCAGTCTGTTGGCTCTTGTTTTGATAGGGTTTTGGCGGATTGCAGACAGCAGCTTTTCTATCCTTTCCTATTTAGTTAGCTTGGGCCCCATCATTTGCTCAGCCTATCTTTCTATCTATGTGAGTGTTTTTTCCTCTTGCTTCACCGTCATTATATGTTGGGGGCTGCCTATTGCTTTGGGGTCTGCTCTGGGGCAGTTTAGATTTCCCTTTCTGTCTTTAGGCTATTTAGTTCTCCGGCTGTGATCAAGGGGTCTAGGGCACCGTAGGAACCCCCCACGGCTACTGCTAGTTGTTGTTGATAGGTTCAGGGGTCTGGAATCCGATAGCTGCCAACTTCTCTGGTTTTCTGGACTTAGCCCAACAAACAAGCTCTCCCTGCATGTGTTGTGACTGTCAAACAGCCATGACACATGCAGCTGCAGCACCAGACATCTGATTATTGGGAGCGCTCCAGATATCCAGGTTCCCTCTGCAGCTCATTCGGCAAACACTATAGCTTGCCGAATAAACCTGACTTGATCAAATTCACTCATCTCTAATTATTATATAGGAGCCACTGTATTCGCATCTAGAAGCTAAGTATGGACCTTCTGCATATATTTTTGACTAATTGATGAATCCATGATTAACTTAGACAGTATGTACGCCTGATGAGCCTATTTTAGGGGAAACGCATTGAGTATTTTGTACTTTGTACATTTGGTTCTACTAATTAGAGATCTAAGATATCTTTACAAATATCACACTGATTATGCACCTGTTAGTATGAGTATGTTTATATCTTGTAGCATTACTGGTACTTTTGTCTTTTTGGCCTATAGTCATTTAGCCTTCTACAAGACATTTTGGAAAATTGTGGATAAGGATTAGCACACCCCATTGGGTCACTGTGGCAAACTTTCTCGCCTCTACATGTGATTTTTGACAACTTTCTTGGGGTGCCACTTATGCAGTTTATGGTGCCAACCTCTGCAGCTAGGTAGGACTGACATTAGTCTGTTAATAGGTTAATTCATTCCCTTTAGACCACTTGGGAGCAAGACCACCCTCTCCCCAGTGTCTTATCCCCATCTCTATCTTTTTTATTAAACTATTACAAGAAGTGCTTTGCATTTGATTGGATATTGGTTTGGGGATAGATAGAAAACAAGTATATCTTGATTTTATTTTTTAGGTTTTTAATGAGTAACAAATAAAGTGCAAATTCTATTAAATAACTGAAGATCCTCTCAGATGGCAGCACCAGTATATAAAGCAACAGGGGAAGGAGTGAATGATCAGAAAATAGCTGAACTTTTTGTGAGCTCCTCTAGGATACATCACTATACAGCCCTGCAGATTTTGATGCTGGAAAAATAGAAATAATTTATCTTATTAGGTGTAGATGTAACATTGCACAGTTGACACGAGGACTAATGATGCATTTAGATGTGTTGGTTTCGGGACATCAATACACCATTAAGGTGTTATCCGAGACTTTTTTATTTTCCGTGTGGCTCTAAGCTCTTATTGGTAGGTAGTTGCCAACTACCTTCCAGTGCTGCCCTGTGCCGAGCTCTCCTGGCTCAAAACGGTGAAGGACCACTCCTAGCAGCAATTCTCTTGCTTCCTGTGATGTAATGTCGACAAAGCAGTTTTCTCTCTTCCATTCTGCTCTTTTGATGGAGCATCAGGCGTTACTGCCAGAGATGAGTTGATTAACAACCTGCTCAGGAGAATCAATGGCAGGAGCAGTCTGTGACCGCTTTGTGCCGGGAGAGATCAACACAGGGCAGCACAGTATGAAGCTACCTGCCAAGTACTTAGTCTTTAGAAAAAAAAAAAGTCCTGGATAATCCCTTCAATGAGCTCCAATCAAGTACATACAAGTGATTTGACATTGTTTACCAGCATGTTTATGCAGACCAACGAACAATAGCAATCATTCTGTCCCCATACAGTATCTTGATTTTGGCAGCACATCCATGTTTACATGATTTTGACCTTATGTCAAGAAATGTTAGACAAATTTACACGTGTTTGCCTAGTATCTGCTTGAGTAAATGTAATGAGGCTTATACTGGTAGCTAGTGGCAATACTATTTATTATTATTTGTAGTAGTAGTATTTATAAATAAAGCACCATTCCGAGACCTTCTATTGGGAGTTTTCTGTGGTCAGATCACGCTCCAGTGTTTCTGGACATTAGTCCTCCTGACTCAGGGTTGCGGCAGTGGACGTGGAGATTGAACGATAATCTTTTAAAAGATAATATTTGTGTGGCCGACATCAAGTCTACCATAGCAGACTTTCTACAAGACCATGCACATGATACTACTGCCATTCCTATTAAATGGGAGGCCCTTAAATGCATCCTTAGAGGGGTTCTCATTAAACATGGATCTCGCTTGAAACGAATAAAAAGTAAGGCGATTATAGACTTGACAGAAAAGATATTGACGTTAGAAATGAATCATAAGACGAACAAGGAGGCGGAAACGTTGACTGACCTGATTAATTGCAGAGACGATCTGAAGTCCCTACTAAATGAAAAATACCGACACCACAGAAACCGCTTTAAAAGTATATTATACGGTCAAGCTAACAAATGTGGGCGTCTGTTGGCTAGATTTTTGCATCCACGTAATCAGACTACATACATTTCATCTCTCCAGCAAAACGGGGGTCGAACGACGTCAAACCCGACAGAAATTTTGGATATAATGCGGCGTTACTATCATACATTATATAACATCGGCGGAGATTGTCCCCCTCAGTCACCATCCTCAACCATACATAGAATCTTATATTCATGACACTGCCCTTCCTACACTGGCCACGGATTTAACTATCCCGTTAGACTCGGACTTTACGACGGAGGAGATTGTTAAAGCCATCCAAAATACTCCGGCTGGTAAAAGCCCGGGACCGGATGGGTTTTCCCCTCATTTTTATAAGATGTTTCGAGAACAACTTAGCCCCATTATGACATGGGTGTTTAACTCCATCACAGCTGAGTCTCCGTTCGTTCCACAGTCTTTAGAGGCTTTTATTACAGTAATACCGAAGCCGGGGAGGGTTCCTAAATTAGTAACAAATTACAGCCCAATATCTCTCATCAATGTTGACGTAAAATTATACGCAAAAATTCTAGCGAATCGACTAGCTCCTCGCTTGCCCTCAGTAATACATTCAGACCAGGTGGGGTTTGTGCGGGGAAGGGAGGCGAGAGATGGCATAAGCAAGACCCTCAACTTGACTGCATATGCTAAATCGAAATGTAAACCGTTGGTTGTGCTGTCGATGGATGCGGAGAAAGCCTCTGACCGTGTACACTGGGGCTTCATGTTCTCGGCCCTAAGACAGATGGGCCTGGGAAACCGCTTTTTGCATAGGGTTGCAGCCCTATACTCTGGCCCGTCGGCAAGGGTTAAGGTAAACGGAACTATGTCGGACTCTATGACCATTGGGAACGGGACCAGGCAAGTGTTCCCTTTGTCGCCCCTTTTATATGAGATAGTTATGGAACATTTGGCGGTGGCGATCAGGAAGAACCCCAGTGTGCACGGTCTATGGGTAGACAATGTTCATTATAAGGTCTCTCTTTATGCGGACGACCTCCTACTGTATATATCCCAGCCACATATTACCCTCCCATCACTGATGGAAGAGTTCCAAAAATACGGAGCAGTCAGTAATTTTAAGATTAACTTTCAGAAAACTGAAGCCCTTAACATATCCCTAGGACAGACAGAACTCACAAGACTTATGGGAAATTTCCCCTTTCGGTGGAAGACTGGGGCCATTCAATATTTAGGCATTCAAATCCCTACTCACACGACTGACCTTTATAAATTAAATTATGTGCCCCTGTTGAAGTAGACTCTGAAACGGTTGAGGGAATACGGACGGAAGAATATCTCATGGTTTGGCAGGATGAATTAATTTAAAATGGACATTCTTCCCAGGTTCTTATACCTATTCCAGGCGGTCCCGATTGTGCCACTGAAGACATTCTTTCAGACCATTAGATCTGCATTAATCCACTTTATCTGGCAGACATCTAAACCTCGTCTTAAATATTCTATTCTAACCGCCCCGAAACCCAGAGGTGGTGCGGGCCTTCCCGACCTGGAACTCTATCATAGAGCTTCCCTACTTGCACGTCTGTTTGACTGGCAGTTCGGCCACCGTTCTAAACAATGGGTTCAATTGGAACAGACGTCTTTTGGTGTCACTTTGCGCCATCTTCCGTGGATCAGACGTACTGAACAGGTCGCAAATGACTTTAAGGGACCAACAGGTTTCTTGACTCAAGAAGTTTTACAGACCTGGAATCGTGTTAAACATAAAAAGAAACTGATCAGCACTCTGAATCCGCTGTCACCAATATTTGGTAACCCGGACTTTCCTCCAGGATGTCACAGAGACCAATTTTTAGGTTGGCATAGGAGTTCTGACTTACGACTGGGACAGATACTAGTGGACGGAAATTTTCCGACGTGGGACGCTTTACGGGAAAAGTTTCCCAATAGGTCACTCTCCTGGATGGAATATAATCAGTTGAGATCATTTATACAGGGACGTTTGGTCGACCGTACTTCTCGCCCTCCCACGACGCGGTTGGAGGCTTTCTTACAACTGCAGGACCCTCCCTCTCATCTGATTTCATTTTTATATAAGGAACTTCATTCAGGAGACTCGGAAGTGGCTCCAAGTTACATCCGTGCATGGGAGGAGGAGATGGGTTGTAAATTTTCGGCGGAAGACCTTGACAAAGCATTTCTCTTTACACATAAAATGTCTCCGGCCGGGGGCGCACAGGAGAAAAATTTTAAGATACTGACTAGGTGGCATCTGTCCCCCGTTAGATTGAAGTCCATCTTTCCGACAGTAGATGATACATGCTGGTGCTGTACAATGGAGAGAGGCACGCTTTACCATATATGGTGGCAATGCCCTGCTGCACGACCCTTCTGGGAAGGGGTGTTTCGGGCCTACCAAGAGATCTCTGGAAAATTTGTCCCTCCCTCCCCACAAATTGCCATCCTATCAATTCTCCCGGGTTCCATATCCACTCAAAAGAAGAGCCTTCTCCGGTTTTGTATTACTGCGGCACGGATGGTGATCCCACGCCACTGGCATACGACGACAAAGCCAACTATGGCAGAGTGGTTATCAGAGTTTACAGACATTTTTTGTATGGAGGAGTTGATGGCTGAATTGGAGGGAGATAACTCCCGTTTGATTCGAATATGGCAGCCTTGGATCGTGTTCAGGGAAACGCCTGGACTACTTCGATTGGTCGAAAACGCTTCTTAGAGGCCGGCTCGGAAGTCTGAAACCCGTCTCCTTTTCCCCTTTCCCCCCCTTTTCCCTTCACCCTTCTCCCCTTTCTCTTTCTTTCTATACTTCCTGTGAGTCTTCTTTCTCTTTCTAATTTCTTTCTCCCTTTGGTATTTGCAATACACCTCCACAGGTTACGGGCAAACTGTTGTTGAACATGAACCATTGTTGCTGTGATCTAGTACGACTTGGTGTATAATCGTGTATAATCTTGTATCTTATGTCTTGTATGTTATATGTCAAATTCTTTTCAATAAAATAGATTCAACATAAATAAAGCACCATTGATTCCATGGTGCTGTACATAAGAATGGGTTACATCAATATACAAATATCACTTACAGTAGACAAGATTAGTTTGGAGATGTATGGAGGAGAAATGTCAAGAATGGCTTTGTAGGACAGTGTTAGCAGTTTGAACTGGATATTCTGGGGAATTGGGAGCCAATCAAGGGATTTGCAAAGTGGTGAAGTGGAGAGAGATAAACTAGTCAGGGAGCTGAATTATGGATACAAAGGAGAGGTGTGAGAGAGTTAGCAGGTTGGCCACAGAGGAGGATGTTACAGTAACCGAGGCGGGAGATGATGAGAGCATGCACAAGCATTTTGGTATAATGAGGGTTGAGGAAAGGATGGATTCTGGAGGTATTTTTGAGCTGGAGGAGACAGGAGGTGGCGAGAGCTTGGATGTGCAGTTTGAAGGACAGGGCGGAGTCAAGGGTTACTCCGAGGCAGCGGATATCCATTACAGGGCAAAGTGTGATGTTATTTATTTTGATGGATAGATCAAATAGGGAAATACGCGAGATGTAGGAAAGATAATGAGTTCAGATTTGTCCACATTGAGCTTGAGGAAGCGAGAAGAGAAGGAGGATATAGATGATAGACACTCCAGGATTTTGGACAGCAGAGAGGTAACATCTGGACCTGAGAGGTAGACCTGAGTGTCATCAGCGTAAAGATGGCACTGGAAGCCATAGGACTTAATGAGTTGTCCCAGGTCAAGGGTATAGAAAGAGAAGAGTAGGGGGTCCTAGGACAGAGCATTGGGGGACTCCAACAGAGAGAGGGCAGAATGAGGAGGTAGTGTTAGAGTGGGAGGCGCTAAATGTGTGGTTGGAAAGGTATGAGGAGATCCAGGATAGGGCAAGGTCTTTGACGCCAAAGGAAGAGAGGATGTGTAGTAGAAGGCAGTGGTCAACTGTATCGAAGGCAGAGGACAGATCAAGAAGAAGGAGTATAGAGAACTGTCTGTTGGCTTTGGCTGTAAGTCGTTAGAAATTTTGGTCAGGTCAGTTTCAGTGGAATGTTGGGAGCAGAAGCCAGATTGCAGGTTGTCGAAGAGCTAGATGAGAGGTGGGTGGAAAGTTCAGTGTTAACATGCTGCTCAAGGAGTTTGGAAACAAATGGGTGCAGTGATATGGGACAATAGTTTTACATAGCGGTTGAGTCGAGGGATGGCTTTTTGAGAAGAGGCGTGATTGCGGCATGTTTGAAAGCAGAAGAGAAGGTACCAGATGTTAGTGATAGGTTGAAGAGATGGGTTAGGGATGGGAGAAGTGTGGTGGTGAGGCTGGAGAGGAGATGGGATGGGGTCAAGTGCACAAATGGTGAGGTGTAATTTGGAGAACAGACAAGTAAGATCGTCTTCAGTGATTTTGCAAAGGGGTTGTGGTGGTCGAACAATAAAGACTTGCCTTGTTTGGTTGATTTTATTTTTGAAGTGTGTGGCAAAGTCCACAGCAGAGATGAGGGAGGTTGGAGGGGGCAGTGGAGGGCGCAAGAAAGTTAAAAGTTTTGAAAACTATTTCGGGTTGTAGGATAAAGAAGATACGAGGGTTGTGAAGTAAACCTGCTGATTTGAAAGTGAGTGTTGCTTGATTGAAAAAAAAAGAAGTCTTCTTGCAAATGTATTTTTTACCAATGCCGATCCGCAATACTATGAAATGATTCATATCCTTCAGCTCTAAGAACAGAACCCTAGGTAATGTCTTTTCTCTAATAGAAAGTTCAGGACTTGCAACATGTGACTTTATTAGTTTGGTTTGGGATTTCGTATAATTCCTGGCTTGGTCCCAAAATTTCCCCTTACGTTGAGCTTACCTCTTACTTGGAGCTTACCGCTGCACATTTCCACTCAGTTACTGTACCTCCACAGGATGACTGTTGTTGTCATGAGTATGTTAGAAGTCATGACTCTGTTGTCGGGGGTCACCAGGACCAGGGGCTCCTTCCCTGTCCCTAACGCTAGGGGCACCCTATCTCGCCATGTTCCCTGGATAACTTCTGATGGTGAAGATGCCGGGTCCAAGTACCTTTCTTTAGCTCCTGAATCCGCCCTCAGGCTGTACTGTTATGAATGGGTCACCAAGGAGGATATCAGGACCAGGCTAAGCCACCAGAAAACCAGAGAGGTTGATAACTAAGCAGATTGCAGACCCCTGATCCTATCCACACAACTAGCAGTAGCCGTGGAGTGTACCTACGATGCCCTAGATGCCTCGGCACAGCCGGAGAACTAACTCAGCTTAAAGCAAGAAAGGTGAAATCTAAACTGCCCGGAGCAGACCCCAAAGGAATAGACAGCCCCCAAACATATATTGTCAATGAGACAAGATGAAAACACAAATGCAGGCAGAAAAATAGACTGAGCTAATGATGGGGTCCAAACTGACTGGACAGGACAGGAAAGGAAAGACACTGTCTGTAATCACGCAAAAACCGTGAAAAATCCAACACGTATGATGCACAAAAAACATTGAATTCCCACGACTTCGCCCCCACTATATCAGCACTCTGGTATATACTGAAAGCAAAGCAAAAAGAGACCAATATAACAGGGGATAGAACAAACTGACACAAGTAGTAACATATGGGCGGTGATCCAGCACAGCCCCAGCAGGAGCAAGCTGACCCGCACAAAGCAGAGATAGACAAAACCAGATCAAATGCAAAAAGATTAGCAAATGAATCACTTAGCTGAGCCATGCAGGAACAGAGCAGGAGACATCAGACCTCAGAAGGCACAGGAAGAAAATCACCAGCAGGGATTGAAGGAAGTCAGCTGTCTTAAATACACCAGTCAGAAACCCCAGATCTCCAATCGTCATCATCATTATCAGGTGGCAAGCCTCTGTCAATCTGACCAGCTCCACTACCTCCAGTAACTACCAGAGGGAGCCCAGAAAGAGAACTTGCAACACCTCTGTCAATCTGACCAGCTCCACTACCTTCAGTAGCCACCGGAGGGAGCCCAGAAAGAGAATTCACAACACTGTACCCTTCCGCCATCCGGGATGAGGGGAGTAGTAGTGTATCGCAATACACCAACCAGACTAACAAGGGAATATGAGCAGGGATAAAGGAAAAAAACAGTCATTCAAATATTCACACATAAACGACAGAGGTAAATACAGGGTAGTGGAGGATGGCGTTAAACCAAAGTAGGAGAAGAAAGTGAATTATCACACACTCAAAACTTAGCAACAGTTACAGATAAATCCACCAAACGCCTTCTCCAATAATAACCACCAACAACCAACAGCCATGCAGCAAAAGCTACCTCTGACAATGAGTGCTAGCCAGGGTCCAGATTACATAGGAGATGGAAGTGGTTAACAGTGCACAGCTGATAGCCTTAATGCAGGAAAGTTTCCAGGTGTTCTCAACTGAGCAGATTAACCTCTGCACTGCTAAAAGAAATTTACAACATTTAATATGAAGGTGAAGAGCTTCTAATCAGTGCAGGAGTAGGAGAAATCAGATGCTGCGGTCTCCTGGAACCCCTCTCTGTCGTGCATATGGCCGTATTTTCTGTCCAAGTAAGATGAGACCAATGTTAGTCTATGAGGCCATGCATATGTCCGATTTTTTCCTCGGACAGAGCCAGTCTGAGAAAAAAACTCACTGCATGTCTGAGTTTGATCTGTTATTCGGATTGCACTTGGTCATGCAAGTCAATGAGTCCGTAGAAACCATCGTACTGATCTATTATGAAACTATTAAGTCATCCCCGTAGACTGACTGATGTCAGAGACATCTGATAAATATATTCATGGAAATATAATGTAGTCCTTTTAATGAACTTTAATTCTTTAACAATCTGAGTACATTTTTAGGGTTTACTGTGTGAAGCTAGGAGATCCATCCCAATCAGTTACTGGCAGTGTTACAGCTAGTTCCCATCGCTGCTGTTTAAGCATTTAGATGCAGCTGTAAATTACACACAACAGCATTTAAATGGAGCAATCATTGTTGTGCTCTGACTCCTCTAAGCCTCCATGGCTGCCAGCTTGGTAACCCTGTGAAATCCAGTCAGTAATTGGGCTTTATGGGAGACCATCATTTACATTATTTACTGCAATGCTTTCAATAGAATAGTAAATAGAGTAAGTGGAGGAAAAAGGAAAAAAACAAGTAAAAGTCCAATATATTTTTTTTTATATAAAAAAATATATAAAAGATGAAAATGCATCCTTTTCCTTGCTCAAAAATAAAGAAATGAATAAAATAAACATTTTTGGTATCACTGTATCCATAAATGTCTGACCATCAAAGTATGAAATTTATACCATATGTTTAAATCCAAAAAGGAAATAAAAATTGAAATGTCAAAACTGCCATTTTTCGGTTGCCGCATTTCCAAAACTAAATGCAATAAAAAGCATTAAAAAAATTGTATATACTTCAAAATTTTGACAATAAAAACTACAGAAAAGATAAGCCCTCACATGGCCTTTTGACAGAAAAATGAAACTGTTAAGGAGCTCTGAAACTATCAAAGACAAAGATTTTTTTACTCTATTTTTTTCACGCTCAGAATTTTTTTAGCCTCTAATATAAATATAAACATATAAGGTTGGCACTGTCGTAAGCTTACTGACCTGAAGAATCACATTGCCAGGTCATTTTTAGCACACAGTAAATGCCACACAAACAAACCCCCAACAGACAGTAGCAGAATTCTGAGGGTTTTTTTTCACCATTTCACGACACTTGTATTTTTAATTATTGTTTTTCAGTACATTATGTGGTAAAAACGAATGGTGTAATTCAAAAATACAACTTGTCTGGTATATAACAGGCACTCTTTTGGCTATGTCAAAAGAAAAAAATGTATATAAGAAAGGAAGGAAGAAATAAAAGAGCAAAACTGAAAACTCGTAACGTCTTGAAAGGGTTATTTGAAACTTGTAGCCATCTATTCTATTATTTGTAAACACTGTTTTTCAGTGATTCCTTTGTATCCCCGTTCATACTGCACCCACACACACAAATGATACACCATTTGAAAGGTAAACTTGCCCCCTTCAGCAAGAAAATAGCCAAACAAACCACACATCCACAATTTGATCACAAAATACAGTTTAAACATTAATTTTCATAAACCTGCAGTAAGGAAAAATGACCTGCAGGTGGCACCACAGTACCCCAAAGCACACTACCAACGCATTTGTATACATGCACTGCTTTTTCGCTGATTACTTTGCCCCACACACACACGATACACCATTTGAAAGGTAAACTTTCTCCCTTCAGCAAGAAAACAGCCAAACAAACCACACATTCACGATTTTATCATTAAATACAGTTTAAGGCCAGTTTCACATGTCCAGATAATTCCGGCACCGGTAAACACGGTACCGGAGCTGTCCGTGTGGATACGCGGTACCTCCGTGTGGCACACGTGTGGCAACCGTGTGCCGCATCAGGACCACACGGATGGCCACCGGGAAGAAGCGCTACAGTAACCGCTGTTCCTGGCGGCTGGTGCTGAACGCCGTCTTATTGACACCTCTCCATTACTAATCTGGGCTTAATGTCACCTTATAATAGAAAGGTGGCATTAACCTCTTATTACCCCACTTGCCACCACTACAGGGCAAGTGGGAAGAAGCGGGCAAAGCTCCAGAATAGGCGCATCTAATAGATGCACCTTTTCTGGGCAGCCGGGGGCTGCTGTTTTTAGGCTGTGGGGGGCGAAGATCAATGGCCCCTTACCAGCCTGAGAATATCAGCCCTCAGCTGTCAGCTTTAGTCAGGTTGGTTGTCAAAAATAGGGGGGACCCCACGCCATTTTTAAAAATTATTTAAATAATTAAAAAAACAGCATGGGTACCCCTCTATTCTTGAGAACCAGCCTTGATGAAGCTGACAGCTGAGGGCTGCAGCTCCCAGCTGTAAGTTTTGTCTGGTTGGTTCACAAACAGAAGGGGACCCCACGTCGGGTTTTCATTCATTCTGCTCTCCTACTCGATGTTGCCGGCAAAGCAGGAGAGATGAATGACAGCGTGTTCAGCACCACCCGCAGGGGAACAGCGGCTTACAGTAGCACTTCTTCCCTGGCAGCCGTCCGTGAGCATGGAGGACAGTGTGAACCGTTCTCCGTGTGCACGTGTTGCAGGCCGTGTGTCCATGTTAAAATAGACATGTCAGCGTATTTTGCAAACGGACACACGGTCCGTGAAAACACACTGACATGTGCATAGACCCATTCATTTGAATGGGTCTACGTGTGTCAGTGTCTCCAGTACGTGGGAAAACTGTCACTACACGTATCGGAGCCACTGACGTGTGAAAGAAGCCTAACATTCATTTTCATAAACCTGCAGAAAGACACAATGACCTGCAGGTGGCACCTCAACCGGAAAACATTTTTTGGCCTCTACTTATCAAAACAATTTATTGTACTACCAAACTACATATATAAATACCTGTCTGTGTTCATCAGCTCATGAAATACATTTACATTTGACCAGCTTGCTTTTTCTGAACTTGCCTGCGCCCCCGATGACCAATGTGCGAAAATTTTGCATGGGCCAAGCTAGTTTGTCCTTATAAGCGCAATCTAAACTATTTTTTTAACCTATTGTTTAGGCTGTGTCATTAATTCCTCTTCCACAACACAACATAAAATGAAGCCTAGTAATTAGCTAACAGTCACGGCATATGGCATTACCCATCTTTTGTCACAGTCCTTGTCCGAAGAGCTGTTATTTGTCATGGTATGCCTAGGTTACTTTAGGCAAAAACCCCGGGACCCCTGCGACGTCCCTCAGACTAGGGGAACCCTGTCTGTCCCTCTACCCAGGGTTTACACTGAAGGTGTGCCTGCCTGAGCCTCCACCCTGTCCCTGTCTCCTGTCCAGCCCTAAGCTGAACCCACCACCCTCCACCCAGTGAGGGGACCAGACACCAGACCCCACAAATACGTATGGACAGGGGTAAAAGAAACACCACACAGTTAATACACAAGGGAATACAATAATGTGCAAGGGCAACCAAATATATATATAACAGATTGGAGAAAGAACCACTGAGGGATATACTGCACCAGATATCAGACGCTCCAACACCACCACTGCTGACCGGTATTGCTAGCACTAGGCTAAAGCTATAGTCGGCGACGCCCATAGTCAGGACGAACTATTTAAAGACCAAGGGCGTGGCCCAGCCCTCAGCCAGCATGACAACCTGGTTAACCCTATCCCGACTGGAACAGAATACCCAACAGGGTATTACCGCTGTCTGCCGGACACCCTGGTGTGAACAGTGTCCGACATGACAGTACCCCGCCTTCTACGAGGGACCTCCGGA
Source organism: Dendrobates tinctorius (assembly GCF_039654945.1). NCBI lineage: Eukaryota > Metazoa > Chordata > Amphibia > Anura > Dendrobatidae > Dendrobates > Dendrobates tinctorius. The sequence goes on from NW_027361751.1 coordinate 8,747,123, forward strand.
ACCTCACCATGTCAAGGACCTGGCTTGTCCGGATGGCGACGATGGAACATAGTAACCAGTCGATCAGCATGAATGTCAGAGGCCGGCACCCATGTCCTCTCCTCAGGACCATAGCCACGGCAGTGGACCAGGTACTGTAGAGTGCGACGCACAACCCTAGAGTCCACCACTTTGGACACCTCAAATTCCAACGCGCCATCCACCAAGACGGGAGGTGGTGGCCCGGGGGAACCATCCACCAAACCCACGACCTTCTTTAGCAATGCTTTGTGAAATACATTATGAATCTTATACACAGCCGGCAACTCCAAACGAAATGCCACTGGGTTGATCACTGCGGAGATTCTAAATGGGCCAATGAACCTGGGACCCAACTTAAGTGACGGTATCTTGAGCTTAATGTTCCTAGTAGATAACCACACCCAATCACCCACACACAGGTCCGGACCTGGCACACGTCTGCAGTCAGCCACCCGTTTGTACCTGGAACCCACCTTCAACAAGCGCTGCTTGACTCTCCTCCAAACAGACGACAATTGAGCTCCCAACTGGTCCTCTTCAGGGACGCCAACTGAGCACCCCTGACGCAAGGTGCAAAATTGAGGATGTTGACCATACACACAAAAAAAAGGAGATTCCCCAGACGATTCCTGGCAATGATTGTTTATTGCGAATTCTGCCAGAGGAAGAAACGCTGACCACTCTTCCTGATTGTCGGAAATAAAGCAGCGCAAGTATTGCTCCAGGTTTTGGTTCATCCGCTCAGTCTGTCCATTCGACTGAGGGTGGAAAGCTGATGAATGAGATAATTTGATTCCAAGGCGAGAACAAAAAGCTCTCCAAAACTTTGCCACAAACTGCGTACCTCGATCAGACACAATGTCAGACGGGACACCATGAAGTCTGACCACCTCGCGAATAAATATCTGAGCAAGAGTCTTAGCATTGGGCAAAGACGGTAAAGCAACGAAATGTGACATTTTGGAGAACCTATCAACAATTACCAAAATGACCGAGTTCCCTGCCGAGGCGGGCAAGTCAGTAATAAAATCCATGGAAATCTCAGTCCATGGCTTACTGGGCACCCCAAGAGGCTGCAAGCTACCAGCGGGACGGGAACGAGGAGTCTTGGCCCGTGCGCACGTGGTACAGGCAGCCACATATGAGGCCACATCCTGCCGGATTTTAGGCCACCAAAAACGACGCGATACCAATTCCAGAGTGCTCTTAACCCCTGGTTGACCTGCCAGTACCGTGTCGTGATGTTCGCCCAACACTCTAGAGCGTAGATGTAGCGGCACAAAAGATTTATTAGCAGGTAACCCCGGCGGTACCACCTCCTGAGCCTCGGCAATCTCTGCCTCAATCTCTGTCGTGATGGCAGATACCACCACACCCTTTTGGAGAATAGGCACCGGCTCTTCACATAACTCTCCACCAGGAAAACACCTGGATAAAGCGTCTGCCTTAACATTCTTCGACCCAGGTCGATAGGTAACAATGAAGTTGAACCGGGTGAAGAATAATGCCCAGCGAGCCTGTCTGGAGGACAGGCGCTTAGCAGATTCTAAATAAAGCAAATTCTTATGGTCGGTTATCACAGTAATCTGATGAACAGCCCCCTCCAAGAAGTGTCGCCACTCCTCAAATGCCAATTTGATGGCCAATAGTTCCCTGTTGCCAATATCATAATTACGCTCCGCAGGCGACAGCTTCTTGGAGAAGAAGGCACACGGATGCAACTTGGCCCAAGAAGGGCCCTGAGACAGTACAGCCCCCACTCCAACCTCCGACGCATCCACCTCCACGACAAACGGTAAGGAGACATCGGGCTGCACCAGAATGGGCGCTGAGGCAAAACTATTCTTGAGGAATTCAAACGCCTGTACCGCAGGCTCAGACCAGTCAGAAAAGTCGGTACCCTTCTTAGTCATGTCAGTCAGTGGTTTGGCAATCATAGAGAAGTTCTTAATAAATTTCCTATAGTAATTGGAGAAGCCAAGAAATCGCTGAAGCGCCTTAAGATTATCAGGCCGATCCCAATGTAGTACCGCCTGCACCTTTGCGGTGTCCATCTTAAAACCTGAAGCGGAGATTATATAACCCAAGAACGGTAGCTCCTGTACGAAAAACACACATTTTTCAAGCTTGACATAGAGCCTGTTCTCTCTGAGCAACTGCAGAACCTGTCTAACATGCTCTATATGTGTATCATGGTCGCGAGAGAAAATGAGGATGTCGTCAAGATAAATTATAACAAACCTCCCCAACAACTGAGAGAAGACATCATTAATGAAGTGTTGAAAGACCGCCGGTGCCATAGTCAACCCAAACGGCATTACCAAACTCTCAAAGTGACCCTCAGGGGTATTGAACGCTGTCTTCCACTCATCCCCCTGACAGACTCTTATAAGATTGTACGCCCCCCTGAGGTCCAGTTTGGAGAACCACCTGGCACCAACCACTTGGTTGAATAAATCGGGTATAAGTGGCATAGGGTAAGGATCACGGACCGTAATCTGGTTGAGTTCTCTGAAATCCAGACACGGGCGTAAACCGCCATCCTTCTTTTTAACAAAGAAGAAGCCAGCAGCCAGAGGAGAAGAGGAAGGTCTAATATGACCCTTGCTCAGGCTATCCGCAATGTATTCCTTGAGAGCTAGCCTCTCGGGACCTGAGATATTAAACATTCTAGCTTTAGGTAACTTGGCCCCTGGTTTCAACCTAATAGCACAGTCATAGGGGCGATGCGGTGGTAGTTCCGAACAACCCTTCTCAGAAAATACATCCGCATAATCCAGCAACGGCTCCGGGATACTGGGGGTCAAAGCGGAAATACATGTAGCCAGGCACCTCTCCTGACACTCCCTGCTCCACTGAATTATGTCCTGGGTCTTCCAATCAATAACAGGATTATGCATTGACAACCATGGAAAGCCCAGAACCATCTGAGCCGGTAAGTTACTAAGCACCTTACAAGTTACCCGCTCTGAGTGTAATACTCCGATGTGGAGTTGTATATCCAACACACACTCTGTGATCTCCCCTTGAGACAACGGGGAAGCATTGATGGTAACCACCCGGATGGGGTTCGGCAATTTCTCCACCGGAAATCCCGCTGTATGCGCGAACCTCTCATCAATGAGATTGGCAGCTGAGCCACTATCAATAAATACTGTAATAGAGAACATTTGCCCCCCAAGTACCACCCTAGCAGGGAGCATACACTGGGAAACCATGACGGAGGATACACAAAGGCTCAGACTAGACTCCTCCAAACCCTCTGAGCCTATCAGTTTTCCGCCGGCGCGCCCTTCTTAGGTACCAGGGGGCAAGCGTTAATAAAATGTCCTCCTTTGCCACAAAAAAAACAGAGCCCCTGCCTTCTGTGCCAAGGACGTTTAGGCTTGTTACTCGGTGACTGTGCTATACCAGCGATCTGCATGGGTTCCACGGATTCACCCGCGGCAACCTCACCGACCACTCCCCCACCTCCCGGAGGCAACGAAACCAGCGCCCCCTGACGGAGACGTCGGTCTATGCGTACTACAAGTGCCATCGCAGCCTCCAGAGAGGCGGGAGTCTCGTACATTAGGAGAGTCTGTTTAACCCTTCCAGAAACCCCATGCAATAATTGACTTCTAAGCGCAGGGTCATTCCACTGCGTGTCCACCGCCCAGCGCCGGAATTCCGTGCAGTAATCCTCAGCTGGTCGATCACCCTGTAGCAGTGAGCGTATCTTAGACTCTGCTAAGTTTAATCTATCCGGATCGTCATAGATCAAACCCAGAGCAGAGAAAAAAAAATCTACAGATTCAAATGCCTGTGAGTCTGAAGGGAGTGAAAAGGCCCAGGCCTGTGGGTCACCACTCAGCAAAGAAATCACCAAGCCCACGCGTTGAGCCTCATTACCTGAGGAATGTGGACGCATACGGAAATACAATTTGCATGATTCACGAAACACCGTGAACTTACCACGATCACCAGCAAATCGTTCAGGAAGGGGAAACTTGGGCTCAGCTGCCCTGGCTGCAGCCTCAGCAGGTACTACAGGAGCTGACAGGCCTTGTTGCTGGACCGCCCCCCTGAGTTCAGTGACCTGTATGGATAGAGCCTCCAGCTGCTTGGTTAGGGAAAGTATAGGATCCATAGTAAGTAACCCCTATATTCCCTATCTATACCTTTTTTTTTTTTCTCTCACTTTATAATTTGGGCCGACTATAATGTCATGGTATGCCTAGGTTACTTTAGGCAAAAACCCCGGGACCCCTGCGACGTCCCTCAGACTAGGGGAACCCTGTCTGTCCCTCTACCCAGGGTTTACACTGAAGGTGTGCCTGCCTGAGCCTCCACCCTGTCCCTGTCTCCTGTCCAGCCCTAAGCTGAACCCACCACCCTCCACCCAGTGAGGGGACCAGACACCAGACCCCACAAATACGTATGGACAGGGGTAAAAGAAACACCACACAGTTAATACACAAGGGAATACAATAATGTGCAAGGGCAACCAAATATATATATAACAGATTGGAGAAAGAACCACTGAGGGATATACTGCACCAGATATCAGACGCTCCAACACCACCACTGCTGACCGGTATTGCTAGCACTAGGCTAAAGCTATAGTCGGCGACGCCCATAGTCAGGACGAACTATTTAAAGACCAAGGGCGTGGCCCAGCCCTCAGCCAGCATGACAACCTGGTTAACCCTATCCCAACTGGAACAGAATACCCAACAGGGTATTACCGCTGTCTGCCGGACACCCTGGTGTGAACAGTGTCAGACATGACATTATTTCATTGTGTACTTTGCAATTAGCAGCTGTTAATAGGATCTTTTAGGCTTTCAGGCTTCATTTACTTTCCAAGATTTTCCACCCACATTATACAAATAGATGAATGCAGTCAGCTTTTAGCTCTATTCTATAATTACCCCAAATGTATTTTTACAGCCGTAAGACCTCCTATTTTTTAATCAGCTTTTGTTAAATGCTTATTAAAAAAAAGCATTTTATTGTAGGCATAACTGGAGGCATTATTTATTATTTTAGATTGGTATTATGCATTTTTCTCTAGCTGTTTTGAAAACTTTAGGAGTCAATAGATCAAATTTTTGTGATTTTCACTCCAGTGTCAAGCAACTCTAACCATAATGGGTAGAGAAGGAGCCTGTTGGTACAGGGCGTGGCTACATATGCCACAAAATTCATGGAAAGTGGCAGAATTTCTTACACCAGAAATGTGAATCCATTCGTTGACTTGAGTAACATTTCTAGCAAGGCACAAGCCACTGATAAGTGCCGAGAAGCATCATAAGGGCTCGCTCACACTGGTGCAACACATGGTAGAGTGCTATCATGAATGGGGATTCTGCTCTTCTAGCACTTAGGGGCTCTGTATATTGAGTCTGCAAACTATTCTAGGAAAATCTGTGCTCCAGGAATCAAATAGGGCTCCGTCCCTCCTGAGTCTTGCTGTGTGGTTAAGCAGTACTGTACAGCCACATATAGCGTATTTCTATATTCAGCAGCAATTGTGATACAAATTTTGTACAATTTTTGCCCATTTCACAATGTGAAAATGTAAAATCTGGGGATAAAACAAAATTTTGGTGGTAAAAATGTAATAATTTTTTTCTTCTAGTGTCAATATGATCACTGCACCCCTAGATGAATTCCTTGAGAGGTGTAGTTTTAAAAATGGGATCTCTTATGAGGGTTCTACTGATCTGGCACCTCAGCAAAATCTGAACTCTTGTAAGGGACTTCTTCTCTTCTGAGCTTTGCACTGTGCCTCAAAGGTAGTTTTAAACCACATATGGGGTATCAGCGTACTCAGGAGAAATTGCACAATACATTTTGGGGTCCATTTTTATCCTTGTGAAAATGAAAAAAAAATTGGGGCTAAAACAACATTTAAAGCGCTGCGGAATATGTTGGCGCCATATAAAGATTATTATTTTTGTGTGAAAAATATATTTTTTTTCATTTTCACAGTTCAACGTTGTAAAATTCTGTGAAGCGACTCTTGGTTCATGGTGCTCACCACACATCTAGATAAATTCCTTGAGGTGTCTAGTTTCCAAAATGGAGTCACTTGTGCGGGTTTTATACTGTTTAGGCACATCAGGGGCTCTGCAAATGTGACAAGACACTTGCAAACCATTCCATCAAATTCTGCATTCCAAAACGTCACTCTTTGTTTTCTGAGCCCTGCCGTGTGCCCAAACAGTAGTTTACCCTCATATATGAGGTATCAGCGTGGTCAGGAGAAATTGCACAACAAATTATGGGTTCCATTTTCTTCTGTTACCCTTGTGAAAATAAAAAATATGGTGTTAAAAGAACATTTTTGTGGGAAAATGTGATTTATTTTTAATTTTTACAGCTTTACGTTACAAACTTCTTTGAAGCAACTGGGGTTTCAAGGTACCCACCACATCTACCATCTAGATACAATCCTTGAGAGGTCAGTTGTGGGAGATTTTCATTGTTTCAGGGGCTCTACAAGTGCAACATGGCATCTGCTACTTATTCTAGCAAATTTTGCATTCAAATGGCGCACCTTCCCTTCCAAGACCTGCTCTGTGCCTAAACAGTAGTTTACCCCCACATATGGGGTGTCTACCTACTCAGGAGACATTGCACAATGAATTGTATGGTAAAATTTCTACTGATACCCTTATGAAAATACAAAATGTGGGGGTAAAAAACTTATTTGTGGGAAAAATTAGATTTCATTATTTCATGGCTCAACGTTATAAATTTCTGTGAAGCATCCGGGGGTTCAAGGTGCTCACCACACATCTAGATAAGTTCCCTGAGAGATATAGTTTTCAAAATAGTGTCATCTGTGGGCGGTTTCCACTGTTTAGGCACATCAAATACGACAGGGTATCCGTTAATTATTCCAGCAAATTTTACATTCAAAATGTCAAATGGCACTCCTGCATTTCCGAGCTCTGACGTATATGCAAACAGTGGTTTTCCCTTACATCTTGGGTACCGGTATGCTCAGGAGAAGTTGCGCAACAAAGTTTGAAGTCCATTTCTTCCTGTTGCCTCTGCAAAAATAAAAAAATTGAGCATAAAATAAAATTTTTCTGAAAAAAGTTAAATGTTTATTTTTTTCCTATCACATTCCATTAATTTTTGTGAATCACCTGAAGGGTTAAGAATATTCAGGATTGAGAGTCCTCAGTAGTTGATACCTTTTAATGGCTAACTGAAAAGATGGTAACACATTGCAAGATTTCGAGACTACTCAGGTCTCTTCATCAGGCTAGCCTAGCCTTCATCAGTCTAAATTTAGGCTAGACTGATGAAGGCTAGGCTAGCCTGATGAAGAGACCTGAGTAGTCTCGAAAGCTTGCAATGTGTTACCATCTTTTCAGTTAGCCATTAAAAGGTATCAACTACTGAGGACTCTCAATCCTGAATATTTTTCTATCCACTGGCTAACACGGTGCAAAGATATACATCTTTCCTGTATCTGAAGGGTTAATAAACTTCTTGAATGTGGTATTGAACATCTTGAGGGGTGCAGTTTTTAGAATGGTTCACTTTGGTGTATTTTCTGTCATTTAGGCCCCTCAAAGTCACTTCAAATATGATGTGGTTCCTAAAAAAGATGGTTTTATAAATTTTGTTGGAAAAATGAGAAATCGCTGGTCACCTTTTAACCCTTCTAGCAAAAAAAATTATGTTACAAAAATTGTGCTGATGTATATGTGGGAAATGTTATTTATTAACTATTTTGTGTGACATATCTCTGATTTAACGGCATAAAAAATAAAAGTTTGACAATTGAAAAATTTTAACAATTTTTGCCAAATTTCCGTTAATTAATATTTTCATAAATAAACGCAAGTCATATAGAATAAATTGTACAACTATCATGAAGTACAATATGTCACAAAATAGTCTCAGAATCGGTGGGAGTGTTGCAGAGTTAGTACCTCATAGAGTGACACTGGTCAGAATTGTTTGGCCTGGTCATGAAGGTAAAAATAGGCTTGGGGTGAAGGGTTAAAATGTACTTTGTTTGTGGGAAAACTCCTTTAATGAATTTCACACATCTTATTCCTACAAGTCCTTCATTAATACTGGTGTGTGAAACATACTAGCATATGTTGCTTGCATACAGTCACTATTGCACCACTGCACACAATCACTAAAAGGTAGGGTCAGACCCCTCTAAATTTTTTACTCTGTTTCATTTCAACCATTTGGTAAATTCAAAAAAGTTTATTTTTTTCTCATTAATGTACACTCTAAACACCATCTTGACTGAAAAAAACAGAAATGTAGAAATTCACAGAGTTATTCTGAAGTCACTCCTTTGTTATTTAAGCTGTGCGCTTAGGGCCATTGTCTTGTTGGAAGGTGAACCTTCGGCCAAGTCTGAGGTCCAGCGCACTCTGGAAGAGGTTTTCATGCAGGATATCTCTGTACTTGGCCGCATTCATGTTTCCTTCAATTGCAACCAGTCATCCTGTCCCTGCAGTTGAAAAACACCCCCATAGCATGATGCTGCCACCACCATGTTTCACTGTTGGGATTATTTTGGGTAGTGATGAGCAGTGCCTGGTTTTCTCCACACATACAAAGGAGCATTATCACCAAAAAGATCTATCTTTGTCTCATCAGACCAGAGAATTTTATTTCTCATAGTCTGGGAGTCCTTCATGTGTTTTTTTAGCAAACTCTTTGTGGGCTTTCATATGTTTTGCACTGAGGAGAGGCTTCCGTTGGGCCTTTATGGTGGAGGCTGGAACTTTCTCCCATTTCCCTACTGCATCTGTGGAGCTCAGCCACAGTGATCTTGGGGTTCTTCTTTACCTCTCTCACCAAGGCTCTTCTCCCACGATTGCTCAGTTTGGCTGGACAGCCAGGTCTAGGAAGACTTCTTGTGGTCCCAAACTTCTTTCATTTAAAGATTTTGGAAGCCACTGTGCTATCAGGAACCTTGAGTACTGCAGAAATTATTTTGTAACCTTGGCCAGATGTGTGCCTTGCCACAATTCTGTCTCTGAGCTCCTTGGCCAGTTCCTTTGACCTCATGATTCTCATTTGGTCTGACATGCACTGTGAGCAGGCCCAGATTGGTAATATGCCCAACCGAGCATTTTCCCGCTGGGCCACTGTCATGTGGGCCTTTGGCGGCAGTGCCCGCTCATCTGGCCGCTTGGCAGCTGATGCGGCCACTGGCCTGGCTGTTCTTCCTGCCACCGGCCCTCTGCGGGCACGGTGGTTATAGTTTCCAACCCTCCTGGTATTTTTGTATCCCGCACTGCAGGGAGATAAGCCCCCACGCACCCCATCCTCGCCCTAGCATGAGACCTCCCCCAGCCACTCACAGCGTCGCTTGGCTGCTCTCTTCTCTGTACACAGGACCTGTGATGAGGTCACAGGAGGGGAGGAGTCAGGGGGTCACATGATCAGGGGCCTTTGTCCAGACCCCTGATCACGTGACCCCTGACTCCGCCCCTCCTGTGACCTCATCACAGGTCCTGTGCGCACATCCCTGCCTCTTGGTATCTGCAGGAGTCTGCTGTGCTAGTTGTCATGGTGCTGGATGAGGGAAGTATGTGTGGGTTCAGGAGGGGTTTACAGGGTAGGTGTAGCAGAGCTGTGTGTGTACGAGGTGTACGGAGCAGAGCCGTGTGTACGAGGTGTACGGAGCGGGGCCGTCTGTGTACGAGGTGTACGGAGCGGAGCCGCATGTGTACAAGGTGTACGGAGCGGACCGCGTGTGTATGAGATGTACAGAGCCACATGTGTATGAGGTGTACGGAGCCATGTGTGTATGAGGTGTATGGAGTGGAGCCGTGTACGAGGTGTAAGGAGCGGAGCCGCGCGTGTACGAGGTGTACGGAGCGGAGCCGTGTGCGTACGAGGTGTACGAAGTGGAGTCGTGTGTGTACTTGGTGTACGGAGCGGAGCCACGTGTGTATGGGGTATGCGGAGCCGTGTGTGTACGGAGTGGAGCCATGTGTACGGGATGTACAGAGCGGAGCCAAGTGTGTACGAAGCATACAAAGCCGGCTTTTCCCACGGACACAGGAGTACACGGCGGAGCCCCGACGAGCATTTTAAAACTCGCACATGACGTTCCACCGGAAGTGATGTGCTGGAAGCTGACCAGAAATGAGATAATTTCATGAGGTTGTGACGGAACTAGGAATGCTTCAGATCCATCACCATGTCCTCCGACAGCGCAGACAGCAGGATCGCCTTGGAATCGGGGATGCCGGCCATGTGAGCGAATCATGATATGTCCTGCACTGGGAGGCTCAGGTGGGCACTACAATGGGAGCCGGGCTGCTATAGTATCTTTATAGAATCTTTCTTTATTTCTCTGTTTCTTTCTTTCTCTGTTCTTTCTTTCTCATTCTCTGTTCTGTCTTTCCCTTTTTCTTTCTCTCTCTCTCTGTTCTTTCTCTCTCTAATCTTTTTTTTTTCTTTCTCTCTGTTTTCTTTCCCCTTTCTTTCTTTTTCTTTCCTCTTTCTTTCTCTCTGTTCTTTCTTTCTTTACTTCTTTTATTCGCTCTGTTCTTTCTATCCCCTTTCTTTCTGTTCTTTCTTCCTTCTCTCTGTTCTTTCTTTCTCTCTCGCTCTCCTTTCTTTCTGTTTTCTCTCTTCCTTAGTGCCAGTGTGCCCACAGTACCAGCAAATGTGCCCATAATGCCATCCACTGTGCCCTCAGTACCAGTCAGTGTGATCAGCAGTGCTAAATGGGTGCAGTTGGGCGTGAACATGGGTGTGACTACTTGCGAACTGGATGTGGCCGAGCGTGGCCTAAAATTTTCAGCGGCGCGCTGTGAACCGCAGTGTTTCTCCCTCTTTCCCTTCTTCAAAAGTTGGGAGGTATGATAGGGGCGGCTATGACCAGGGGTTCTGGTTGCCCAATGGATAGAAGTTCTGACAGTAATTCTGTCAGCATGCGTACCAAAGGAGACAGAGCTTTGGGAGGAGTAATGTACCTAAAAGCAATAAATAGGACTGAGCTGAAATACTGAGCACAGCTGTGACTACATGTTATATAGTCGTGTTAATTCCTCTCACTTCTTGTAACCTACAAGTGTACAAAGATATTATAGTCACCATGTGACTAGTAGGCCTGTGTAACTTCAAATGCCAGAGCTGAATTTTAGTCCCAGTCCAGCCCTGACTGTGAGGTCTTATATAGACAGGTGTGTGCCTTTACAAATCAAGTCCTATCAGTTTAAACACAACTGGACTCCAATGAAGTAGAACCATCTCAAGGAGGATCACATGGAAATGGACAGCATGTGACTTAAATATGAGTGTTTGAGCAAAGGGTCTGAATACTTATGACCATGTGATATTTCAGTTTTTCGTTTTTAACAAATTTGCATAAATGTCTACATTTCTGTTTTTTTCTGTCAAGATAGGGTGCAGAGTGTACATTAATGAGAAAAAAATTAACTTTTTTGAATTTACCAAATGGGTGCAATGAAACAAAGTGAAAAATTTAAAGGGGTCTGAATACTTTCAGTACCCACTCTAGTCTTTATTTTTGTCCACAGACCACTCGATCGGAGGAAAAGAATTGAACATGTGTGCAGCCCCATAGACTATCACAGGTAAGAGTGCTATCCATGAAAAACCATGGATAGCACTAGTCTAACAAAATCAGTCGTGTGCACGAGCCCTGAGACCTAGCCTTCCATGTTATCGTATACTGTCTGCATACAACACTATTCAACAAACTGCCTTCAGTTGCAAAACATTTCAAATTTTGATTCATCAGTCCAGTCCTGAACACCTGCATGCCAGCTTTAATTTTTTCATGCATAGTAGAGTTGCTTAAATGGAATCTGTCACCCTTTTTTTGCCCTATTAGCTGCCGGCATAGTCATCGGGGGCTTATCTACAGCATTCTGTAATGCTGTAGATAAGCCCCCCGATGTAACCTGAAAGAGAAGAAAAGCACGTTATATTATAGTCACGGAGGTGGGCAGTCCGGTCCGATGGGTGTTGCGGTCCGGTCCGACGCCTCCCTTCTTTATGCGATAACGTCCTCTTCTCCTGTCCTGAAATGGCTCCGGCGCATTGCTCTGCACTGTTGAGGGCAGAGCAGAATTCTACAGTGCGCAGGCGCCAGACCTCTCCCGACACCTGCACACTGCAGGACTCTGCTCTGCCCTCAACAGGGCAGAGCAGTGCGCTTGTGCCGGAGCCATTACAGGACAGGAGAAGAGGACGTCATCGCATGAAGAAGGGAGGCGCCGGACGGAATGGCGACACCAATCGGACCGGACCGCCCACCTCCGTGAGTATAATATAATGTTTTTCTTCTTTTTCAGGTTACATCGGGGCCTTATCTACAGCATTACAGAATGCTGTAGATAATCCCCCGATGTCTATGCCGGCAGCTGAAAGGCCAAAAAAAGGGTGACGGATTCCCTTTAACCTTGTTTCCATGTTAAAGGAATTTTGGGGGGGCCGCGATTCTTCCATAAAAAACACTGTATGCCAGACTCAGTAGACGGGAATAGCTGGGTCACGTTGTTTGCTGCCCTTTCTCAGCTGCTGGCCCTTTTGGAAGCCATCTGATCTCGAAGGGTAGTAAGCATGATAAGCATGATTCTTCTTCCTCGGCGAGCAAGCGCACGCAGTGTTCATTACTAAATGCTGAGGAGCGTGTAATGAAAGATTACGTCTTGACACCAGTGCCAGTATCAGGATGTACTTTGTAGGCGGAGTTAGCAAACAATTTGTACGGCTCCAGAAGGATGGTATAAATACCCAAATGGTCCTTGGCAGAAAAAAGATTCCCCTTCCCTGATATAGAAGAACTGATGCTGAACTGAAGGCAAGGAGTGCAATGGTCGCATCAAATATTGATCTGATTTCTCTTTTGTTTATTTACTTTACATTTTATTACTTGATAAAAATAAACTATCAACGCTTCTATTTTTTAAATCAGTCTTACTTTGCATCCTTTATTTCTACAACTGCCTAAAACTTTTGCATAGTACTGTATATAGGGTACTATCGATTAATCGAGGAACTCCCAGCATCTCTGTGTTTTGTAATTGCAGCAACAACAAAAAAAAGACAAAGAAGAAAACAGAGAAAATAAATAAATTTGCGCACAACAATCAGCTTGATGCTTGCAGTGTACCATATCTTTATTATAAAATGATGTCCTGGTTACAATCTTGTACTTCCACTTGATTTAGTAAAAAAAAAGCCTTTGCGTACCTGCACAGAAAGCTTTTACAAAATAACTTTGGTGACATTATTTATTTCATTCCTTAAAATACTACACATTAGAAAAACAGTAGCTCAAACTGGGAATAAACCCACCTGCAGTGTATGCTAATGCTCGTTACTGAAAGAAACCATTCAGAGTTCAGGTAATACTGGGCCAACCGCATTTATGAAGTAAAAGCTATATACTGATTGGACGCAATGAGCAGAAGGAAAGTTTTACATATATGACTGAGGAATGTGGTTTCAAAGGGAGTATAAAAATATCTATACAAACACAGCATCATAACAAAATACAGAAGGCAAAATACGCACAAGGGTTAAACACCCAAAGATTTTGTTCTGAATTATAGGACTTCCTGAGTCACCTCCGACATACAATATAGTACATCACCTGATTATGTAATACCAGCACTTACAATGGGACATGCATTATGTTGGTATATGATGTTTTACCTTTGTCCCAACTGTTTTGTAAGGTATTAATAAGTTATATATGTAACTGTAGGTAACTTTCAAAGTAACCCTGGGCCTATATGGTGACTTTGGTCACGACACAGATTACACAGTCAAAGATTGGTGTCTTGCAAAGTGCCACAACAAGGAAGTTGCAAAAAGTCCAGACTAGATGGTTTTTTGTTACTTGCTTGTTGCAGTACATTGTGGGTCACATTCCCCTACATTATGCTGGGATGGAACAGCAAGAGTGATTTTTGTCTATGTGGCCTGTGAGGCAGCCTAAGTTGCCGTGTAGCTCCATCCTAAGGTATCATGTGTGTATATAAGGAATGCGCACCAATTATGGCCATTATATAACTTATATATTGTGTTTTTGACTATCTCTACTTTTTGCATCTCTGCAGGCTCTGTCTCTGTTTACTCAGACCTATTGGGTGAATAATAGTCACTATGATGTTTTTCATACAAAGTACACAGTGACGCGAGGGTTTACTGCTCTCCTGTCTCTATACAGAACATGTGCACAAGTAGTAGCAGTATGGAAAACATTATTCAGCAGAATGTTGCATGTTATGTATCAGTACTGAGCTCTGTGGATGTGAATCTAGCACTGAAGTAAAATACATTTGCTGAAACTGCAGAAAAACTGCCTGTGTCAGTTTGCTCTCTTACTGTGCGGAGTCTCTTACTCATCCTCCACCTTCCCCTCTCTATAGAGTCTAATTTGATGTCTAACCTGGCACCTCATGCCTCTGGCAGTCCATCTTGCTTTGATGGATAGGAGCTGTATTGCCACAGTGGATGAGTTTAGGAGGCAGAGGAGAGGAAAAGCAGATTTCTCTGATGATATTAAAAAGTTTACTATATTTGATTGTACTATTGATTTATTCTGCATTTAACAACATGAATCAGTCCAGCTGTATGTAATAGTAATGTACACCAAACACTACATCTTTTATTTTCTAAAGTAATGTCAAAGTATTTAGTAATACAGTTGAATACACCTAGGGCATACAATCCCACTGAATGAAATTTCCAAGTTGCCTAACACTCCTGGTCCCTAAGATATAGCAATTCTTTAATTTCCATTTTTGGTTATCTTTTCACTGCATGAGTCATCTCCCTCTTCAACTCCTGACCCAGCTGCTCCGCTTCCCCCCCATGGACTTTGCACTGATGACTCATATAGAGAAAATTTTCTACATAGAACTTATAAGGATTCAGCTAGTCAGTTTTTAATCAGGTGATGTCATAGACTTGATGGAAAAGAGAAAAATTAACTGGGTAGAAAGGCAAAATGATCAATTGTAAGTACACAGTGCTATAATATGATGATTGCAATATATTAAGAGGATAACAATTTTGATGAGAGTGCTTCTTTAAGATTGTCCAAAAATAGATTAAATATTTGGAGTAAAAGCAAATTCACACGCAAAGACCTCTTTATGACACTCATACTGTATACTACTCTATAGTTAGAATGTAAACCGTCATTAACCGAACCGAATTCTGCAGTCTACCCTCAAAGCAACAGAGGGAAATCTGATGCGTCTAATGTCATTTTTTTGTGTGCAAATCTTCTATGATATAGATGTGTACTGTTATATATATTAAACTTTGGGGCCTTCAGGTTGAAGTCTTATGATAACCTTGTGGTTTTGTAAGAAAAAAAAATACTTTTGGTAAAAGTCTTTGGTGTATGTCCATAGCATATTCAAGTTGGACGATAACAAGTTAAGGATTAAAATATTCAGGCAAAGTGAAAATACGTTTAAATTAAGATTATTGTTAAATAAAATTCACTGGAATTTCCCACAATGCTTTACTTTAAGGAGTCAACTATATCCCTACATAAAAATGATGTGTCTCTTAATGAGACAAGTAAAGTGCAAGATTTTCACTACCTTAGTGCAAAGTGTACCTTAACGAGACTTATATTAAACAGTCAAAAATGATCTTGAAAAAATAATGCCAGCCTGTACAAGGCAACCATGTGCGGTATTGGATGATATATACATTATGTTCTCTTCCTCCTCACGTAGGAATGGGTTAGGACATGACTAACTAATAACACTACACTTTAATAAGGCATTCTCTTGGTAGTCCGATGCGGGTCCTCAGTATGACTTCGGGAGATAATGAGAAGTCTTTGGACTTCAGTAATTGTCTTGAGCTCCACATTTACAGTCCTTTCCACGTTCCGAATGTTGGACTTGTTTTGCTGACGTAACGCTATGCAATTATTACTGAGCAAATCCTATGCCATAATAACCATCTACCCCCCAGCGTCTACAATTTATTAATTGGAGAACATCCCATTGTTTGTCACATAAATCAGCAAAATTTGGCAACAGAAATGTCTGAAAGCAGAGAATTGTCACTTTTCTTGCCATCTTCTCTACAGGGTATCAGAACCCAAAAACTCTGTTAATAAATAAGTCACTAGAGTCCCTGTAGATATGGAGCACCACATTGAAGGAGGTCCATGACCAAGGACACTGTAGACACAATAACTATGGAGACAGGTCCACTACACTTGGTTGTCTTTTTTTAAATATTTCAAAAATTTTCAGAAACTGTTGAGGTCAAAGCATATGAGACCCTCCAGTGTGATCTTTACAGATATTTGCACAATATGTCAGATCACTTTTGGCTGGATTTCATCTTTACAACTTCCGTGGAGATTTTCAAGCACCCTTTCCGGTCATGGATAAAGATGTAACATGAGTAAACTCTCAAGTACGATGTGTTATGGTAGGTATGGATAATAATAATAATAATCTTTATTTTTATATAGCGCTAACATATTCCGCAGCGCTTTACAGTTTGCACACATTTTCTCATCACTGTCCCCGATGGGGCTCACAATCTAAATTCCCTATCAGTATGTCTTTGGAGTGTGGGAGGAAACCGGAGTACCCGGAGGAAACCCACGCAAACACGGGGAGAACATACAAACTCCTTGCAGATGTTGTCCTTGGTGGGATTCGAACCCAGGACCCCAGCGCTGCAAGGCTGCAGCGCTAACCACTGAGCCACCGTATGGATGATATTTCATAGGACATAGTATAAAAGATTGGTGACGACAGTTGTGTTACAACTAGTAATGTTAACCAATATCGAAGTGCTATCAAAGTGCCATAACTATTCCGTATTATATACTATACAGCATAATACAACAGAAAATATTAATACCTTCATATGGCACCAAGAGGAAATGTGCTCTGACCTCTAGCATCCAAATACATTTATCTCATAGAGCAAGGGACACTGTATTAGTCGTCTACCGATGTCAAGAAAGATAAATTATACAATTTGGCTACAACAAGTCTTTAAAACAGACCAAACTGGATTCACTGCAATACAGAAACATTATATATAAGAAATAAATATTTCCAAAATAAGCAAGACAAGCAAATCAAATATACAAATAAATCAAAGGCGACAGACATTTGCAATCAACCTGAGGGTTACTTTGGCACAAACAAAATAGAAAACATAAAAACTGTACATTAGTGCATTGAACATTACCGTAAAATACCTGT
This sequence comes from Dendrobates tinctorius, assembly GCF_039654945.1. NCBI lineage: Eukaryota > Metazoa > Chordata > Amphibia > Anura > Dendrobatidae > Dendrobates > Dendrobates tinctorius. The sequence goes on from NW_027361751.1 coordinate 8,764,369, forward strand.
GGTTTTCAGTAATTATGAGATCACACATCTGGTAAATGATTTTGTGTAATAAAGAGAAGCCGGATGATTGTGTCATTGCACTCCGATATGTAATGATTTCCAATGTCAGTCTTCAGCGCAGTGAGGTACAAATAAAGCGGATTGGCTATGTGCAGGAAATAGTGTATGTATAAAAAAAATAATAATAAGATACTTGCTAACTAAATCCAGTAACTGGTCTTGTCAGTCATGCTTCCATGTACAGCATCTGCTGAGACCAATAACTGACTGCAGTGGTCATGTTATAATGTACAGGACATCACAGCCGGATTGGCGCAGCGGCACAGGAGCCATGAGAAGTAAAACCACATCCTATGCTTGGGATAGTGCTTCCTTCTGACATTTCTTCCGGATACACATGCATGTTATCCACATGGGACATGTAGCATCAATCTACAGGATAGGAGATAAATGTCTGATCAGGGAGGATCCCCACCGACACCAATATGTCATCCTACCTTTCTCCTGTGTGCAGTTGGAGTTTAATCGACTGCCATGATCTCCCACAATGGCTAATGCCCCATTTATTGCTGCTCCAAGTACAGCTATTTCCCTCATTCTAATGGATTCCCAACAGCAGCAGAGGAAAAGTAATACCAGACCACTCCAATTCTGACTGTAGTGAGAAGAAACAGGCAATTGGGACCGAAATTCTAATGATCAATGGAGGTTTCAGAGGTAACACCTACAGCAATCAGATATTTTAGAATCATAGAAAGATTTGCATCCTGCATGTCAGAACAAAGCACTATCTCTAATACAGATATTCCAAAAACCATGTCATTACATATTTTAATTACTCACAATTATTATATGTGATTCCAATGGAAAATGAACATGAGAGATACAAATCTACAGCAATGGTTACCGTTTCTGCCATTAAGGCATATAAACCAGGCACCTTTTCTGATTCCTTTTACTGATGGAGGTAAAATTTTAAGGTTTGTCCACTTTAGACAATGATTTTTTTTTTAATTAGAAGGGTCCCTAAATCCATATCACAGGTCTCACTATTGGGAACACCTGTTCTCATGGGAATCTATGTATGAACCTGGCACACTGAGGGCCCCGTCACACATAGTGACGCACCAGCAATCCCGACAACGATATGACCTTGTCAGGATCGCTGGGGTGTCGCTACATGATCGCTGGTGAGCTGCCAAACAGGAAGCTTCACCAGCGATCAGCACCAGCGACAGGAGGGTAGCAAGCGACGCACGTCGCTTAGTTACCCACTGTGTATGTTAGAAACCAGCGCGCTGGTGCAGGGAGCTGGTAACCAAAGTAAACATCAGGGTTTCTAAGCGGCGCGCGGCACTTAGAAACCCGATGTTTACCTTGGTTACCAGCTCCCTGCACCAGCGTGCTGGTTTCTAAAGTACACATCGGGTTTCTAAGCGTCGCGCGGCGTTTAGAAACCCGATATTTACCTTGGTTACCAGGCTCCAGCTCGCTGATCGCTGGTCTCCCGCTTGCCACACACAGCGATGCGTGCTGGCCAGCGGGAGACCAGCGAACAAAAAAATGTCCTGGCTATTCCAGGACGATCAGCGATACCCGGCAGGGGGGCCGGTCACTGAGAAGTGTCACACACAGCGATCTTGCTGGTCAGATCGCTGTTGCGTCACAAAACTTGTGACTCAGCAGCGATCTCGCTAGCGAGATCGCTGTGTGTGACGGGGGCTTGAGTGTACAATTCAGTGTGGGATGACAATGCAATTTTTCATGTTTTTTAGGGGCTACAGGTTCTGCAAATGCTAAATTACATCTCCTTCGCAGCCAAAAAACAGTACCAATTATTTGTGGCTTGGCAAGCTGCAAAAAATGTTTTGGCTGCAGGACCAAAGTTGCTTTGTAGTTCTAGCTTAAAAATATTGTGACATGAAGATTATGATGTTGTATGGCAACATCACATAATGATTGTCAATTTTTCATTATGACACGCAACAGTATGCAATCATCACAAAAAAATCACACCACGAGTCTTAGCTCCCATAGACCTTATTGTAAGTCACATGCTCTAAAATTGTCTCAAATAAAGTCACAAAAATGTTTTTGGCCTGAAAAATGCTGTGCAGAGTCGCCATACAGCCATAGCCTAAGGCTAAAATCTGCTTCAGACAGCCATATAAAAAAAACAGGCAATTCATATCCGTAAAATGGAGATGTGATTTGCTCTACGCACTGTTCTGTAGGCTCCTCTGGTTTGCAGATGGTGCAGGATCTGCCTTCAATTGCATGAACTGCTCTGGTCCATTTAACAGATCATCATGGAACTTGTGCACCAGAACATTGGCTAAATTTGGGATTATGTTCATAATTAATCATCAGCAGCCCCATGACTGGTTGCAATGGGCAGTTTATTATTACTGCCTGCTTTTAGACAGATTTGATAAATAAGGCCAATTGTGTAATGGAAGAGAGAGAACTCATGAAATGTTGTGTTAGGTGTCCATATTGCAAAGAATGTTCCATGTGTAAATCCCTAATTCTTCAGTAATTGTGATAACAGTTATCATTCATCAATAAATAATTTACAGATCATGGTCTGAAGACTTCAAGACCGGAGCCTCAATTCAGGATAAAGCCCGATATGTGTCAAGGAGAAACACAGTAGTAACATCCACAATAAGTCATCCGGGGGATGAGTAAACCCAATTTCTCTGTTGCTCTTGAATCTTCTCAATCAAGCATTTAATTAAAATCGGATCCACTTTTGGATCAAACTTATTTGCAAACCAATGTCCAGAATGAAGAAGCCATCGTAGCTCAGGCGCCCCATAAATACACACACTTCGGACATGGGTCCCAGTACAAGGTGGATAGTGAGTTTCCTCAAGATATGCCCATTTCACCAGTCGAGTTTTGCTGTCAAGATCTGTAACATCCCCTTCTGTCCTTGAAAGTCCCCCTGGTGCACCTGGCAACCGATTTAGTGTTGCCCAAAAATGTTCATCTGGCGAAAATGTGTCTTTATTCCACTCTAAAAATTCTGGAACTAGAGGTAAGTTAGAAATATATTGAATAAATGAATGGCTTAAAACAAAATAGGCACTTCCAACATACATCTCAATACCTTCAGGTGGAACAGATTTTTTCGTCAAAGTCTTTACTGGCATTTGAACATAATCAAGGCTAAGCACAAACCTGATCTCATGATGATAGGTATAGCGTTCCTTCTTTGTATCCGTTGGCCGTGATGACTCCAGCATATTTTTTCCCTTAAGCTTTTTTAGCTCAGAGACAAGTTCATAATTGGATTTCAGCGGCATGTCCTGTCCACATAGATTAATGACATATTTCCACTGCACGGGTGACTTCAGCAAATCGGACAAACAATTAAGATCGGCTTGCAGTCTTGAAAAGTGAGCATAAATTACCGGCTCAAGTTTTGACGCAATAAAAACATTAGGGAAACATTTGGCTAAATTTATCATGGCTTTTTTAAAATGGGATGGAGATTTTTGGTCATAATGTATACAGTAGACATTAGTAGGACTGTATATGGTCTGCAGAAGGCGTTCCACACTTACAGCACCTTTATGTACAACCAGTGAATATGCTATAGGAAAGTCTTTTTCCTCCTGCGATATAGGCTTGTCAACATATCGACGTAAATTTCTATAGGCTGCACAATTATTTGTCAATGTCACAACATCTGAGTCTTCGAGATCAAATATGTGCCTTCTCCTAAGCTGTAAACCTTTTCCAATCTCCATGGGTTCCATTTCATATATGGCCGTACAGTTGATGTTGCTAGACGAGTCATTTGGTATGGAATTTTTGGTTACGAAAAGTGAGAAAATATCCGGCTCCACAAAGTAACTGTGACTTCTAGGAAATAAAAACTCAACTTTCAAAAGCTTTAAAATACAGAGCAAGGACACAATAATTAGGATGAAGGTAACTTTCTGTCGTTGAAGACATAACAGACAACTCTTCAACTTCTTCATTCTGAAAGAAAAGTGCAGATGTAAGGAATTCAGCAAATATGTTTCAAAAGATTATAAATGTCACCTCAAAAAGAAAGACAGCAATGACACCTACGATACTGTGGATAGTTTCATCTAAAACAATTTTTTCCTCGAGCTACAGGTTTTTTTTTTGCTTGAGTTTTAGCATCAATCTTGACTAAGCCTCAGATAAAGAATACCCCTCAAAATGTATCCTAATACCATTGCTGTATTGATCCTTCCTAATAACTGAGTTATGATGTTAATATTCATTCATTGCTATCTGCTATAAATTATAGGGATTGTCCATTGAATAAAAGGCTCAGAATCTCTAAACAAAATAAAAAGAGTACATAATCCTCCTCTGCATTTCTCATTCAAACACTTACATGATTCTGCTTAAGTATTATTCCAGTCTGTACACCCCATAGAGATAGAGATGCCCAGTCACTGCCAAAGGCAGTTTATAGCTGTGATTGGATCAGTGAGCATTTATGACTATTTTAGCCGCAGACTGAGAAGTATGGAAAAGCAGGGATTGTGTACACATTATAACAGGAACTGTTGGTGATTGCTAAGTGTGATGTAACATTTGTGTCAGGCCCGGGCCCTTTGGCTCCTGGTTCGACTGCTAGGCAGCACTGGCGACTTTGTTGCAGGTGATGCGTGACAGCAATGGTTCTGTTTAATTCCTTGGAATTTTGATACCCTTAGATCAGGGAGATATGGGGTTAAATGTCTATTTTTTGTATTATTCCTTTCTGAGGGCATTGGGTGGGGCTGCCTGTTATTTAAACTCCTAGGTCTCTGACCACTGCCTGTCAATTAGTTTTTGTACCTGACTTGTGCTATAGTCTTTTTCTCTGCTGGCTTCCTGATTCCTCCTGTTTTCTGACCTCAGTGAGAATTTTTACCATTCTCTTGTCCTACAATTCTACTCTCCTTGGCAACCCTTCCTGCCTCTGGGTTGCTCCTTTGGAAGGTAGCCCTTCTGTGAATGCAATCCACTGGACTCCGTTGTAAGACCAGATCCCTGTACAGGTGTTAAAGGGTGAAGGTTGGAGTACATCTGGAATCTGCCAGAGTGGCTTCTGCCAACTCTGTCTAAGGCAGTCTTTTTCACCCTGTCACCTCTTACAGTTGTGACAGGAGAGTAATTTTTAACCAGTCTATGCCCTTTCACTAATTTGCATCCGCTGAGCAACCTCTTTAAGTTCATATACAGTATTATACTGTACATTAGTCAGAAAAGGACTTCTAAAGGAGAATATCGTGTGCATGGTTGATTATCCCCATCATCTACTGTCAGTAGTGCAAGCCTGTCCTGTTTATCTGGCTATAGCTTCATAAACTTTTATGTTTAATTGTAATCCTGACTCTGATTAAATTTTGTCCCATGTATATAAGTTAAAAGCTGAAAAGTCATCTATACAAAACAACAAGTGCCAGCCAACTTTAGTTTAGTAGTCAGCGTTGTAAATGCGATCATTCTGGAAATTTTTCAAAGAGTGTCAAGGTCCAATACTTAAAGGGAACCTGTAAGCAGGATTGTGCTCAGTAACCTACACACAGTGTCAGATCGGCGCCGTTATACTGATTAAAATAATACCTTGGTGATGAAATCCGTCTTGTGGTTGTTGTTTAATCTGTATTTGTAGTTTTCAGTTAATGAGATTCTTGTGCTCTAGGGCGGCCGGTGGGGTGTCTTATGTGGTGCTCTGATTAGGTATTCATCAGTATGGCTTATGACAGGTCACTGATCCCTCAGTATAAAGTAATAATAAGAAACTAGGCAGTCAACTTAAAGATGTATTTTTTTGTCTTTTATTGTAGTCAAGGCAAAACGTTTCGGCCTTTAACAATTACAAACTATATAGGCGTGTCAGGGATTCGTGGGAATCCTGTGGATATTTAGTGAGGCACGTCTCAGTATGGTCACTTTCACAAGAGTATGGGGCGTTAAAAAAGGAAAATCCCCAATGGTAAATACGCCAGAGGACCTGGATGTGTGCCTGGAGAACGACACAGCATCCGCTGCTTGTGAAAGTGACCATACTGAGACGTGCCTCACTAAATATCCACAGGATTCCCACGAATCCCTGACACGCCTGTATAGGTTTTAATTGATAAAGGCCAAATGCGGCTGAAACATTTTGCCTTGACTACAATAAAAGACAAAAAAATACATCTTTAAGTTGAGTGCTTAGTTTATTTTTATTACTTTATGGTGTGGGATCCTACTACGGCACCTTCCTTAGTAGTGCACACGGTTCTCTACTAGTACTGATCCCTCACTGATCTGGCCCCTATTGTACATACTGAATATTATATGTAATGAAAACAAAAATCATCTTCAGCCTGCAGGGGCCAGCGGCGTCATCTTTCTAGAAAAAAAAATTGTCTCCACCAAGATCGGACCGCCAAGATGCAAAGATGCAGCTGGCGCCATTTAGAAACAGATTTTTTTTTCTGAATTTATTTATACCAGCAAATAAAATAATTAAATGCATATTATACATGCGATCATGCTGCAGCGCAGGCACCACCGCCTGCATGCTGAAGATGATTTTATGAATACCTAATCAGAGCACCACATAAAGACCCCCCCCACAGTCCCACCCAGGAGCACAGGCATATCATTAACTGAAAATAAAGATTAAACAACCACAAGACAGATTTCATCAACCCAGGTATCATTTTAATCAGTATAGCAGCACCAACCTGACACTGTCTGCAGGTTACTGTGCACAATCCTGCTGACAGGTTCCCTTTAATAAAACGTTTTTAACAACAAAACATAAAAATAGATAATTTTCTGCTTATAAATTCCCTTTAACTTTGATCAAAGATTCTTGGCCATCAAGATTACTATTTTCTGTCACTGACACTCAAGACTGATGAAATATCTGCCAGGTCTCACAGATATCATATTCACTTTTTCACTGAACAGAAAATCTCCTTGCGCTTCCAGCCATGTAAAATACTCATTATCTTCCTGTTGCTGTTAAGTCGAAGAAGAGCACTTAATTTAGGGGTCTAACTGTTCATTATTAAATTAAAAGTATGAGATTAGAGATTCTTAAACAACATGTAATAGTTCAGGGTGAAAAAGAAAGCTATTATGTATTCTGTTCTAGTGAAATTCAGAAGGAACCTGTCACCTGATTGATGATGTCCAAACCACGGGCAAAATTAATCAAATTCAGGCTGCACATTTACAGCCAGGTATGTTTTAGTCTATGGCTTTTCAAAGAAGGTGTACTTTAAAGATCTAGCCAGGGACCAGAGCTGAAGACGAGTCTAGTCCAGCACTACACTTGGGCGGCTTCTCTAAGCGCCAACCTAAAGGGCCTGTCACACTAAGCAATATCGCTAGCAATATCGCTATAACTTGTGACGTTATAGCGATATTGCTAGCGACATCGCTGTGTCTGATACTTACCTACGACCGGCTCCCCCGCTGGTTATCGCTGATCGCGCGAGAACGTCCAGGACTGTTTCTCGTCGTCAGCTTCCTGTGGAGAGACGAGCGACGAGCGTGGAGCTGGGCGGGAGGACGCAGGATCGCCTAGTGTGACATGTAAGTAGCGACCCCCGACCCCAGCGATGTCGCTGGTGAGATCTGCCTGTGTGGCAGCTCACTAGCGACCACTTAGCGATGTACCAGCGATCCTGACCACGTCATATCGCTGGTCGGGATCGCTGGTACATCGCTAAGTGTGACAGTACCTTTAGTGATTGATTGCTATACACAAGACCTGTCAGTCACCAGGGGTGGTGCAGGGACAAGTCTGCTGGAGATGGAGCTGAACTAGTTTCATCAGAGTGTTTCAGAGAAAATTGTACCTGGTTACAAAAATGCAGCCAGGCTGCAATTCAAGCTCCTGTGGTTTGCATAGCATGAATCAGGTGACGGGTTCCCTTCAGAGGAAAGCAGCCAGCAGGATTACCCTCATCATATATTAAGAGTGCTGTATCAGCCTCCAAATAAATGTTGTCACAATGCATGTATTACTAATAAGTGTTTATATATTTGTAAGGAGATAGCGGAGACCCTTGTCTGCCTCCCCTCTCTCCTTCCCTGTATGTGTGTTGTACTGTAATGTTTGCTATGTGTTTTAATGTATGTGCTGTGTTTGCCTTGTTTTTAATGTGTTACCATTGTACCATGTAATATATGTATGTTAGCTTAGGGATAGGAAATGGTTAATTCAGGGGGCTGGCTCAGCAGCCTCAAAGGAAGCAGGAATGCTCCTGCTTCCAGAGCAGAGCCTGGGCAAGCATGCCCGTGACAGGACGTGCTCCCCTGTTGGGAGCTTGCCAGATCCCCGGAGGGATATCAAACTGCCAGAGGACTATCAGGCAGCCAGCACAAGGACTGAGTGTACCACCAGAGACTGGGATCTATCTGGGAGTTACTGCCTGTGTTGCTGCAGCCGTTTGCTGAAGGAGAAACACCTGTGACTAGGGACAGCTTAGGAATTGTGCCTTCTTTTCTTCATCACTTTAATTAAATATAAGTTGCCACTGGTGGGCCCTACAATGTGTGACGTGTGGTGCATCCATTCCAGCATGGAGAGGAGCCAGATGTCTGAGGTAACCCACTGTGACCCAGGGCTGGGACCAGAACTGCTTATTCATGTGCAAGGGGCCAGGGTGTGGACTGACTGTGCCGTAGTGGACTTGCCCACGACTACCATCCCGTGCCACCTTCTTACATATTTACTGCAGAACTGAACTTTAAAGGGGTTATTGGGGACTATTTTTTTTTAATAAAGTGCCTACCTGCAGGTACTTGCTGAATACCTGCCTGTTGTGCTCGACGCCAATCTCTGCCAGCACAAAGCAGTCACAGAAAACTCCTGTTGGCGATTCAGCAGGATCTGCTGACATCACATCAGCAGAGCAGTGGCTTCTGTTCTACTTCGTTGAAGGGTGTGACTGCCGACGTCATGCTGATTGACAGGTGGCTCACTACTGCCTAACTGCAGGAAACCGATTGTCAGTCTGCGTGACATCAGAAGTCACACCTCATTGACAGAGCAGCCTGGAAGAGGAGCAACTGAATCTCTGGTAGGAGTGGTTGGTGACTGCTCTGTGCCGGCGCAGCGTAGAACAGGAAGGTAGTTGCCTTTGTTAGAAGCTACATGCCTGTAAGTTTTTAGGCTCACTACAGAAAAGTCATGGACAAACTTTTTAATTTCATCATGCCTGTACAAGGAGTGGTTTTGGAGTAATATCACTCATCACAGAAGTTAGCTGGTAGTACGCCCACAGCAGCATTACTACCAGCCAGCATCTGTTGACCATAGCTGGGTGGCATCTAGTTAAGGCACGCTCCTCTGTATGGAGATGCCTGTGCAGCTTCCTCTTTAGTCTTTGTTGAGTTTGTCCTTGCCAGCTAGTTGTCAGCTCCCTTGTTCCTGCAGTTATTCTGTTAGAATCTGAATCCCCTGGTCCATGTGTAGTCAGGGCTTGAACCTGAAATCGCAACAGCGGTCCCTGAATCTGAAATTGCATTGGCAGTCCCTGAACCTGAAATTGCATCGGCGGTCCCTGAACCTGAAATCGCATCGGTGGCACCTGAGCCTGAAGCTGCACCTGCGGTACCTGAAGCTTGACGCTGCTCTCTGCGGTACCTGAGCCTGAAGCCCGTTCCAGTATCCGAATCCAGCCCTGCCTGTGACTCCGTGTTAGCATCTGTTCTGCCCGCTGATCCAGAACCCGTGTTGTCTGAACAGTGTCCGAGTCCTATCCACCAGTTACTCTGAGTCTGTGTCCGTGTTTGCTATACTGACATCTGGGGTCAGCAGCTGCAGTATCGGGGACTGCCTAGGGGTGGTACCTGGTGGCCACCTGCAGCTCAAGTCTAACTCCCCCATCAGGAGCTCTAGCGAACGCTAGTTAGCACCTCCTATGTAAGCCTGTGACACAGTGGGTCCACAATCCAACCATGTGCATGGCAAAATCTAACCAATTTTTAATAAATTCTGTCAACAACCTAAATGTTGGACGGTCAAAATAACTAACAGCTAACGTCTCCTGATTCTGAATGAATGGATCAGACAGTTTGGACTCTCTTGTCTGAAAAAAAAGTTGCAACCAAAAGTGTCTGGCTTCTGCTTTTCTGCCTCCATACCAATAACTTATACATGTCCTCAGAAATTCATTAGGTTAATTGCTTCCATTGGGTGATGAACCAAGGTTTAGTAGCAATGATTATTTTATAAAGTTTGTCTAGAAATCTGACAATTTGATAAAATGGTTTATCAAAATTGGATGCTGGGTTCAGCAAAGCATCAGATCCTAAGCTTGTTTCCCAGTTCTATATGCCATGGAGATATACCACCTTTGCTTTGGTATCTTGGCTACAAGTTGTTAATAAAACATGGGGATGGAATTCCCTGAAAAAAGGTAAACCTGCTAAATATAGAAGAAAGACATTTTGGTCTAACAAGGAAAAGTACAGGTCACGCTCTACTGGTGTAACTGTTTCCAATCAATCTAGTAAGAAATAAATCTAGTAGACGTTCCTAATAGTAGGGTACAATGACAGCAGGGTCTCTGTCCGGAAGGGCTGCACAGACATATATAGAGAAGTATTTTAGTTACGGTATATGAAGATGATGTTTCTAGATCATGTGTCTTCTATGACTTAATTATTGTATCACCCAGCATTAAACCACCATATGACCACAGTGGCAGCTATGTTGGGGCTTAGTTAAATGTTTTGATGTCTCAGAGGTTTCAGGTTCCATTTTCCGCAAGTAACATCCTTCATTACTATTACAGGCAGGTACATGTAAAGAATTGCATAAGTGTATGTGTCCACAGGGCGTACTGGCAGCGATTTGGACGCAGCGGATACCCCGCTCCGCCCAAAGTGCTGCCCCCTTTTGTACGCGCGGTGATTCCGCATGTGTTCATTGAACACATGCGGAATCACCGCATCCTATACAGACTGTGATATTTATCTTGCATAGACGGAGCGTCTAAGCAAGATAAATAGACATGCTGCGGTCTATAAAGACGCGCCGCATGTCCAGTTACACAGGTCTGCCACCTGCGTCTTTGTACGCATAGTGGAGCTGGGATTTCATAAAATCCCCTCCACTATGCTGTAACATATGGACGCTGCGGATTGGACTCTGAGTCTGTACGCCAGCGTCCAATCAGCAGCAAATACTGAAGAATACTCCCTGTGGAAACATACCCTTTAAACAAGCTGTGTACAAAGCAGTTTGAGAATGCGCTGGACATGTATATATGTGCCTTCCATCGATGTACGTTGTGAGGATCTCCATACTTCTACCTCTGATATGTCTGATAATGATATATACCATTATTTAGGCATACGGTGAATTACGTCATTAATATGCTTTTACTGTGAAAAAAGTATGCCACATAGAATACCATTTTTGCCATATACCAAGTCATACATTCACAAATGCCAAAGATAGGGCCAAAAAGAGGTGTGAACAGGCCCTTCCCCTCTATAACTTGCCTGTTTCCTTCCTCCTTTCTCCATAACATACAGTGATTTTGAGGTTGGTAATCCTTGCGTAGGATTATTTTAGGATTATATCTATGTCACCTATCCCCATCCTACGGTTGCTGTAGGTGCCTCACTATCATGCAGTATGTCTCCATTTGTAAGGTCTAGCTTTGCCTTTCTACACATATTATTGTGCCTCCACACGTCTCTTCACTGTGTAGGTGAATAATTGCCGAGTTACTGCCGGCTGCCTCCCTCACTTCTCTATAGCAATAGATCTTGGCCACATTCCCTTTTCTAGCTCCACATAAACATCAGAGGTCTGCTATTTCTCCAAAGCAAACGGGAACATGAAACATTTTATTCCTGCGCTGCTGAAATCAGATTTACCACCAAATCAGTTCCATTACATTCTAGATGCGGTAGTGTAATCACTTAGACTATTAGCGTCGTTCCATCATTAAAAGTGATTACATTAAGGAGATGCTATTCCTTAAGGCAACATTCTTTCTCAACGCGTTTTTCCAAGCCTCCAGGGCTTGTCTGTATGTGCAGAGAATTCTGCAGGTCTACGTCACATTCAACAGTCAACGGCAGAATTTAGCTGGCGTCAGCTTCTTGTATGCAAAGCACTAGCCCTGCCTTGAGTGACTGAATGTAGGACAGGTTCGGCATTTTTACTACACCTCATGTCATAGAATATGACATTTACTAATGATCTGCTGCTGATGCAATTAGCAAATATCACAGAACCAGTGCCATATTTAATTTGTTGGCTAACTTGTTCACATTGCAGCTTTTAGCTGTATCAGATCCAAAAACAAAACAAAAATGGTATACTCTTTAAGGCCCCCATACACATTAGATTAAAGTTGGCTGATATTGGTAAGATGCACCAAGAATCTAATGTCCATGGGGGAGTAAAGGAGGCCTCTTTCCTGACAGATGATGTCGGGGAGAGAAGAATTGCCACATTGGAATTACAATGGATGATCTTTTTGTTCTTTCTGGAGATAAGCCTCTGCCAGAGAAGTCTGGCAGCAGCTTTCTGAAGAGAACACAGTAGCTCCTGGACAAACTGGACATTTTCATAGCTATCGGCTGAGGGATTATATGGCCGAAAATTATCTAATGTAATGTATGTGGTGGGGCTATCCTCTACCTGCACCCTAACATACACGCACGTGATGGAGATCACCTGTTAGAGGACATCTGTATTCAACAGCAGTACTACTGCTCTGTTGGTAGAGATCATAGAAATATATTTTGTCCCTCAAACCCATCTACACCTTGATCAACGCTGATCTCAGTGCTAACAAAGGTGGAGGCCAATTCCGAGATAGTAATTTAAGTATGTGCAAAGCTTGAACAATCATACAGAAGTAAGCTAAAATATGTCGTCACAATTTCACATAACAGCCTTCAGTCTGACTTTGAGACTCTTACCAGTCAGAATAAGAGTACTCAGCTTCCCAGAGAAAGATGACTGCTTGTACAGCAATTCTCTAACATACTGCGGTTTCTAAAATTAACCTCATATAAAGAAAAAAAAAAATTTCCTGGAACGGAAATAACTTCCCTTAGTCAGTAGTACAGTATAAAGCTGTTGTCTGTCAGTGAGCGTCTGACTGTAGTTTGCCATACAGCCAGATGTATTAGTAGTCAGATGGGAGGGGCAAAGTACAGGACAATAACATCACTCAGGACAGACAACATTAAAATGTGACGCTGTGCTTCATAGGTTTCTACCAGTTCGACACTCTGAATGAATGCCTGCAGTGTGGGACCCCATGTCTATTAGATCCTACTGCTGGTTCCCCTGTGAATATTCGCAAAACTCCCCAAATGAGTCATAAATGGTGATAGACAAAACGCATTGTACAAGGCCAGTGAGAAATTGGGGTCTCCTTATTGCCAAGAGCAAATCTGGGTAGCATGGGAGCTGTTACAAGGGGTTCAGCCAGGGCATTGTAACCGCAACAGGGTGAACTAGGGATCTGGCATCAACTCTCCCGACCATTGTCCCATACATTTTACCCGATGGACTTGCAGCTACTGATGACAGTTACTTTATCTAAAAAAATAATTAAAGCTGCCAAAAAGGACACAGAGAAGCACATTGCTAAGGAGAGTAAAACTAATCCCAAGCTGTTCTTCAACTATATCAATAGTAAAAGAATCAAAAGTGAAAGTGTAGGCCCATTAAAAAATTGTGAGGAACGTATGGTTGTAGATGATGAGGAAAAAGCTAATATATTAAACACCTTCTTCTCCACGGTATTCACGGTGGAAAATGAAACGCTAGGTGAAATGCTGAGACAAAGAAAACCCTATATTAAGGGTCACCAATCTAACCCAAGAAGAGGTGCAAAACCGGCTAAATAAGATTGAAATAGATAAATCTCCGGGTCCGGATGGCATACACCCACGAGTACTAAGAGAACTAAGTAATGTAATAGACAAACCATTATTTCTTATATTTAGAGACTCTATAGCGACGGGGTCTGTTCCACAGGACTGGCGCATAGCAAATGTGGTACCAATATTCAAAAAGGGCTCTAAAAGTGAACCTGGAAATTATAGGCCAGTAAGTCTAACCTCTATTGTTGGTAAAATATTTGAAGGGTTTCTGAGGGATGTTATTCTGGATTATCTCAATGAGAATAACTGTTTAACGCCATATCAGCATGGGTTTATGAGGAATCGCTCCTATCAAACCAATCTAATCAGTTTTTATGAAGAGGTAAGCTATAGACTGGACCAAGGTGAGTCACTGGATGTGGTATATCTTGATTTTTCCAAAGCGTTTGATACCGTGCCACACAAGAGGTTGGTACACAAAATGAGAATGCTGGGTCTGGGGGAAAATGTGTGTAAATGGGTAAGTAACTGGCTTAGGCCTGTTTCACACTTGCTTTTTTTTGCAGCGCGTTTTTCCCGCAAAAAAACGCATTGAAAAACGCATACAAAAGCATACAACTGCTGCGTTTTTTTCAAGCATTTTTATGAGCATGCATGAAAAAAACGCAGCGTTTTTATGCGTTTGTATGCGTTTTTAGTGCGTTTTTACCGCGTTTGCGTTTTTTTCCAACATTAGGTGGCCCCTCACACTAACCCAAACCATGACTTTACTAACCCTAACCCTGACCCTAACCCTAACCCTGACCCTAACCCTAACCCTTAACCAAACCATACTTAACCCTAACCCTGACCCTAACCCTTAACCAAACCATACTTAACCCTAACCCAAACCCTAACTAACCTTAACCCTAACCCTAACCCTGACCCTAACCCTGACCCTAACCCTAACCCTGACCCTAACCAAACCATACTTAACCCTAACCCTGACCCTAACCCTTAACCAAACCATACTTAACCCTAACCCAAACCCTAACTAACCTTAACCCTAACCCTAACCCTGACCCTAACCCTTAACCAAACCATACTTAACCCTAACCCTGACCCTAACCCTTAACCAAACCATACTTAACCCTAACCCAAACCCTAACTAACCTTAACCCTAACCCTAACCCTGACCCTAACCCTAACCCTGACCCTAACCCTAACCCTGACCCTAACCCTTAACCAAACCATACTTAACCCTAACCCTGACCCTAACCCTTAACCAAACCATACTTAACCCTAACCAAAACCCTAACTAACCTTAACCCTAACCCTAACCCTGACCCTAACCCTAACCCTGACCCTAACCCTTAACCAAACCATACTTAACCCTAACCCTGACCCTAACCCTAACCCTGACCCTAACCCTGACCCTAACCCTTAACCAAACCATACTTAACCCTAACCCTGACCCTAACCCTGACCCTAACCCTTAACCAAACCATACTTAACCCTAACCCTGACCCTAACCCTAACCCTAAACTCCCTTAACTAACCCTAACTCTAACCCAAACCCCTAAATTCCATGGTTAACAAAAAAAAACGCATGTGCAAAAAAACGCATACATAAGCATGCCAATGCGCACATATGCGCACCCATAGACTTATATTGGGTGTCTTGCTGTAAAAAAACGCATTGCGCGCGCATGCGTTTTTTTGAGGCAAATCGGACGCACAAAAAATGCAACAAGTTGCATTTTGTGCGCCCGAGCGCATACCGCAAAAAAACGCATGCGCGGTAAAACGCGTACAAACGCATGTGTATGCGCACATAAGCGCATCCCATGCAAAGTATAGGGAAAAAAAACGCATGTGCTATTTAGCGCTAAATTACCGCAAAAAAAAACGAAAATGTGAAACCAGCCTTAGTGGTAGAAAGCAGAGGGTGGTTATAAATGGTATATTCTCTAACTGGGTCGCTGTGACCAGTGGGGTACCGCAGGGGTCGGTGTCGGGACCTATTCTCTTCAACATATTTATTAACGATCTGGTAGAAGGTTTGCACAGTAAAATATCGATATTTGCAGATGATACAAAACTACGTAAAGCAGTCAATACAAGAGAAGATAGTATTCTGCTACAGATGGATCTGGATAAGTTGGGAACTTGGGTAGAAAGGTGGCAGATGCAGTTTAACAATGATAAATGTAAGGTTATACACATGGGAAGAAGGAATCAATATCACCATTACACACTGAACGGTAAACCACTGGGTAAATCTGACATGGAGAAGGACTTGGGGATCCTAGTTAATGATAAACTTACCTGGAGCAGCCAGTGCCAGGCAGCGGCTGCCAAGGCAAACAGGATCATGGGGTGCATTAAAAGAGGTCTGGATACAGATGATGAGAGCATTATACTGCCTCTGTACAAATCTCTGGTTAGACCGCACATGGAGTACTGTGTACAGTTTTGGGCACCGGTGCTCAGGAAGGATATAATGGAACTAGATCGGGTACAAAGGAGGGCAACAAAATTAATAAAGGGGATGGGGGAACTACAATACCCAGAGAGATTAGCAAAATTAGGATTATTTAGTCTAGAAAAAAGACGACTGAGGGGCGATATAATAACCATGTATAAGTATATAAGGGGACAATACAAATATCTCTCCGAGGATCTGTTTATACCAAGGAAGGTGACGGTCACAAGGGGGCATTCTCTGCGTCTGGAGGAGAAAAGATTTTTCCACCAACATAGAAGAGGATTCTTTACTGTTAGGGCAGTGAGAATCTGGAATTCCCTGCCTGAGGAGGTGGTGATAACGAACTCAGTTGAAGGGTTCAAGAGAGGCCTGGATGTCTTCCTGGAGCATAACAATATTGTATCTTACAGTTATTGTTAAGTTCTTTAGAAGGACATAGATCTGGGGATTTATTCTGACAGAATTTTATAGGCTGAACTGGATGGACTAATGTCGTTTTTAGGCCTTACTAACTATGTTACTGTGTTCAGTGAGACTGAACTTTTTTCATTGAGTGATGCTGAATATATATATCTAACTAACTAAAATCGCTATACATAGGAACTGCTTGGATATACTTTGCTATTCCCAGACCTTGCCACCGAACAGGTTGAAATAGTCCTGAGGCATGCCTTTATCCTATTTTAATAATATAAATTAAAAGTCAAACTTATTCAAAATTCTCATTTCTCATGCAAACATTTTTTTTCAGGAAAGAAAGTTGAGTACTCTATGTAGTATCCCCATTGATATCAATGATATGGCATTTTTTTGGTGATGTACCCAATTAATTTAAAATGAAAACACTCTAGATTATTTCTACTTGTACCCATATTTATGTTATGAGCCAATACATAACTGGAACAAAACAACTTTGGCAAACTGGAGAGCAACTTACCACCCAGGCTTAACTTTTCATCATAGAAGGTGCTAAAACTGTGCTACAATTAACTAAAAAAATTCACAGGCTCTATAACATATATAAAACACAATGTGTGCGTTGCTGAATACTCACTCAGATGCTTCAATACTATGGACCGTCATTAAGGAAGCAGACACATAATCTTTTTGGTGCATACATGGCAGGATCTAAAATACAAAAATGTAATAAAAGATTCAATCATACAACTTTTGTAAACTTTAAAAAGTCCAGGTCTGAGCTCTATAGTTCAAAGTAAGCTGACAATCATCTCCAACAAGTCAGATATTGGAGTGCAGTATTGAGAAGGTTTCCCTCCTGAATGACTCTCTTGCCAGCCACCTTCTTACTATACCCATCATCCCCGGATCCCTCCTGAAATAAACAAACGGAGCGCCATTTGGATTAAATTGGTCAAATTGGCCTTTATTATAATAAACATTACAAAATTAGATAACTTGATGGCAAGGAGGTTCTTAGAGCTCCAAATCCTGACAGAAAACAACATAATAATAAACCATTCAGCATTACCCCCAGTTGTAATCACAAGCTCAGGGGCACCCCACCATGAAGAGTCCCAAAATCCACTTAAACAAATTCCAAACATAATGGGAAGGTTACCATCTACCAGAAGTACAACCACCCCACCACAATTTTGCCACCAACTCCAAGAACCCCATCTCCAACGCCACAGCAACCATTACTTGACCCCTCATAAAATGAGTCACCCCACCAAAAGAAGCGCCTGCTCTACGCCTTCTTGAATGCTCAGGGCCCATAAATCAAGTCCTATTGCATTTAAGTGTACCGCACCATTCCGCCATAAATTCTCTTCACCAGACTCTACATCCTTACACCTCACTACAACTCCCAAAATTCATGCCAAAAAATTTCCCACTACCCTTTTTACTTTTATTCCAGTCTTATTGATCCTATCCACAGACCGCGCAGTACGCCAATTTTTTCTAGGCACAATATCCAACCACACAGTCTTTGTATTTGGATAAGATGCCCATAGGCGCAAAAAATCATGGAGGATGTCTCTGATCAAATCTCTGCAAAGCCGAATCCCAATATCATTTCCCACCCACATGCAAAATCAGCACATCGGGGGAACAATCTAAATGTGTAAAACGGTTAAATTCCAGTAAAATCTGCAGCCAATTCATGTCTCGAAATCCAAGTCACCAATAACCTCGCTCCTAGGAAAACTCAAGTGACGCCTGTTTTTCTGCACATCAGCTCTTATCACACCCCAATAAACAAAAGAGTGCCCCATATCCACACTAGCCACGCTCCACCTGTGGGGATAAAAGAGGAATAGCCTACTAACCTCCAACCTCAAAGATTCCAAGAATTTCCTAAAAACTGTTGCGAACTAATAGCGTTACAGAAAAGAACCATCCCTGTATTTCAACAATTCGCCTGCATTGTCTATCCCTATACCCAAATATTTTTTTAAACATTCCACTGGACACATTAAGGACCCTGTCAATTCCCACAAAATAAACTTTTTCCTTTTCCTGCCAGATCTGTTTTGGAACAACTCACCCGGAATTCAACAGAATCACCTTCAACCACATCATGATGTCCTAATAGACCACCCCCTTAATCTGAAGATGGTGAAACTAATTCCCCTATCCTCCTGGCCCCTAAAAAGGACCATGAAAAAGACAACCGAAATTGCGACTCCTCAAAATGAGAATTGCATACCTACCTAAGCCTAACTCCCAGTTCCTCCAAAATATTGAAAGAAACTGGCCTACGAGTATCCTAATGAGACCCCTCCTAAAACCCTTCAATGCCTGACTCATCAGGAAATTCTTTGTACTGGCCACTAAACCCCTAAACTTACAACCAAACGCTATCCCAGCCATAAAATAATTAACTTTTAAAACTGACCACCTTTACGCTGCCACCTGACTTAACAGAGCAATGCACCTACAAGGTCCTCTGCTGACCCTGTCTCACCAAACTGACACCTCCAGTCATCCCACTTCTTCATATGCTACCACTGTACTGTCTGCCAGTAACGCTCTAATGAATGAACACGACACTCCAATGCCAATTCCTAGAACTCTGTGGGCCACATGTAGCCCACGGAATCCACTCTTGGAGCCAAAGACCAAAAACGTTCCCACTGTAATCAAGAAAGAGAGTCAACAATTGAAATCTCTGCCCCTGGCATATGAAACACCACCACTCATAAGTTAAGGCAAAGGCACCGTAAATCAAAATATCACAGCAAATGAACTGCAGGGGTCAAAAAGACATATAAATTATTAATAACCATTACCATCGGCATATTGTCACAATGAATTGCTCTCCTCAAATTGACAGAGCCACTACTATCAGGAAAATTCCATTAACGTGAGATTCTTCATGAACCCTGCCTCTTCCCACGCTTCCGGTCATTTACCAACACACACCATTGGCCCTTGCAATAAGTCACAAAAACCTGTGCAACCTGCACTCTATCTGAACAGTATCAATGGTGATCCCCAAAAAACTAATGCAGGTACAGTGACCTTCCATTTTTTCATGTGCTAGCGGAACACCAAAATGACTAGTTACCCACTACATAGATCTCAACAACTGACAAAACGGGGAACCCGGTGGCCCAATTAATAAAAAATCATCAAGGTAATGAATAACCAATGATTTCCTGGCCACATCACATACGACCCATTCCAAAAATGAACTAAATGCCTCAAAGTGCACAAAATTGGGCGCCCCATTGGCATACATCCATCTACAAAATGAGCCCTCCAAAAAAAACAACCCAACAAATGTGAGCTATCCGGGTGCACTGGCAATAAACGAAAGGTGGATTCAATATCCTTTTTTGCTAACAATTACCCTCTTCCATAATCCCTAACCCAAATAACCGCCACATCAAAAGAGGTATAAACCAAGGAGCAAAGCTCCTGGTCTTTGCCATCATTAACAAAGCAACCTTTCGGGAATAATAATTGCCAAATGAGCCAAAATTTATTCGGTTCCTTTGTCGGTACAACACCTAGTGGCAAGGATTCAAAAGGAACTGCTATACGTCTGCAAGAGCCTTCATGAAAATATTTTTAGCCATCACTCAGGGATGTTGATACGCCAACTGAAATTCTTCAATGCAAAAGGAATCACATACGGCAGGGAGGGAATTTTAAAACCGAAGCGGAAACCTTCCTCTAACAACAAAGCCTTATCCCTCTTAGGCTGCTTCTACACTTGCCGTGTTTTTTGTGGCCTGTTTTTACGGGCCGTTTTTGCGGACCGCAAAAGACCTTCTCGGATCACCGTTTTTCCCAGTTATAACAAATAGCAGGGAAAAAAGGGCGATCCGCAAATACGGTGTACCGCAAAAACAACTTAACGTTGTTTTTGTGGTACCATTGAAATGCATTGCGGCCGTGTCCATAAGCTGTGAAAAATATCGAGCAAGCTCGATATTTTTTCACACCCGCAAATACGGCCCTCACGGCCATACAGAGCACGGCCCTCCTACTAATTTTTGCGGCCCCATAGAAATGCATTGGGGCCGCAAAAACGGCCAGCAAAAACACGGCAAGTGTAAAACCAGCCTTAGATAAGAGGCCATCATGGGACAACTCACTTTGCTCGCCCCCTTTTGCAACATCCCCAAAGATCTAGCTTTCCTTTTTTATAACATCAAGCTGCTGTGTTACACTGGCCTTTGTTGAACTACCAGCATAATCCTGGCTTAATTTCTCCAGTTTGGGTCCCACTTCCCCCACCAAAATTACAAGATGTTAGAAAAGAAAATATTTATTTTTCCGTATCCAAAATGTCACATATTTTTAAACACACATACAAACACACAGTCAAAAAAAATGGGACACAGCTGTTCATGCAATGGTTTTCCTTGCTCTTATTGGAATGTGCACATTGCAGATTGCGACTGGAGGCAGCGAAAACACAAAGGTACACCTCTGGAAACAAGGAATAAATAATCATGTGTGAAAAAAACAGACTATGTGCTAAACCTTAGTTTCCTCAACAGCTCCGCACCCCTTTTTCACTGTGATAACATGTAAAAATTCAATTCTCTGAAGCAGCTTAATCAGGATGTCGACTGTAATGGCTTTCCAAGAACCTTCAATTAGTTCTAAGAGGTGCTGAGCACTTGCTGGCTGCCTCACCTTCACACTGCGCTTTTGCAATTGGGTTGAGTTTGGGTGATTGTGGAGGCCATGTCGTCTGACGCAGCACTCCATGCCTCTCCTTCATGGTCACATAGCCTTTTCATAGCCTGGAAAAAAGTTTTGAATCATTGTCCAATTAAAACACAAATGATGAAATGATGGTCCTACAAAGTGAAAGCCAGGAATGATGGTTATTGCAGAATGCTATGGTGGCCATACTAAACATGTCTTGAATTTGGAATAAATCACAGTGTCACCAGTATGCACCTCCCACACACACACCTTCACACCCCCTCATGTTTCAAGGTGGGCACCACACATTTTAAAACCAACTGCTCACCTTTTCTGCATCTCAGAAAGAAAAAGTAGTTTGTACCAAAAATTTCAAATTAGGACTCATCAGCCTACAATATAGATTTCCACTGATCAGGTGTCCAGTCCTAGTGTTTCTTGGTCCAAATAAGCCTCATTAGTGGCTTCTGTGCAGTAATTCGCCAATAGACGGAAACCATCAACGGAAACCTTCAAGAAGAACCTGAAGACCCACCTGTTCCGACAAGCCTACAGCCTGCAATGATCCTCGGTCTACTGAACCACCACACGACCTGCTCTACCCTCTCCTACTGTATCCTCACCCATCCCTGTAGACTGTGAGCCCTCGCGGGCAGGGTCCCCTCTCCTTATGTACTTGTGTGTCCCTTGTCTTACACATGTTTATTATACTTGTCTATATTTCCCCTTTTCACATGTAAAGCGCCATGGAATAAATAGTGCTATATAAATGCATAATAATAATAATAATAATAATAATAATAATAATAATAATGAAGGCCTGCTTCTCGCTTTCTCTTCTGGACAGTTGATATTGAGATTTGTCAGCTACTTGACGTTTTCATGCATCTGGGTTCGAACCCTTGAGCCTGTACTTTGTGTTTGGATTGTCTGTCCGCTGAGCCATGGCAGGTACACCTTAGTTTCAGTTATAATTACTTCAGCTTTTTTTAGGGTAACAGGTGTTTTCATTTACTCATTTGTCCACACTATCACCATTCGGGTGCAGCTTTATATAATTTCCCCCTGCTGATATTTCCTGCTGGTGATAGATTCATATAGATGTTCTGACATACTGGTTTTAGCTTACAAAAACTGACGTAAAATACTCATTAAATACTGAACGTGTGAACATGGCCTAACATAAGCTTTTGTGACATTTTTAAAAAGTCCCAAAACCTAGTTGTATCTAAAAACATCTAACAGAGAAAAACTTGCCCCTTTTGGTGACACAAACCTGAACTGTTTGGGCTCCAATTAAACAAAATGGCACAAGAAAAGACAAAATATTGCAAATCACTCCAAAAAATTGGAATAAAAGAAATAACAAGAGCTGGTGTAATTACTGTAAAAACTTCTCAGTGATACAATGCAAATGTATATATCTATAATGAAATGTGACAATAATAATGTAGTGAAGTGTCACTTATAATTATGTCTCTAAAGTAAGATGTGTGGACTACAGTAAAATAATTACTATGGACGAACAATGATCGCTGTGCTCGGGCTAGAATTTCTTTTATCTGGCGGCCTAAGTGCTTGGAAGGAACACACATGCCAAGAAACATCATATAAATCCATTAGAATATAGCAAATGCATGTGCAGCACACAGGTAACCTGTTGTTACGCTCTCCTGCCTGCTTGAATAGGCATTAAAGTGCACAAGACAGCAGGTACACAGTAGATGACAGGACAGCACCAGGAAAAAGCATTGAGCTCAGTGACTGATGAACACGAGCGTCATATACGCCATGATGTTCTGCAGCCAGCGAGAGCAACCTAAGCCTCCAGGCAGGGGAGAAAGCTTTGCTATTCCAAAACGCGGCAGGGATTTCTAATAAGTGAAATACTTTTAGAATGTAAGTATTTTCACCTCTTAACCCCTTCTGTACTCCTGAAATCCTTAATTATAATAGTATTGTTATTTCACATCCCATGTTTAGAAAAAATCCTATTACCTGAGCAAGAAGAATAAATTAAAGTTTACCCAAGAACGTGAGAGACGGGAGTCAAAAAATTATAGGTCTCATGCCATGTTTCGTCTCTGTACATTATAAAAATTAGGGGTTGTCTGGTCAAAACCGATAAGTCTGCAGTCACTTATGAATCCCCGCAATGCAAGCACGCTGGTTTCAGAGCCCGGAACGTAGGGTATGTATTACTGCAAATTCCCGCAGCGCACAGTGCTTGCAGACTTATCGGGACTACAGACTTAACGGTTTTGACCAGACAACCCCTTTAATATAGGACTCTGCTGACCTCTAAGGCCTCCAATTTCCTACATACGGTAGGATATTTTCTATCAGCATTATTTCTAGTTGGATAATAGTACAAAGCCATACAGAAGCAATAAACAGGTGCACAGATGCTATATAAACTACTGATAAAGCAATGTTATTACTACAAACACAGTGTATGAACATCCTTACTGATAAGAGTGGTAAGACAGCAATAAACGACATCCCAATGAGCATCCCAGGTCATACTTCAGGTTCCTGGCAATTGGCCATAACATGCACACAGGCTGTACAGAGAGCGCTGAATTCATTTAGTGGTGTGCACCTCTTAGTGAATTTGGCGCCTTCTACTCCAGATAGATAGGCATAGCACGAGCCAGTCTATAATGTGTAACTGGTGTGATCCCACAAATTTTGATAGTGGAAAGATTATAGCTAAAGCTGTAGAAGTAAAAATTGAATTTTAACATGGAAGCAATTACTTAGGTTTTCAGGGATTAAACACTGAAGACCACGGTCTGAAACAATGTTGGTGGTAGTAAACATCAGTGGATGCTTGAGTTGTTATCACTGATGTGCCCACATATCTTAGAGAGCTGTTGGCCTACACAAACGACTCAGAGCATTCATCTGATTTCAATGGCTAAAGTAAAGTCGGCCACTTGAAGGATGTTTGATGATGCTTTTGCTAACTGTTCAGCCAACAGTCCCCTCAGCCATCTTCTAGACTCAGGAGCGCTTGCTTGGTTGAACGCTCCTGTGTTCTGAAGGAGAAAGTTGCCAGCAGACATGTCTGCCGGCAGCTTAACTCCGGGAGAAAAAAAAAGCGATCATTAGTCTACAATCGAATTTGCCAATTCGACATCTCGCCTAAAAGTTTGTCTGGCACATTAGATTGTCCGCCAAACCCGTCAATATCACCAAGTGTTCACGTGTTTTCAACGGAAAGAGAGGAGGAAACCACTACCAAACTTCTCTTACAGCGGCTGACCTTTCCTGAAAACTGAAACTAACTTGGGTGTTGAAATTCCCACATACCGATCCTTTTCACCAGCGAGGTCATCTTTTTGGTGATAGTCAATAGGCCCCTGTTTACATTAGACTATTAACTGGTCACACCAAAATGAGCAGCTATGTAATATGTAATTTGTAATATGTGTGAAGACCTTTAGACTTGTGGCAGTAAAATTACAAGCAACAGTCAAGAGAATCTGAATCACTGACAGTACAATGACAGTCAATACAATGTACAGAAAACGGTAAATTATGGCCCAACGAAGTATTAAAGGTGTCGCATTTCCTAATTTTTTAACAGTTTTTGGCTCAAACTTGAGCCATGGTGACTTGATGGATGAACGATCTGTATGAAGACTGATCTTTCGCAAGCCTGGTTAGGTCCACCAGGGTCTTCTCCACTGTTATGTTGATAGTATCAAGTCATCCGGTTGCTGGTCTTCCTCTTCACCTTCTTTCCTCTATTCTAAACTTTCATTGCGTTTACATACTAGCAGATGTTCAGGATGTTGGTCCTCAACACTTTGGTGTACCACACTAACGAAAATAAATTCACTTTAGGTGGATTTCACGTGATGGTTGTCAAACAGACAGAAACAGTGCAAAGTTATTGTTGGGTTATTCATCCCTGACACCACCATGAGTT
Organism: Dendrobates tinctorius; assembly: GCF_039654945.1. NCBI lineage: Eukaryota > Metazoa > Chordata > Amphibia > Anura > Dendrobatidae > Dendrobates > Dendrobates tinctorius. Next base: position 8,789,751 of record NW_027361751.1, read on the forward strand.
CGAGCGGACAGCAGAATAACAGAGAAACTAAGCAGAAATGATTCTGAGGTCATTGAGCAATAAGCTCCCAGTGGCACATGGCCCCATCATGACGCGACGGTTCACACAAGCAGCACCACTGTGACATTCTGCTTTATACCAGCGAAACTCTTCCACGGGGTCAATGCTCAGAAAAGATTCTAAATTAGGGATATCTCCGGCTGTCGCTGCCAAACTGCACTACATTATTAATACCAGAGCTATAATAGCAGTTTATGGAGAATTACTTAACACAAGTACAGCAGGAGTATACAACATTCTTGTAGCAGCTCTAGCTCACCAGAGTCCAGAATTATTAACCCCGACTTATAAATGTCTAGTAGCGCTCTCCCAAAAGTATAATGACCCAGACATACAGTAGAAGTATACAGCATTCTATTAATCTGAACATATGCAAAGAAAACATATCATTTATAGGATTATTACTTTCCCAATCAAACAAAGCATTAGTTCTATACGCTCAAACCATCAGCAAATATCAATTACGTCTCCACGATTCATCAAAGTCCACATAATCCCCATTGGCAGACACCACATAATAAACCCGACTAGCGATACAATTAAAGCCCATGAGGATACAGCATTCTCTAGTGACGTTATACATTCTATATGCTGCTTATAGTTCCTATAACACGACCCCAGATCAGGACTATAATGTCTCCTGCACACAGAAACCCTATTACCCCCCTATCTGGTAAGAATAGAGTCAACAACACAACACAAAAGCATCATACAAAAGTATACAACATCCGACCAACCCGACTAGTGTGCCGCATTCTACAAGACAGTCTATGGCACAAAACCCAAAGCAGTGCACACGGGGACACCCGACAGAGAGGCGTCCCAAGTGTCAGCAATGCATTCACTCACCGGAGTGCAGACAGTCAGAGCCTGACAGCCGCTCGGCTACTAGTGCTGCCTGTGGCAAGGGAAAGCATCCCAGGCTTCTCCTGCAACCAGTCTGTGGCACTGAGCCCCGTGTGTGACAGGACAGGAAGGAGGCTCTCAGAGGTGTATGAGAAGAAGGGGTGGCGTGACGTGAAGAGAAATGGGGTATGCTCCTCCTCCAGCAGCACGAGGAAGTGAACTCTCTGCCTTGTGCCAAAATTTCGCTGCCAACAGAAAAATGAAATGAGTTCTGGGACCGCAGTGCCCTGAGCGGATCACGTGCTCTCACTTCTTCATGCTGGAGGCTTTATACTGTGCACTCAGCATCGACTGTGGGGTCTGGGGCTCACAGGAGGAATGGACTCTAGGGGCCCACCCTACAGCTATATACCTTAACCCCTTCACGACCCAGCCTATAATGACCAGGCCATTTTTTGCAATTCTGACCAGTGTCCCTTTCTGAGGTAATAACTCAGGAACGCTTCAACGCATCTTAGCGATTCTGAGATTGTTTTTTCGTGACATATTGGGCTTCATGATAGTGGTAAATTTAGGTCGATAATTTTTGTGTTTATTTGTGACAAAAACGGAAATTTGGCAAAAATTTTCCAAATTTCGCAATTTTCACATTTTGACTTTTTAATTCTGTTAAACCAGAGCGTTATGTGACACAAAATAGTTACTAAATAACATTTCCCACATGTCTACTTTACATCAGCACAATTTTGGAAGCAACATTTTTTTTTTGTTAGGAAGTTATAAGGGTTAAAAGTTGACCAGCGATTTCTCATTTTTACAACAAAATTTACAAAACCATTTTTTATAGGGACCACCTCACATTTGAAGTCACTTTGAGGGGTGTATATGGCAGAAAATACCCAAAAGTGACACCATTCTAAAGACTGCACCCCTCAAGCTACTCAAAACTACATTCAAGGAGATTATTAACCCTTCAGGTGCTTCACAGGAACTAAAGCAACGTGGAAGGAAAAAATGGACATTTTAATTTTTCCAACAAAAAATTTTTTTAGCATCAATTTTTTCATTTTCACATGGGCAATTTGTTGGGCAATTTCTCCTGAGTACACCAATACCTAATATGTTGTCATAAACCACTGTTTGGGCGCACGGCAGGGCATGGAAGGGAAGGAGCGCCATTTGACTTTTTGAATGGAAAATTAGCTCCAATCATTAGCGGTTGCCATGTCGCATTTGGAAAACCCCTGTGAGCCTAAACATTGGAGCTCCCCCACAAGTGACCCCATTTTGGAAACTAGACCCCCTAGGAACTTATCTAGACGCATAGTTAGCACTTTGAACCCTCAGGTGCTTCACAAATTGATCCTTAAAAAAAAAAAGTACTTTTTTTTCACAAAAATTTTCTTTTAGCCTCAATTTCTTCATTTTCACATGGGTAACAGGATAAAATGGATCCTAAAATTTGTTGGGCAATTTCTCCTGAGTACACCGATACCTCATATGTGGTCATAAACCACTGTGCCATTTGACTTTTGAATGGAAAATTAGCTCCAATCGTTAGCGGACACCATGTCGTGTTTGGAGAGCCCCTGTGTGCCTAAACAATGGAGTACCCCCACAAGTAACCCCATTTTGGAAACTAGACCCCCCCCCCCCCAAGGAGCTTACCTAGATGTGTGGTGAGCACTTTGCACCCCCAAGGGCTTCACAGAAGTTTATAACGCCGAGCCGTGATAATAAAAAATCATTTTTTTTCCTCAAAAAATGATTTTTTAGCCCGCAATTTTTTATTTTCACAAGGGTAACAGGAAGAATTGGACCCTAAAAATTGTTTTCCAGTTTTTCATGAGTACGCTGTGCGGAGGAATCACTGTTTGGGCACACATCGGGGCTTGGAAGGGAAGTAGTGACGTTTTGAAATGTATACTTGATGGAATGGTCTGCAGGCGTCATGTTACGTTTGCAGAGCCCCTGATGTACCTAAACAGTAGAAACCCCCCACAAATGACCCCATTTTGGAAGCTAGAACCCCCAAGGAACTTCTCTAGATGTGTGGTGAGCACTTTGAACCCCCAAGTGCTTCACAGAAGTTTATAAGGTAGAGCCGTAAAAATAAAAAATCATTTTTTTTCACAAAAATGATCTTTTTGCCCCCAATTTTTATTTTACCAAGGGTAGCAAAAGGAAATGGACCCCAAAAGTTGTTGTGCAATTTGTCCTGAGTAGGCTGATACCCCATATATGGGAGTAAACCTTTGTTTGGGTGCACGGCAGAGCTCGGAAAGGAAAGAGCGCAGTTTGACTTTTCTAAGCAAAATTGGCTGGAATTAAGATCGGACATCATGTTGCGTTTGCAGCACTCCTGATCTGCCTAAACAGTGGAAACCCCCCACAAGTGACACCATTTTGGAAACTAGACCCTCTAAGGAGCTTATCTAGATGTGTGGTGAGCTCTTTGAACCCCCAAGTGCTTCACAGAAGTTTATAACGCAGAGCTGTGAAAATAAAAAATCATTTTTTTTCCACAAATATCATATTTTAGCCCCCCAATTCTTTATTTTCTCAAAGGTATCAGGAGAAATTAGACCCCCAGAGTTGTTGTGCAATTTTTCCTGAGTATGCTGATACCCCATATGTGGCGGTAAACCACTGTTTGGATACATGTCGGGGTTTGGAAGGGAGGGAGAACTGTTTGACTTTTTGGGCGCAAAATTGGCTGGAATCAATGGTGGTGCCATGTCACGTTTGGAGACCACCTGGTGTGCCTAAATAGTGGAAACCCTCTAAATTCTAACGCAGCCCTAACCCCAACACACCTCTAACCCTAATCCCAACAATAACCCTAACCACAAGCCTAACCCTAATCCCAAACCCAACACACCCCTAACCATAATCTTAACCCTAATTCCAACCCTAACCCTAATTCCAACCCCAACCCTAATTCCAACCCCAACCCTAATTCCAGCCCTAACCCTAATCCCAACCCTAACCCTAATTCCAACCCTAACCCAAATTCTAACCCTAACCCTAATTGCAACGCTAACCCTAATTGCAACCATAACCCTAATTCTAACCCTAACCCTAAAGGAAAAATAAAAATAAATATATTTTCTTTATTTTATTATGTGTCACTAGCTATGGGGGTGATAAAGGGGGGCTTTATTTACTTTTTTTGTATTTTGATCACTGTGATAGTTTATCACAGTGATCAAAGTGTACCTGTAAAATGAATGAATGAATCCGCCAGCTGGCAGACTCGCGGGCACACTGCGCATGTGCCCGCCATTTTGTAAGATGGTGGCGCCCATGGAGAGAAGACAGCGGGACACCGGGAGGTACCGGGACCGATAAGGTACCGGGGGGAGCTATAGGGGGCGATCGGAAGGTGGGGGGGGAGCAGATTATTGCGGCGGCTGCTGATCGCCGCCGTCAGAAGGTGGCAGCTGCACATCACCGCTGACAGCCGGGTGGGGGGGTCGGATCACGATCTCCAGCCATTGCTATTGCAGCATCGGCCATGGCTGGATAGTAATATTTCATCAAATTTCATTGATGAACTATTACTATCGCTCTGATTGGCTGTTTCACTTTTAACAGCCAATCAAAGCGATCATAGCCACGTGGGGGCGAAGCCACACCCCCTGTGGTGAAGTACAAAGCCCCCTGTATCTGCGGGTCAGGTGACCTTTCATTGAACCCGGTCACCCGACCCGCAGGGGGGCTTTAAACTCATGACACGGCATATGCGTCATTGGTCGGATTGGCACCGACTTTCATGACACATACGCTGTGTCATTGGTCGGGAAGGGGTTAAAGGGAATCTGTCACCCCATTTTAGCCCTATCAACTGCTGGCACCGCCATTAGGTGCTTATCTACAGCATTCTTATCTACAGCATTCTGAAAGAAGAAAAACAAATAATAATCTTTACTTTTAATAATAATCTTTATTTGTATATAGCGCTAACATATTCTGCAGCGCTTTACAGTTTGCACACATCATCATCACTGTCCCCAATGGGACTCACAATCTAAATTCCCTATCAGTATATCTTTGGAATGTACCCATGCAAACACGGGGAGAACATACAAATTCCTTGCAGATGTTGTCCTTGGTGGGGTTTGAACCCTGGACCCCAGAGCTGCAAGGCTGTAGTGCTAACCACTGAGCCACTGTGCTGCCCCCGATGTAACCTGAAAGATAAGAAACACAAGTTATATTATACTCACCCTGGTGTCCGGTCTGATGGGTGTCGCGGTTCGGTCTAGCGCCTCCCATTTTCATACGATGCCGTCCTCCTTCTTCTGTCGCGGCTCCGGCACAGGCGTACTTTATCTGCCCTGCCCTCCTCATCATCAGGTGGCAAACCTCTGTCAATCAGATCAGCTCCACTACCTCCTTTAACCACCAGAGGGACCCCAGAAAGAGAACTCGCAACCCCTCTGTCAATCTGACCAGCTCCACTACCTTCAGTAAAGCCAGAGAGAGAATTCACAACAGTACCCCCCCTTGAGGAGGGGTCACCGAACCCTCATCCACGCCATCAGGCCGGTCAGGATGGGCCCGGTGAAAAGCACGAACCAATTTTTCGGCTTGAATGTCAGAAGCAGAAACCCAAGAATTATCCTCCTGGCCATAACCCTTCCATTTGACCAAGTACTGAAGTCTACGTCTAGCCAAACGAGAATCCAATATTTTCTCTACATCATACTCAAAATTACCTTTAACCAATACAGGGTCAGGAGGCGCCGCCATAGACTACTAGCTCTGCAAACCTCTTCAACAATGATTTATGGAACACGTTATGAATCTTAAACGTAACTGGAAGAGCCAAACGGAAAGAAACGGGATTAAGGATTTCCAAAATCTTATAAGGTCCAATGAATCTTGGCTTGAACTTTGGAGACGCAACCTTCATAGGAATATTCTTTGAAGGCAACCAAACCATATCACCCACTTTAAACCGGGGACCAATGGTCCTATGCCGGTTGGAAAACCGTTGGGCTTTTTCCTGAGAGTGGGACAACTTATCCACCACTTGGTCCCAAATCTGCTGCATTCTCTCTACCACAGAATCCACACTTGGGCAGGCCGAAGATTCCACCTGCCCTGAAGAAAATCGAGGATGAAACCCAAAGTTACAGAAAAAGGGCGACATCAAAGTGGCAGAACTAGCCCTATTGTTTAGCGCAAATTCGGCCAAGGGCAAAAATGAGACCCAGTCATCCTGATCAGCAGATATGAAACATCTCAAATAGGATTCCAAAGTCTGGTTTGTTCTCTCAGTCTGCCCATTGGTCTGAGGATGAAATGCAGAGGAGAAACATAACTGAATTCCCAGTTTGGAGCAAAAAGCTCTCCAAAATCTGGAAACAAACTGGACTCCTCTGTCCGACCCAATGTTCTCAGGAATCCTGTGCAACCGAACCACCTGTTGTAAAAACAAGGGCACCAACTCAGAAGAAGTTGGCAACTTTGGGAGTGGTACAAGATGGACCATCTTAGAAAATCTATCACAGATCACCCAGATAACAGTCATTCTCTAAGAGACAGGAAGATCAGAAATATCATAAGTTGAGTATCCAAGAAAAGCACTTCTGAGCATCCGCGCTGCTTTAGTGATAAGAATTCTTCAGAAATCCATATAAATCTTTCAAGTTCTTTATTATATGTACTACAGAAACTACGCGTTTCGAGGTGACAAACCGCACCTCTTCTTCAGGTTTCAGTACAGAGTTCTCTCTATATGGATTTCTGAAGAATTCTTATCACTAAAGCAGCGCGGATGCTCAGAAGTGCTTTTCTTGGATCCTCAACTTATGATACCTAGTGGACGCTGTCCACCTGCACGGGCTCTGCAGCAGCTATATGACTGCAACAAACGTTGAGAGTGGTTGTGTCTGAACACAACCCATAAAGGGTGAGTACTCCAGAGTACTTTTATATTTTAATTGATTTATACCAGGTGAAGCCCTATGTCTGCGCCCCCGCCCTTGTTTTCTCTTATGAAGATCAGAAATAAAATCCATTGAGATATGAGTGCATGACCTCCTGGGCACCAGAAGGGACATCAACAAATCACTAGAATGAGAACAGGGCTTGGACTGAGAACAAGTCCCACAGGACTGCACAAAATTCCTGACATCACAAGATAAGGCAGGCCACCAAAAAGACCGACTCACCAAATCTCTGGTACCAAAAATACCTGGATGACCAGCCAACGTGGAGCAATGAATTTTGGATATTACTCTTTTCCTCCACTGGTCAGGGACATACAATTTTCCCATAGGGCATTGTTCAGGTTTGTACTCCTGAAATTCCTCCAGGGTACGTGTCAAATTCGGGTGAGATGGCAGAAAGAACTACACGCTCATTTAGAATGGTAGTAGGCTCGGTCACATCAAGAGAATCTGCAAAGAAACTCCTAGAAAGGGCGTCCACCTTAACATTCTTAGTGCCCAGAAGAAAAGAGACCACAAAATTAAAATGTGCGAAATACAAGGCCCACCTAGCCTGTCTAGGATTCAAGCGTTTGGCCGATGAGGACCACAACTTGATGTCTAGCTCCCTCCGACCAATGTCTCCACTCTTCAAATGCCCATTTCATGGCCAACAATTCCCGATTCCCCACGTCATAGTTACGTTCAGATGGGGAAAATTTTCGAGAAAAGAAGGCACAGGGATTCATCTTAGAAGTCACCGGATCTCTTTGGGACAAAACGGCTCCTGCACCAATCTCAGAAGCATCTACCTCCACCTGAAATGGGAGTGAGGCATCAGGTTGCCGTAGAAGCGGAGCAGAAGTGAATCTCCGCTTAAGCTCCAGAAATGCTGAAACTGCCTCTGGAGACCAATTCACCACATCAGCGCCTTTTTGGTCAAATCAGTCAGTGGTTTAGCAATACCAGAAAAATTACTTATAAATTTACGGTAGAAATTAGCAAAACCCAAAAACTTCTTGAGAGCCTTCAAAGAAGTGGGCTGAACCCAATCATAAATGGCCTGTATCTTGGCCGGGTCCATTTCAATAGCAGACAGGGACAAAATGAATCCCAAAAATGAAAACCTCTGTACACCAAAGAGGCACTTCGATCCCTTAACATACAGAGAATTTTCCCTCAAAATCCGGAACACAGTCCGGACATGTTCCACATGAGAATCCCAATCACTGGAAAAGATCAAAATATCATCCAGATAAATGATCAAAAACTTATCCACAAAGTCCCGGAAAATATTGTTCATAAAAGACTGGAAGACAGAAGGGGCATTAGTGAGCCCAAAAGGCATCACCAGGTACTCAAAATATCCCTCCGGAGTATTAAACGCCATCTTCCATTCATCCCATGCTTGATGCGAATAAGATTATACACCCCCCTGAGGTCAAGCTTGGTAAACCAACAGGCACTTTTAACTCTGGAAAATAAATCAGAAATCAGGGGTAATGGGTACTGATATTTAACAGTGATTTTGTTAAGGGAACGATAGTCAATACATGGCCTTAATGAACCATCTTTCTTGGCCACAAAAAAACCCCCAGCACCTAAAGGTGAAGAAGATGGTCTAATATGACCCTTCTCCAACGACTCCTTGATATAAGATCGCATAGCATCATGTTCGGGTACCGATAAGTTGAAAAGCCGACCCTTGGGAAATTTACACCCGGGCATTAACTCAATTGCACAGTCATAACTCCTATGAGGAGGCAAAGACGCAGACTTACTCTCACTGAATACATCAGAAAAATCAGCCAAATAGTCAGGAATATCATGAGACTTGGGAGGGGTGGAGAAAATAGGAGTGTCACTAAGAACACATTGACAACCCCAACTCACCACAGACACAAATTTCCAATCTAAAACAGGATTATGAGTTTGCAACCAAGGAAAACCCAGAACAATAGTATCATGCAAATTGTGCAACACCAAAAATTTACAATTTTCTTGGTGGTCCGGGGCAACCCGCATTATCCCCTGGGTCCAAAACTCGGGTTTATTCTCTGCCAAAGGAGTAGCATCAATACCCCTCAAAGGGATAGGAGTCCGCAGGGGTATCATGGGAAAACCACAACGTTTAGCAAAGTCCAAATCCATCAGATTCAAGCCCTGAATCAACAAAAGCCTTAGCGGAAAATGTAGACAAGGAGCAGATCAGGGTGATCGCCAAAAGGAACTTAGGCTGTACACTGCCCACCGCAAAAGTGTGAGCAAAACGCTTTTCTCGTTTAGGGCAGACAGCAATAGTATGAGAGGCGTCCCCACAGAAAAAACACAAATTATTACGCCTTCTAAACTCCTGATGTTGCGCCCTAGACAAAACCGTATCGCATTGCATGGGCTCAGAAGCTTGTTTGAAAGGTGGCAACGCCTCTCGTGTATTTTTTCACATAAACGCCGATCAATTTGAACGGCCAATGACAGAGTCGTGAAGACCAGAGGGAACAGGAAATCCCACCATAACATCTTTCACGGTTTCTGCCATACCCTTCCGAAAGAGAGCTGCTAGGGCATCGTCATTCCATTTAGTAAGGACCGCCCACTTTCGGAATTTTTGACAATATAACTCTGCAGAATCCTGACCCTGGATAAATGCCAATAAGGTTTTCTCAGCTTGATCAATAGCATTTGGTTCATCATACAACAACCCCAAGGCTTGAAAAAACGCATCCACATTAGCCAGAAGAGGATCTCCGGATGTCAAAGAAAAGGCCCAATCCTGGGGATCGCCACGCAGCAAGGAAATTTCAATTTTAACCTGCTGCACAGAGTTCCCCGATGAATTAGGTTTCAAGGCAAAAAATAGTTTACAATAATCCTTAAAATTCAAAAATTTAGACCGATCCCCAGAAAACACATCAGGAGTAGGGATTTTTGGTTCAACAGCAGATGATTGAGCGAGATAGGCAGAAATTCCCCGCACTTGAGCAGCGAGCTGCTCAACACAATCAGACAATTGCTTAGTCTCCATTTAGACAAAAAATATCCTCCTCCAGCCCCAGCAAAAAAAAAGACGAAAAAAATATACAAAAAAAAAATTCTGACACCTAGAGTCTACAGTTAGGCTGGTGATTCTGTTATGAATGGGTCACCGAGGAGGATAGCAGGCCCAGGCTAAGCCACAGAAAACCAGAGAGGTTGGAAACTAATCGGATTGCAGACCCCTGATCCTGTCCTCACAACTAGCAGTAGCCGTGGAGCGTACCTACGATGATCCTAGACGCCTCGGCACAGCCGGAGAGCTAACTAAGCCTAAAGCAAGAAAGGGGAAATCTAAACTGCCCCCAAAGGAATAGATAGCCCCCAAACATACAGTATGTTGTCAGTGAGACAAGATGAAAACACAAACGCAGGCAGAAAAATAAACTGCGCATACGATGGGGCCCACACTGACTAGACAGGACAGGAAAGGAAAGATACTGTCTGCAATCACGCAAAAAACCCTGCAAAAAGTCCAACACGTCTGATGCACAAAAAAACAATGAAGTCACATGACTTCGCCCCCACTATATCAGCACTCTGGTATATTCTGAAAGCAAAGCAAAAAGAGACCAATATAACAAGGGACAAAACAAACTGGCACAAGCAGTAACATATGGGTGGTGAATCAGCACAGCCCCAGCCAGAGCTGGCTGACCCACACAAAGCTGAGATAAACAAAACCAGATCAAATGCAAACAGAATAGCAAATGAACCACTTAGCTGAGCCATGCAGGGAAAGAGCAGGAGACATCAGACCTCAGAAGGCACAGGAAGAAAATCACCAGCAGGGATAGAGAGAGTCAGCTGTCTTAACCCCTTCACTACCAAGGGTGGTTTGCACGTTAACTCCCGGGCCAATTTTTACAATTCTGACCACTGTACCTTTATGAGGTCATAACTCTGGAACTCTTTCATGGATCCTGGTGATTCTGACATTGTTTTCTCGTGACATATTGTACTTCATGGTAGTTGTAAAATTGCATTCAAATAACTTGCGTTTATTTGTGAAAAAAACGGAAATTTGGCGAAAATTTTGAAAATTTCGCAATTTTCCAACTTTGAATTTTTATGCCCTTAAATCACAGCAATACAGCACACAAAAAACTTAATACATAACATTTCCCACATGTTTACTTTACATCAGCACAATTTTGGAACCAAAATTATTTTTTGTTAGGAAGTTATAAGGGTTAAAAATTGACCAGCGATTTCTCATTTTTGCAACACCATTTTATTTTTAGGGACCACTTCACATTTGAAGCCACTTTGAGGGGTCTATATGATAGAAAATACCCAAAAGTGACACCATTCTAAAAACTGCACCCCTTAAGGTGCTTAAAACCACATTCAAGAAGTTTATTAACCCTTTAGGTGCGTCACAGGAATTTTTTGAATATTAAAAAAAAAATGAACATTTAACTTTTTTTCACAAAAAAAATACTTCAGGTTCAATTTTCTTTATTTTACCAAGGGTAACAGGAGAAATTGGACTGCAAAAGTTATTGTGCAATTTGTCCTGAGTACGCTGATACCTGATATGTGGGGGGGAACCACTGTTTCGGCGCATGGCAGACCTCAGTAGGGAAGGAGCGCTGATTGACTATTTCAATGCAAAATTGGCTGGAATTCAGATCGGACGCCATGTCGCGTTTGGAGAGCCCCTGATGTACCTAAACAGTGGAAACCCCCCAAGTGACCCCATTTTGGAAACTAGACCCCCCAAGGAACTTATCTAGATATGTGGTGAGAACTTTGAACCGACAAGGGCTTCACAGAAGTTTATAACGTACAGCGGTACAATTAAAAAATCATATTTTTTCCACAAAAATGATCTTTTCACCCCCAATTTTTATTTTTCCAAGGGTAACAGGACCCTAAAAGTTATTGTGCAATTTGTCCTGAGTACGCTGATACCCCATATGTGGGTGTAAATGACTATTTGGGCGCATAGCAGAGCTCGGAAGGGAAGCAGCGCCATTTGACGTTTTTGGCTAGAATTGAGATCGGACACCATGTCGCGATTGGAAAACCGCTGATGTACCAAAACAGTGGAAACCCCCCACAAATGACACCATTTTGGAATCTAGACCCCCCAAGGAACTTATCTAGATGTGTGGTGAGAACTTTGAACCCCCAAGGGCTTCACAGAAGTTTATAACGTACAGCAGTACAATTAAAAAATCATATTTTTTCCACAAAAATGATCTTTTCACCCTCAATTCTTATTTTTCCAAAAGTAACAGGACCCTAAAAGATATTGTGCAATTTATCCTGAGTACGCTGATACCCCACATGTGGGTGTAAACCACTATTTGGGCGCATGGCAGAGCTCGGAAGGGAAGCAGCGCCATTTGACGTTTTTGGCTGGAATTGAGATCGGACACCATGTCGCGTTAGGAAAGCCCCTGATGTACCAAAACAGTAGAAACCCCCCACAAATGACACCATTTTGGAAACTAGACTCCCCAAGGAACTTATCTAGATGTGTGGTGAGCACTTTGAACCCCCCAGTGCTTCACTGAAGTTTATAATGTCCGGGCGTGAAAATAAAAAAATCGTATTTTTTCCACAAACATGATCTTTTAGTCCCCATTTTTTTATTTTCCCAAGGGTAACAGGAGAAATTGGACCACAAAAGTTGTTGTCCAATTTGTCCTGAGTACGCTGATACCTCATATGTGGGAGAAAACTACTGTATGGGCACACGTCGGGGCTCGGAAGGGAAGTAGTGACGTTTTGGAATGCAGACTTTGATGGATTGGTCTGCGGGTGTCATGTGCGTTTGGAGAGCCCCTGATGTACCTAAACAGTGGAAACCCCCCACAAGTGACCTCATTTTGGAAACTAGACCCCCCACGGAGCTTATCTAGATGTGTGGAGAGCACTTTGAACCCCCAAGTGCTTCACAGAAGTTTATAACGCCTGGGCGTGAAAATAAAAAAAACATTTTTTTCCGCAAAATTATATTTTTGCCCCCAATTTTTTATTTTCCTAAGGGTAACAGGAGAAATTGGACCCCAAAAGTTGTTTTGTAATTTGTCCTGAGTAGGCTGATACCCTACATGTGGGGGTAAAACACTCTTTGGGCACATGGCAGAGCTTGGAAAGGAAGGAGCACCATTTGACTTTTTCAACGCAGAATTGGCTGGAATTGAGATCAGACGCCATGTTGCCTTTGGAGAGCACCTGATGTGCCCAAACAGTGGAAACCCCCAATTATAACTCCAACCCTAACCTCAACACACCCCTAACCCTAATCTGAGCCCTAGCCCTAACCCTAGCCCTAGCCCTAACCCTAGCCCTAACCCTAGCCCTAACCCTAGCCCTAGCCCTAACCCTAGCCCTAACCCTAACCCTACCCTAACCCTAACCCTAGCGGGAAAATGGAAATAAATACATTTTCTTTTAGTTTTATTATTTTTCCCTAACTAAGGGGGTGATAACGGGGGGTTTGATTTACGATTTATGGCGGTTTTTATGTTTGGCGGCTGTCGCACGCTAAAAGACGCTTTTTATTGTAAAAATAGTTTTTGCATCACCACATATTGTGAGCTATAATTTTTCCGTATTTTGACCCACCGAGTCATGTGAGGTCTTATTTTTTGCGGGACGAGTTGACGTTTTTATTGGTACCATTTTCGGGCACGTGACATTTTTTGATCGCTTTTTATTCCGATTTTTGGGGCGCAGAATGAACAAAAACCAGCGTTTCATGAATTTCTTTTGGGGGGGTGCGTTTACACCGTTCCGCGTGTGGTAAAATTGATAACGCGTTTTTATTCTTCGGGTCAGTACGGTTACAGCGATACCTCATTTAGGTCGTTTTTTTATGTTTTGTCGGTTTTTTGCAATGAAAACAATTTTATATAAAAAATAATTATTTTTGTATCGCTTTATTCTGCGAGCTATAACTTTTTTATTTTTTTGCGGATGATGCTGTATGGTGGCTCGTTTTTTGCGGGACAAGATGACGTTTTCAGCGGTACCATGCATATTTATATGCGTCTTTTTGATCGCGCGTTATTGCACTTTTTGTTCGGTGGTATGATAATAAATCATTATTTTTTGCTTCGTTTTTTTATTTTTATTTTTTAAGGGGTTCGCTAAAGGGGTTAACTAATGGGACAGTTTTATAGGGCAGGTCATTACGGATGCGGCGATACCAAATATGTGTACTTTTATTGTTTTTGTTTTTTTTTATTTTGAAAAAATGGATTTATTGGGGAATATTTTTTTTTTTTTTTACTAATTTATTTAGCGATTTTTTTTTAAATTATTTTTAACACTTTTTTTTTTTTTTTTACTTTATTACCTTGTCCCAGGTGGGACATCACTGTCCTGTGACAGATCGCTGATCTGTCACATCACAGATCACTGTGACAGATCAGCGATCTGACACAGGCACTGCTGAAGGCTTCCTCATGCCTGCGCTTTGCAGGCACTGAGGAAGCCAGCTTCCTCAGGCCCCCGAAGGCCCCCGTCGCCATCTTGGATTCGGGGGCCTGGAGGAAAGGAGCCCCCCGCAGCAGCGCTGCACATTGCGCTGCCGTGGGGGGCTCAGGGAAGCACGGAGGGAGCCCCCTCCCTGCCGATGCTTCCCTTTAACCCCCGGTACACCGCAATCGCGTTTGATCGCGGTGTGCAAGGGGTTAACGTGTCGGGGGCGGTCCGTGACCGCCCCTGACACATTGTGCCGGGTGTCAGCTATGATAATTAGCTGACACTCGGCCGCGATCAGCGGCGCTCACCACGTGGGCGCCGCTGATCGCGATGACGTAATATTCCGTCCATGGTAATTAGGTCCATGGTCACATGGACGGAATATTACGTCAATTGTAGGTAAGGGGTTAAATCCCAATCAGAAACCCCAGATCTCCAATCGTCCTCCTCATCATCAGGTGGCAAGCCTCTGTCAATCAGATCAGCTCCACTACCTCCAGTAACCACCAGAGGGAGCCCAGAAAGAGAACTCGGAACCCCTCTGTCTGACTAGCTCCACTACCTTCAGTAAAGCCAGAGAGAGAATTCACAACAAGCCGGACTGGACCGCGACACCCACAGGACCACGCCCCCCCAGTGAGTATAATATAACTTGTTTTTCTTATCTTTCAGGTTACATCGGGGGCTTATCTACAGCATTACAGAATGCTGTAGATAAGCCCCTGATGGTGCCAGCAGCTGATACGGATAAAAATAGGTGACAGATTCCCTTTAACTGTTATAGTAGAGCATCGACTGTAAGACACAGGCAGCTCCTGCACATCTACTGTGCGCCCCCATAACTGGGATGTACAATTACGGTGGTTTGCATTAAAGGGCATCTTTGGTTAAAATACACTGATCCATGGACTTTGGTCCGACCATTAGAAATTGCACTGATCGGAAGATTTGGGAAGTGTTAATAATAGTAATAATAATAATAATAATTCTATTTCTATAGCTCCAACATATTCCGCAGCACTTTACATTTTAGAGGGGACTTATACAGACAATAGACATTACAGCATACCAATAAACACATTGATCAAAACAGATACCAAGAGGAATGAGGGCCCTGCTTGCAAGCTTACAATCTATAAGGAAAAAGGGGAGCCACAAAAGGTGGATGGTAACAATTGCTTTTATTGTTCGGACAAGCCATAGTGTAAGAATCGGGTGTTCCTGTGATGCTGCATGAGCCAGTTAACAGTCTAAATATGTAACAGTACAGACACAGAGGGCTATTAAATAATTTAGTAACATAGTTATTAAGGTTGAAGGAAGACTTTAAAGGGAATCTGTCACCCTTTTTTTTGCCTTTCAGCTGTCGGCATTGACATCAGGGGCTTATCTGCAGCATTCTGTAATGCTGTAGATAAGCCTCCGATGTAACCTGAAAGATAAGAAAAAGAGTTAGATTATACTCACTGGGGTGGGTGGTCCGGTCCGATGGGTGTTGCGGTCCGGCGCCTCCCTTCTTCATGCGATGACGTCCTCTTCTTCCCGTCCTGTAATGGCTCTGGTGCAAGCGCACTGCTCTGCCCTGTTGAGAGCAGAGCAGATTCCTGCAGTACACAGGCGTCGGGAGAGGTCGGCCGCCTGCGCACTGCACAATTCTGCCCTGCCCTCAACAGGGCAGAGAAGTGCGCCTGCGCTGGAGCCATTACAGGACGGGAAAGAAGAGGACATCACCGCATGAAGAAGGGAGGCGCCGGACCGGACCACAACACCCATCGGACCGGACCGC
Organism: Dendrobates tinctorius; assembly: GCF_039654945.1. NCBI lineage: Eukaryota > Metazoa > Chordata > Amphibia > Anura > Dendrobatidae > Dendrobates > Dendrobates tinctorius. Next base: position 8,805,858 of record NW_027361751.1, read on the forward strand.
CCACCTTGGTGAGTATGATATAACGTGTTTTTCTTCTTTTTCAGGTTACATCGGAGGCTTATCTACAGCATTACAGAATGCTGTAGATAAGCCCCTGATGTCAATGCCGGCAGCTGAAAGGCCAAAAAAAGGGTGACAGATTCCCTTTAAGTCCATCTAGTTCAACCCATATCCTATCCCTACCTGCCCTACCATGTTGATCCAGAGGAAGGCAAAAAAAACCCATGTGGCAAACAGTAAGCTTCACATTGGGGAAAAAAATTCCTTCCTGACTCCTCATATGGCAATCAGACTAGCTCCCTGGATCAACGCAATAACAAGGAAACTAGTGTATATAACCTGTAATATTATACTTTTCAAGAAAGGCATCCAGGCCCCTCTTAAATTTTAGTAGGGAATCATTCATTACAACATCATATAGCAGAGAGTTCCATAGTCTCACTGCTCTTACAGTAAAGAATCCGCATCTGTGAGTATGCTTAAACCTTCTTTCCTCCAGACGTAGAGGGTGCCCCCTTGTCCCTGTCACAGGTCTAAGGCCGGGGTCACACTAGCGTTTAAATCGGACGAATGCAATGCGATAAAAAATCGCATTGCATTCGTCCCAATGTTATTCTATGGGGCTGCTCCCATCATGCGATTTTTGATCGGATCCGATCCTCGGACTGAGACAATCGCAGCATGCTGCGATTGTCACCGATTTTCGGATCGGATTCGACAATACAAGTCTATGGGGGCGAGAAAAAATGGGACTAAAAGCGGACTAGATGTGAGACTTGCGATAAAATCGCACCCGGTGTCCTTTAGCAAAAGCCGGCAATTCTTCCAATACAGTAAAATCACACTGACCGGTTAAATAAAGAATGAATAGATCTAGACACACACACATATATATATATATTTTATACATGTCATAGAGACACATTAATATATATATTACAAATTCATACAGTTCATCATAGCAGAATAGCAGCAGAAACATTTGCCGGCTTTTGTATAATCATTCTCCTGCCCGACATGAAATGACACATGGTTTACATATAGTTAACCATTTCATTTCATGTTTTTTTTGTTATGTCTATCACTATTAATTAGATGAGGGTTTGTGGGTAAAATTTTGGACTTGTAGGGGTTAATTTAAGGGGTTAATTTGTTGTATGAAATTACGTGGACTCCCTGCAGCCTCAGTGACGTCAGCAGGAGTCCCTGCAATTTAATACAACGAATTAACCCCTTAAATTAACCCCTACAAGTCCAAAATTTTACCCACAAACCCTCATCTAATTAATAGCGATAGACATAACAAAAAAAAACATGAAATGAAATGGTTAACTATATGTAAACCATGTGTCATTTCATGTCGGGCAGGAGAATAATTATACAAAAGCCGGCAAATGTTTCTGCGGCTATTCTGCTATGATGAACTGTATGAATTTGTAATATATATATTAATGTGTCTCTATGACATGTATAATATATATATATTTATATATATATATATATATATATGTGTCTATATCTATTCATTCTTTGTGTGGGGAAACCTGTCATTGGGCTCCATTATATGTCCATTTAGCTACCCTGCGAGAAAATCTCGCCAGACAGATGTCAAACGGATCCTTACATGCGTTTAAAATCGCATCAATTAAGAAAAATCGCATCAAAAACGGATCAATGGTTAAGATACCTTTGTGCGATTTCGGACCTTTAAAATGGGACCCTTTTTTTAATGGTTGTGTGTGACTCCAGCCTAAGAGTAAAAAGATCATTAGAAAGGTCTTTGTACTGTCCCCGCATATATTTTTATACATTGTAATAATATCACCCCTAAGCCTTCAATTCTCCAAACTAAATAACCCCAAGTGTAATAACCTGTCTTGGTATTGCAGACCCCCTAGTTCCATAATAACCTTGGTCACTCTTCTCTGAACCAGCTCCAGTTCAGCTATGTCTTTCTTATACACCGGAGACCAGAACTGTACACAGTATTTTAAGTGCGGTCGCACTAGTGACTTATATAGAGGTAAAATTATGTTCTCCTCATGAGCATCTATGCCTCTTTCAATGCATCCCATTATTTTATTTGCCTTTGCAGCAGCTGCCTCACACTGGCCATTAAATGTGAGTTTGTCGTCCACCAATACACCCAAGTCTTTTTCAGTGACAGTTTTGAGCAGTGTTTTACAATTAAGCACATAATTATACATCTTGTTTGTTCTACCCAAGTGCATGACCTTACATTTATCCCCATTAAAGCTCATTTGCCATTTATCAGCCCAAGTTTCTAGTTTACATAAATCCTCCTGTATAGTAACATATGTCACGAAGTGAGTGGCCCTGCATGATGCGACCCGACTATCGGTCGGTCACAAAACCAACAAAGACAAACAAGGGGACATCGGGGACACAATTACAACGGTGGGCCCTGCAATAGGGAACGGGGAAAGGGACACCTCTTGCACTCTCCTGAGGCTGTGTCCTGGACTATCCTGACCTCCCTATACAGCTTCTTTCTAACTGTCTCCGACCAGGATACCTTAGCCCTCACTTGCCCTCCACCAGGAAGGTGGGAGTGGTCCCCACCAGCACCAGCAGACAAACTAAACATGTAGTAACACCAGTGGCCATCGGGGGGAAAAACCCACCAGCAGACTAACTAAACTTGTAGTAACACCAGCAGCCACCAGGGGCAAAAACCCACCAGCAGACTAACTAAACTTGTAGTAACATCAGCGGCCACTGGGGGGAAAAACTAATATTAACCCCTGATGGGCTGAAAGGAAAAAAAAGTTTATATAAGAGAATCCAGAATCTGACACAGATCCAAAAATTGATCGTGACAACATAGTTATTAAGGTTGAAGGAAGACTTTCAGTCCATCTAGTTCAACCCAAATGTATAAAGCATGTGAGAATATGATGCGAGGAACCTGGTTATGGTGAAAATTTTGAATGGGCCACACAGGGATATTTAGGTTAAAGTATTGAGGCGGTAGGTCAGTCTGAACAAATGCATTTTTAGGGCACGTTTACAACTGTGGGGATTGGGGATTAATCGTATTAACCTGGGTAATGGATTTCAAAGAATTGGCGCAGCACGTGAAAAAGTCTTGGAGACGGGAGTGGGAGGTTCTTATTATTTGGGATGTTAACCTCAAGTCATTAGCAGAACGGAGGGCACGGTTAGTGTGGTAAGCTGAGACGAGGGAGGAGATGTAGGGTGTTGCTGAGCCATGGAGTGCTTTGTGGGTGAGGGTAATAAGTTTATACTGCATTCTGGAGTGGATGGGTAACCAGTGTAAGGACTGGCACAAGGTAGAGACATCGGTAACGATTGGTGAGGAATATGATCCTGGCTCCAGAATTCAGGACAGATTGGAGAGGGGAGAGTTTAGTAAGAGGGAGACTGATTAGTAGAGAGTTACAATAGTCCAAACGAGAATGAATAAGAGAAACAGCACAAGTTTTTGCAGAGTCAAAAGTAAGAAAAGGTTGAATTTTAGAAATGTGTTTGAGGTGCAGATAACGAGCGAGCCAGTAATCGGTTGTGGGGGGTGAATGAAAGCTCAGAATCAAGTATGACCCCAAGACAGCGGGCATGTTGCTGGGGAGTAATGGTGGAACCACACGCAGAAATGGCAATGTTGGGCATAGGTAGGTTAGTAGAGGGAGGAAACACGAGGAGTTCAGTTTTTGACAGGTTCAGTTTCAGATAGAGGGAGGACATGATGTAAGAGACAGTGGTAAGACAATCACTGGTGTTTTCCAAAAAGGCAGGCGTGATAGGCGTGATATCAGGAGAAGAAGTGTATAATTGGGTGTCATCAGCATAGAGATGCTACTGGAACCCAAATCTACTGATTGCTTGACCAATAGGGGCAGTATACGAAGAGAAGAGGAGGGGGCCTAGAACCGATCCTTGAGGAACCCCAACAGTAAGGGGAAGATGAGAGGAGGAGGAGCCAGCAAAAGATACAGTGAAGGAACGGTCAGAGAGATAGGAGGAGAACCAGGAGAGAACACCTTCCTTGTGTAACAACCCTGCTGGCATCACTGCATGGCCACCCATCCCCCGCACACCAACTTACTCACTGCTCCAGGTCATGCTGTGATTTCTGTCTGTTGCCAGCTCCATGCTCTGTGCCTCTTTCTTCCTGTCTTCCTGTCTGCTCTCTGCATGCTTCCTGGCTGTGTGCATAGGGGGGCGGCGCTGGCACTCTCTGGTTCTTATGGAATCAGTGTGCACCTGCCTAATGTGCTCCTAGCCAATCTTCAAGAGGTCTCTGGTATTTAGGGCAGCTCCACCCAGTGGAACTAGCCTGTGCAATGTGTTAACTCAGTTAGTGTCTAGCTACGGAGTCGCCAGGTCCTGTCCTGTGTTTCACCTTCTCTGAAGGCTTGATTCCTAGCTTTGCCTTGTACCTCTCCATCCGCCCTGCAGGAGGCAGAATATCCTGGTCTCTGTGCTATTGCTCCTGACCTTGTCTCATACCTACCCTCTCTGCCCACCAGGAGGCAGTATATCCTTGTCCCTGTGTCTTTGTTCCTGTACCTTGCCTCGTACAATTACCTTGCGTGAACTCAGTCCTACCTCTGTCTCTTGGTCTCCTTGTCTGTGGCTACTTTCCCTGCTGTGTCTATCCTTGTGTTCTCTCCATCTGCCTGTGCTCCGTACTCTTGCGGCTCTGCTTATGCTCCGCACTCTTGCAGCACTGCCTGCTCAGTACTCTTGTGACTCTGCCTGTGCTCTGTACTCTTGCAGCTCTGCTTATGCTCTGCAGTGTTGCGGCATTGCCTGGTCAGTACTCTTGTGACTCTACCTGTGCTCCGTACTCTTTCAGATCTGCTTATGCTCCGCACTCTTGCGGCTCTGCCTGCTCAGTACTCTTGTGACTCTGCCTGTGCTCCATACTCTTGCGGCACTGCTTATGCTCTGCACTCTTGTGGCTCAGCCTGCTCAGTACTCTTGTGACTCTGCCTGTGCGCCGCACTCTTGTGGTTCTGCCTGCTCCGTACTCCCGCGGTTCTGCCTGTGTCCCGCTTCCTCTTGCTGCAAACTGCAGCTCCTCTCTGCAGTCTTGTGGTTCACCTCCTGTGTGAACAGGTCTCTACCTGTTGCTTCATACACCATTCCTTCCTGCTAGTACCAGTACCTGCACCTGCTGTGTGAACAGGTCTCTACTTGTTCCTTCATACACCATTCCGTCCTGCCAGTACCAGTACCTGCACCTGCTGTGTGAACAGGACTCTACCTATTCCATACACCACTCCTGCCTGCCCTGTGTCTCAGCCATGCCTGCCTGCCCTGTGTCTCAGCCATGACTGCCTGCCCTGTGTCTCAGTCATGCCTGCCTGCCTACTCGTCCGAGTATCAGCCGTCCTCTTCTGCCAGTCGTGCCTGTCGCCCGCACCTGTCCTAGTGTTCCTGTTCCCCAGTGGGATCAGCAGTCACAGCCAGACACTACCCTGGAGTATGAAAATGAGGATGAGTGACCTCATGGAGATCAACATCCAACACTGCGGAGACACCATCACATGTTTCTCAACGCAGTGATTCTAGAGCAATGCCCCCATCCCTTATGGGAAATATGCAAAAACATGTAAATCAATCAGCCGCGGAGACACCATCACATGTTTCTCAACGCAAGCAATGACTAGCCAGGTCTTTCACCGGGAAGGAATAACCACGGGAAGGGCAGTCTCCAATGAAGGAAACCACCTATGCCAAAACATGGTATCCATCCACAGACAGCTGTTTCGGGGTATTGCCCCTCATCAGTGTGGAGTAGGAAACTGGCTAGTAGGAGCAATGCCTAGTAAAAGACTATGAAAATGAGGATGAGGGACCTCATGGAGATCAACATCCAACACTGCGGAGACACCATCACATGTTTCTCAACGCAGTGATTCTAGAGCAATGCCCCCATCCCTTATGGGAAATATGCAAAAACTACCCTGGAGTGGCACCTGGCAGCTGCCTGCCGCACAAGCCTGACCTCACCATCAGAGGCTCCAGTAAAAACCAAGGCAGCTGTCTCCCTTCCAGGATAGTCTGGCTTGTGGCACAGTGGGGCCACAACCCCCTGGCTCACGCCCACCAGTCAGGGCATGAGTGTGACACCTTGAGGCCGATGGAGCAGAGCATAGTGAGGAGGAGCTGATGATCCACAGTGTTGAATGCTGCAGAGAGATCCAAGAGAATTATCATGGAGTAGTGACCATTAGATTTAGCTGTTAGAAGATCATTAGAGGCTTTAGTGAGGGCAGTTTCAGTATAGTGTAAAGAGCGGAAACCGAATTGTAGAAGGTCGAGAAGAGAGTTATCTGAGAGATAGCGGATAAGTCAGGCATGGACCAGGCGTTCCAGGAGTTTAGAGATGAAGGGAAGATTAGAGACAGGTCTATAGTTAGCAGCACAGTTTTGGTCGAGGTATGTTTTTTTAAGTAATGGCTGTAAGATGGCATGCTTAAATGAGGAAAGAAAGATACCGGAAGAGAGAGAAAGGTTGAATATTTTTGTTAGGTGAGTGGTGACAGCAGGGGAAAGGGACTGAAGGAGATGTGATGGAATGGGGTCACTGGTGCAAGTAGTAGGGCGAGAAGATGCAAGGAGCCAGATTACTTCTTCTTCTGTTACTGGTTCAAAATCAGAGAGTGAGCTAGATGCAGTGGGGGAGGGAGGACAGTGCATGTGGTATGAGGTGATTGTGAGATAATTTCCTGTCGGATATGGTCAATTTTTTCTTTGAAATAATTGGCCAGATCGTCAGCGTGGAGATCCGTTGTTGTGACCTGCACTCTTGGGTTGAGTAGGGAATGAAAAGTGTCAAAGAGATATTTTGGGTTATTGGATAGTGAGGTGATGAGGGTGTTGAAATAGGTTTGTTTTCAGAGGTGATGGGCAGTGTTGTATGTTTTAAGCATAAACTTATAATGGATGAAATCTTCGGGTAGATTGGATTTTCCCCACAGACGTTCGGCACACCTGGAGCACCGCTGTTGGAAGTGTATTTGCACGTTTGCCAAGGTTGTCAGCGTCTGTGCCTAGTTGTTCTATGTATAGGTGGTGCAGTTTCATCCAGGGCACTTTGAAGTGTTTCATTGTAATGCTTCAGTGCAGAATCAGGACATGAGAGGGAGGAGATAGGGGCCAATGATGACTGCAAGTTCTTCATAAGATTCTGGGTATTAATGGCCTGTATGTTTCTAAAAGTGTGGAAAGTGGGGGTGACCTGGGCGGGATGGCAGTTCTTGATAGAGAATGACAGAAGGTTGTGGTCAGAGAGCGGGAGAGGGGAGTTTGTGAAATCATCCACTGAGCCAAGCCTGGAGAAGACCAAGTCAAGGGAGTTTCCATCTTCATGCGTGGGGGAGTTAGTATGCTGTGAGAGGCCGAAAGAGGAGATTAGAGATAAAAGGTGAGAAGCAGATGGTGAGAGGGGAAGAGCAGTGGGGATGTTGAAGTCTCCCATGATGAGGGTGGGGATATCACAGGAGAGATAGTGTGGAAGCCAGGTGGCAAAGTGATCCAGGAACTGTGGGAGGGGCCCGGAGGACGATACACCACCGCCACTCACATGGAGAAGGGGATGTAGAGTCTGACAGCATGGACCTCAAAAGAAGGGAAGACAAGTGAGGGTACTTGAGGGATAACCTGAAAGGTACATTTGGGTGATAGGAGCAGACCAATGCTTCCACCTGCTCTGTTGCCCAATCTTGGGGTATGTGAGAAGTGTAGTCCACCAAATGAAAAAGCACCAGCAGCGGTGGTGTCTGGCTGCTGGATCCAGGTTTCAGTAAGAGCCAGAAGGTTAAGAGAATCAGAAAGGAAGAAGTCATGGATGAAGGAGAGTGTATTACACACTGAGCGAGAATTCCAAAGGATACAATTAAAAGAGATATAAGGCATGCAGAGAATATTAATAAGATTAGAGGGGTTTGAGTGTAGCAGTTGAGGGGTTCGATTTACTAAGACATGGGGCAGGGGTTGGGAGAGATGTCTCCTGTGACTAGGAGAAAGAGGATAGAAAGAGTGAACAGATGGTTAAGTGATTTGCGAGAGCGTCTTGTGTGTTGGATGGTACGAATGAATGGATCTGTGCTGTTTAGCAATGTGAAAAGAGCGTGAGTGCAATACATAGGAGAGGAAAGAACAGAGGGGCCTATATGGATGGAGTGGAAAGAGTTAATGCAAGGATGGTGGATGTGAGTGAATGCAGCAGCCAGGATATAAATTATATGTCACGCCGCCTGTCACGCCGCGCTCACCTGGGGGCGGGACCTCGGTCCCGACGTCATCTCTTCCGGAGCTGCGGCCGCTCCGGGGGTCTCGCCGGGTGCGCACGTGCACCTCTCGTACTTAGGTTCATGTTTTCTCCATGTTCTGCGTGCGCACGCGTGCTCTTCTCAGCTTTGTCTCCAGGTCCGTCCTCTCTATGGTATTGGAGGACTTGACCCGGAAGCCCTAGTGATCATGTGCTATATCAGGCTACCTCTTCCTATGGGAGGTGCCTGATTATTGTTGTACTTCCTGGCTTGGTCTGCCGTGCCCCTGCCTGGCTGTGCGCTGTATTCGGGTCCTCTGTCTTGTCCTCTGTTGTGCTTCTTGGCACACGCTCTGAACCTGTACTCTGCCTTGTACTCTATTGTGCCTCTTGGCACAAGCTCTGAACCTGCACTCTGCCTTATACTCAGTTGTGCCTCCTGGCACACACTCTGATCCTGTGATCTGCCTTATACTCAGTTGTGCCTCCTGGCACACACTCTGATCCTGTGCTCTGTCTTATACTCAGTTGTGCCTCCTGGCACACACTCTGATCCTGTGCTCTGTCTTATACTCAGTTGTGCCTCCTGGCACACACTCTGTTCCTGTACTCTGTTACACCTCCTGGCACACCTGCTTGCCTAACTCAGTACTCTGACGTGCTCCTTTGCACGCCTCCTGCTTTGCTCATACCCGGACGTACTAGTCGCTGCATGCCATACATGCTCTCGTGTACCCTTCTTGCACTATCCTGTATCTAGCGCACTCCCGTGTACATGCCTTGTGTTCCCGAGTACATCCTGTACTGTCCTGTACACCACTTGTCCCTGTGTCCACGCTTAAACACGTTCCTGCAGACACACTCATTCGTGTCTCCTGTGAGCCGGCCACCTGGTGCCAGCAGTCGTGGTACCTTACCCCCTTGGGCTTGCTCCTGACACTCCCTGTATTGGGGGTGGTCCTCACTATGTCAGGTCGCCCTGGAAGGGTTGGTGCCACGACCCAGAGGGTCCACTCCAGGAGTCGTCACAGTATAATCAGGCCATGGACCCCGCTGGTACCACTGCCTCCGCCCAAAAGGAACTGGTGTTCCTACGGAAGAGTCAGACTAGGATCGTGTCCTCTCTGAAATCTATGGAGTCCCGTTTATCGGCCATTCAGTCCTCTAATCAAACTAGGATTTTGGCCTTTTTGAAATCTATGGAGTCCTGTTTGTTGGCCATTCAGTCCTCTGACCCTGGGAATGCTTCCCAGTTGGCAAGCCTCCAACAAGAACTCACGCCGCAGCGAGACACCCAGGCCCATATCCTCAACTATATGGCGTCGGTAGATAATCGGCTCCTTTCCATTCAATCCGTTTCTGCTCAGTCCTCGGCCCCGCACCCGCTGCCGCGCTTATGCAATCCACCCCGATATAGTGGTGACCCTAAGTTTTGTCAAGGATTTTTGAACTAATGCCGGTTACATTTTGAGCTTTTGCCACAGCACTATCCCACTGAGCGCGCCAAAATTGCCTTTATTGTTTCCCACTTAGAGGGGGAGGCGTTAGCATGGGTGAATCCCCTCTGGGAATGTAACGATACACTCGTCTCTCAGCTTTCCACCTTTTTCGACACCTTCCACAAGGTGTTCGATGAACCGGGCCGTCTGGCTTCCACCACCGAGTCCCTCTTTAACCTCCATCAGGGTACCCTATCGGTGGGACAGTATGCCATCCGGTTTCATACCCTGTCCTCCGAACTCGGTTGGAACAACGAGGCCCTCGTAGGGGTCTTTTGGCATGGTCTGTCCGGTCGGATCAAAGATGAACTGGCAGGCCGGGATACTCCCACCTCTTTAGAGGATCTGATCTCTCTGGCGACACGCATAGACCTGCGGTTCCAGGAGCGTGCCCGTGAATCAGCCAGAGAGAGAAGGCCTTCCCGCCTCCCGTCGACTACCCGCAGACCTCTCTACTCGTGCCCCGTGCCTCCTGTGACCTCCATTTCAGAGCCTATGGAGGTGGACCATGGCAAGTCGGTCGAACAGCGTCGCGCGAGGAGAGGCTTACTCTTGGTCTCTGCCTTTACTGTGGGAGTTCCTCTCATCTCCTTCGTTCTTGTCCCAAGAAGCCGGGAAACTTCTCTGCCTAGGATTGTTGGGAGAGGCCTCCCTAGGTGTACGTGACTCCTCTCCCTCCCTGGTCGTGTCCATGTTACTGAAACTTGGTACCAAGCGTTATTCAGAGGAGGCTTTTCTGGATTCTGGCGCGGATGGGAATTTTATCACACTCGAGGCGGTTAAAAAATACCTGATTCCTGTGAGATCCCTGGAGACTCCTTGGTCGATAGCTTCGGTCAATGGTACATCCTTGCAGGAGAGCGTTACCCAGGCCACCGAAAAGATCGAGCTGCAGATTGGAGCCCTGCACCGGGAGAAGATCAACCTTCCATGTCATGTCTACCATGTCTCACACGCTCCTTCTAGGTCTCCCTTGGCTACGTACTCATGAGCCAACCCTGGACTGGCGGTCGGGCGATATACTCCGCTGGGAACCGATCTGTCAGGAGAAGTGCCTGTTGCCCATCCATCCAATGAAATCTGCCTGTCCGTCCTCGGCACCTACGGGTTTGCCGTCGGCTTACTGGTCCTTTGCAGACGTCTTCGACAAGAAAGAGGCCAAGACTCTGCACCTCCATCGGCCATACGACTGTCCGATTGATCTCGTTCCTGGTTCTACGCCACCCAGGGGTAGAATATATCCACTATCCCCTGCTGAAACCCAAGCGATGTCTGAGTATATCCAGGAGAACCTTGCTAGAGGTTTTATCCGTAAGTCCTCCTCACCCACAGGAGCGGGATTTTTCTTTGTCAAAAAGAAGGACGGCTCCCTCCGTCCCTGCATAGACTACCGAGGGCTGAATGATATCACGGTCAAGAACAAGTACCCATTACCATTGATCCCGGAGCTCTTTGACCGGCTTAGTGGAGCTCGAATTTTCACCAAACTGGATCTTCGTGGGGCCTACAACTTGATCCGCATTCGTTCCGGTGATGAGTGGAAGACCGCCTTTAACACCCGAGACGATCACTACGAGTACTTGGTCATGCCCTTCGGCCTCTGCAATGCAATGACGTCTTCCGAGACATGCTGTGCTCCTGTGTGGTAGTCTATTTGGATGACATCCTCATTTTTACTCCAGACCTCTCCGCCCACATAAAGAACGTGCGTCAAGTCCTCCAGCGCCTGAGGGAGAACAGCCTTTATGCCAAGCTCGAGAAATGTGCCTTCGAGCAAATGTCCCTACCATTCTTGGGGTACATTATCTCAGACTCTGGTCTACGCATGGATCCGGCGAAGGTGTCCGCCGTCCTCGATTGGCCTCAGCCCCATCGGGTGAAGGCAATCCAACGCTTCCTTGGTTTTGCGAACTACTACCGACAATTTGTTCCCCATTTCTCCTCGTTGGTTTGCCCCATCTCGTCTCTTATCCGCAAAGGAGCTAACCCAAAGGCTTGGCCCTGTGAGGCTGAAGAGGCCTTCCAGTCGTTGAAACAAGCCTTTGCCTTTGCTCCGGCGCTTCATCGACCTGAGGTTAGTAGACCTTTCACTCTCGAGGTGGACGCATCCTCTACCGGGGCTGGCGCAGTCCTTCTGCAGAAATCTTCTTCTGGACGTTTTGTCACCTGTGGTTTCTTTTCTAAAGTATTTTCCTCCACTGAGCAGAACTACTCCATTGGCGACAATGAGCTATTGGCCATTAAATTGGCCTTGGAGGAGTGGAGGTACTTGCTGGAAGGTGCCATACATCCGTTCAAGATCTTCACGGACCATGAGAACCTGGCGTACATCCAGTCCGCACAGATGCTCAATCCTCGGCAAGCCAGGTGGTCCCTATTCTTCGCCCGCTTTGACTTTGAACTACATTTTCGGCCCTGCGATAAAAACATTAGAGTGGATGCGTTGTCAAGATCATTCCTGTCATCAGACGCAGAAGAAGAACCCTCTCATATCATTGACCCGTCCAAAGTAATTACCATGGCTCCTATCAAGTTAACCACGTTACCTCCGGGAAGAACCTTTGTGGCTGAGAATAACTGAAAACGAGTGTTAAACTGGGGACATTCGTCCAAGATTGCCGGTCACGTTGGTGTCAAAAAGACTTTGGGCTTAATCTCTCGCTATTATTGGTGGTCTTCTCTCTCCCAGGACGTTAAAGACTTTGTGGTATCTTGCCCTTCCTGTGCCCAGAACAAGATTCCCAGACAACCACCCTCCGGTCTTCTGCTCCCACTTCCCGTTCCTTCGGCTCCATGGCAGCACATAGCCATGGATTTCATTACTGATATGCCTCGTTCTTCCGGTTGTACTGTGGTCTTAGTGGTTGTAGACCGATTCTCAAAGATGGCCCTCTTCATTCCTCTTCCCGGACTACCCTCTGCTCCTGACTTGGCGACGATCTTCATTTCTCATATCTTCAGGATTCACGGATTCTCCTGGCACATCGTGTCGGACAGAGGGGTCCAATTCACCTCCCGGTTCTGGAGAGCTCTATGCGGACTCATGAAGGTGTCATTGGATTTCTCTTCCGCCTATCACCCCCAAACCAATGGGCAGGGGGAACGTACCAACCAGATCCTTACATCCTACCTCCGGCACTTTTCAAATGCTCATCAGAATGACTGGGTCAGTCTACTTCCTTGGGCTGAGTTCGCCAACAATAATCACTCCAGTGAAACTTCCACCAAGTCTCCTTTCTTCATCGTCTTTGGACAGCATCCCAGTGTGCCTCTACCGGTACTTCCTGTCTCGGGGGTACCTGCTGCCGATTCTCTGTCTGTGGAGTTCTCCAGGGTATGGCAGGAGACCAAAACCACTCTCGAGAAAGCATGGGACATAATTAAATTACACGCTGACAAGCGGCGCCTGGACGTTCCTCCATATTTCCCTGGTGACAAGGTGTGGCTTTCCACCAAATACATCCGACTTAAGGTACCATCTTACAAACTGGGTCCCCGTTACATTGGTCCTTTTGAGGTCCTCAGGCGTATTAATGATCTTACATACAAACTGAAGCTACCTCCTTCGCTCCGTATTCCCAGTTCCTTCCATGTGTCTCTCCTTAAACCTGTGGTACTTAACCGATTTCATTCTTCTCCAGTCCACACACCCCAGCCTGTTGGCATGGGGGATGAGTTTGAGGTGAATGACATTTTGGCCATGAAGAAGGTAAGAGGGAGAACCATGTTCTTGATCGATTGGAAGGGTTTTGGCCCTGAGGAAAGGTCATGGGAACCCAGGGAGAATATCCACGCACCCCAGATTTTGTCTAAGTTCGTCTCCCGCTTTAGAAAGAGGGGGCGTAAAGGGGGTACTGTCACGCTGCCTGTCACGCCGCGCTCACCTGGGGGCGGGACCTCGGTCCCGACATCATCTCTTCCGGAGCTGCTGCCGCTCCGGGGGTCCCGCCAGGTGCGCACGCGCACCTCTCGTGCTTAGGTTCATGTTTTCTCCATGTTCTGTTTGCGCACGCACTCTCTTCTCAGCTCTTTCTCCAGGTCCGTCCTCTCTATGGTATTGGAGGACTTGACCCGTAAGCCCTAGTGATCATGTGCTATATCAGGCTAACTCTTCCTATCGGAGGTACCTGATTATTGTTGTACTTCCTGGCTTGATCTGCCGTGCCCCTGCCTGGCTGTGTGCTGTATTCGGGTCCTCTGTCATGCCTCTTGGCACATGCTCTGAACCTGTACTCTGCCTTGTACTCTATTGTGCCTCTTGGCACACGCTCTGAACCTGTACTCTGCCTTGTACTCTATTGTGCCTCTTGGCACACGCTCTGAACCTGTACTCTGCCTTGTACTCTATTGTGCCTCTTGGCACACGTTCTGAACCTGCACTCTGCCTTATACTCAGTTGTGCCTCCTGGCACACACTCTGATCCTGTGCTCTGTCTTATACTCAGTTGTGCCTCCTGGCACACACTCTGATCCTGTGCTCTGTCTTATACTCAGTTGTGCCTCCTGACACACACTCTGATCCTGTGCTCTGTCTTATAGTCAGTTGTGCCTCCTGGCATACACTCTGTTCCTGTACTCTGTTACACCTCCTGGTACACGTGCTGCCTAACTCAGCACTCTGACATGCTCCTTTGCACGCGTCCTGCTTTTCTCATACCCGGACGTACTAGTCGCTGCATGCCATACGTGCTCTCGAGTACCCGTCTTGCACTATTCTGTATCTAGCGCACTCCCGTGTACACACCTTGTGTTCCTGAGTACATCCTGTACCGTCCTGTACACCATGTGTCCCTGTGTCCACGCTTCAACATGTTCCTGCAGACACACTCATTCGTGTCTCCTGTGAGCCGGCCACCTGGTGCCAGCAGTCGTGGTACATTACCCCCCTTGGGCTTGCCCCTGACACTCCCTGTGGTCCTCACTAGGTCAGCTCGCCCTGGGAGGGTTGGTCCCACGACCCAGAGGGTCCACTCCAGGAGTCGTCACATTATACAAATGCATATGGTATATATTTGTTGCAATCCAAATGTACAGGGAATAAATTTATTTGTCTTACCTGTCTCCTGGCCTGTCTAACTGCCATGTTATAACTGCCAGTACTTTGATCAAATGTACTTTGATTAAATGTACATAAATGCACCCCTGCATAAATGCTTCCCCAAACTATGTCTGAATATATAGGAAGCAAGTTCTAAGATCTTACTTTTTTTTTCTCACATTAGCAATCAATCAAACTAAGTTGAGACAGCAGGACACAATATATGTAGTGAATACATAAACAAGTGTCCAGGCCTACATGGAGCATAAACCACTTTGAAAAGTTACTTGACCTCATAGCATAAGGGGACAAGCAGAGTAAGTTGAAATAACTATATACCATTATATATGCAGGTAAGATGAATAACATTGGTAAGACACATGCAGGATTCAGTGCAGTAGCTTGAACTAGCTAAATACCATTATATATGCTGCTATGATAAATAACATTAGTAGGACACATGCAGGATTCAGTACAGTAGCTTGAATAAGTTAAATACTTGTATGAAGAGAATAGAGATGCGTGTTAGATTCAGCCATGTTATAACCACCAGTACTTTGATCAAATGTACTTTGATTAAATGCACATTATCCCTGACAGCACACTTCTGTCACCATTTTAAAATGGAGCAGAAAGTCTGATATCTCCATTCATTCTCTTTGGGGCTTCAAGAAAAAAACAAGCGCAGTGCTTGCAGCCACAAAGTGAATGAATGGATCACTGGTCAAATCGCACATGCCGCTCCAGTCTAATGGGGATAAAAGCTCCACATTCTGCCAGTCTGTGCAGGTCCAAGCAGTCAGATCCTCACAAATCAATAAGTTATCACTTGTCCATTAGAGAGGTGATTATTTGTTTTCACCGGAGAACCCCTGTGAGTGCATCTTGTTCTAAGTATTTAATCACTTTTCCTAATTAACATCAGAGAGAACAAATGACCGCCATACCCAACATAATCCACTATTCCAAGACCAAATATTACCACATACAAGGGAGAAATACCGCCACACTGTGACCAGACAAGATTTTGACAGCACTTAGTGATCAAATAATACCACATAAAAGTAATACACTGTGTTCCAAATTATTATGTAAATTGGATTTAAGTGTCCTAAAGATGTAATTTTTTGTTTTTCAAATAAACTCATAGATGGTATTGTGTATCAGGGCTCTTTGGATCACTGAAATCAATCTCAAACGCCTGTGATAATTAGTTTACAAGATGAGCTCAATTAAAGGAAAACTACTTAAGAACGATGTTCCACATTATTAAGCAGGGCACAGGTTTCAAGGAATTTAGGAAAGAAAAAGTATCTCTCTGCTGCTGAAACGCATCAAATAGTGCAATGCCTTGGTCAAGAGATGAAAACATTAGATATTTCCCAAAAACTTAAACGTGATCATCGTACTGTTAAGAGATTTGTGGTTGATTCTGAGCACAGACATGTTGTGCTGATAAAGGCAGAATGAGGAAGGTTTCTGCCAGGCAAGTTCATCAGATTAAGAGAGTGGCTGCTAAAAAGCCATTACAAACCAGCAAACAGATATTTAAAGCTGCTGGTGCCTCTGGAGTCCCTCAAGCCTCAAGGTGTAGGATCCTTCAAAGGCTTGCTGTGGTGCATAAACCTACTATTTGGCCACCCCTAAACAGTGTTCACAAGCAGAAATGGTTGCAGTGGGCCCAGACATACATGAAGACTAATTTTCAAACAGTCTTGTTTACTGATGAGTGTCGAGCAACCCTGGATGGTCCAGATGGATGGAGTAGTGGATGGTTGGTGGATGGCCACTATGTCCCAACAAGGCTGCGACGTCAGCAAGGAGGTGGAGGAGTCATGTTTTGGGCCAGAATCATGGGGAAACAGCTGGTAGGGCTCTTTAAGGTTCCTGAAGGTGTGAAAATGACCTCTGCAAAGTATATAGAGTTTCTGACTGACAACTTTCTTCCATGGTATAAAAAGTAGAAACATGCCTTCAGGAACAAAATCATCTTCATGCATGACAATGCACAATCTCATGCTGCAAAGAATATCTCTGAGTCATTGACTGCTATAGGCATAAAAGAAGATAAACTCATGGTGTGGCCACCATCTTCCCCTGACCTCAACCCTATGGAGAACCTTTGGAGTATCATCAAGCAAAAGATCTATGAGGGTGGGAGGCAGTTCACATCAAGACAGCAGCTCTGGGGGGCTATTCTGACTTCATGCAAAGAAATACAAGCAGAAACTCTCCAAAAACTCACAATTTCAATGGATGCAAGAATTCTGAAGGTGATATCAAAGAAGGGTTCCTATGTTAACATATAACTTGGCCTGTTAGGAATGTTTTGAAATTAAATAGCTTTTTTGTTCAGTGAATGTGACCTCCTAATGCTGCAAATTCCACAAATGAGCATTTTCAGTTCTTTAAAACATATCAAATGTTTAGAAATTCTAATGTGCCTAATAATTTGGAACAGTGCAATTTGAGTTTTTATTCATTTTGGAGATTATACTGTTATCATTGAGAGGTTTCTTCAATAAAATTTGATGTATACTCTAACGAGTGATGACTTTTATTAGACTGACTGTCATTTGTACCAACTATTTAGGAAAATCAGAGAAAAATATCATTTGCTTAATAATTTGGAACACAGTGTAAATACCACCACACTGTGACCAAACCACAAATTACCAATATATTGTGACCGAATAATTTCACATACAAGGAACAAATACCGCCACACCATGACCATACCAGATATTACCACCACATAGTGACCAAATACTACAATACTGATCATTAATAAAAAACACAATACTAACAACACTGTTATTAAGAACGGTTACGTCATACACAGGAGCTATTTATATAGTATACAGTGCATAGTGTAAGTATACAGGTAATAAAGTGACTCACCAAAGACAATATACACAAGAGCGCTGTATTTAATGTAAATGCAGGCTCGGTCTGGCCCATAGGGGAACAGGGGAATTCCCTGGTAGGCCACTGTGCAGATATGGGCCCCAAACCCCACTGTATGGTCAGGACTTGATATAATTCACTTGATTCACTCTGTACATAAAAAACAGCATCACATCATTCATTAACCAAACTACCCAGTTTATTATTACAGTATATAGAGATATAGGTAAATTTGTGAATGAGGGTAGTGTAATATTTGTATGCAGGTGAAAAGTGGACCCTCCAAGATCAATGTTACTGGTGGGCCCTTGGCAGCCCAGTCACACACTGTGTACATGTAACACAGGGATCACCAGTGACATTATACACAGGAGTCCTGTATACAGTATAGTATATAGTGTAAGTGTACAAGTAATACACTGACTTACCAGTGATGTCTGTAGTTGAAATTCATCTTCGCTTTTCTTCTTCATCTAGCAGAGACCACCATAACGTCTTCCAGCCAGGAATTGTCACTGCAGAAAATAACACACAGTTGTCAATAGCTGATCGCTTCTAGAGCACATTCCTCGACTTATACACTGTGTCAGATGGAGATAAAAGATGACATAGTGCGGCCTTACACAGTAACAGGACCTCCCTTTTGTTTGCCCCATGGAAAACAGCATTCTAAAAAGTAAACTATATTACAGCAGTAATGTTCCATAATTGGCCTCAACAGTAATTATGTCCCCAACTTGCCACCATAAACTAATAATGTAGGTTCCTCATTTTGGCCTCTATACAGTAATTAAGTCCCTCAGCCTGGCATCTTTAATAATATCCCACATCTTGGGCCCTTATGTCCCTGGTGCTGGTCTCATGTCACTTATGCAAGCTCCATGTCCCTGGTGCAGGCCCCATGTCCCTGGTAACATGCCCTTGGTCCCATTCCCTGGCCCCTTGCCCCTGCTCCCATGTCCCTGGTCCTATGCCTCTGGTCCTATGTCCCTGGCCCAATGTCCCTGGTCCATGGACCTCATGTCCCTAGCCCCCATGTCCATGGTCCATGGCCCCCATGTTCTTGGCCTTTGCCGAGGCATCATGCCATATCCACGGAAGCAAAAAAAGATTCTTCTTAACTGCTTGCGCTCCCAGTGCTGTGTGGCAGCCTCTCCCTTCAGCATGGTCATGTTAAAATGGCCTGGCAGCTGATGTCAGGGCGCCTGTCGAGGACACTTTCATGCAGGGTCAGACTAGAGCACCAGGGTCCTTGGCGAGCTCCCGAGGATGCAGAGGGGGCCCGCTGCTTTGCCTCCAAGCTGGCCCCTGCATCCCTGGTGCTGGCCTCTTTGTCCCTAGTCCTGGCCCCATGTCCCTTGTCTTGGTCCCATGTCCCTGGTCCCATGCCCCTCATCCCATGTCCTGGCCCCATGTCCTGGCTCAATGCCCATGGTCCCATGTCTCTGGTCCCATGCCCAAAACGAAAGGCTGATAAAAAATGTTCAGAGGGTTATTTCTTTTTACAGTAGGTGAAAAGGTATGTCATCCAAAAATATTAAACTTAAAGTACCATCAGCAAAGTTTGTTCTGAAGTTCATCGGTCCATATGAGATTCTGCAAGTGGTCAATTTGGTGACTTTTAGGTTGAAGTTTCCTCCATCTCTTTTCATCCCTAATGTATTCCATAAATCCCTGTTAAAGGAATTTATCCCTTTGATTTTGTCTCCCTCATCCCCACCTCCTCCCGTTTCTGTCGATAACAGTTTAGAATACAAGACACAAAAAATTGTGGATTCTCGTAAGGTCTGTAATTCCCTTCAGTATCTAATTCATTGGAAGGGATATGGACCAGAGGAGAGATCCTGGGTTCCAGCCCAAGATGTGAAGACCGATAGCCTGGTCAGGGATTTCCATTCTAGGTTTCCTGGAAAATCTGTGGATCCAGTGGTTCCCTCTAGAAGAGGGGGTACTGTCACGATTCTGTCACTCGCTGTGTCCTGGGAATGCTGTGAATGACAGCTCAGCCACCCTATGGATAGCAGGTGAGTGTCAGGCTGCCAGTGCTGTGCGTGACAGCTCAGCCACCCTATGGATAGCAGGGGCATGTCAGGCTGTCAGTGCTATGTTTGGGATTCCTTCAGGTGATTACCTTTTGGATAATTGCCAGGCTATTTAGCTGGCTGACAATGTCAGCTCATTGCAAATTGTAGCTTCAAACTCAGTGATGTGTTGACTCTGTGCACCGAATTTTGTTATTCTGATCTGTTATTGCTGGACCTAGGATTTGCCTTTTAACTACTCATTTGTATAACTCCTTTGCCTTTGCGGTATTCTGACTTTAGTTACCTGACCCAAGACTTTGCCCCTGACTATCTCTTTGTCTTATCCCTTTGTCTTTTACATACTTTCCTGGCTCTTGACCTTGGACCTCTTGATCAGTCCGCCTCACGGCTAGTCCATGAGTAGTGATTAGCATCACAGGATGAAAGAACGTGAAGAGCTGATGGGACCTATCATTATTGAGGTTTCTGTTGTTTTCTTGAGTGTAATGGGTTTACCATCGAAACCTAGAACTTCAACTAATACTGTGGCCTTCAGGGTAGGGGCTTCAGATTTCTTTAGGACACTGCTCCAGTTTCCACCAGATATTCTACTGTGTTATAGGGCCTAACAGAGAGGATACAGTGAACAAAGACATCACCCCCTAGTTTCAGAGATGACTGGCAGAACTGGAAGCTATTCATGTCAATTGCTATCCTGCCCTTTTTTATTTGGGGCCTTACACTTGCTTCTAGAAGTGGCCCAGTTCATCACAATTGTAGCACCTCACCTTACTGAGGTCCACCTTTCCAGGGAACACCCTTTTTGTCCTGATCTTTCCATTGTGGGTTTATAAGCATTTTAACCACAATTACCTTCTGGAATTTCTTTTCCTCCACCTCTTGAACATTTCTTTTAATTGAACTAAGTGATGGGACTGGCTTCTCACACCAATAAGCATGAGCCAAAACTAATGAGTCTCCTTATTCAATCCAGACACCAAGATGGCAATCAACATTTTTCCCATTGCTTGGTCCTTCAGGCTCTCTACTGTCTTCTCGACTGCCTGCCTAAATCTCTCAAAGTAATCCTTAACTGGTTGCCAAGCCATTTGTTGAATATTTGTGATCATTACCCAGGACTGGGGAGCCAACACTTCTCCAATTTTGCTTTGGATTTGGGTGACATATTCCAATACTTTTTTGAGGGGGGTTTTCTTGTTCAGTTGGGTTAGATGGCAGAATGAGTCTTGTGTAGATGACAGAAGTATCAATCTGTCCAGATATTGTTTTAATTATCTGCAACAAGTCTCTCCATGTTGGGTTGTAACTGACTAATGTTATACAGCTCATTTAAAAACCCATATGGATTGCTCCGTGGTGTGGTGATCGATGAGAGAAATCCCTTCATTTTCCCAGGTGTCCACCAGACATGTTGGATGATTCTCCTATCTGGCTGGCTGACCATTTGTACCAGGCATAGATTGTTCTATGACAGCATAGGCAGAGGCCTGAGGCGACTGTTGTGTCTCAGTCATCCCGTCTATCTCTTTTTGGTTTATGTTTTTGGAATGATCAGAAGTTCTTCTTCTTCCACTCCACCATAAACTTTTTTGATTGTGAGATATTGCTTTGCTATCATTGTATTAGTGTTGTAGTTAGTACTAATATATGTGTAAAAACATATATAGTAGAGAGAGAGAGAGAAGCAAAATTGAAGGCAGCACTCCAAAATCTTCAAAGTGAAAACGTGGTAAGATTTATTCAGACCCACATATCTGGGCGACATTTCGGCTCACACTGAGCCTTTCTCAAGCAGTGGGTATCACTGACAAGTGTGTTTATATAGACATAATTAACATACATACATTTCATAAAATAAGAAAAAGACCATCATAGTACACAAAACACCATTTCATATATGCTGTCATAGTGCTATTGTGCTAAAGTGCAATTTTCCAAATTCACATATATTCAATGCCAGTTCATATTTAATACCATCATATGTGCGAATATGGCTTACTCATTATCTTGCTCAATGCAGCTGTGTTAATATAGTATAAAGTCTCTTACCCCCATAGGATCACACAATCACACTTGGAGGATGCCAAAAGCGCTGCTCCCAGCGTTCTTTTTAGTTTACTGCCCATGTCTCCGCGCATAACTACGTTGTACTAGGCTATCGGCCAATCCTATCGTATGTTTGACATTTCTGAGCAGCGCATGCGCGCTTCTCAATTCTTGACATCTCAGCACCATCTTAGATGTGGCACTCCCGACTCGCGTAAGCACGCTTCTCAATTACTAGCACTTCAGCGCCACAAATATAATCCTGCCTTTATATCACAGAGAATCCTCAGAAAGTGGCGCCCTCAATCATCTGTGACGCATATGAAGTTGCCTTAACTTTGTTTTTTATAATGTGCTCAAGTTTATCACTCTCTCTCTCTCTCTCTCTATATATATATATATATATATATATATATTATCACTACCATTATCACATATGATTATATAAGTTCAACTATATTTCAAAACACCTTTCCCCCAAAGTGATTTTGAAAGGAATATGGATGATTTCAGGGTTTTTTAAAAGGTATTTTAACCTACCCTGGTATGCTGGACGGCACCATATCGGGGCTACCTCCAGCTATCAAATAGCATCAAGGGGAAACACATGATCTTTCCAGACATTGATGTCTCATCCCCGATATCTATATAGGTAAGTATTCCCTCTCCCCAACATCCATTTTATTCCATAGCAACAAGAAAAAATGAATCAAATGAGCACATATAATTATTCATCATCGTATATTGCTTTTATTGGCCAACAGTCTTAGGCTGTGTGCACACACAGTGTTTTTTTAACGTTTTTTTAGCGGATTTGCCAATAAATCCGCTATAAAAATGCTAAAAATAAGCTTCCCATTCATTTCTATGCATTTTGCACTTTTTGTGCATATTGATGCGTTTTTTACCGTGAAAAAAACGCTTTGTGGTAAACGCAGCATGCTCACTAATTTCGCGGATATTTCCGCATTTCTGGCCATTTCTATGGGTCTGGAACCGCGCGGAAAAAAACGCATAAAAAAACGTGCGTTTTTTGCGCGGAAAACGCGCAGAAAAAAAGTGCAGTTTCTGGGAAGCCTTTACACCCAGTACTGACATTTAGAAAAATTAGTTAACCCCTTTACCCCAAGGGTGGTTTGCATGTTAATGACCAGGCCAATTTTTACAATTCTGACCACTGTCCCTTTAGGAGGTAATAAATGTGGAACGCTTCCATGAATCCCGGTGATTCTGACATTGTTTTCTCATGACATATTGTACTTCATGATAGTGGCAAAATTTATTTGATATGACTTGCGTTTATTTGTGAATAAAACGGAAATTTGGCAAAAATTTTGAAAATTTCACAATTTTCCAACTTTGAATTTTTATGTCCTTAAATCACAGAGATATGTCACACAAAATATTTAATAAGTAACATTTCCCTCATGTCTACTTTACATCAGAACAATTTTGGAACCAACATTTTTTTTTGTTAGGAAGTTATAAGGCTGTGTTCACACGTATCTTTTTTTTGCGGCGATTTTGCAGCGAAAACGCAAATAAAAAGCATCCCATGCAATCCTACGGCATTCCGCACATGCTGTGCTAATGCTGTGGATTTTTCCTCGGCGGAATTGCATTGCGGAAAAATATGCAGCATGCTCATTCTTTGTGCGGAATCGCGGGAAAATCCGCACACATAGGAGTGCATTGTTCTGCTTACTTTCCGCATGTGGCTGTGCCCACCATGCGAAAAGTAAGCAGAACATTTGCGGATGGTACCCACGGTCCGGAGGAGAGGAGATTCTCCTCTACACTCTGGGTACCATATCCCTGTAAAAAATAGACACGCAGCATCCCCAGACCTCAGTGATGCTCCTGGCAGGTCCCGTTCCCAGTGATGCATTGCGAAAATGACCTTTGATGACGTCACGGTCTCGAAACACCGTAGCGGTCTCGTGAGACCGCGACGTCATCAAAGGTCATTGTCGCAATGCATCACTGGGAACGGAACCTGCCGGGAGCATCGCGAGGATCGGGAACACTGCGCGGGACATCGAGGAGGTGAGAAAAACACCATTTTTTATTTTTTTAATTATTTTTAACATTAGATCTTTTTACTACTGATGCTGCATAGGCAGCCTCAATAGTAGAAAGTTGGTCATGCTCGTCAAACACTATGTTTGACGAGTGTGACCAACCTGTCAATCAGTTTTCCAAGCGATGCTACAGATCGCTTGGAAAACTCTAGCATTCTGCAAGCTATTTACGCTTGCAAATCGCTAGTTTTTCCGCGGGAAATAGGCAGGAATTTTAAATGCGGTTTTCTCGCATATTTCTAGCGGAATGGAATTCCGGAATTCCCACGGAAATTTCCAGGGGAAGAGTCTTGAGGAGATCATTTGCATATTCCCAGTGCCTTCTGGGATAAGTGAAGAGTCTCCGCGAGCTCAACGATCACTGGGTTTTGGTGGTTGCAGCTGAAAAGAGGAAATCGGAAAACCAGGGGAAGAGTCTTGAGGAGATCATTTACATATTCCCAGTGCCTTCTGGGATAAGTGAAGAGTCTCCGCGAGCTCAACGATCACTGGGTTTTGGTGGTTGCAGCTGAAAAGAGGAAATCGGAAAACCAGGGGAAGAGTCTTGAGGAGATCATTTGCATATTCCCAGTGCCTTCTGGGATAAGTGAAGAGTCTCCGCGAGCTCAACGATCACTGGGTTTTGGTAGTTGCAGCTGAAAAGAGGAAATCGGAAAACCAGGGGAAGAGTCTTGAGGAGATCATTTGCATATTCCCAGTGCCTTCTGGGATAAGTGAAGAGTCTCCGCGAGCTCAACGATCACTGGGTTTTGGTGGTTGCAGCTGAAAAGAGGAAATCGGAAAACCAGGGGAAGAGTCTTGAGGAGATCATTTGCATATTCCCAGTGCCTTCTGGGATAAGTGAAGAGTCTCCGCGAGCTCAACGATCACTGGGTTTTGGTGGTTGCAGCTGAAAAGAGGAAATCGGAAAACCAGGGGAAGAGTCTTGAGGAGATCATTTGCATATTCCCAGTGCCTTCTGGGATAAGTGAAATTTGGCTCATCTTTCATCGTTTTTAAGAAATCTCAAGATGGAAGAGGCCAGGAGCCATTTGGTGAGCTGCATTTCTTGCTACATGTTCACAGATTTACCAGTGGAAAAGCCAAACTTCACATGCCACAAATGCAAGCTTGTGTCCCTGTTGGAGGAAAAGTTGCAAAATCTCGAAGAGAGGTTAGCTACGTTGAAGATCATTAAGGAAGGTGAAGAGTTCTTGGACAGAGCAGAATTATCTCTTCATGTTACAGAAAGAGAAGAAATTCGAAGTGCACCTGAAGAAACAGAGGAATGGAGACATGTGACCCAGAGAAGCAGGAGGATCAGGAGGCAGTCAGCACCCATACTGCTCAGAAACCAGTACCAGGCTCTCACGCAGGAAAACGATGAAGAAATACATCAGGATAAGACTTTGCCAACAAACAGCAACCTTGTACGCCCTCAGAGTCCTCCTGGATGGAGAAAGAAAAATGTTGTGAAGAAGAAACGGAGAGTGGTGGTCATGGGGGATTCCCTGCTGAGAGGAACAGAGGCCGCTATCTGCAGACCGGATATAACTACAAGAGAAATGTGCTGTCTTCCAGGTGCAAAAATTAAAGATGTGTCTGACAGGATATCAGGACTCTTCAGACCTACAGATGACTACCCATTCCTGCTACTACATGTGGGGACAAATGACACCGCAAGAAACGACCTGGAAATCATCTGCAGAGACTTTGAAGACTTAGGCAAGAAAGTGAAAGAACTGGGAGCGCAGGTGGTCTTCTCTTCCATCCTCCCAGTGGATGGCCATGGAACAAGGAGGTGGAATAAGATTCTGCAGGTGAACAACTGGCTACGTCGATGGTGCCGTCAGCAACGATTTGGATTTCTGGATCACGGAGTGAACTACTTATACGATGGACTACTTGCTAGAGATGGGGTGCACCTTACGAAGACTGGAAAGCATGTATTTGGAAGTCGCCTTGCTACACTTGTAAGGAGAGCTTTAAACTAGAACAACATGGGAAGGGAAGCAAAAGACCAGAAAAAGCCATACACCTGACAAATGCTATTGAGAACTCTGCTATTAGAAGTGGAAAGGAAGAACAAAGACGAAAGAATCTAATTAATAAAAATATTGGAGAAAGAGAAACCAATCACAAACTAAAATGTTTCTATACTAATGCACAAAGCATGGGCAACAAACAAGGAGAATTGGAACTACTAACACAGGAAAAGAAATATGATGTAATTGGAATCACTGAAACTTGGTGGGACAATACACATGATTGGAATACAAGACTAGAAGGATACAACTTATTTGCAAGAAACAGACTTGATA
The DNA here is from genome assembly GCF_039654945.1 of Dendrobates tinctorius. Classification (NCBI taxonomy): domain Eukaryota; kingdom Metazoa; phylum Chordata; class Amphibia; order Anura; family Dendrobatidae; genus Dendrobates; species Dendrobates tinctorius. The sequence continues at coordinate 8,832,037 of NW_027361751.1, forward strand.
AACGAGGAGGGGGTGTCGCATTGTATGTTCGAAACGCGTATATCTGCACAGAGATTGAAGCTTCAGAGACTGGGAGTTCTGTGGAAACTGTTTGGGTAAGAATACAAGGACAGAACAATGGAAAGGACACCATTGTAGGCATTTACTACAGGCCGCCTGTGCAAGCCGAAGATATAGATGAACTCTTTATGCATCAGATGGCCAAGTTCTCCAAAAAATATGACATAGTTGTCATGGGAGATTTCAACTATCCAGACATTTGTTGGGAATCTCTCTCAGGCAAAACTAACAGGTCAAGGAAATTCTTATCCTCTCTTGCTGACAACTTTATCTTCCAAAAGGTAAGGGAGAAAACAAGGGGAACTGCTACCTTGGATCTAATCCTTATAAACAGGGAGGAAATGGTTGAGGAGGTAAAAGTGGCTGGGACCCTAGGAGGTAGCGACCATGCTATTTTAGAATTTTGGATAACTAGAGGTGGAAGACCTGTGAAGACTCAGACGTCAAGGTTAGATTTCAGAAAGGCAGATTTTAAGGGATTCAGAAAGAGAATTGGAGGGATCCAATGGCTGGATATCCTTAAAGACAAAAATGTCCAGGAAGGATGGGAAATCTTGAAAAATGAAATTCTCAAAGCACAGTTGTTAACAATTCCGAAAAGAGGGAAGAATAGGAAGCATTTAAGGAAACCAGGATGGATGAACACAGAACTTAAGCACATGCTAAAAAGGAAGAAAAAAATGTTTATAAAATGGAAAGAGGGAGGCATATCTAAAGAAGAATATAATGCTGTCTGCAGAACCTGCAGGGCACAAATCAGATTAGCTAAAGCTGAAAATGAACTGAGGCTTGCAAGAGATGTCAAAAGCAATAATAAAGGATTTTGGGGATATGTCAAAAGTAAAAGAAAAGTCAAAGATGCTATAGGATTTTTACAGGATGAAAATGATGAAATGGTAAGACAGGATGTTGAGAAGGCTGAACTTTTAAATTCCTATTTTGCATCTGTTTTCTCTCAGAAAGGAAATGCAACATCAACTGTTATTCACTGTCCTATTATGGGAATAGAAGAATCCAGGATATCTATAAACAGAAAGATAGTGAGGAAACACTTAGCTAACCTAAATGAATTCAAGTCTCCAGGTCCAGATGAATTACACCCCAGAGTACTGAAGGAGATAGCAGAAGAAATTTTTGAACCCCTCTCCATAATCTTTGAAAATTCTTGGAGAACAGGAGAAGTGCCAGAAGACTGGAGAAGAGCAAATGTTGTTCCTATCTTCAAAAAGGGGAAGAAGGTGGACCCAGGCAACTATAGGCCGGTGAGTCTGACTTCTATACCAGGAAAGATCTTTGAACAAATTATTAAACAACATGTATGTCAATACCTGGATAAGAATGAAGTGATTAAACAGAGTCAGCATGGGTTTCTAACTAATAAGTCATGTCAGACTAACTTAATTTCCTTCTATGACGGTATCACTGATTGGGTGGATCAAGGAAATGCTGTAGATATAGTATATCTTGACTTCAGCAAAGCATTTGACAAAGTCTCTCATACAATCCTTATTGAAAAAATGACTAAGTATGGAATGGACAAGGCAACTGTTAGGTGGATTCATAACTGGCTTAGTGATCGGACCCAAAGAGTGGTCGTAAATGGCTGCACATCCAGTTGGAAGAATGTCTCAAGTGGGGTACCACAGGGCTCTGTCCTGGGCCCTGTATTGTTCAACATCTTTATCAACGATTTAGATGAAGGAATTGAGGGTAAACTGATTAAATTTGCTGATGACACAAAGCTAGGAGGGATAGCTAATACTAGAGAAGAGAGAGAGGATTCAAAAAGATTTAAATAAACTGGAGAAGTGGGCAGCAACTAACAGAATGGTTTTTAACAGGGAGAAATGCAAAGTACTACATCTGGGCAATAAAAATGAAAAAAGCATATATAGAATGGGAGGAATAGGGCTAAGTGACAGCACATGTGAAAAAGACTTGGGTATACTAATAGATCACAGACTGAATATGAGTCAACAGTGTGATGCAGCAGCAAAAAAGGCAAATGCAATTCTAGGATGTATTAACAGAAGCATACAGTCTAGATCACGTGAAGTCATTATTTCCCTCTACTCCTCTTTGGTCAGACCTCATCTGGAATATTGTGTCCAGTTTTGGGCACCACATTTTAAAAAAGACATCAACAAACTGGAGCAAGTTCAGAAAAGAGCGACCAGAATGGTGACCGGTCTGCAAACCCTGTCTTATGAGGAAAGGTTGCAGGATTTGGGAATGTTTAGTTTGCAAAAGAGAAGACTGAGAGGAGACTTAATAGCTGTCTACAAATATCTAAAGGGCTGTCACATTGTAGAAGGATCAACTTTATTCTCATTTGCACAAGGAAAGACTAGAAGCAATGGGATGAAACTGAATGGGAAGAGACACAGATTAGATATTAGAAAAAACTTTTTGACAGTTAGAGTGATCAATGAGTGGAACAGGCTGCCACGAGAAGTGGTGAGTTCTCCTTCAATGGAAGTCTTCAAACAGAGGCTGGACAGACATCTGACTGGGATGATTTAGCGAATCCTGCTTTGAGCAGGGGGTTGGACCAGATGGCCCAGGAGGTCCCTTCCAACTCTACGATTCTATGATTCTATGATTCTATGAATTCCGCAACGTGTGCACATAGCCTAAGAGTTAAAAGTTGACCAGCGATTTCTTATTTTTACAACAAATTTTTTTAAGGGACCACATCACATTTGAAGTCACTTTGAGGGGTTTATATGATAGAAAATACTCAAAACTGACAACATTCTAAAAACTGCACCCCTCAAGGTGGTCAAAACCACATTCAAGAAGTTTATTAATCCTTCAGGTGCTTCACAGGAATTTTTGGTATGTTTTAAAAAAAAATGAACATTTAACTTTTTTTCACAAAAAAATTACTTCAGATCCAATTTGTTTTATTTTACCAAGGGTAACAAGAGAAATTGTACCCCAAAAGCTGTTGTGCAATTTGTCCTGAGTACGCTGATACCCCGTATATGCAGGTAGACCACTGTTTCGGTGCATGGCAGAGCTCGGAAGGGAAGGAGCACCGTTTGACTTTTTCAATGCAGAATTGGCTGGAATTGAGATCAGATGCCATGTCACATTTGGAGAGCCCCTGATGTGCCTAAACAGTGGAATTCTAACTTCAACCCTAACCCTAACACACCCATAACCCTAATCCCAACCCTAACCATAACCCTAACCACAAACCTAACCCTAATCCCAACCCTAACCCCAATCAAAACTCTAACCCCAACCCTAACCTTAACTTTAGCCCCAACCCTAACCCTAACTTTAGCCCTAACCCTAATGGGAAAAATTGAAATAAATACATGTGTTTTATTTTATTATTTTCCCTAACTAAAGGGGTGATAAAGGGGGCTTGATTTACTATTTATAGCGGGTTTTTATGTTTGGCAGCTGTCACACACTAAAAGACGCTTTTTATTGCAAAAAAATAGACTTTGCATCAACACATTTTGAAAGCTTTAATAAAAGAGAGCTATAATAAAAACTATTTTATAGAAAAAATAAATGTTTTTGTATCACTTTATTCTGGCAGCTATAACTTTTACTTTTTCGCTGATGACGTTGTATGGTGGCTCGATTTTTTGTGGGACAAGATTATGTTTTCAGAGGTACCATGTTTATTTATATCCGTCTTTTTGATCGCGTGTTATTCCACTTTTTGTTCAGCGGTATGATGATAAAGCATTGTTTTTTGCCTTGCTTTTTTTATGGAGTTATGCTGATTGCTTCTGTAGCATGCAGATCTGCATGCTGTAGAAGGTGTCAGCTCTGCAGCTTCTATTACACTGACCTGAGAGACTTCCTGCTCATCACTGCGCATGACAGGAAGTCTCTCAGGTCTGGAGACCCGGATGTGGTCATGATGACATTGGGTCTCCATGGCAGCGATCGGGACCCCACATCATGCCGCGGGGTCTCTGATCCAAAGGCAGAGTGGCTATCAGTCCCTCCGCCGGCTCCGGAACACTGCAATCATTTGATCGCAGTGTTCCGAAGGTTAAAGTGCCGGGAGAAGGTCTGTGACCGCTCCTGGCACTTACTGCCGGGTGTCAGCTGTGAGAATTAGCTGATACCTGGCCGCGATAAGCCGCGCTTGAGTGCGGCTGATTGCACATGACGTACTATTCCGTCCATGGACATATGGGCCCAGGGCACATGGACGGGATAGCGTGTCTAATGTCAGAAAGGAAATACTAGAAAAGAATTAGGGAAAAAAATAAATAATAAATAATAGTATCCTCCGTCCTCCATACGGTTGTGCTTTATCCCAGGTGAGTACATGGTGTCAAGTGACTTGTGACAATAAATGATATACTGTATCTTTAAAAGATAAAAACAAACATATTAAAATTAGGATATATCTACAAATATCTACAGGAAACATTCCTAAAAATCTGGGGTCCATACAATGCTGATTTCGAAAAAACCAGGGGCGTAACATCCCCGGTCTCAGAGGTCGCAGCTTCGATGGGGCCCCTGAGCGCTTAGCGGCCCTGGCCACAGGGCCGCCAGTCAGGGCATTAATGCCTTGACTGGCGTATGGAGCCCCAATGAGCAGAGGGGGCCCGCATCAGGCCCCAGCGGTGGGGCAAGCTGGGCGGGAGGAGGGGTCAGAGACGCACCATGTCAGCGCCGACTCCCCCCGCCGCCGCATTGAACTATACCGGCGTCTATGACGCCAGCACAGTTCAAAGCAATGATGGAGAAGAAAGTGTCAGCTGATGCTCCCGCTCTCATCATTCCCCGCTGTGCCTCTGACACAGCGGGTGCGTGATGATGTCATCACGCACTCACTGTGTATCAGGCAGAGCGGGGGACAGAAGCAGCCAGCAGTGAGGGCACGAGGAGAAGGTGAGGAGAGTTTTTTTGGTGCTATATACCATGGGGGGTGCTGTGCTGTATACCATGGGGGGTGTATACCATGGGGGGGCTGTATACCATGCGGTGCTGTGCTGTATACCATGTGGTGCTGTGCTATATACCATGTGGTGCTGTGCTATATACTATGTGACCGTTTTATATACCATGGGGGGTACATTATATTCTATGGGGGAGGCTGTGTTATATAATAAGAAGGGCGACATTATATTCTATGGTGTAGCAAGTCAGACACCTGCCCTCCAATCCTTCTCTATGTGGGGGTGGAGTTATGGGAGTGGTTTGGCTGTGGACAGTTTGAGGGATGGAGCCTAGGCTGGTCTCAAAGGGGCCCCAAAAATTTTGCCAGTATGGGGCCCCGAAATTCCTAGTGGTAGCCCGGGGTGGGGGGGGCCTATTTGAAAGTTTGCACCGGGGCCCATAACTTTGTAGTTACGCCATTGGAAAAAAACCATACATAAGGAGATTATATTCAGATAATAGAATGAATCTTGAAATCCACATTTTTCAATCCCCTTGGTTTGAGAGTATTCAACTCATAAATCCACCTAAGTTCTCACTTCTTTAAGAGGCGAATCCTATCGCCCCCTCTCCTTTGAACCGGAATTGCATTTATTATTCTGAACCTAAGTTCTTTTTCTGTATGCCTCTGTTCAGTAAAATGTTTGGAAACTGGTATATCTACTCTCTTTTTCCTAATGGTATGCTGATGATCATTTATTCGTGTTTTAAAATCACATGTTGTCTCACCAACATACCATAAATTACAGGGACATTGAAGAAGATATATAACGTGATCTGAATTACATGTTAGATATTGTTTGATTGTGTAAACCTTATGTGTATCAGGGTGTTCAAAAGTCGACCCCTTTATCATAAGTACACAATTTACACATGACAGACACAGAAAACAGCCTCTTTTCTCTACCTCCGTTAAAGAGGTTTGGTCAACCTTTTTCATAGAACCAATATCTGATTTTATAAGATGATCTCTAATATTTCTATTTTTCCAATAGGAAAAAAGAGGTAATTCTCCAAAACCCTATATACAGGGTAGACATTTTGCCAGTATCCCCAATGTTTTTTAATAATATTCCCTATTCTACTTTCCTCTGTATAAGTTGTAACTAAGGGGATTCAAGTTAGTCCTTTCTTTTTTGATCTAGTCCTCAATATACCTGTCTTTCTCGTCCTAAGACCTCTTTCTTAGTTACATCCAATAATTTTTTAGGATATCCTCTCTGCAAAAACGTTCTTATCAAGGAATTCATGACCCCTTCTGCCTTGCCTGCTTCCTTTGCAATTTGTCGCACTCTTAATAACTGGCTTTAAGGTATTGACCTCACCATATTACATAGATGTTGACTATCATATACCAAAAGGTTATTCCTATCTTTTTTTTTTTTTTTTTTACATATAATGTATTTGTTAACTTAGCATCATTTTGTTTAACAAGGACGTCCAAAAATTGTATAGAATGTCTTGGAGGATATCAGAGTAAATTTGATAGTTTGATTAATTTTATTTAAAAACAGGCCTCCACTTAAGGTCTCCATTCTCCTTTTTTGGCTGTGTCTTACCATAATTCTATACAGTATTTTTCTGTAAAAAAACAAACATACAGGCCACATATTGAACAGTGTGGTATCTCCGTCAGATGCCTGATCTATCTGTGGGCTACATATTCTGGCATTTCAGGCCTCCACTCTACTGTATTTGCTGTCTGTTACCCTAGGTCAGTGATGGCGAACCTTTCTGAGAATGAGTACTCAAACTGCAACCTAAAACCCAATTATTAAAGTGCCAACATGTGCCAAATGCCCCATCCATGATCCCCTTCATGCAGAAATGCCCCATCATGACCCTCTTCATGCAGAAATATGCCCCATCATGACCCTCTTCATGTAGAAATATATCCCATCATGACCCTCTTCATGCAGAAATATGCCCCATCATGACCCTCTTCATGCAGAAATATATCCCATCATGACCCTCTTCATGCAGAAATATGCCCCATCATGACCCTCTTCATGCAGAAATATGTCCCATCATGACCCTCTTCATGCAGAAATATGCCCCATCATGACCCTCTTCATGCAGAAATATGTCCCATCATGACCATCTTCATGCAGAAATATGCCCCATCATGACCCTCTTCATGCAGAAATATGTCCCATCATGACCATCTTCATGCAGAAATATGCCCCATCATGACCCTCTTCATGCAGAAATATGTCCCGTCATGATCTGCTTCATGTAGAAATATGCCCCATCATGATCCCCTTCATGCAGAAATATGTCCCATCATTATAGGCTGAACTGGATGGACTAATGTCTTTTTCGGCCTTACTAACTATGTTACTACGATCCTCTTCATGCAGAAATATGCCCCATCATGATCCCCTTCATATAGAAATGCCCCATTATGATCCCCTTCATGCAGAAATATGCCCCATCATGATCCTTTTCATGCAGAAATATGCCCCATCATGATCCCCTTCATGCAGAAATATGCCCCACCATAATCCCCTTCATGTAGAAATATGCTCCATCATTGTCCCCTTCATGTAGAAATATGCCCCATCATGATCCCCTTCAAGTAGAAATGCCCCATCATTGTCCCCTTCATGTAGAAATATGCCCCATCATGATCCCCTTCATGTAGAAATGCCCCATCATGATCCCCTTCATGCAGAAATATGCCCCATCATGATCCTCTTCATGCAGAAATATGCCCCACCATAATCCCCTTCATGTAGAAATATGCCCCATCATGATCCCCTTCATGTAGAAATGCCCCATCATGATCCTCTTCATGGAGGAATATGCCCCATCATGATCCCCTTCATGTAGAAATGCCCCATCATGATCCCCTTCATGCAGAAATATGCCCCATCATGATCCCCTTCATGCAGAAATATGCCCCACCATAATCCCCTTCATGTAGAAATATGCCCCATCATTGTCCCCTTCATGTAGAAATATGCCCCATCATGATCCCCTTCAAGTAGAAATGCCCCATCATTGTCCCCTTCATGTAGAAATATGCCCCATCATGATCCCCTTCATGTAGAAATGCCCCATCATGATCCCCTTCATGCAGAAATATGCCCCATCATGATCCTCTTCATGCAGAAATATGCCCCACCATAATCCCCTTCATGTAGAAATATGCCCCATCATGATCCCCTTCATGTAGAAATGCCCCATCATGATCCTCTTCATGGAGGAATATGCCCCATCATGATCCCCTTCATGTAGAAATGCCCCATCATGATCCTCTTCATGGAGGAATGTGCCCCATCATGACCCTCTTCATGCAGAAATATGCCCCATCATGACCCTCTTCATGTAGAAATATATCCCATCATGACCCTCTTCATGCAGAAATATGCCCCATCATGACCCTCTTCATGCAGAAATATATCCCATCATGACCCTCTTCATGCAGAAATATGCCCCATCATGACCCTCTTCATGCAGAAATATGTCCCATCATGACCCTCTTCATGCAGAAATATGCCCCATCATGACCCTCTTCATGCAGAAATATGCCCCATCATGACCATCTTCATGCAGAAATATGCCCCATCATGACCCTCTTCATGCAGAAATATGTCCCATCATGACCATCTTCATGCAGAAATATGCCCCATCATGACCCTCTTCATGCAGAAATATGTCCCGTCATGATCTGCTTCATGTAGAAATATGCCCCATCATGATCCCCTTCATGCAGAAATATGTCCCATCATTATAGGCTGAACTGGATGGACTAATGTCTTTTTCGGCCTTACTAACTATGTTACTACGATCCTCTTCATGCAGAAATATGCCCCATCATGATCCCCTTCATATAGAAATGCCCCATTATGATCCCCTTCATGCAGAAATATGCCCCATCATGATCCTTTTCATGCAGAAATATGCCCTATCATGATGCCCTTCATGCAGAAATATAACCCATCATGATCCCCTTCATGTAGAAATATGCTCCATCATGATCCTCTTCATGCAGAAATATGCCCCACCATAATCCCCTTCATGTAGAAATATGCCCCATCATTGTCCCCTTCATGTAGAAATATGCCCCATCATGATCCCCTTCAAGTAGAAATGCCCCATCATTGTCCACTTCATTTTGAAATATGCCCCATCATGATCCCCTTCATGTAGAAATGCCCCATCATGATCCCCTTCATGCAGAAATATGCCCCATCATGATCCTCTTCATGCAGAAATATGCCCCACCATAATCCCCTTCATGTAGAAATATGCCCCATCATGATCCCCTTCATGTAGAAATGCCCCATCATGATCCTCTTCATGGAGGAATATGCCCCATCATGATCCCCTTCATGTAGAAATATGCCCCATCATTGTCCCCTTCATGTAGAAATATGCCCCACCATAATCCCCTTCATGTAGAAATATGCCCCATCATGATCCCCTTCATGTAGAAATGCCCCATTATGATCCCCTTCATGTAGAAATTGCCCATTCCACCACCTCCATCATTCCCTTCTCCCCATCACTCCCATCATTGCCTTCTCCATCACCCCATCATTCCTCTCCCCATCACTCCCCTATCCCCATCACTCCCATCATTCCCCTCTCCCCATCACTCCCATCATTTCCCTCTCCCCATCACTCCCATCATTAGCCCTCTCACCATCACTCCCATCATTGGCCTTCCCCCATCACTCCCATCATTAGCCCTCTCCCCATTACTCCCATCATTCCCCTCTCCCCATTACTCCCATCATTGGCCCTCTCCCCAAAATTAGCCCTCTCCCCATCACTCCCCTCTCCCCATCACTTCCATCACTCCCCTCTCCCCATCACTCCCATCATTCCCCTCTCCCCATCACTCCCATCATTGCCTTCTCTATCAAGCCCATCATTCCTCTCTCCCCATCACTCCCATCATTCCCCTCTCCCCATCACTTCCTTCATTCCCTTTTTCCCATCACTCCCATCATTTCCCTCTCCCCATCACTCCCATCATTGCCTTCTCCATCACCCCCATCATTTCCCTCTCCCCATCACTCCCATAATTCCCCTCTCCCCATCACTCCCATCATTAGCCCCCTCCCCATCACTCCCATCATTGGCCTTCCCCCATCACTCCCATCATCAGCCCTCTCCCCATCACTCCCATCAATAGCCCTCTCCCCATCATTAGCCCTCTCCCCATCACTCCCCTCTCCCCATCACTCCCATCATTGCCTTCTCCATCATGCCCATCATTCCTCTCTCCCCATCACTCCCATCATTCGCCTCTCCCCATCACTTCCTTCATTCCCTTCTTCCCATCAGTCCCATCATTCCCCTCTCCCCATCACTCCCATCATTGCCTTCTCCATCACCCCCATCATTCCCCTCACTCCCATAACTCCCCTCTCCCCATCACTCCCATCATTAGCCTCTCCCCATCACTCCCATCATTAGCCCTCTCCCCATCACTCCCATCATTGGCCCTCTCCCCATCACTCCCATCATTAGCCCTCTCTCCATTCACTGTCCTATTAAGGGAATAGAAGAATCCAGGATATCTATAAACAGAAAGATAGTGAGGAAACACTTAGCTAACCTAAATGAATTCAAGTCTCCAGGTCCAGATGAATTACACCCCAGAGTACTGAAGGAGATAGCAGAAGAAATTTTTGAACCCCTCTCCATAATCTTTGAAAATTCTTGGAGAACAGGAGAAGTGCCAGAAGACTGGAGAAGAGCAAATGTTGTTCCTATCTTCAAAAAGGGGAAGAAGGTGGACCCAGGCAACTATAGGCCAGTGAGTCTGACTTCTATACCAGGAAAGATCTTTGAACAAATTATTAAACAACATGTATGTCAATACCTGGATAAGAATGAAGTGATTAAACAGAGTCAGCATGGGTTTCTAACTAATAAGTCATGTCAGACTAACTTAATTTCCTTCTATGACGGTATCACTGATTGGGTGGATCAAGGAAATGCTGTAGATATAGTATATCTTGACTTCAGCAAAGCATTTGACAAAGTCTCTCATACAATCCTTATTGAAAAAATGACTAAGTATGGAATGGACAAGGCAACTGTTAGGTGGATTCATAACTGGCTTAGTGATCGGACCCAAAGAGTGGTCGTAAATGGCTGCACATCCAGTTGGAAGAATGTCTCAAGTGGGGTACCACAGGGCTCTGTCCTGGGCCCTGTATTGTTCAACATCTTTATCAATGATTTAGATGAAGGAATTGAGGGTAAACTGATTAAATTTGCTGATGACACAAAGCTAGGAGGGATAGCTAATACTAGAGAAGAGAGAGAGAGGATTCAAAAAGATTTAAATAAACTGGAGAAGTGGGCAGCAACTAACAGAATGGTTTTTAACAGGGAGAAATGCAAAGTACTACATCTGGGCAATAAAAATGAAAAAAGCATATATAGAATGGGAGGAATAGGGCTAAGTGACAGCACATGTGAAAAAGACTTGGGTAATCTAATAGATCACAGACTGAATATGAGTCAACAGTGTGATGCAGCAGCAAAAAAGGCAAATGCAATTCTAGGATGTATTAACAGAAGCATACAGTCTAGATCACGTGAAGTCATTATTTCCCTCTACTCCTCTTTGGTCAGACCTCATCTGGAATATTGTGTCCAGTTTTGGGCACCACATTTTAAAAAAGACATCAACAAACTGGAGCAAGTTCAGAAAAGAGCGACCAGAATGGTGACCGGTCTGCAAACCCTGTCTTATGAGGAAAGGTTGCAGGATTTGGGAATGTTTAGTTTGCAAAAGAGAAGACTGAGAGGAGACTTAATAGCTGTCTACAAATATCTAAAGGGCTGTCACATTGTAGAAGGATCAACTTTATTCTCATTTGCACAAGGAAAGACTAGAAGCAATGGGATGAAACTGAATGGGAAGAGACACAGATTAGATATTAGAAAAAACTTTTTGACAGTTAGAGTGATCAATGAGTGGAACAGGCTGCCACGAGAAGTGGTGAGTTCTCCTTCAATGGAAGTCTTCAAACAGAGGCTGGACAGACATCTGACTGGGATGATTTAGCGAATCCTGCTTTGAGCAGGGGGTTGGACCAGATGGCCCAGGAGGTCCCTTCCAACTCTACGATTCTATGATTCTATGATTCTATGACTCCCATCATTTCCCTCTCCCCATTACTCCCATCATTCCCCTCTCCCTATCACTCCCATCATTCCCCTCTCCCCGTCACTCCCATCAATGGCTCTCTCCCCATCATTAGCCCTCTCCCCATCACTCCCATCATTGCCTTCTCCATCAAGCCCATCATTCCTCTCTCCCCATCACTCCCCATCACTTCCTTCATTCCCTTCTTCCCATCACTCCCATCATTCCCCTCTCCCCATCACTCCCATCATTGCCTTCTCCATCACCCCCATCATTGCCTTCTCTATCAAGCCCATCATTCCTCTCTCCCCATCACTCCCCTCTCCCCATCACTTCCTTCATTCCCTTTTTCCCATCACTCCCATCATTTCCCTCTCCCCATCACTCCCATCATTGCCTTCTCCATCACCCCCATCATTCCCCTCTCCCCATCACCCCCATAATTCCCCTCTCCCCATCACTCCCATCATTAGCCTCTCCCCATCACTCCCATCATTAGCCCTCTCCCCATCACTCCCATCATTGGCCTTCCCCCATCACTCCCATCATCAGCCCTCTCCCCATCACTCCCATCAATAGCCCTCTCCCCATCACTCCCCTCTCCCCATCACTCCCATCATTGCCTTCTCCATCACACCCATCATTCCTCTCTCCCCATCACTCCCATCATTCCCCTCTCCCCATCACTTCCTTCATTCCCTTCTTCCCATCAGTCCCATCATTCCCCATTCCCCATCACTCTCATCATTGCCTTCTCCATCACCCCCATCATTCCCCTCTTCCCATCACCCCCATAACTCCCCTCTCCCCATCACTCCCATCATTAGCGCTCTCACCATCACTCCCATCATTAGCCCTCTCCCCATCACTCCCATCATTGGCCCTCTCCCCATCACTCCCATCATTAGCCCTCTCTCCATCACTCCCATCATTTCCCTCTCCCCATTACTCCCATCATTCCCCTCTCCCTATCACTCCCATCATTCCTCTCTCCCCATCACTCCCATCAATGGCCCTCTCCCCATCATTAGCCCTCTCCCCATCACTCCCATCATTGCCTTCTCCATCAAGCCCATCATTCCTCTCTCCCCATCACTCCCCATCACTTCCTTCATTCCCTTCTTCCCATCACTCCCATCATTCCCCTCTCCCCATCACTCCCATCATTGCCTTCTCCATCACCCCATCATTCCCCTCTCCCCATTACTCCCATCATTCCCCTCTCCCCATCACTCCCATCATTGGTCCTCTCCCCATCATTAGCCCTCTCCCCATCACTCGCATCAATGGCCCTCTCCTCATCATTAGCCCTCTCCCTATCACTCCCATCATTCCCCTCTCCCCATCACTCCCATCATTAGCCCTCTCCCCACCATTAGCCCTCTCCCCATCACTCCCCTCTCCCCATCACTTCCATCACTGCCCTCTCCCCATCACCCCCATCATTCCCCTCTCCCCATCACTCCCATCATTGCCTTCTCTATCAAGCCCATCATTCCCCTCTCCCCATCACTTCCTTCATTCCCTTCTTTCCATCACTCCCATTATTTCCCTCTCCCCATCACCCCCATCATTCCCCTCTCCCCATCACCCCCATCATTCCCCTCTCCCCATCACCCCCATCATTCCCCTCTCCTCATCACCCCCATAATTCCCCTCTCCCCATCACTCCCATCATTAGCCTCTCCCCATCACTCCCATCATTGGCCCTTTCCCCATCACACACACCCCAGCGACCCCACACACACACACACCAGCGGCCACATTCAACACACACACACCACCGGCCACACACACACCAGCGACCACACTCACCTCTCCGCATGACGGCAACTTCCTTCCTCTCACTTCCTCTCACAAATTGAGCGGTGTGGCCGCGGATCGATAATATCATCATTCAGCTCTGCGGCCGTGCCGCTCTATGTGTGCGAGAAAGGAGGAAGCGGCAGCTCCGGAGCAGTGAGGTGAGCCATAGGTGAGCCATCACTGCCCCAGGTCTATACACTATTTTGTGGTAAAAAATAAATACAGGCCACATATTGAACAGCGTGGTATCTCCGTCAGATGCCTGATCTATCTGTGGGCTACAAATTGTGGCATTTCGGGCCTACATTCACCTTCTTTTGCTGTGTCATACACTAGTTCTATACACTATTTTGGGGGGAAAATTAAAAAAATTCAGGCCACATATTGAACAGTCTCGTATCTCTGTCAGACGCCTGATCTACCTGCAGGCTATAAATTGTGGCATTTCAGTCCTATATTGAGCTGTTTTTGCTGTGTGCCACTGTGGTATCCAACAAAGTGGCCATTTGTATGGGATACCGGATATATAGTGTGCTGTGTGTTGACATATAAATGCTGTGAATGTTTATGGGGACTGGGCAATTTAAATACATTGTCAGGCCTGCTGACAGACAGCACTAAAAGGGTTCATCTTTTCCTCCCAGTCTTGATCAGGTGACCCAGCTGTTTTAATATGCTATGCCAAAGGTTCTTGAAAAACGACCAGGACACTCAGCCAATGACTGCAGCTCTAACATCAAATAGAAGTGGGATGAGCCAAGTCCTAGGACAAAGTTTTAAACTTTGAAGTGGCAGTTGGTGGTCGGACATTTTGGTAAGAGGAGGCCATTTTGTAGGTGAAGGACTTACCAACTTGCTCCCTTATGGCTTTGCTTTAAAAAGTGGACTGGCACAAAAAGGGGAGTTAATAGTCTTCATATGAGGAAGAATACCATTTCCCCTCTAGGAGGGAGAATTACCTCAGGGAACAAACAGCACAGTGCTGAAGAAGAGATATTCAGAGTTAATAAAACCAGAGGTTACTAACATCTGCCTGTCTTCAGGTACACACAGCAATCCTCAACCGTGACTGTAATCCCGTACCTCAGTTTACTGCTGTTTGTAAATAATAATTTGCCCCATTACCTTCAGTAAAAAGACTTCTGTTTCAAATTCTTACGGCTGCTTCATGACTGGGGCTCAAATCCAACAACTACTACCACAATCATCTTCTGCCTAAAGTCAGTTACTGCGCAGATAAAAAGTATGAGGAGCAGAGGGTGAACGCTAGGGCGGTGTTGTACTCTGTCAACGGATTACGAAGGAAAAAGCTTCTAGATTAAATCATGACTGGAAGAGCCAGAGCAAGAGCACGTGGAAGAGCACGGTGTCAGGACTCGCAACCACCCAAGCCTGGTGTTTCTGGGACAAAATCGGACAAGCCATCACCAAGTAATATTGAACTTGTATGACGATGACATCAAAAAGGAGTACCTGCAGTTGCTAGAAGAGAAGCTAGAGATTTTGACAGTTCGGCTGGATTTCAAGATGTGTCAATTGGAGAGCGTGGTGGTTGTAGACGTGACTTCCATGATATGGGGGTTTTCACTAGACAATCCATCCAACATGTCATAGAATCAAAATCTGTTTTTATTGCCAACTCTATTCAGCTGTGCACAAACTATGTCAAATTGATTGCTAGATCCCAGTGGGTCTTGTCCCAGTACTATGTTGACTACAGTCCACAGATAGAATGTAGACCCCTAAGGTCATCTGTACTTCACCAGCATGATGAATTAATAGGAAATGCACGTGCTTTTGATGGAGCTGTTCTTTTCTTGCCAAAGAAACAAAATAAGATCTATGAGGTGGGTAGCTTTCACAAACTACTTACCAATAACTTCACTAACTTGCTTTCACTTTTACATTATATTCCGAAGCCTTGAAGATGATGCATATGAAGCTGATAGGTACGAATTATTATCACCCAAATGATATTACAGGAGTCAGAACAAACAACCTGTGTGGCAATGATTTACCACCAAAATTTTGAAGCATGAGACTAGTATCATCTTGTGGGTTGATGTGAGCCACAAAGTTGTCACGATGACCCGTCCTGTGTGACGCGACCCGCAGGCCGGTAACTAAAACAACAAGACGTGGCATGTGATACTGTCCTGTGTGACACGGCCCGCAGGCCGGTAAAAAACAACAAGACATGGGGAAAGGGGAAAAAGTTACAACGGTGGGCCCTGCGATAGGGAAAGGGGACGTGGAGACCTCCTGCACTCCCCTGAGTCTGTGTCCCTAACGCTCCTAACGTTTCCTATGCCGGTTCCGCACCGGGCGCCGATCAGGAACCTGTCGCCCTAGCACACCCTACACCTATCCCTTGCTAGGGAGCTGGGTGGAGCAGGCATTGGCCCCACCACTGTACTAATACTCACTAAGGAAAAACACAAACAGGGAAACACCACTTAGCTTTACTCTGTTGCACTTGCTCCTGGCAACAGAGTCCACCACCAGAATGCAGCTCTCCTCCTGAATCGCTGCCACCAAGCTCTGTCAGGGCTACAAGGAAATCCCCTATGACTCCTTCCACACCAGGGCTAAGACAGTGCTGCAAGGAACACTCTCCAGCTCCTTCCTCCACCAAGGACGGTTGAAATGATCACTATCACCAACACTGATTGCAACACCTGTGACTCTTTTATAGAGAGCCAGAGCAATCACACCTGCATTATAATCATGTGCACTTAACTAAAGAAACAGAGAGCAATGACGCTCAACACCACCGGGGGCAAACTTAGAACGACACCACAGTGCAATAATCCTAATGGCCACCGGGGGCAAAAACCAACCTTAAGCACAGCTTAAGAAAAAAAAAGGTTACCTGTGCTTTTTATCAGCCCTGATCCAGCATGGATCATGACAAAAGTCCTACAAAGTGAAACTGTTCTGGATGTAATATACAATTTGCTCTAGAAAATTAGAACATGCCTTCTATGATGCTTGCATTAAAGAACTGATTGGCCAGATATGTACAGACTCAGGAAGACCAAGCTGAGGGTACCTGTGCTGCGCCGGGTCCGGAACTGTCAAGGCTTCATCCTCTGTTTCCCAGGTGAAGGAATAGGGGAACGGACAGGCCCCATTACCCAGGAAGAGGGGGTGTGTTTAGACAAGGAACCCACTCGGAAGTTGAGGGAAAAAGCGCGCGAAGCAGGAGCGAGTCCCCCACTGTAGACGTGCAAGCAGCAAGGGGGGCAGCGTGCTACGCACCCGAAGCGCCATTGCTGCGACGGACTGCAGCAGACCCTGTGACCTAGAGGCAGGGTGTGAGGCAAAAAGAAAGTGTGCATGACAGCAGAGATTTTAGGCGGGTACAAGCAGCTCATAGGAGGCTGAGCAGCGTGCTCCGTCCATTGAGCACTGGCGCCGCAAAGGACTCTTCCCGGCGGCTGCTACCACTAACAGCGGGTCTGGCAGATAGCAAGGCGACGTGTGCCCGGTGATTGCCAGAGAGCGAGGCGCCGTGCGCTCCATGACCGTGAGTACAGCGCACATGTGCAGGAGAGAGCCAGGAGAGAGCCAGCTTATGCCACATGTCCAGCTTGAATACCCAGTAAATGTAAGGCATAGGAATCACGGAGGACATTGGTACGGTCAGCAAGGTACTCCCTCAGCATCTTCAAAAACTTTGCACTCCTTGTGAGAGTACTCCGTGCCTCAGGTCCAGGGAGATGGGAGGGTCTGATAAAACTCTCCCAGAACTTTGCCAGTGTTCCACTGCCTCTGCTGGATTGAAGTTGGGTCTCTCTCACCTGTACTCCTTGGTTGTCCAAAGAACTGTGACATCTGCCAACATAGTTTTCAGATGGGAATTTTTGTAATAATTCCGCAAGAAGGGCCCTCTGGTAGTGCAACATTTTAGTACTCCTGTCTGCCTCGGGAATAAGAGATATAAATTTCTTCTTGTAGCATTTGGTCTAGAAGTGTCACCAATCAGTATTGCCTGTCACCCAAAATTTTGAGAACGTGAAGGTCACATGAAAGGCTGCGTAACCGAAACTCAGTGTGACATTGGCGGCTATGCCCGCCGATGCCCCTCCTGCGGCTGCGCGCGCCGCAGCGTTCCCTTACCTGCGCGCTCCCGTCCGGGCGCGCGTCCGTCGCACGTTCGCCCTCACTGCGGCTCCTGGCACCCGCCCCCTGCCACACGCACGCCCCCTCCCGCTCTCTCTCTCCAGCGATGGGCGGCGCTGAGGGGCTGGACTGTGGACGCACTTCCGGGGGTTAGTATATTTCAGGCGTCCTCGCTGTTAGGAGGACGCCTGATGATTGTGTAGTATCTGCACCCTCTGGCCACTACAGTATTCCTGTAGTTCTAGTGTTCTCTGCCTTGTTCTCCTCCAGGGCTCTCAGGCTCTGCCTTCCTGCCGTGCTCGGTCCCCTTGTCCTTGCCCCCCCCCCCTGGTCTGTCCAGGCGCTGCTTCCTTGCTATCCTCGGTGCCTCCCTTCTCTGGCTTCAGCCAGTTCTGGTCTGTCCTTTTGCCATTCCCCGTATTGTGCTTCCCTCTGTGCCTCCGGTCCCCGCTTGTATCTCAGCCCTCCGTCTCCCAAGCCCCCTTAGGTCCGTGGAGCCGTCCCTCTTGGTTCCGGCTGTCGCGCCTCTGTCCTCTGTGGCCTTGCCCCTAACGATCCCTGTATAGGGGTCGGTCTTCACCTGGCGTGCTCGGCCCAGGGGCTCCGGATCCGCGATCCAGAGGGTCCACTCTCTGACGTAGTTCCACCGTAAACACTACAGTATCATCAGGCCATGGCCCCCCCGGTGCCGCGGCTGCCACCCAAAAAGAACTGCTTTTCTTAAGGGAGAATCAGACCCGAATTATGTCATTCATGAAGTCCATGGACACCCGGCTCTCTGCCCTGCAAACCGCTGATCCAGCGCACGCTCCTCTTTTAGTCAGCCTCCAGCAGGAGCTCGCGCAGGAGCTCGCGCAGCAGCGCGATGCGCAATCTCACATTTTGGGGTATATGGCGTCCGTGGATGATCGGCTGCTTTCTTTGCAGTCCTCTGCGGCCGTTTCTACCCAAGCTCGGGACGCCGTCTCATTCCCTCCCCCTCGTCTTGGAAAGCCGCCTAGGTACTGTGGGGATCCAAAATTGTGTAGGGGATTCTTAAACCAGTGCAGATTGCACTTTGATCTTCTGCCCCAACAATACCCCACGGATCGTGCTAAAGTGGCTTTTATAGTGTCCCACCTTGAGGGAGAGGCGTTGGCTTGGGTGAATCCGTTGTGGGAGAGGGATAACCCGGTGGTGACTAATATCCAGAGTTTTTTGGAAACATTCCGTAACGTGTTTGATGAACCCGGACGCCTTGCTTCCTCTACAGAGGCCCTTTTTAACCTCTGTCAGGGGTCCCTTACGGTAGGGCAATACGCCATCCGGTTCCGGACCTTGTCCTCGGAGCTGGGGTGGAATAATGAAGCCCTGGTCGGTGCCTTTTGGAGAGGTCTTTCTAGTAAAATTAAGGATGAGTTGGCCGGGCGTGACCCCCCTACTACCCTAGAAGATCTCATCTCTCTGGCTACTCGTATTGACCTGCGTTTTCAGGAACGCGCGAGAGAGTCAGCCAGGGAGAAGAGGCCCTTTAGATTATACCAAGCTCCCATTCCACGCGCTGTTGCTCCCGCTAGTAACTCTGCTCCCGAGCCTATGCAGGTGGATCGCATCAAGCTATCCGAACAACGGCGCAAGGAGAGGATGACTAAGGGACTCTGTTTATATTGTGGAGGGGCCAATCACTTCGTACGCACTTGTCCTGAGAGACCGGGAAACGCGTCCGCCTAGGCCAGGTAGGAGAGGGCCCCCTAGGTAATCAGACCCCCTCTCTTCCACTTACCCTTTCAGCTCTGCTTATTACAGGTCGGGGGCGTGGCTCCGTGGAGGCGTATGTGGACTCGGGCGCAGCAGGCAACTTCATCTGCCAGGAAGAGGTTGACAAACTCCGGATTCCTGTGATCGTTTTAAGTAATCCCCGAGCAATCACCTCCGTCGATGGCAAACCTCTGCCTGGACTCATCACCACGGTTACCACTGAAGTAAAGCTACAAATTGGCGCACTTCACTCCGAGAAGATTGCCTTTTATGTCCTGCCTCAACTTTCCCACGCCATTCTCTTGGGACTACCTTGGCTTAGGCGGCATGAGCCAGTTGTCGACTGGCGTTCCGGGGAGATCTTGCGCTGGGGGCACACCTGCCATGCAAACTGTCTGCGTACCCTTGTTCGTTCCCATTCTCAGCCTAGACCAACGGATCTCCCGGGTCTTCCAGTTCCATACCACGCCTACGCTGATGTTTTCTGCAAGAAGGAAGCGGATTCCCTGCCTCCGCACCGGTCCTATGACTGTCCAATCGACCTGATTCCCAGAGCTGTTCCTCCCAGAGGTAGAACGTACCCTCTTTCTCCTGCCGAGACCTCTGCCATGACGGAATATATTCATGAAAACCTGTCCAAGGGGTTTATCCGGAAGTCCTCCTCTCCTGCGGGCGCAGGTTTTTTCTTCGTCCGGAAGAAAGACGGATCACTGCGGCCTTGTATTGATTACCGGGGCCTAAACAATATCACCGTTAAAAATCGATACCCGCTCCCGTTGATTCCGGAGCTCTTTGACCGGCTGAGAGGAGCTCGAATCTTCACAAAGTTAGATCTGCGAGGGGCCTACAATTTGGTCCGGATCCGTGCTGGGGATGAATGGAAAACGGCCTTCAATACCCGTGACGGGCATTATGAATACTTAGTCATGCCTTTCGGCCTTTGCAATGCCCCAGCTGTGTTTCAGGAATTTATCAACGAGGTGTTCCGGGATCTACTCTATTCCTGTGTGGTCATCTATCTAGACGACATTCTCGTTTTCTCGCCTGATCTGTCCTCCCATCGCAAGAGCGTACGCTTGGTCTTGCATCGCCTTCGAGAGAACCAACTTTACGCCAAGATTGAGAAATGCCTTTTTGAGCAGACGTCGCTGCCCTTCTTGGGTTATATCGTCACCGATTCCGGTCTGAAGATGGATCCCGAAAAACTCAGTGCGGTACTCAAGTGGCCCCGTCCAGTGGGGATAAAAGCCATCCAGCGGTTCCTTGGCTTCGCAAATTATTACCGGCAATTCGTGCCTCATTTTTCTTCGGTTACCAAACCCATCACGGCCTTGACTCGCAAGGGAACGAAGCCCAACAGCTGGTCCCCCGAAGCGGAAAACGCCTTCCTGGCACTGAAACATTCTTTTGCATCAGCACCCATTTTGCATCGGCCTGTGACCAGCAGGCCCTTCGTCCTAGAGGTAGATGCCTCCTCCACTGGAGCGGGGGCGGTCCTGTCCCAGCAGGCTTCATCCGGACGGCTGGCCCCTTGCGGCTTCTTTTCTAAAGCCTTTTCGCCTGCGGAGTGCAACTACTCCATTGGAGACTGAGAATTACTTGCCATTAAGATGGCCTTGGCTGAATGGCGGTATTTACTCGAGGGGGCTGTACATCCCTTCACCATCCTCACGGACCACAAGAACCTGGCTTACCTGCAGTCTGCCCAAAGACTCAATGCCCGGCAAGCCAGGTGGGCCCTGTATTTCTCCCGCTTTGACTTTCAACTTCACTTTCGACCTGGTAGTAGGAACATCAAGGCCGATGCCCTCTCCAGGTCGTTACAGTCATCAGAGAGGGATGAAGTCCCATCCTATATTATCGAGCCTACCAAGATGATCACCGTGGCTCCTGTGAATTTTTCTATTCCTCCGCCTGGTAAAACGTTCGTTCCTCAAGGCAGATGTACAGAGGTACTGCGCTGGGGGCATTCCTCCAAAGTTGCTGGACACGTTGGGGCTAAGAAGACTCTCTTGCTGCTGTCCCGGTACTACTGGTGGCCCACGCTTCGCCAGGATGTGATGGACTATGTAGCCTTGTGCACAATCTGTGCCCAGAACAAGGTGGCTAGGGCTCTGCCCGCCGGTCTTCTCCACCCTTTGCCAGTTCCTGAGGCTCCCTGGCAACAGATCGCCATGGATTTTGTGACTGATTTACCCTGCTCAGCTGGATGTACCACCATCTTGGTCGTAGCTAGTGTTGAGCATTCCGATACCGCAAGTATCGGGTATCGGCCGATACTTGCTGTATCGGAATTCCGATACCGACTTCCGATATTTTTTCAATATCGGAATTCGGCATCGGAATCGGAAGTTCAGTTGATTGACGGCCTGACGTCATCATGATGCGCGGTGTGTGCGCATCATGATGCGCCGTCATTTCGGGCCTTCCGGGGGTCTCTGCCGGCCTGCCGGGGGGCTGTGCCGGCCTGCCGGGGGGCTGTGTGGACTGCCCGGGGTCTGTACCGGCCTGCCGGGGGGCTGTGCCGGCCTGCCGGTGGTCTGTGCACCCTGTGGGGGTCTGTACCGGCCTGCCGGGGGGCTGTACCGGCCTGCCGGGGGGCTGTGCTGATGTCCGGGGGTCTGTGCAAGCATCGTCCGATGGGACTACAAGTCCCATCGGGCGATGCCTGCTACCATGACAGTGATTGACACATTAGCCAATGATGGGACAGTAGTAGTCCCATCATCCGGCTAATGTGTTAAATGTTAAAAAAAAAAAAAAAAATACTACATACATACTACATGCATGCTACATACATACTACATGCATGCTACATACATACTACATATATACTACATACATACTACATACATGCTACATACATACTGCATGCTACATACATACTACATACATACTACATGCATGCTACATACATACTACATATATACTACATACATACTACATACATGCTACATACATACTGCATGCTACATACATACTACATACATACTACATGCATGCTACATACATACTACATATATACTACATACATACTACATACATGCTACATACATACTGCATGCTACATACATACTACATACATACTACATACATACTACATGCATGCTACATACATACTACATATATACTACATGCATGCTACATACATACTACATGCTACATACATACTACATATATACTACATACATACTACATACATGCTACATACATACTGCATGCTACATACATGCTACATACATACTACATACATACTACATACATACTACATGCATGCTACATACATACTACATGCATGCTACATACATACTACATGCATGCTACATACATACCACATACATACTACATGCTACATACATACCACATATATACTACATACATACAATACATTCATACAATACATACATAGACATACAGTACATATAACATAGAGTAACATACTTACCAATACTTGTCACATTGTTCCCCGAAGCCATTGTCTTTTCCGGGATAAATATTAACATAACAAACCACAAAAATACTCACCCACGATCCGAAGCAGTCCACGAGTGTGTCCCACGACGATCTTGGGTAGAGAACTGCAGCATCAGATGATGCTGCCGTTCTCTACGGGCTGCAGGAATCCAATGACGGAAGGTAGGTATCCTTCCGCACTGTATTCCTCCGCCACTTAAAAAAAAAAAGTCCCTAGTCTCACTTTATGCCATTGCTGTGTGGGAATTTCCCACACAGCAATGGCATAAAGTGAGACTAGGGACTTTTTTTTTTTTAAGTGGCGGAGGAATACAGTGCGGAAGGATACCTACCTTCCGTCATTGGATTCCTGCAGCCCGTAGAGAACGGCAGCATCATCTGATGCTGCAGTTCTCTACCCAAGATCGTCGTGGGACACACTCGTGGACTGCTTCGGATCGTGGGTGAGTATTTTTGTGGTTTGTTATGTTAATATTTATCCCGGAAAAGACAATGGCTTCGGGGAACAATGTGACAAGTATTGGTAAGTATGTTACTCTATGTTATATGTACTGTATGTCTATGTATGTATTGTATGAATGTATTGTATGTATGTAGTATATATGTGGTATGCATGTAGTATGTATGTAGTATGTATGTAGCATGCATGTAGTATGTATGTAGCATGCATGTAGTATGTATGTAGTATGTATGTAGTATGTATGTAGTATATATGTAGTATGTAGTATGAATGTAGTATATATGTAGTATGTATGTAGCATGTAGTATGTAGCATGCATGTAGTATATATGTAGTATGTATGTAGCATGTATGTAGCATGCATGTAGTATATATGTAGTATGTATGTAGCATGTAGTATGTATGTAGCATGCATGTAGTATATATGTAGTATGTAGCATGTAGTATGTATGTAGCATGCATGTAGTATGTAGCATGTAGTATGTATGTAGCATGCATGTAGTATGTATGTAGTATATATGTGGTATGTATGTAGCATGCAGTATGTATGTAGCATGCATGTAGTATATATGTAGTATGTATGTTGCATGTAGTATTTATGTAGTATGAATGTAGCATGTATGTAGTATGAATGTAGCATGTATGTAGTATGCATGTTGTATGTATGTAGCATGTAATTTTTTTTTTTTTTTTTTTTACATTTAACACATTAGCCGGATGATGGGACTACTACTGTCCCATCATTGGCTAATGTGTCAATCACTGTCATGGTAGCAGGCATCGCCCGATGGGACTTGTAGTCCCATCGGACGATGCCTGCACAGACCCCCGGAGCCTGCACAGACCACCGGCAGGCCGGCACAGCCCCCCGGCAGGCCGGCACAGCCCCCCGGCAGGCCGGCACAGCCCCCCGGAGCCTGCACAGCCCCCCGGCAGGCCGGCACAGCCCCCCGGCAGGCCGGCACAGCCCCCCGGAGCCTGCACAGACCACCGGCAGGCCGGCACAGACCACCGGAGCCTGCACAGACCCCCTGGCAGGCCGGCACAGCCCCCCGAAAGGCCCGTACAGACCCCAGAGAGGCTGTACAAGGGCAGGAAAGGGTTTTTCTTATTCCGATACCGGAAGTCCCATAGACTTGAATGGGACTTCCGGTATCGGAATCGGCGATACCGATACTTTTTTTAAAGATCGGCCGATACCATCCGATACGATACTTTGAAGTATCGGACGGTATCGCTCAACTCTAGTCGTAGCAGATCGTTTTTCCAAGATGGCCCACTTCGTTACCTTACCGGGACTGCCGTCCGCCCCGAAGTTGGCCGAGATCTTCATCCACCAGATCTTCAGGTTGCATGGTCTTCCTCAGAGGATTGTGTCGGATCGGGGGGTCCAATTCACCTCTCGCTTCTGGAGGGCCCTCTGCCGGCTTATGGGTACATCTCTCGACTTCTCCACCGCATACCATCCTCAGACCAACGGGCAAGTGGAGCGAATTAATCAGGTGTTAACCACCTTCCTACGCCACTTCTCCAACGCCCATCAGGACAATTGGGTCGCGCTCCTACCTTGGGCTGAATTCTCGCACAATAACCATCCCAGCGAATCTACCTCCAAGTCTCCTTTCTTTGTGGTAACCGGTCAAAACCCAGGTATTCCGTTACCTTTTTCCACGTCTACAGGAGTGCCCGCAGCTGATTCCCTTGCAAAGGAATTCTCGCAGATTTGGAGGGAGACCAGGGAAGCGCTCAAGGGTGCCAACAACCGAATCAAGAAACATGCAGACAAAAGACGAAGGGACGTGCCTCCATACCATCCAGGTGACAAAGTCTGGCTTTCTACTCGACATATCCGCCAGAGAGTTCCCTCTTACAAGTTGAGTCCTCGATACATTGGGCCGTTTGAAGTGATTGGACGCATTAATGAAGTGGCTTATAAGCTGAGGTTGCCTGCTTCGCTCCGGGTTCCCAACGCTTTCCATGTCTCGCTCTTGAAACCCGTAGTCCTGAATCGGTTCCAACCAGTTTCCATCGTCCCTCCTTCACCTGTTATCTCGGACAACGTCTTTGAGGTCAAGGACATCTTGGCTATGAAAAGAGTCAGGGGTAAGACCCTTTTTCTTATCGATTGGGAGGGTTTTGGTCCCGAGGAAAGGTCCTGGGAGCCTCGAGAAAATATCAACGCTCCCTGGATTCTGAAAAGATTTTTGGCCAAAATTAGTAGGGGAGGACGTAAGGAGGGGGGTACTGTGACATCGGCGGCTATGCCCGCCGATGCCCCTCCTGCGGCTGCGCGCGCCGCAGCGTTCCCTTACCTGCGCGCTCCCGTCCGGGCGCGCGTCCGTCGCATGTTCGCCCTCACTGCGGCTCCTGGCACCCGCCCCCTGCCACACGCACGCCCCCTCCCGCTCTCTCTCTCCAGCGATGGGCGGCGCTGAGGGGCTGGACTGTGGACGCACTTCCGGGGGTTAGTATATTTCAGGCGTCCTCGCTGTTAGGAGGACGCCTGATGATTGTGTAGTATCTGCACCCTCTGGCCACTACAGTATTCCTGTAGTTCTTGTGTTCTCTGCGTTGTTCTCCTCCAGGGCTCTCAGGCACTGCCTTCCTGCCGTGCTCGGTCCCCTTGTCCTTGCCCCCCCCCCTGGTCTGTCCAGGCGCTGCTTCCTTGCTATCCTCGGTGCCTCCCTCCTCTGGCTTCAGCCAGTTCTGGTCTGTCCTTTTGCCATTCCCCGTATTGTGCTTCCCTCTGTGCCTCCGGTCCCCGCTTGTATCTCAGCCCTCCGTCTCCCAAGCCCCCTTAGGTCCGTGGAGCCGTCCCTCTTGGTTCCGGCTGTCGCGCCTCCGTCCTCTGTGGCCTTGCCCCTAACGATCCCTGTATAGGGGTCGGTCTTCACCTGGCGTGCTCGGCCCAGGGGCTCCGGATCCGCGATCCAGAGGGTCCACTCTCTGACGTAGTTCCACCGTAAACACTACACTCAGCCATGCGTACAAGACTGTAAATATAGATTGTAAATACAAATTTTAAATACATCATTGTAAATATACACCTGTACTTTGTATATCCCCCACATCATTGTAGATTGTAAACTCTCATGAGCAGGGTTGTTTTATTTAGATTTAATTATTGTATTATTGTTAACGTTGTTACTTAGGACTGTTGTGTTTGAAACTGTTAAACTGTAAAGCACTGTGGAATATGTTTGAGCTCTATAAATAGCGATTACTATTATTATTAGAACACAGAGAAGTATTATGTTGATGCTTATTATGGCGTCATCGATGTTCACCATCTTGATGGAGTCCTCAAAGTTTTGTAGGATTGTACATATGTCTGACATCCATGTCCACTCTTGAGGTGTTATGTGTGGAGTCTGCACTGAATAGCGATGGCCTTGTTGATGCTTGTAGTTATCAACTGCCCTCTTCTGCTCACAAATCTTTTCCAACATCTGCACTGCAGAGTTCCAATGTGTGGAGTCACATCACACACCAGTCGGTGACCTGAAGCAGCAAACACTGGTGAAGCACAGCACGGGTGGCTGAAGCTTTCTTTAGCTGACTTTCTAAAATGGGCACACAGGAGGTGTACTTTCCTAAGCAGACCCGGCAGCTCTGGGTAGCTTTGTAGAAAATGTTGAACAATGAGGTTAAGCATATGATCCAAACATGGTACGTGTGTGAGCTCGCCTTGCCTCAGAGCTGCCACCAGGTTCCTGCCATTGTCACATACGACCATGCCTGGCTGTAGGTTCAGCAATGTCAGCCACAGATCTGCCTGCTCTTTCAGACCTGTCCATGTCCACAACTCTTCAGCATTGTGCGGATTGTCACCTAAGCATATTAGCTTCAGCACAGCCTGTTACAACTTGCCTGAGGTAGTGCTGCAGTGCTTCCAGCTTGTGATTGATGTGGTTATTTGGGAGATGGAGGCTGAAGAGGAGGATGTGCAGGAGCTGTAGACTGTGGGGCCAACCCAGATTGACATAGGGCCCACAATCCTCGGCATCAGGAGGATGTGTTCCATCTCAAGTACCGCTATTCCACAGCCTCTCCTCTCTGACAGGCCCTTCACTGTGTTGCAGTGACTGGAGTATGGACAACTGAAGGCTGCATTGGGACAAGGACGTGGACATGCTTGATGACGGTGCTAGTTGAGTGTGGCAAACGACAGGTGCAGGGCATAAGGCATCTTTGCATGCACCATGAACAGGGGAATGGCTTGCATGCACAACAGTGGAAGAAGCAGTGGTGTCACCCGCAGACACTGCTCCTGGAGCCTGGGGTTCAGCCCACAAAGTTGGGTGCTTTGCTGCCATGTACCTGATCATGCTGGTGGTGGTCAGGCTGGTAGTTTTCTACCCCTGCTGATGCGGGCATGGCAGGTGGTGCAAATGGCCTGTTTGGTGTTGGCGGTAGAGTCTCTAAAAAACAACCGCCGTGTTGGTGTTACAAGCAACGGTTGCCCGCCTTCTGTCTGCAGCCACAACACTGCTTCTTCCTGCCTGTTGGGGTACTACACCTCCCTCCCCCTGTGTGCTGCTGTATTCGATTTGCATGTCCTCCTGCCAGAATGGCTGAGTTACTATTCAATCTCTCTCACACCCCTCGCCCCACCAACAAACGTGGTGGAGGACTTAGCTTACTCCTGTCCGATATCTGCTCCTTTACCACAATTCCGCTACCACCCTCTGCTACTCTTCCCCAGTTTGAGGTGCACTACGTTCGCCTCTATTACCATCCAACCTCCAGCTGGCTGTCATCTAACGCCACCCAGAACTAGCCATCTCCACCTTAATCGACCTCTTCACCACCTGGCATCCTTTGTGCTGACATCCCCTCTATCATCATGGGTGACTACAATATCCCCATTGACACTTCCACCTCAGCTGCCTCTAAACTTTTATCATAGACTGCCTCTTTTGGCCTCTCTCAATGGGCCTCTGTGGCCACTCACAAAGATAGTCACACCCTGGACCAAATCTTCACCCGCCTCTGTTCCCTTACTAATCTCACTAACTCACCCCTCCCCCTGTGTGACAACCTACTGACATTCTCTTCCCTCTCCTCTCAGAGTGCACAACCCCCTCTCCACAAACTTGCTCACCCTCGCAGAAATCGCAAACACCTCAATTTACACTCACTCTCCGAGTCCCTTCTCCCTCTTACAGACATAGCTTCCTTAAATGACACCTATTCTGCTGACACTTTCTATTACACCACAATAACAGCAGCACTCGATTTGGCCACCCCCTCATGCACAGCAAAACTCGTACAATCAACAGGTAACCTTGGCTTACCAGCCTGACCAAAGAACTGAAACGGGCTTCCAAGGTTGCGGTGCGTAGATGGAAGAGATCCCGTTCTGCCGAGCACTTAATCGCATACAAGCGGGTCATTGCCAGTTTCAAGTCCACGCTCACTAAAGAAAAAAAAATGCTCATCTCTCATTTCCTCCCAGTTCCACAACCCTAAACAGCTTTTCAAATCTTTCATTTCTCTACTCCATCCCCCAGCACCTCTTCCCTCTCCTCCCATGTCTGCTGAAGACCTAGCCTTTTTCTTTTCTCAGCAGAGTTCACCTATCGCTTCTTGTGTCCACCCCTCCTTCCAATGAGGAGTCCAAATAAATCTAAATTTGAAAAAAATTATAAGGTTGTACAGAGCCAATAGATAGTCGTGGTATGGCACAGCACCCTGCTAACACTAGAGTAATTTTTTTTTAAATTATTACCATCCTTGCATAAAAATGTTGAAATTCAGATGAAGTTGATAGAAAACCACAATCGGTGTCCTCCCAGCATTCCTCTGTACACATCTCACTATTTATATCACTATTAGCGTGATCGATTTCCCCTTCAGTATTTCTCGGTCTTCAGATCACACATATTACAAGTATTGCCTACGATTGAACAGTTGTGGATGACATTTTACAGTATGAAACATTAATTATGCATAAAAATTTTATTTGTCTATAACACAGTCGGTGGACACTTAATAATTCCTCCACCCCACCCCACCCCCATTTACTGGAATATGAAGGTCTTGAGGTACATTTGCAGGAATCCAGATATTAAAACTACAAAAACAACAAAGGTTATCTTTAAAGTAGAAATAGATTATTGAACAAATGTAAACAAGATATTCAACATTTAGCCTCCCTTGACAGAATGGTAGAACCATAATCGTGCTGTATCACAATACTAGAGCAAGAGTAAAACGGAAATTCTTGATGCAATAACGCAACTGCCCCACAATGAAGGTGAACTGTACTACAATGCTGGGAACAGGATTAATCGTCCAATGTCTGAAGCCTGACTGCTTCAAACATCAACTACCTGCTGGTGATCATCAGCGATAAACAAAAACCAAGAATAAAAATGAAGGTTTTTTTATTTTTAAAGGTGTCTCTGTGCCCATATGTGAATTGGGAACAGTCTCCAAGTTCTGTTGGTGTCATCAGAACTTAATCTTACATGAAGGTGGTTGCATGACTGCTTATGACCCTGAGGATTTAAAGACTGCCTTTAAGATACGTGAAGCAGAAGTCCAGCGTGGGTGATTTCCATAAAAAATAACTTTTATTCCATTTTCATTCAAAGCACATGAGTCCAAAATCCATCTTTATATCCGGAGACACAAAAAACGGGTAGTTCTTTACCAGTGTCAGTCATAGGCTTAAAGTGCACCTTAATCATTTTGAAACGCGTATGATTTTACTGCTTCATCTTCATACTACGCGTATGATTTTACTGCTTCATCTTCATACTACATGCAGCACTGCATGATCCGTACGGTGGGACTGGAGAGGAGATGAGCTGATCTTTGTTGCTTCTTTTTTGCTTTTAAGATAGTATCAGAATCAAATTCAGCTGGAGGATGTTAAGCAACACTGGAGAAGGAGGAGGTTCTGTTTCTTCTAGATTCAGCTTTCTTTTTTGATGGGGTGTAACTTAACCTTAGAAGTATGGGCTGTTCTGATGTTATCACACTACCATTCAAAGAAAGATTGCATTTCATTGGTTGTCCATCTAGGGATCTGTTGTTGGATTTTTTT
This sequence comes from Dendrobates tinctorius, assembly GCF_039654945.1. Taxonomy (NCBI): domain Eukaryota; kingdom Metazoa; phylum Chordata; class Amphibia; order Anura; family Dendrobatidae; genus Dendrobates; species Dendrobates tinctorius. Next base: position 8,862,792 of record NW_027361751.1, read on the forward strand.
CAGGCACCAACTGCATCTTCCTTTCTTATAAACACAACCTCTACATCTCCAAAACTAAACAAGCATTTATGCTTCAAAGCACCGGATACACAGAAAAGCTCCATGATATCTTCCTCAGTGACTTATTAATGGTCATTTTTGTGCCTTCAAAAGGGCAAAAGACAGACTCTTTTGGAGTGTGCCCTGATTAACTTGCCTCCTTTGTGACAACTGTCTGTGACACATTGGTTACAGCCTTTGTGTGCAATAACGGTGGCGAAGTCTCATGCTGAGTAGACATGGGAGCTGTGCATGCATCATTATGTACAAATTTACAGACATTCACTGCTTTTTTGCACATTGTGGGCAGCCGTGATCTTCATCTTCTTGGTGGGAATTTTGGAAAGTTCCAAGTCATCATCAAAATCAAAATCGTCCTTATCTTGTAAAGAGGAAATCTGCTGTTTCACAGGTTCGGAGTTAAATATGTTTATTGGCATTTATATAACAGTGGTCGTTACACCAGAACAAATCGTTTTTGGATGTTAAATTTGGATGTTCTTGGTAATATGTATGGGTGAAGATAAAGAACCTTGTGCCACGGGTGTGTTGATATTTATGGCCGGTGCACTCCTCTTTAATCTTTGTTTTGCACGAGCATCCATCAGTTTGTTTGGCTTACCGCTGTGATCTGTTGCTTTATAGTAGTAAGCCTCTCTCGAGCATCTTAATAATAATAATAATAATCTTTATTTATATAGCACCAACATAATCCACAGCACTTTACAATTTAACAGTTTCAAACACAACAGTCAAACTTTACCCTTTATATGGACACTGTTACACACGGTCCCTATCCTGGCACGGCGCCCAGGTCTGCCACTGTTACACCTGGCCCCCATCCTGGCGCTGCGTCCAGGCCTGCCGCTGCTCTCCGTTCTGGGCACTCACCTCGAGCTTCACATAGGCAGCAGCCGGCCTCCTCTTGATCTCATGCTGCTGCTCAGCATTTTGGCCTCCCTCCCTCCTGCCTCCACCTCCTGGTGTCCTGTGAGGAGATCTATAGCTAAGGCTATTAGGGCATGCCCACCCGCTCTCTTGACTTCTTAAAGGGGCAGCGTGCATTATTCAAAAAGTGCAATTAACCAATGGCAGAGCACTGGCTGCTATTTCTGGCCTCTTCTCCATAGGGAGAGTGCCGGAGCAACGAGTATCTATCATTGCTACATCCGGTTCTCATGTAACCTGTCTGCGCTGCGTCTGCAGTCTCTGTGCATTGTCTAATACTCTCTGTCTCCACAGCATATCAGTATCCTGTGCTTCCTGGTTATATCTGCAACCATCTGGGCCTAAGCCATCCCATTCCGTTAACAGCTATCCGTATATGAGGACTGTGTGAAGGTCACTGGAACCGACTCCTTACCATCTACCCGGATCCAGGACCCAGCTCATTACAGACTCTGCTGTAACTACTGTTATCCCTTTTGGTCCCGCTGGGACAGCTGCCACGTGTTCGGGGTCTAACTGGAGGTAGCACCTGTGTCCTCCGGGTATTCCATTCTGGCCCTGTCTGAGGGGCTTTACTACTGGTACCTGGGGCTCACTAGTCACGCCCCCTTCAGAGCCCCCCGGACCGTTGTCCCGAGGTTCCACTTAAAAAATAAAAACGAATGTGAACTTCACCATCTCTGCCTCCGCTTCCATTCGTTACAGATTGCTCCGGCCATGGAATCTGCTGGACCCCAGAGGCCTCCGATTATGGAACTGTGCCAAGAGGTGACCCGCTTAAAAGATCAACAGGACAAGATTACGTCTTACCTACGTAACCTGTCCACCCGCATGGATTCTCTGCTGAACCCGGCTGCTTCTGAATCACATATCAACATCCAGGTACCTGCTGTCACAGCAAGCAAGGGTCCTCGCCTGGCGGCTCCTCCTCACTTTCATGGTGACCCCACTCAGTGTCAGGGTTTTCTCAATCAGTGTACCCTACACTTCGAAATACTGGGGCACATGTTTGCGTCTAACCATGCCAAAGTGGGCTTCATTATGTCGCATCTAGCCGGAGAGGCTCTCGCCTGGCTAAACCCGTTATGGGAGAGAAGAGACCCGCTAGTTAATGATCTTCAATCTTTCCTAGAGACTTTTCGCAGCCGAGTCTCGTCGACCACTTCTGTCCTGCTGTGTTTATGCCAAGGAACCCTCACGGTGGCTCAGTATGCTGTTCAGTTCCGCACCCTCTCGTCTGAGCTGTCCTGGAACAATGAGGCCTTGCTGGCTACCTTCTGGGAGGGCCTATCTGGAAAAATTAAGGATGAGCTGGTGGGACAGGACAGGCCTACCATCTTGGATGACCTGATTTCCTTGGCAACCCGGATTGACCTGCATTTTCAGGAGCATTCCATGGAGATTAAGAGAGACAAGAGGTCCTACCACCTGGACTCTAGTTCTTCCAAAATGGCTACCTCATCTTCTTCTCCCAAAGCTATGGAGGTAGATCGAGTAAGTCTGGCCAGCCACCGCCAGGAGGTGCGTCGCAAAGACGGAAGCTGTCTACATTGTGGTAGTTCCGAACACCTGATTCGCGCCTGTCCAAAGAAGTTGGGAAACTCCTGTGCCTAGGTTCGGTAGGACAGGCCACCCTAGGTAGAGAACATTCCTCTCCTTCATTGCAAATCTCAGTCTCCGTGACCTGCGGAGCAATAAAATTTTCTGGACTCTGTCTGTTGGATTCCGGGGCCGCCGGGAGTTCTATCCAGCAGACGCTTGTGGATCGTTACCACCTACCAGTTCAGGCTCTTCCCAATCCGCTGCGGGTGACCGCTGTCGATGGCCAGCCACTGACCGAACCCGTCCAGTTCCAGATGGTGCCACTGGAACTCCGGGTAGGTCTTATGCATTCGGAAAGAATCCGTTTTTATGTGTACCCTGGTTTGTCTCACCCCTTGCTTCTAGGTTTGCCTTGGTTTCAGAAACACGAACCAGTTCTTAATTGGAGAACAGGCAAATTCTACATTCGGGAGATTCCTGCTCGGACCGTTGCTTAACCCGGATTGAACCGGCTTCGCCCCCGGTCCAACCTGCTACCCTGCCTGGATTACCAACCACTTACTGGTCCTTCTCGGATGTCTTCGGGAAAAAGGAGGCTGAAAAACTTCCCCCCCACAGGTCGTATGACTGTCCGATAGATCTTCTTCCTGGAACATCTCCTCCCCGTGGGAGAGTTTACCCTCTTTCCCAGGCAGAGACTCAGGCTATGTCGGACTACATCCAGGAGAATTTGGCCAGAGGGTTTATCCGAAAATCATCATCACCGGCAGGAGCAGGCTTCTTCTTTGTGAAGAAAAAGGACAGATCCTTGCAGCCCTGTATCGACTACCGGGGACTGAACCAGATCACAGAAAAAGATGGATTTTTGGTTCTTACCGTAAAATCTCTTTCTTGGAGCCTTCATTGGGGGACACAGATTACCATGGGGTGTATGCTGCTGCTGCTAGGAGGCTGACACTATACAAAACAAGAAAATTAGCTCCTCCCCGGCAGTATACACCCACCGACAGATACCAAGTACCTCAATTGGTGAGAAAGCAGTAGGAGAAGCCACGGAACTTTAAACATATGTACCAACCCAAGAAGGAGCTCAAAGCCCAACACGGTACAACTTAAACAGGGAGGGTGCTGTGTCCCCCCAATGAAGGCTCCAAGAAAGAGATTTTACGGTAAGAACCAAAATTCCATCTTTCTTTATTGCCTTATTGGGGGACACAGATTACCATGGGACGTTCCAAAGCAGTCCCAAGGGCGGGAACAGCAAAAAGGGACGAAAGAACCGGAAAGGCTGAGGTCGGCCGGTGAGCCACCGCCGCCTGCAGAACCTTCCTACCAACAACTGCAGCAGACGAGGCCTGGGTATGAACCCTGTAGAACCTCGCAAAGGTGTGCAAGGATGACCAGGTTGCGGCCCTGCAATTTTGCAAAGCCGAAGCCTGATGACGAACTGCCCACGAAGCCGCCACAGCCCGGGTGGAGTGAGCTCTCACTCCCGGAGGGGGCCGTTTTTCCTGAAGTCGGTATGCTTCCTGAATGGTAGAACGAATCCAGCGAGCGATCGTGGATTTGGATGCCGGAAGTCCTTTCCGGTGACCTTCTGAGATGACCAGCAATGAATCGGACTGACGAAGTGAAACGGTCCTAGCGAGGTAGACACGCAAGGCTCTAACAACATCCCGTTTGTGGAGCGACTTCTCAAGAGGGTGAGAAGGAGCAGGACAAAACGATAGAAGAACGATATCCTCGTTGATGTGAAAGGAGGAAACCACCTTTGGAAGAAAGGAAGGAACGGGCCTGAGGACGACCTTATCCTGATGGAGCACCAGATAAGGAGAATGACATGACAAGGCCGCTAACTCAGAAACTCTTCTGATGGATGTAATAGCGATCAAAAAGGTTACCTTCCATGACAGAAGTGACAAAGGAATGTCCTGGATGGGCTCAAACTGCGCCTTTTGAAGAGCGCTAAGAACGAGATTGAGATCCCACGGTTCTATTGGTGAATGATGAGGAGCCACATGAGCGACTCCTTGGAGGAACATCTTAACCTGCGTTAAGGAAGCAAGCTCTCTTTGAAAGAGGATAGACAAGGCAGAAACCTGGCCCTTGAGGGTACTGAGAGACAGACCCGAATCTAAGCCAGACTGGAGAAAACCTAGTATGGATGGAATGCAAAAGGACATTGGAAAAACTTTTTTTTTTTTTTTTTTTTTATCGTCGCACCAACGGAAAAAAGCCTTCCAATGCCTATTGTAAATGCGGGAAGAGGCTGGCTTCCTGGCCTTGATCATTGTCTGAATCACCTGGGTGGAAAAACCTGATTCTCTTAGGATTGCGGCCTCAACGGCCATGCCGTTAAATTCAGAGACCGAGAATTCTCATGGAAAAGGGGGCCTTGTGAGAGAAGATCCAGACGGTCTAGAAGCCTCCAGGGAACGTCCGCGAGCATGTTCACCAGTTCCGTATACCAAGGCCTTCTTTGCCAGTCTGGAGCCACAAGAATTACTGGAACGCCTTCTGATTTTATCGTCTTGACCACTCTTGGGATCAAGGCAAGAGGTGGAAAAAGATAAGGTAGTTGGAACTGGGACCACGGAATTACTAGGGCGTCGCAAGCGACGACTAGAGGGTCCCTGGACCTGGCTATGAAGTGCGAAACTTTGTGGTTCATCCAAGGTGCCATGAGGTCGACGTCCGGATGACCCCAGCGCTTGCATATCTGATCGAAGACTGAGGGATGGAGAGACCATTCGCCTGACGCTAGGTCTTGACGACTCAGAAAGTCGGCTGCCCAGTTTTCCACCCCTGGAATGTGAACGGCGGAGATTGCTGGGATGTAACGTCCCGCCCAGCGCAGAATCCTGGCCACTTCTGACATGACTTGGTGGCTGAGCGTGCCGCCCTGATGGTTTATGTACGCCACAGCCGTGGCGTTGTCCGACTGAATGCGGATCGGCTGCCGACGAGAAGGGGTTGCCAGCGAAGAAGGGCCAGAAAGATTGCTCTGATCTCGAGCAGATTGATAGGAAGAAGAGCTTCCTGTGGGTTCCAGTGTCCTTGGGCCGTCCTCTGAAGAAAAACTGCTCCCCAAGCCAGGAGGCTGGCATCGGTGGTGATGACTTGCCACTGAAGCGGGAGGAAGGACCTCCCTTGGAGGACTGACGTAGACCTTGTCCACCAAGTGAGGGATTGCCTCACTTTGAGAGGAAGGAGAATGGGCTGGTCTAAGGACCTCGTCGTCTTGTCCCAGACTGAAAGGAGGGACAGCTGAAGAGGGCGAAAGTGAAACTGTGCAAAGGGCACTGCTTCCAAGGAAGCTACCATCTTCCCCAGAACTTTCATGCAGAATGGAAGGGGAATGGGCGTTGGCCGTTTGAGGGCTCGAATCCCTTTGAACAGAGACGCAAATTTTTCCCTCGGAAGAAACACCCGGGCCAGATTCGTGTCGAATTCCATGCTTAACAAGGTCAGACGCTGAGTGGGGCTGAGAATGGACTTTTCTTTGTTGACTAACCATCCGAGAAGGCCGAGAGTATCCAGGGTTATCTGAAGACTTAGGAAACAGTCTTGACGGGACAAGCCCTTGATTAAGAGATCGTCCAGATAAGGAATTATGAGAATCCCTCTGGATCGAAGGATGGCCATGACCGTCGCCATCACTTTTGTGAAAACACGGGGAGTGGAGGCTAGGCCGAAGGGAAGAGCCGTGAACTGGTAATGACTTGCCTGAATCACAAACCTGAGATATTTCTGATGCTGCAAGCAAACAGGAATGTGAAGATAGGCATCCCGTATGTCCACAGAGCAGAGATTTGAGTAGAACCCTGAAAAACCGTTTGAGGGAACAGGAACAATCATTCTGGCGGAAAGAAGGGAAGAGACGGCCTGAAAGAATCCTGGAATGTGGGACCGTTGTCTTGGAGGTCGAGACAGGAAAAAATGCCTATCTGATGGGGAAGAAAATTCGATCTTGTAACCGGATGCGATGATTTCCCTGACCCAAGCGTCGTCGACAACCGACAGCCAAGCGTCCACGAAAAAGGAAAGTCTGCCTCCCACCCTGGAAACACTTCCAGGTGGGGGTGCCCCGTCACTTGGAGGCAAACCTACCGGAACGGGCACCTGAAGACTTGGAGTTTTGTCCTCTAGATCTCCAGCGGGGAGTGGGCTTGTAAGATGGTTTCTTCTGCTCTCGCTCCCTAGATGCGGAAGGGCGCTCTTGCTGGACAGATCTCTCTGTGGACGAGAACGGATGAAAAGGTCTAAAGGGCCGAAAACCCTTTCTGTTAAAAAGGCGTCTTGGTCGAGACTGGGGGAGGGAAGTACTTTTACCCCCAGTGGCATCGGAAATTATTTGATCCAGCTTGGCCCCAAAGAGCCTAGAACCATAGAAGGGCAGATGGGTGAGCGACTTTTTAAAAGTGGTATCCGCATTCCATGACTTTAACCAAAGACCTCGGCATACAGCCACTATATTGCTGTTAGCCCTTGCTACGCAACCGGCCGCATATAAGGCGGCGGCCAAAAGGTATTTACCCGCATGTTTAATTTGGTCTGCCAGAACTTCCAACTCGTCCTGAGGGGCAGCCGACAGAATGCTCCTGCGAAGAATTTTTGCCCAAGCTGAAATGACTTTTGCCACCCAGGCAGAAGCAAAAACTAGGGCAGAAAGAGGCGCTGGAAGCTTCAAAGAGGATAGACGAGAAACTGGTGGGTCCACTTCGGGAGCTTTCATCCATTTTGTAAGAAGGTCCGCATCGAATGGATACAGGACGTCTAAGTACCTGCGGCCTGAGAAGCGCTTCTCAGGGGGCTCCCAGTGTTTGGATAAAGTGGTCTCGAACTCCTTGTGGTTAGGAAAGTCTCGGGAGGAAGGTTTTGCTCGTTTAAAGGGGACGGAGCCGTCCTGAAGAGGAACTTTATCTTCCTTTATTTCGAGCGTTTTGAAAATGGCCGATATGAGACTATCGACCATGTCCTGAGACTTGGACATGTTATCTGCGTCTGAGCCAGATCCCGTCGTTTTCTGACGAGGGAGACGAGAAAAGCAGCCTGGGTGGAGCGGACAGGCCTTGCGAGCTGGAAGACGAGCTAGAGATAACGCGCTTCCTAGCAATCCTATCCGGCCTGTCCCTGTGGAGGTCGCGGTCAGGTGCAGACGACTCACCGTGAGAGGCGGTCGGAGCACAGGTGGCTGCAGATAGTTGCGTAAGACGTTCCAAGACCTGGACCAGGGACTGAGAGACATTGCAGCAGCCCACTCTGGAAGAGGGGGGGTGCGCTCATCCCAGGACTCGGGGTGCTCCGGTGGGGCAGACATCACAGAAGGACTGCCGGACGGGCAGAAGGGAGACAACTGCCCTGACACCCGCTTCTTTTTGCAGTGCGCGCAGGTATAGTGGGTAGCGGAGGGTCTAGGGTAAGGAGCCCCTGCAGAGTAGGACATATGCAAGGACTGCAGAATTACGGCCAGTATCTGAATAGGGAGTACTGCCGCGGGGGCTAAAATTAGGGGCTCATAAAAAAATAAGAGCCTACCATCACCAGCACCGTTATCTGATGTGCAGCAGAACAGCAGAAGAGTTCCCCAAGCTGAGATCCCTGGCATGTGTCACACGAGGAATCAGGGAGGCGCAGGACCTTAGAGATGGGCGGCAGCGCTGCGCGATTGGCTGAGACCTGCGGGGGGGCGGGTCATAAGGAATCATAGAATCATAGAATCATAGAATCATAGAATCGTAGAGTTGGAAGGGACCTCCTGGGCCATCTGGTCCAACCCCCTGCTCAAAGCAGGATTCGCTAAATCATCCCAGTCAGATGTCTGTCCAGCCTCTGTTTGAAGACTTCCATTGAAGGATAACTCACCACTTCTCGTGGCAGCCTGTTTCACTCATTGATCACTCTAACTGTCAAAAAGTTTTTTCTAATATCTAATCTGTGTCTCTTCCCATTCAGTTTCATCCCATTGCTTCTAGTCTTTCCTTGTGCAAATGAGAATAAAGTTGATCCTTCTACAATGTGACAGCCCTTTAGATATTTGTAGACAGCTATTAAGTCTCCTCTCAGTCTTCTCTTTTGCAAACTAAACATTCCCAAATCCTGCAACCTTTCCTCATAAGACAGGGTTTGCAGACCGGTCACCATTCTGGTCGCTCTTTTCTGAACTTGCTCCAGTTTGTTGATGTCTTTTTTAAAATGTGGTGCCCAAAACTGGACACAATATTCCAGATGAGGTCTGACCAAAGAGGAGTAGAGGGAAATAATGACTTCACGTGATCTAGACTGTATGCTTCTGTTAATACATCCTAGAATTGCATTTGCCTTTTTTGCTGCTGCATCACACTGTTGACTCATATTCAGTCTGTGATCTATTAGTATACCCAAGTCTTTTTCACATGTGCTGTCACTTAGCCCTATTCCTCCCATTCTATATATGCTTTTTTCATTTTTATTGCCCAGATGTAGTACTTTGCATTTCTCCCTGTTAAAAACCATTCTGTTAGTTGCTGCCCACTTCTCCAGTTTATTTAAATCTTTTTGAATCCTCTCTCTCTCTTCTCTAGTATTAGCTATCCCTCCTAGCTTTGTGTCATCAGCAAATTTAATCAGTTTACCCTCAATTCCTTCATCTAAATCGTTGATAAAGATGTTGAACAATACAGGGCCCAGGACAGAGCCCTGTGGTACCCCACTTGAGACATTCTTCCAACTGGATGTGCAGCCATTTACGACCACTCTTTGGGTCCGATCACTAAGCCAGTTATGAATCCACCTAACAGTTGCCTTGTCCATTCCATACTTAGTCATTTTTTCAATAAGGATTGTATGAGAGACTTTGTCAAATGCTTTGCTGAAGTCAAGATATACTATATCTACAGCATTTCCTTGATCCACCCAATCAGTGATACCGTCATAGAAGGAAATTAAGTTAGTCTGACATGACTTATTAGTTAGAAACCCATGCTGACTCTGTTTAATCACTTCATTCTTATCCAGGTATTGACATACATGTTGTTTAATAATTTGTTCAAAGATCTTTCCTGGTATAGAAGTCAGACTCACCGGCCTATAGTTGCCTGGGTCCACCTTCTTCCCCTTTTTGAAGATAGGAACAACATTTGCTCTTCTCCAGTCTTCTGGCACTTCTCCTGTTCTCCAAGAATTTTCAAAGATTATGGAGAGGGGTTCAAAAATTTCTTCTGCTATCTCCTTCAGTACTCTGGGGTGTAATTCATCTGGACCTGGAGACTTGAATTCATTTAGGTTAGCTAAGTGTTTCCTCACTATCTTTCTGTTTATAGATATCCTGGATTCTTCTATTCCCATAATAGGACAGTGAATAACAGTTGATGTTGCATTTCCTTTCTGAGAGAAAACAGATGCAAAATAGGAATTTAAAAGTTCAGCCTTCTCAACATCCTGTCTTACCATTTCATCATTTTCATCCTGTAAAAATCCTATAGCATCTTTGACTTTTCTTTTACTTTTGACATATCCCCAAAATCCTTTATTATTGCTTTTGACATCTCTTGCAAGCCTCAGTTCATTTTCAGCTTTAGCTAATCTGATTTGTGCCCTGCAGGTTCTGCAGACAGCATTATATTCTTCTTTAGATATGTCTCCCTCTTTCCATTTTATAAACATTTTTTTCTTCCTTTTTAGCATGTGCTTAAGTTCTGTGTTCATCCATCCTGGTTTCCTTAAATGCTTCGTATTCTTCCCTCTTTTCGGAATTGTTAACAACTGTGCTTTGAGAATTTCATTTTTCAAGATTTCCCATCCTTCCTGGACATTTTTGTCTTTAAGGATATCCAGCCATTGGATCCCTCCAATTCTCTTTCTGAATCCCTTAAAATCTGCCTTTCTGAAATCTAACCTTGACGTCTGAGTCTTCACAGGTCTTCCACCTCTAGTAATCCAAAATTCTAAAATAGCATGGTCGCTACCTCCTAGGGTCCCAGCCACTTTTACCTCCTCAACCATTTCCTCCCTGTTTATAAGGATTAGATCCAAGGTAGCAGTTCCCCTTGTTTTCTCCCTTACCTTTTGGAAGATAAAGTTGTCAGCAAGAGAGGATAAGAATTTCCTTGACCTGTTAGTTTTGCCTGAGAGAGATTCCCAACAAATGTCTGGATAGTTGAAATCTCCCATGACAACTATGTCATATTTTTTGGAGAACTTGGCCATCTGATGCATAAAGAGTTCATCTATATCTTCGGCTTGCACAGGTGGCCTGTAGTAAATGCCTACAATGGTGTCCTTTCCATTGTTCTGTCCTTGTATTCTTACCCAAACAGTTTCCACAGAACTCCCAGTCTCTGAAGCTTCAATCTCTGTGCAGATATACGCGTTTCGAACATACAATGCGACACCCCCTCCTCGTTTATCAAGTCTGTTTCTTGCAAATAAGTTGTATCCTTCTAGTCTTGTATTCCAATCATGTGTATTGTCCCACCAAGTTTCAGTGATTCCAATTACATCATATTTCTGTTCCTGTGTTAGTAGTTCCAATTCTCCTTGTTTGTTGCCCATGCTTTGTGCATTAGTATAGAAACATTTTAGTTTGTGATTGGTTTCTCTTTCTCCAATATTTTTATTAATTAGATTCTTTCGTCTTTGTTCTTCCTTTCCACTTCTAATAGCAGAGTTCTCAATAGCATTTGTCAGGTGTATGGCTTTTTCTGGTCTTTTGCTTCCCTTCCCATGTTGTTCTAGTTTAAAGCTCTCCTTACAAGTGTAGCAAGGCGACTTCCAAATACATGCTTTCCAGTCTTCGTAAGGTGCACCCCATCTCTAGCAAGTAGTCCATCGTATAAGTAGTTCACTCCGTGATCCAGAAATCCAAATCGTTGCTGACGGCACCATCGACGTAGCCAGTTGTTCACCTGCAGAATCTTATTCCACCTCCTTGTTCCATGGCCATCCACTGGGAGGATGGAAGAGAAGACCACCTGCGCTCCCAGTTCTTTCACTTTCTTGCCTAAGTCTTCAAAGTCTCTGCAGATGATTTCCAGGTCGTTTCTTGCGGTGTCATTTGTCCCCACATGTAGTAGCAGGAATGGGTAGTCATCTGTAGGTCTGAAGAGTCCTGATATCCTGTCAGACACATCTTTAATTTTTGCACCTGGAAGACAGCACATTTCTCTTGTAGTTATATCCGGTCTGCAGATAGCGGCCTCTGTTCCTCTCAGCAGGGAATCCCCCATGACCACCACTCTCATGTTCAGGAGAGAAAGGATCCCTGAACATAGCGCAGTCCTGTGACGGACTGAGGAATGGCGCCAACAAAACGCGCGCTCTGCAGTGGGCGCGCACCGGAGCAGAACAGAAAGTGAAAGTAAAATCAGCGCTGTGCCGGTTTCTGCCCCCGCAGCCCTGATCCTGGCGCGATGAGCCCGTGACGCCATGGTGGATGAGGGAGGTAAGGGAGAGAGGCCCCGCTGCCTGCTGCTTCAGGGAAGGGCACCCGGCGTGGGAGCTGAGAGGCGCGCGACTGCATAGAATGGGCGGGAAATTCAAAGGAGACTCTGCTACCAGACTGTAAAGAGCGTGCATGAGACTGATGGTAGCACTTTTGGCTGCTTACCTGACGTCCACATGCTTCCTGAAGAGGATGACCACAGGGGCCCGCGATGAGTGGGTGCCGCTGGGAATGAATGTCCTCTGCCCCGCACTCTCTCTGGATAGTGCAGAAGACGGCGCCAAACCTTTCTGCCTGCAAGGGATAGTCACCGCCGGTGACCGCCGTCTTCCTCTCAGCTCTGTCCCGGGAGAGGGGTGAGGAGGGGAATTGGCTAGGACCCGCCACCTAAAGTCAGCCCGTAGCACCCGAGGGTGATAGGGAAAGGGTCCTGCCTGCGGTCCTGAGAGTTGCGATGTGGGTAACACCATATTGCTCGCTCAGCCACATGATATGGGAAAGCAGGGTGAACATTTACCCCCTGTTTCCCGGTGTAGAATCTGGAAAATAAATGGGAAAAGATTAATACACACACACAAAACCTAAAAGAAAATGGTTAGATGCGGATCTGGGGAGATCCCAGTCCGCCTCCTACAGACACTAAGCACAAACTGAGGTACTTGGTATCTGCCGGTGGGTGTATACTGCCGGGGAGGAGCTAATTTTCTTGTTTTGCATAGTGTCAGCCTCCTAGCAGCAGTAGCATACACCCCATGGTAATCTGTGTCCCCCAATAAGGCGATAAAGAAAAACAGGTACCCTTTGCCTCTAATTTCAGAACTGTTTGACCGTCTCCGAGGGGCCAAGATCTTCACCAAGTTGGATCTCAGAGGTGCCTACAACTTGATCCGAATCAGGGATGGAGATGAATGGAAAACAGCCTTCAACACCCATGATGGTCACTACGAGTACCTGGTAATGCCATTTGGTCTAAGCAATGCACCCGCTGTTTTCCAAGAGTTCGTCAATGACATTTTAAGGGATCTGCTTTACACCTGTGTTGTTGTCTACCTGGACGACATTCTGATTTTTTCCACTGACTTGGTCTCGCACTGGAGGCAAGTACACCTAGTCTTACAGAGGCTCAGGGAGAACAGACTGTATGCCAAGTTTGAAAAGTGCCTTTTTGAACAATCCTCTTTGCCTTTCCTCAGTTACATTGTTTCCTCCACAGGATTAAAAATGGATCCAGAGAAGTCAAGTTATCGGCTGTACTCAAGAGGCCTCGTCCGTCTGGGCTGAAGGCCATACAGTGATTTCTGGGCTTCGCCAACTACTACAGACAATTCATTCCTAACTTCTCCACCCGAGTGGCGCCTATCTCGGCTCTGACCCAGAAAGGTACAAGTCCCAAGGATTGGCCCCCTGATGCGGAGGAGGCTTTTGTTTCTCTAAAAAAGGCCTTTGCTGTCGCACCTGTTCTTCATCGTCCTGACTCTAACGAACAATTTTTTCTTGAGGTCGATGCCTCTTGAGTAGGTGTGGGAGCCGTACTAACCCAGAAATCGCCCACCGGGCGAATGCACTCCTGTGTTTTTTTTTCCAAGGTTTTTTCTTCCGCAGAGAGAGAAATTATTCCGTTAGAGATCGGGAATTCTTGGCTATCAAGTTGGCTCTGCAGGAGTGGAGGCATCTTCTAGAAGGAGCTCCTCATCAGGTAGTCATCTACACCGATCACAAAAACCTTGCTTATCTCCAAACTGCGCAAAGGTTGAATCCTCGTCAAGCTCGCTGGGCTTTGTTTTTTGCTTGCTTTAATTTTGTTCTTCATTTTCACCCAGCTGACAAAAATGTCAAAGCAGACGCACTTTCCAGATCCTTTCTACCTCCTGATCAGGAGGAAGAACCGCAGCACATCATTGAACCCCCAAGGTTAGTCGCTGTTGCTTCTCACCTTACCCGACTTCCCCCTGGGAAGACTTTTGTGTCAGCATTTGAATGTACTCGAGTCCTTCGGTGGGGTCACTCATCCAAGTTGGCTGGTCACGCCGGTCAGAGAAAGACTCTGCAACTCATCTCCCGGGACAATTGGTGTCCTGCTAAGGCTAAGGACATTCAGGAGTACGTCACAGCCCGCCCTTCTTGTGCCCGTAACAAGTCGGCCAAGCATCTACCTGCAGGTAGGCTTCAGCCCCTACCAATTCAGTCTGCTCCCTGGCAACACATCGCGATGGACTTCATCACAGATCTTCCGATCTCATCCGGCTGTTCTGTGGTGTGGGTAGTGGTGGACCACTTCTCTAAAATGGCCCACTTCGTTCCGCTACCCGGTCTTCCAACTGCTCCTGATTTGGCGCATCTGATCATCCGGCACATCTTCCGTCTCCATGGTTTCCATCTCCACATCGTTTCTGACAGAGGAGTCCAGTTTCAAGATTCTGGAGCGCAGTTTGTAAACTGGTAAGAATTGAACTGGATTTTTCCTCAGCATACCATCCCCAGTCCAATGGACAAGTGGAAAGGACAAATCAAATCCTGGCTGGATTCCTGCATCACTTTGTCAACGCGCACCATAACGACTGGGTAGACTGTCCTGGGCCGAATTTTCCTACAACAACCAAGTAAGTGAATCTTCTGGAAAGTCTCCCTGTCAGATTGTCTTCGGACTGCAACCCGGGATACCTCTTCCCATCTCTGGATCATCTGGTGTTCCGGCTGCCGATACTTTCTCCGAAGATTTCTCTAAGGTCTGGAGGACCACTAAAACAGCTCTGGAGAAAGCATTTCCGCGTATGAAAAGGCATGCGGACAAGAGATGTTTGGATGTGCCTATCTTTCGTCCCGGAGACAAGGTATGGCTCTCTTTGAAGTGTATCCGTTTAAAGATGCCATCCTACAAATTGGGACCCCGGTTCATTGGACCACTTGAGATCTTGAGACAGATCAATCCAGTCTCGTACAAGCTGAAGTTGCCTACTTCCCTACGTGTGCCTAACTCCTTTCATGTTTCTCTCCTCAAACCAGTAGTTTTGAGCCCCTTCTTAAAGGATCCATGTACCACTTCTGACCCTGTCTCGAAGGATGATGTTTTTGAGGTAAAACATATCCTGGCCATTAAAAAAGTAAGGGGTAAGACCTACTACCTGGTGGACTGGAGGGGTTTTGGTCCTGAGGAGAGATCTTGGGAGCCTAGGGAGAACATCCAGGCTCCTCTTCTCCTTAAACGGTTCTACGCAGGCTTGAAGAAGAGGCGGTGTAAAGAGGGGGATACTGTTACACCCGATCCCTGTCCTGGCGCGGTGCCCAGATCTGCCACTGTTACACCTGGCCCCCCGTCCTGGCGCTGCGTCCAGGCCTGCCGCTGCTCTCCATTCTGGGCACTCACCTCGAGCCTCATAGGCAGCAACTGGCCTCCTCTGGATCCCATGCTGCTGCTCAGCATTCTGGCCTCTCTCCTTCCTCCACCTCCTGGCATCCTGTGAGATCTGTAGCTAAGGTTATTAGGGCACGCCCGCCCGCTCTCTTGCCTTCTTAAAGGGGTGGCGTGCATTATTCAAAAGTGCAATTATTATTAGGGAGAGCGCCGGAGCAACAAGTATCTATCATTGCTACATCTGGTTCCCATGCTAACCTGTCTGCGCTGCGTCTGCAGTCTCTGTGCATTGTCTTATGCTCTCTGTCTCCACAGCATATCAGTATCCTGTCACGTCCCCTTCGGAGCCCCCCGGACCGTGGTCCCGAGGTTCCACTTAAAAAATAAAAACGAATGTGAACTTCACCATCTCTGCCTCCGCTTCCATTCGTTACAGACACGTGCGTCTTTGGCAATCTATTTCTCACGGGAACATTTTAGGCCGAGCTTCAGACGAGCATCTGTTACACCTATCTTCTAACGGGCATCAAATGCATTCTGGTAATTGGTGGTGGGTAAACGACTAATCATTGTAGGCTGGATCCTGGATCAAATACCTCCTATAGCCCCCCTGTAATTAATCCTGTATGTTCCCATTCCTGCCGTCACCATGCCCCTTTTCATGATCACTTCATCCAACGATTCATCTGCCATATTTATGCTAAAAACCTGCATTTTCCCATCAGCAACTGTGTAGGAAACCACATTATTGTTTGCAAGGGTGTTTTTGATGGCCATAATTTTTACACAGTATGTTGATGTGTACCCCCCAGGGGGAAATGTTTGTCAGCCCATACACTTACTGTATGGGCATTACAAGTATAGGAGACCCGCTCCTTTAAGTTGGGAAAACATTTGTCAGAGACCATCCTCCACATTTCTTCCTTGGGGGATTGGAGTGTGTGCAAATTTTGGGCAGGTCTTGTAATCACTCCATGGCCATACTTTAGGTGACTGTAAAAAAAAGCATAATAATGGGAAGTTTGGTTGCATGTGGCCATCCAGTATGTGGCTTCAAAGGCTTATTGGGGGGCATGTAACTTTGGTGCAGGGCAGGCCTTGCATTCAATGCATAAGCAAACATTATG
This sequence comes from Dendrobates tinctorius, assembly GCF_039654945.1. Classification (NCBI taxonomy): domain Eukaryota; kingdom Metazoa; phylum Chordata; class Amphibia; order Anura; family Dendrobatidae; genus Dendrobates; species Dendrobates tinctorius. Next base: position 8,879,221 of record NW_027361751.1, read on the forward strand.
GGAGTACCAAATGAATAATGTGAACTTGGTTTTCATGTGGCCATCCAGTACATGGGTTCAAATACTTATTGTGGTGTGTGTAACTTTGGTGCAGGGCAGGCCTTACATTCCATGCATAAGCAATCAATATGGGAGTACCAAAAGAATACTGTGAACTATGGTTGCATGTGGCAATCCAGTACGTGGCTTCAAAGGCTTATTGGGGTGCATGTAACTTTGGTGCAGGGCAGGCCTTGCATTCAATGCTTAAAAAAACAGTATGGGAGTACCAAATGAATAATGTGAACTTGGTTTTCATGTGGCCATCCAGTACGTGGGTTCAAATACTTGTTGTGGTGCGTGTAACTTTGGTGCAGGGCAGGCCTTGCATTCCATGCAGAAGCAAACAGTATGGAAGTAACAAAAGAACACTGAACTATGGCTGCATGTGGCCATGCAGTATGTTGCTTCAAAGGCTTATTGGGGTGCATGTAACTTTGGTGCAGAGGTTCTAATCCCTGGCAAGCCAGCAGAAGGGTGAGACTCTGTCATTTGCACCATTTTGTGTACTTGCTGGGACAGTACTATTTGTTTTTGCTGGCTGGAGCTGGATAATCGGACTACGGGCATGGTATCCGTCATCTGGAGCATAGGCTGTGACTGCAGACTATACCGGCGGGAGACACAAAAGCTGTGGGCCAACAACAATTGGAACCTCTACAGACTGTCTATATGGTGCGATTCACAACTGGGTAAGCTGTGAGGCAAAGGGTGGTGCCACTCAGGACTTACACCCAAGTTACAAAGAAGAACTCCTGCTGCGGGTGAGATTCATGGTACTGGTTTGAAGTTGACTTCTTTTTTTTTTATTTGGAACTTCGGTTGAAACCAAAATGACAAAAATAACATCAGGTCTAAAGCCAATGTTTCAAAAGCATGTAGATGTTAAGTGGGGAATAAACACAATAAAACTACTCCTTAATAAAGTATAAACATATGTTTAAATAGCTTTTATAAACACGTGTAAAAAAACAGCTTGACATGTTGCACATAGCATCCTGTGCCATAATGCTTGTAAATACCAACCAATCTCTGACTTTATTATTCAGAATCATATGATAAATGAACCTCATGTGAGCTGCACGAGGCACAATGCAGTCACTGTGTAAATGACCTGTGTCAAGTTCTCTGCAGCCTTCTTTTACTTATGCAAGAAACATTTAAAGGTTTGTCCAGACTTTTAAAAATATACAGTACTTTACTCAATCAAAAATACAAATTGAAGTTGATAAGAAAACCGCTTCTCGTTTGCTATAGTCACCATTCCTCTGCTTAGGAAACACATCACATGAACTATGTCGCTATATTCTAACCATCATGTGCTGCTTCTCAAGTCTTAAGTCTCGAAAAAAGAAAATCTCACTGATCATTTTGTAAAACCGTATAACCTCATAAAATGCAGCTTTAATAATTTATAAATAAGTAATAGTAGTAATTACTGTATATTGATATGTCAGGAGGAAAGACTGAGTGATACCGCTATCTACTGCAAGATCTCAACTGTTAGGTGTGATGTAATGACCACTGTGTCCACTAGGGGGCGCTGTGTGGATGTCCCAAGAGAATGGATGAGTGACAGAATCCTGAAGGATAGTTATGTATCTCAAAGTGGGTGGCTTTGAGATGGAGACTTGTGTATGTGTGATCAGCAATATCATTGCTGAGGTGTTGTTTCTAAGTGTAAGGGAGAAGTCTTCAGGTAACTAGAAAGATGGGCGGGTTCTGGTTACCTACAAATCCACCCAGGGGTGTAACGCCTATAGTAAAAGGCTTTGTAAGTGTGTGAAGGACCTGTGATGAGGTCATAGCCATGTGACCCAGTGGGCGTGGCTACGGACCATATAAGGTGGCCAGGGTAGGTCACAAGGTGTGAATGCTGGGACCTGATTGGTCCAGTTTGGAAGGTCCCGTGAGGAGAAGGATCTCCTCACTAACAGCCTGTGGAGCGGCTGTGTGTTTAATGGTGGCCAGCGTCTGAGAGTCCCTGAAGAGTGAGTGGATTTCTGCAGCCTGGAGAAACAGCCATGTGGGAACCCTGACATGGGTGAGATAAGGATGAGGCTGAATAGCCTGTATAATGGACGCTATCCTGTAATGCTGTTTATATTGCTGTGGTTTATGATGACAAATAAACCTCATGGACTATGTTATGGCTTATGAAAACCCGAGCTGGATCTGATTGTGTGGCTGCCAAGCGAGTGTCCCCCAACCTTGAATGACAGTGCTACCTCACAAAGGGTATGAGCACACGTTGCAGATTTGGCTGCGGATCCGCAGTGGATTTGGCCCTGCGGATCCGCAGCAGTTTTCCATGCGGTGTACAGTACCATGTAAACCTATGGAAAAGCAAATCCGCTGTGCACATACTGTGGAAAATTCTATGCAGACTTGCTGCGGTTTATTATCTGCAGCATGTCAATTCTTTGTGCGGAATCCGCAGCATTTTTACACCTCTTCAATCCGCAGGTGTAAAAACGCAGGCGAAATCCACACAAAATCTGCAGAAAATTCACAGAAAACCTGCACTAAATCCGCAGGTAAAACACTGGTCATTTTCCCTGCGGATTCAACAAAATCCGCAGCCAAATCCACAATGTGTGCACATACCTTTAGATGGATTTTTCTTTAACACGCACATAAATCCATTATACCATTCCAAAGAAAACTACTTTACAGCTCTGGCAAAAATTAAGAGACCACCACATGAAAACCCTGTCATGGGCAGCCCATTCTCCAGACCTGAACCCCATTGAAAACCTCTGGAATGTAATCAAGAGGATGATGAATATTCACAAGCCATCAAACAAAGAAGAACTGCATACATTTTTGCGCCTAAAGCAGTGTGAAAGACTGGTGGCAAGCATGCCAAGATGCATGAAAGCTGTTTTTAAAAACTATGGTTATTTCACAAAATATTGATTTCTGAACTCTTCCTGAAATTAGTATTGCTGCTTCTAAATGATTATGAATTTGCTTTCTCAGCATTATTTGAGGTCTGAAAGCACTGTTTGTTTGTTTTTTAATTCTCTTTTCAAACATTTTATTGGATTTTTAGAAAAATAACAGGGAATAGGAAAAGGGGAGGGAAGGAAAAGGAAAGAAAGGGAATACTAAAGGGAAACCAAGGGAAAAGGGTTAAGGGAATACAAAATAGAGAACTCAAGTCTATTTGACCATACCTTACTAGTACATGAATATACAAAATTAAGTTATCGTAACCGCGTACGCAATGTATATATTTGAAGTCAAGCTAGTGAATTCAAACCAGTCCAAACATGATTAAGCGTTGCAAAATTTAGTATTCCAAACCTTCCATTTGTTGGAGTATTTGCTATGTTTTTTAATTTTGACCATTTCTCCTTTTCAGAGAAAAAAAACAAAAATTTATTGCTTGGAAATTCTGAGACATGTTGTCAGAAGTTTGTAGACTAAAAGAACAATTTACATTTTACTCAAAAATATACCTATAAAGAGAAAAATAAGACAAACTGAACATTTGTAAATGGTCTCTTAAATTTTGCTAGAGCTGTATGTTATCTCCCATATTTATCAAACTACTGTGATGTGCAACTGCCATAGAATAAATACTTTTTCATTCTGAAGGGTTTTAATCCTGCATTTTATTGACCATAGCCACTCAAGTCACCATGGCATCCATGGGAGCATTTAAGGTGGCCTAGCTTGTGCATTGTCTCCATTCGTCTCTTTTGGCGTTCTTGTAATGGAAATGGCAGAGAAATAAATGGCAGGACCTAAATCTGTCAACCAATATGAGATATCCTGTGGATCTGCCAAACATGTCTAAAATAGGGAAAATCATTTAAAACAGTCAGCACATTTTTAATTTTCTTTTTAAATAAACGCATACGTAGAAATTTTCTACTACAGTTACTATTGTTGAGATTTCCTGCTTTGGTCCAACAAACGGCTGTAACTGTCGACCAGTGGTGTCTGCAGAGATACTAATGATTTAAAAGCATATGAATATCGAGGCAGGAAAGTGTACACTGTATATCAGTGTTGGGGACGGGATTCCACATGACAATTGGTCATGCACTGATAATCTCCTGCTGATAAAACAGATTTATTTTTTTTAAACCACAACACAGCCTAGTAAGTGACACATTACTGCAATCAGTGTCCCTATATCATGCTGCTCTCAGATTAAAAATTGCAAAATCCTGCTGACGAATTTGCTTTACAGGGAATATGTCACCTAGGTTTTTGCCACCTAATCTGAGAGAAGCATAATGTAGAGACAGAGACCCTGATTCCAGTGATGTGTTGCTTACTGGGCTGCTTATTGTAGTTTTTATAAAAATCAATGTTTTATCAAGAGATCATCACTAGAGGACCAGTAAACCTGCTGGCATGCAGTTCTCCATATTCATAAGCTCTGTATAACCTCGCTCACACCATTGATTGGCAGTTTTCTGTGTACACTGTGCATGGGCAGAAACTTGCCCAGTGCTGTGGGCACAGTTATACAGCACTCAGCATTCAGAGAACTGCTGGATCTGAGGCAGATTAAAGCGTGATGCAATCAATACCAGTAAGTGATATCACTGAAATCAGGGTTTCTGTCCCTACATTATGCTCCTCTCACATGAGGAGCAAAAAACCTGCTGCTAGATTACCTTTATGAGTGAATGAGTAAAGAATCACACACATACAATATGAGGAAAATATGAAAATATTTATTTTTTTAATAGGCAATTTTAAAGTAAACTCACTAATCTGAACGGGTTATATGTGCTTATAAGGCAATATACATATATATTGCAAAGTGTTAACACTTGGTATGCTGATATTTAGTAACATACTTTTACATAAAAATGATGACGCAGCAAGCTACCGGTCAATGAATACCACACACGGATAAGCAAATTCCACAAAAACCAAGATTACAACTGAAAACAAGATGTATTATCGCATAACCAGAAATAACTCGAGAGAAACGCCATAATGCAAGCACATCATCAGGCTTACAATAACTTCACAGCAGAAGGAAATTTTAGTCAAATCCTTATAGTAATCATTTACTGCTAAGGCAAAACATGAACAATACCAAGACACAGATTAAACAGTTTGATATGAGATCAAGCAGTTGGGAGATGAGAGGACGGCTCCGATCACATACTTGCCAGTACTTATGACGGCAGTCACTGAGGTTTAATCTATTACATTACATCTAAATAATGAAATAAAAGATAAAGGAGAATGATAACAGGTAAATGAGAATACAATACAGCTGGAAGTTGTCTTCAAAAGTCCTGAACATTACTGTTCATGAATTCCTCCCAGTACTTATCCATTACATGGCTCGGGAAGAATTCACTTTCATCAACCAGCAGAATTTCTTTCACCTGAAACAGTGTGTGACCTAGCGTTTGGAGATGTGGTGAAACTACAAATTAGAGAATATTTCTTCATTACTATATATATTCTTTAAGTGAACCAATCATTAGATTCATGCTGGCAGAACCCCCAATATCAGATACTTCAGTCTAAATCCATTAAAAACATTATTAATACCTTCCCCCGATATTAACTTCAATTAAACAAATGGAGTCCAAAACATGACACCTTGGATTCCCATTTTTAGCTGGAAACAATTATTTATTAGACTACATTATTGAGTTTGGCTGAAAAGATGGAATCTACGGAAAAAAGGTCAAAGGGCTCCATTCGCTCAATCAAAGTTAATGGCAGATCAGGTGCACATCTGATTACGCAATAGATGGGTTACAGAAGTCCTCAACTGGGCCAGCAATTGGGAAAAACGTCATCTGGACCTGCCCTAACCTGTGCTCTACAGATATCAGAGTACGTTGGAAGAAGTAGTTTTGCAGCAGTTGCAGAGCCACAGGTTACCGACCACTGGTTTAATATTTAACCCCTTCACCCCCAAGGGTGGTTTGCACGTTCATGACTGGGCCAATTTTTACAATTCTGACCACTGTACCTTTGAGGTCATAACTCTGGAACGCTTCCATGGATCCCAGTGATTCTGACAATGTTTTCTCGTGACATATTGCACTTCATGTTAGTGGTAAAATTTAATTCAAATAACTTGCGTTTATTTGTGAGAAAAACGGAAATTTGGCGAAAATTTTGAAAATTTCGCAATTTTCCAACTTTGAATTTTTATGCCCTTAAATCACAGAGATACAGCACACAAACAACTTGATAACTAACATTTCCCACATGTTTACTTTACATCAGCACAATTTTGGAACCAAAAATAGCTGTGCTAAAATCTTTTCCACCCCTAACAAACACAGAGCTGAGATTAAAGACGCTGGGTGTAAAGCAATGGTGGCATTGTTCGGGGGCAAACCTGGAGACAATCTGTCTGCAATGAGGTATTCTACTCTCTGCAAAAAAGTTGGTTCAGCCAAAATCTTTGTTACACCTGAACGACTGCCACGACCTCCTCTGCAACGAAGTATCATGCCCTTTGGAGTTACCTGCAAGTGATGCTTTGGATGGACAATGGTGAGGCCATGGACACTACTGAATGGGGATGGGAATTGCAGAACAACAGTCTAGTTCCAGTGATGATGGATACTTCACCCGCGCCAGAAACACTTCTGAAAATAATTCACTGCAATTGTTCTCGTGGTTGTAGTACACTTCGGCGCACTTGCAAAAGACACGGACTTACCTGTTCATGGGTATGCGGACCATGTCAAGAAGGGCATTGTGACAATATGAGTGAGGAAGCAGTGTCTGATGAAAATAGTGACTATTGACCTGATATGCTTATTCAGTGATGAAGTAGGTCTTAAAATGCACTGTGTATTAATTCTATAATTTCTAGAAATGTACATATGTCATGACGTCATTGATGACGTCATGACCTCGCCTGTCCTTGTAGTTAGTATAAAACTTTGTATAAAAATTGTTATATGAAAATATATAGTATACAAAATGCAAACTCTTCTGTAATCTAAAGCTACAGCTTTGAAATAGGGAAATATTCGTTATTTTTAGTGTGATGGCTGTCATCGTCTTATGACGTCATAGTTAGGACCTTTTGTGATGATCAATTTTTGGAAAACTTTTAATATGTTGTTCCCCACATATGATTTTTTTTATTATTATAACGCTTTCTTGGAATTTGTTCCGGGTCAAACCGTATTTTAACTGGACTACATTGACATATAAAATCATGGATTACTCTGGAATAAGACATTGGGTAGCAGATATCAAGGTATCATTTTATTTAGCTTCCTAAACCTACATTTCCACATAGATGGCTTAGGAGGGTTGTTCCTACTGTCAGATGCCCTTTTTATGCTGGACATATACCTAGATGCCTTAGGGTATGTGTACACTAGGGTGACCGGATCTCATATGGGGGGGAAAAAATGTCAGAATCTTGTTCGTCTGGACCCCACAAAACGATTCCCCTTTCCAGATATTGAGAGAGCCAAAATTTGAGCTCGATCAAACGACGTTAACCCGTGCCGCTCGTCGCTCAAAGTTTGAAAAAATCCAAATTGAGGTATTTTAAGATTTAGGTATTTTGCATAGTCTGTTAGACTATAAAGAATGTGACAACAACATTGCAGAAATAGCCCTGACCAAATTTTCGAACCATTTGTGGTATTTGAATGCAGAGTTGGTGGGATTATCGTTTTTTGATCCCACCATTACAGACAATGAAAAGTTGTTAATGGCTAATAAATTGCTCAGTAGCACAGATGAACCATCAGAGCACGCTAACCTACATGAGTTGATAATTTTACATAGTTATCTAATCTATTCTAGAGCTTTTGTTAAAGTAGTTTTTGAAACGTCAGAATATAATGCTCGGCATTTGCTTACAACTTGCAGGACATATTGCTTTTGTTCTTCATCTTTTGTCAGAAGGTCGTTAAAGTCGGTTACTTCCTACCTCTTTTAATTTTTCTTTCCGAACTTTTGGATTTACAACCCTAGCGTGCTCTGATGGTTCATCTGTGCTACTGAGCAATTTATTAGCCCTTAACAACTTTTCATTGTCTGTAATGGTGGGATCAAAAAACGATAATCCCACCAACTCTGCATTCAAACACCACAAATGGTTCGAAAATTTGGTCAGGGCTATTTCTGCAATGTTGTTGTCACATTCTTTATAGTCTAACAGACTATGCAAAATACCTAAATCTTAAAATACCTCAATTTGGATTTTTTCAAACTTTGAGCGACGAGCGGCACGGGTTAATGTCGTTTGATCGAGCTCAAATTTTGGCTATCTCAATATCTGGAAAGGGGAATCGTTTTGTGGGGTCCAGACGGACAAAATTCCGACATCGATTTTTTGCGGTCACCCTAGTGTACACAACAGGGTGTTTTTGTGTTTTTCCTGAAGCATCTTTTTTGGTGTCTTTTCACTCATTTCTGCTTCATTTTTTTTTTTTTTTAAATGCATGTATGAAATAGTGTATAGAAGCTGCCTGAAGCATGGACAGGTCATGTCTTATAAGTCATTCACCTCGCTTTTATATTGCAATGCATATGTTCAATTATTTTACAATTATTTTCCACTCTGTAACCCGCTTCAAAAAGATGTGCGCATACATCCTGAAATGTCATATTTTATGACATAAAAATGCTACTTTAGTGGCTGCCCTGCTCCATCTATCCTTAATAATAATAATAATCTTTATTTATATTGCGCCAACATATTCTGCAGCGCTTTACAGTTTAGCAGTTTCAAACACAACAGTTATAAGTAACAACGTTAACAATATAATAATTAAAGCAAAATAAGAAGACCCTGACAGCTTACAATCTACAATGAGGTGGGGGAGATACAAAGTACAGGTGTGTATTTACAATGGTGTATTTACAATGATGGTCCAGCCATCTTGAGGGATGGATGGAGATAGTGAGTGGGCTACACACGCACACACTTACACATAAAATGACTTTTATTAGGGAACGTAATAGGCCGCACTGAATGAATGTGTTTTGAGAGAGCGCCTAAAACTGTGCAAGTTGTGGATGGTCCTAATTTCTTGGGGTTAAGCATTCCAGAGGATTAATGCTGCCCGGGAGAAGTCTTGGAGTCGGGAGTGGGAGGTACGGATTAGTGCAGAGGTTAGTCGAAAGTCGTTTGCAGAGTGCAGCAATCGGCTAGGCCGATAGACAGAAATGAGGGAGGAGATGTAAGGGGGTGCCGAGATGTGTCGAGAGCTTTGTGGGTAAGACCAAGTACTTCGAACTGGATCCTGTAGTGAATGGGTAGCCAGTGTAATGACTGGCGAAGAGCGGACACATCTGAGCACCGATTAGCTAGATGGACGACCCTGCTACATTAAGGATAGACTGGAGAGGGGAAAGTCGAGTGAGGGGGAGGCTTATTATATTCTCAAATAGTCTACAAAATATGAAATAATTGGAAAAAGTATATGTATAAATTAATCCCTTCCTGACACCCACCATATATTTTCTGACCCTTAATATGGTTAATTGGGATATTCCCTAAGCTGGCAAGGGTACACCACTGTACATGGGTGCTTATGGGTTGCCACACCAATTCCCATGTCTGCCATGAAAGTGCTCCTGTGAAAACCAGCCTGAGGTTAGCGTTCATAGTAGACTGTGATTTTTTTCTATACATATTGCAATACAATTAAAAAAACTAAAAAACTTAAACTTTTAATCAGTCTACTTTTCCACCAATAAAAATAAAGGTAAAAAGAAACAATAAGCATTCTACACTGATCAAGAAAATAAATGGAACACTCAAATAACACATCCTAGATCTAAATGAATGAAATATTCTCACTGAATACTATGTTCTGTACAAAGGTGAATAGAAGATGTAGAACATAGTTACACAAAAATCATCAATGGAAATGAAATTTTTTAACCAATGGAGGCCTGGATTTGGAGAGACCCCCATAATGTAAGTGGAAACAAGTCAAAATGAAAATCAAAACAAGACAAAATTAAAGTGGAAACAAGTCAAAATGATGCTCAGTATTGTGTGTGGCCTCCACGTGCCTGTATGACCTCCCTACAATGCCTGGGCCTGCTCCTGATGAGGTTGTAGATGTTCTCCTGAGGGATCTCCTCCCAGACCTGGACTAAAGCATCCGTCAACTCCTGGACAGTCTGTGGTGCAACGTGACGTTGGTGGATGGAGCGAGACATGCTGTCCCAGATGTGCTCAATCAGATTCAGGTCTGGGGCACAGGCAGGCCAGTCCACAGCTTCAATGCCTTCATCTTGGACGAACTGCTGACACACTCCAGCCACATGAGGTCGGTCGTTAAGAGGAACCCAGGGCCAACCGCACCAGCATATGGTCTCACAAGGGGTCTGAGGATCTCATCTCGGTACCTAATGGCAGTCAGGCTACCTCTGGCGAGCATAAGAAGGGCTGTGTGGCCCTCCAAAAAATGCCACCTCACACCATTACTGACCCATTGCCAAACAGGTCATGCTGAAGGATGTTGCAAGAAGCAGATTGCACTCCACAGAGTCTCCAGACTCTGTCACGTCTATCCTGTTGTCTGTTCCATTTGCACAACAGCAGAAAAAATTGATTCACAATCTGTGTTGCTTCATAACTGGACAGGTTGATTTCACAGAAATGTAACTTACTTGGAGTTATATCATGTTGTTTAAGTGTTCCCTTTATTTTTTTGAGCAATGTATATCGCTGCATCCGTAATTTTTTTTTTGTGCAATGATCACTTAGAATTTCTTCCCGTTTTTCAGAAAGCTGAATGGTAAAATAATGGTATCTTTCATAACTACAACGTATTTAATAAAAAAAAAAAAAAACCTCATACAAGTTATAGTCCTTGGTAGTAGAGGAGGAATTAATAAAAACATAAAATTGGCTGCATCAGGAAAAGCTTTTTAATTAAAAATGGGTTTACCCTATCACAAAAATAACATATAGTGATTAAGGCTAAAGACACTTCTAATATGTCAGGGTCGATTCATGACTTGCAATCCTTCCTGATAAAACACTTTAGTTATAATGTTGATGACTCTGTAGAATGTTTTGGTAATGATTTTATATGTGGTGACTCATTTTCAGTATACATATGTGTAATTTGATAAGACTAGGGAAAGTATTAGGATGACGTCAATCTGTGACGCCTGGGTAGAGGAGTCATGGCCGACTGAAGAACCAGGGTCCTGCTGACCTACACTAACCCGTCCCATGAGTATGGATTCATCAGGGAATCTCACACTAACCCTGGTCACAAAGTGGATGTCAACGTGAGTTTCATTAATTCCAGTGGCCTATTTTAGTAAAGAGAACGGTCCCCGGGGCTATTTTGTGGTGGCAGGCAGAGGAAGCCGGTCACATTAAAGGGGTTTTCCCACGAACAAAAGTTAATTTCAGAAATTGTCTGTGTCTGACCATGTACGGAGCATACCACATCTCCTGGGCGGGTGAGGAAACAAAAGACAATACTGACATTACAGTAGGGGATCACAGAGGAGTCATTTTGTGAGGTAAAATATTTCACCAACTGCTTTTAAACAATATTTTAGCTCACAAAATGTATATTCTGCGATCTCCTGCTGTAAGTGTAGATTAGTGGCCCTTTTAGAAGAAAAGGTGCGTGGTCTGGAAAAAAGAATTACAACTTTGAAACTCAAAGAAAATGAAGACTTCCTAGACAGAACAGGAGCATCTCTACTGGTCACAGAAAGTGAAGAAAGTGTCAGAGAACCTCCAAAAGCAGACGACTGGAAGCATGTGACCAAAAGAAGCAAGAAGACCATAGAGACATCACCAACCACACAACTGACAAACCGATACCAAGGCCTTGCAGAGGATGACGATGGTACACCTAAGGATGAGACGCTACCAGCAAGCAAAGAAGAAAAGGGCACACAGCAACACCCAGAAGTGACAACAAAAAGCACAGCCAAGAAGCGAAGAAGAGTGGTAGTGGTGGGAGACTCACTACTGAGAGGCACAGAAGCAGCCATCTGCAGACCGGATATAATCGCAAGAGAAGTATGCTGACTCCCAGGTGCGAAGTTCAAGGACGTCCACCCATTTCTTCTGATACATGTTGGCACCAATGACACGGCAAGGAAGGACCTACTGACAATCTGCAAGGACTTTGAAGAGTTGGGGAAGAAAGTAAAGGAACTGGATGCACAGGTAGTTTTTTCGTCTATCTTTCCAGTAGACGGGCATGGCACCAGGAGATGGAACAGGATCCTTGATGTGAACAACTGGCTAAGACTATGGTGCAGACAACAAGGATTCGGATTCCCGGACCATGGTGTGAATTACCTGTACGATGGACTCCTCGCCAGAGACGGACTACACTTCAACAAACCTGGGAAACACACATTCGCCAGAAGACTCGCTACACTCATCAGGAGAGCGTTAAACTAGAAGAAGAGGGGATGGGAAGAAAAATGTTAGACACAAACATGAAACCAGATATTATACTGATGAATGATATGAGGTGCGGCAAAGAAGATCCAAGACAACATACTCAGAAGGGAGGTAAGAAAATTTCTAAAACAATCAACAGGGAGGAGATTGGAACAAAGCAAAATTCTCTAAAATGCATGCTTGCAAACGCCAGAAGCCTGACAAACAAGATGGAAGAACTAGAAGCAGAAATATCTACAGGTAACTATGACATAGAGGGAATAACCGAGACAGATGAAAGCTATGACTGGGCAGTTAACTTACAGGGTTACAGTCTGTTTAGAAAGGATCGTAAAAATCATCGGAGAGGTGGAGGGGTTTGTCTTTATGTAAAGTCTTATCTAAAGTCCACTTTAAGGGAAGATATTAGTGAAGGGAATGAGGATGTCGAGTCCATATGGGTCGAAATACATGGAGGGAAAAATAGTCACAAAATTCTCTTTGGGGTCTGTTACAAACCCCCAAATATAACAGAAATCATGGAAAGTCTACTACTAAGGCAGATAGATGAAGCTGCAACCCATAATGAGGTCCTTGTTATGGGAGACTTTAACTACCCGGATATTAACTGGGAAACAGAGACCTGCGAAAACCATAAAGGCAACAGGTTTCTGCTAATAGCCAAGAATAATTATCTTTCACAATTGGTGCAGAATCCAACCAGAAGAGCAGCACTTTTAGACCTAATACTATCTAACAGACCTCTGACAGAATAACAAATCTGCAGGTTGTTGGGCATCTAGGAAATAGCGACCACAATATTGTACAGTTTCACTTGTCTTTCACTAGGGGGACATGTCAGGGAGTCACAAAAACACTCAACTTTAGGAAGGCAAAGTTTGACCAGCTTAGAGATGCCCTTAATCTGGTTGACTGGGACAATGTCCTAAGAAATAAGAATACAGATAATAAATGGGAAATGTTTAAGAACATCCTTAATAGGCACTGTAAGCGGTTTATACCTTGTGGGAATAAAAGGACAAGAAATAGGAAAAACTCAATGTGTCTAAACAAAGTAGTAAGAGGGGCAATTAACAGTAAAAAGAAAACATTTAAACTACTAAAGCAGGATGGCACCATTGAAGCTCTAAAAAACTATAAGGAGAAAAATTCTTTATCTAAAAAAATAATTAAAGTTGCCAAAAAGGAAACAGAGAAGCACATTGGTAAGGAGAGTAAAACTAATCTTAAGCTTTTCTTCAACTATATCAATAGTAAAAGAATCAAAAGTGAAAGTGTAGGCCCATTAAAAATGGTGGCGAAGGTGGGGTACGTATATCATATATTTTGGGATTGTCCACTTATAATTTCTTTGTGGGATCATGCCTTTAGACTTATTTCACTTGTAGTGGGACAGATCGTCCATCCGTCTCCCGAGGTGGCGCTACTCCTCTTAAACATACATGCATTCCCCCCATGCTCTAGAGTGGTAACAGCTCATATTGTGTTAACGACAAGACTCCTATTAGCTAAACAGTGGAAAAAAGATGTTATTCCTAAGAAAGAGGCCATAGCTCAAGCAGTTAATACCACGTTTATTTTTGAAAAAATGCTAGTCCACAAAAATAACGCCTTACAGAAGTTCACCAGGGATTGGCAGGCTTGGGATGCCACACAGTTTAGCGAGTCACAGTAGAACCAGTCAAATAAAGGTTGGGGGAGGGCCCTGGGTGGGAGAGGGTTAAGATCGGAGCTCTTTGTTTATACTGCAATGGTTGCATAATTACACATTTATGTTACTTTGACCTGTGTTGTACATTTGTGATAATGTTGTATTATAGTATTTAAAAAAAAAAAACGAATTAAAAAAAACAATTGTGAGGAAAGTATGGTTGTAGATGATGAGGAAAAAGCTAATATATTAACCCCTTCACTACCAAGGGTGGTTTGCACGTTAACTCTTAGGCCAATTTTTACAATTCTGACCACTGTCCCTTTATGAGGTAATAACTCTGTCAGAATCACCGGGATCCATGGAAGCGTTTCACTGTTTTCTCGTGACATATTGTCCTTCATGTTAGTGGTAAAATTTAATTCAAATAACTTGCGTTTATTTGTGAAAAAAAATGGAAATTTGGCAAAAATGTTTAAAATTTCGCAATTTTCCAACTTTGAATTTTTATGCCCTTAAATCACAGAGATACAGCACACAAAGAACTTAATAAGTAACATTTCTCACATGTTTACTTTACATCAGCACAATTTTGGAACCAAACTTTTTTTTTGTTAGGAAGTTATAAGGGTTAAAAGTTGACCAGCGATTTCTCATTTTTGCAACACCATTTTATTTTTACGGACCACATCACATTTGAAGCCACTTTGAGGGGTCTATATGATAGAAAATACCCAAAAGTGACACCATTCTAAAAACTGCACCCCTTAAGGTGCTCAAAACCACATTCAAGAAGTTTATTAACCCTTCAGGTGCGTCACAGGAATTGAGGGCAGAAATGATATTTTTGCCCCCAATTTTTTATTTTCCTAATGGTAACAGGAGAAATTGGACCGCAAAAGTTGTTTTGCAATTTTTTCTTAGTAGGCTGATACCCCATATGTGGGGGTAAACCACTGTTTGGACGCATGGCAGAGCTTGTAAGGGAAGGAGCACCATTTGACTTTTTCAACACAGAATTGGCTGGAATTGAGATCAGACGCCATGTTGCATTTGGAGAGCATGTGATGTGCCCAAACAGTGGAAACCCCCCCAATTATAACTCCAACCCTAACCCCAACACACCCTTAACCCTAATCTCAGCCCTAACCCTAGCCCTAATGGGAAAATGGAAATACATTTTTTTTAATTTTATTATTTTTCCCTAACTAAGGGGGTGATAACGGGGGGTTTGATTTACTATTTATGGCTGTTTTTATGTTTGACAGCTGTCACACGCTAAAAGACGCCTTTTATTGTAAAAATATTTTTGCATCACCACATATTGAGAGCTATAATTTTTTTATATTTTGACCCACCGAGTCAAGTGAGGTCTTATTTTTTGCGGGACGAGTTGACATTTTTATTGGCATCATTTTAGGCCATGTGACATCTTTTATCGCTTTTTATTCCGATTTTTGGGACGCAGAATGAACAAAAACCAGCGTTTCATGAATTTCTTTTGGGGGGGTGCGTTTACACCGTTCCGCCTGCGGTAAAATTGATAAAGCGCTTTTATTCTTCAGGTCAGTATGGTTACAGCGATACCTTATTTAGGTCGTTTTTTTATGTTTTGGCGCTTTTATGCAATGAAAACAATTTTATATAAAAAATAATTATTTTTGCACCGCTTAATTCTGTGAGCTATAACTTTTTTATTTTTTTGCTGATGATGCTGTATGGTGGCTCGTTTTTTGCGGGACAAGATGACGTTTTGAGCGGTACCATGGATATTTATATGCGTCTTTTTGATCGCGCGTTATTGCACTTTTTGTTCGGCGGTATGATAATAAATCATTATTTTTTGCTTCGTTTTTTATTTTTATTTTTTAGGGGCTTCGCTAGAGGGGTTAACTAATGGGACAGTTTTATAGGGCGGGTCGTTAGGGATGCGGCAATACCAAATATGTGTACTTTTATTGTTTTATTTTTTATTTTATTTCCAAAAAATGAATTTATTTGGGAATATTTTTTTTTTTTTAAATTTACTTAGCGATTTTTTTTTTTAAATTATTTTTACACTTTTTTTTTTTACTTTATTACATTGTCCCAGGGGGGACATAACTGTCATGTGACAGATTGCTGATCTGTCACATCAGATCACTGTGACAGATCAGCGATCTGTCACAGGCACTGAACAAGGCTTCCTCGTGCCTGCGCTTTGCAGGCACTGAGGAAGCCAGCTCCCTGCAGGCCCCCGAAGGTCCCCGTCGCCATCTTGGATCCGAGGACCTGCAGGGATGGAGCCCCCCGCAGCAGCCCTGCACATTGCGCTGCTGTGGGGGGCTTAGGGAAGCACAGAGGGAGCCCCCTCCCTCCCGATGCTTCCCTTTAACCCCCGGTACACCGCGATCGTGTTTGATCGTGGTGTGCAAGGGGTTAACGTGTCGGGAGCGGTCCGTAACCGCCCCTGACACGTTTTGCCAGGTGTCAGCTGTGATAATCAGCTGACACCCGGCCGCGATCAGCGGCGCTCATCACGTGGGCACCGCTGATCGCTATGATGTAATATTCCGTCCATGGGAATTAGGTCCAGGGTCACATGGACGGAATATTACGTCCATTGTAGGAAAGGGGTTAAACACCTTCTTCTCCACGGTATTCATGGTGGAAAATGAAATGCTAGGTGAAATGCCGAGAGACATAGAAAACCCTATATTAAGGGTCACCAATCTAACCCAAGAAGAGGTGCAAATCCGGCTAAATAAGATTAAAATAGATAAATCTCAGGGTCCGGATGGCATACACCCACGAGTACTAAGAGAACTAAGTAATGTAATAGACAAACCATTATTTCTTATATTTAGAGACTCTATAGGGACGGGGTCTGTTCCACAGGACTGGCGCATAGCAAATGTGGTACCAATATTCAAAAAAGGCTCTAAAAGTGAACCTGGGAATTATAGGCCAGTAAGTCTAACCTCTATTGTTGGTAAAATATTTGAAGGGTTTCTGAGGGATGTTATTCTGGATTATCTCAATGAGAATAACTGTTTAACGCCATATCAGCATGGGTTTTATGAGGAATCGCTCCTGTCAAACCAATCTAAATCAGTTTTTATGAAGAGGTAAGCTATAGACTGGACCAAGGTGAGTCATTGGATGTGGTATATCTTGATTTTTCCAAAGCGTTTGATACCGTGCCGCACAAGAGGTTGGTACACAAAATGAGAATGCTGAGTCTGGGGGAAAATGTGTGTAAATGGTTAATGATGGAAAGCAGAGGGTGGTTATAAATGGTATATTCTCTAACTGGGTCGCTGTGACCAGTGGGGTACCGCAGGGGTCGGTGTTGGGACCTATTCTCTTCAACATATTTATTAACGATCTGGTAGAAGGTTTGCACAGTAAAATATCGATATTTGCAGATGATACAAAACTATGTAAAGCAGTCAATACAAGAGAAGATAGTAATCTGCTACAGATGGATCTGGATAAGTTGGAAACTTGGGCCAAAATGTGGCAGATGCAGTTTAACAATGATAAATGTAAGGTTATACACATGGGAAGAAGGAATCAATATCACCATTACACACTGAACGGTAAACCACTGGGTAAATCTGACATGGAGAAGGACTTGGGGATCCTAGTTAATGATAAACTTACCTGGAGCAGCCAGTGCCAGGCAGCAGCTGCCAAGGCAAACAGGATCATGGGGTGCATTAAAAGAAGTCTGGATACACATGATGAGAGCATTATACTGCCTCTTTACAAATCTCTGGTTAGACCGCACATGGAGTACTGTGTACAGTTTTGGGCACCGGTGCTCAGGAAGGATATAATGGAACTAGAGCGGGTACAAAGGAGGATGTTATGAATGGGTCACCGAGGAGGACAACAAAGGGCCAAGTCCCAGAAAACCAGAGAGGTTGGTAACTATGCAGATTGCAGATCCCTGATCCTATCCACACAACTAGCAGTAGCAGTGGAGCGTTCCTATGATGACCTAGACGCCTCGTCACCGCCAGAGGACTACATAAGCCTAAAGCAAGAAAAGGGGAAAACTAACTGCCCCAGAGCAGACCCCAAAGGAATAGACAGCCCCCACACATGTATTGACAGTGAAACAAGATGAAAACACAAATACAGGCAGGAAAATAGGCTGAGCAAATGATGGGGCCCAAACTAACTATAAAGGATAGGAAAGGAAAGACACTGTCTGCAATCTGCCAAAAACCCTACAAAAATAATGTCCAACACGTCTGATAACAAAATTAACCCTGAAGTCACTGGACTTCTCCCACTATATCAGCACTCTGAAATATTCTGAGACAGAGCAAAAAAGAGGCCAATCTAATAAGGGACTAACAAGCAAATTGGCAAATACAGATAAATATGAGTGGAAATTCAGCACAGCCCCCGTCGGGGCTTACTGAACACACACAAAAAACTGAATAGACCAACAAAATCAAGTGTGAACATTAGCAAAAACACTTAGCTTTGAGAAGGCTGGAACAGAGCTGAAAACAAAGACCTGAGCAGCCAGAAGCAATCACCAGCACTGACTTAGGGCGTCGGCTGTCTTAAATCCAGTCTAAGATTCCTGAGGTCCAATCGTCATCCTCATTATCAGGTGGTATTAAATCAGCCTCACTACATCCTGTTACCACCAGAGGGAGTCTGGAAGGAGAACTCACTACTGGTGGACCAGAGAATGAACTCACAACAGGAGGGCAACAAAATTAATAAAGGGGATGGGGGAACTACAAGATCCAGAGAGATTAGCAAAATTAGGATTATTTAGTCTAGAAAAAAGACGACTGAGGGGCAATCTAATAACCATGTATAAGTATATAAGGGGACAATACAAATATCTCTCCGAGGATCTGTTATACCAAGGAAGGTGACGGTCACAATGGGGCATTCTCTGCGTCTGGAGGAGAAAAGGTTTTTCCACCAACATAGAAGAGGATTCTTTACAGTTAGGGCAGTGAGAATCTGGAATTACCTGCCTGAGGAGGTGGTGATGGCGAACTCAGTCGAAGGGTTCAAGAGAGGCCTGGATGTCTTCCTGGAGAGTAACAATATTGTATCTTACAGTTATTGTTAGGTTCTTTAGAAGGACGTAGATCTGGGGATTTATTCTGACAGAATTTTATAGGCTGAACTGGATAGACTATTGTCTTTTTTCGGCCTTACTAATTATGTTATGTTACTATGTTAATGTCAGTATTGTCTTTTGCCCAAGAGTTGTGGTATGTTCTGTACACGGTCCGACACAGGGGTGAAAGAGTCAGAGAACAGGGGGGAAACAGCTCAAACGGGACAGCACATGAGGTTAAAACACAGCACAGGAAGGAGAGAGACAGCAGACAAGGGGGATAGCACATGGGGTAGGCAGGTCAAAGAAGAGAGCACAGACAGAAGAAATCAGCACATGGGGAAAGAGAGAGTGGATAGGTGGGTGTGCACATGGGGGGAGAGATTCTCAATGCTGCAAAGCCTGCCCCCATAGTGACATTACCGCCCTCCCGATGCGATAGCATCGGGCCTCCCTCTAGTATCTATTATAAACTGCTAAATCTGCTGAATATTATTTGATTACAATTTTGGTAATTATATTTTTAATACTAGGCCTGGTGCAGAGCTGATGCATAAAAAATAGCAAACTCACAAAAGTGTGATATTGGAAAGATTAAGAAGATTGCAGGAGACCTTGCCAAATTGCAACCAATAATCCACAAAGTCTCAAATTGCGCGCTGTTCACTTGGTTTCCTGCAAAATGCTTCCGCACGGCACTGTAGTGCTGCAATTTTACAGAGAATCAAGGATGAATTCACGCTGCTATAA
The DNA here is from genome assembly GCF_039654945.1 of Dendrobates tinctorius. Lineage (NCBI taxonomy): Eukaryota > Metazoa > Chordata > Amphibia > Anura > Dendrobatidae > Dendrobates > Dendrobates tinctorius. The sequence goes on from NW_027361751.1 coordinate 8,899,117, forward strand.
AGCCCCAGACTTACTAGCCTTGTAGGCAATGAGTTGAATGAAGGGTAAGTTTGTACGTAAGTTTCCAAACACCTGAAAAGTCCTCTCTGTCTCACAAACATATTACCAGTATTGTTCCTTTCTGGATCAGGTTCTTCTGTTTTTGGTGCAAAGTCCTCCTGTCCAATAAAGCTTGAGAGTTTTTTTCCAATGTATGTGACCTAAAAACAAACAAACCCAAAACAATTAAATATAAGATTTTATAAAGCTGGATTCTTTTTTTCCTTTAGATATATTAGAGCTGACAGTATGGTCTAGTAGTAGCTTATTTTTCCTGCTCCACAGTATTAAACATGTTTATGGGGAGATGGGAGAGAAAGCTGTTGCTTATATGTGGAATTAGGAACAGGGCAGGTAGTTATCAGCCCTGCACTAGGCATATTCTGCTTGTACAGCTACTGCAATGGATAAAGAAATAATGTATACATTTAAAGATGCACATAAATAAATTGTGCTGGTAATAGAGAGTTATACATCTCAACAGGGGTGTACAAAGAAATTATGGGGTCCCAGAGGAGAAGTTCTAATTGCTCCCACCCAAGAAAACAAATAATATTTGGTCAGGTCACAGAAGAGCATATCTTCTCACAACTTTGCAGCCTTTAAGGAGTAATTTTCCACCTGCTGGAGCCCTAGATTCCCCTTTCATTGCACTCAAAGTATGATGTCAACAAAACTGCCCCACAAACACTGTAAGATACCTCTACAAAGTATACTACACTCCCCATAGTCCTCCATATAGTATAATGCACTCCCCATAGTCCTTCATATAGTATAGTGCACTCACCATAGTCCACTATAGAGGATAATACACCCCACAGTCCCCACAGTCCTCCATAAAGTATAATGCACCTATAGTCCTCCATATAGTATAATGCACTTCCCATAGCCTGCCATGTAGTATAATGCGCTCTCCACAGCCCTCAATATAGTATAATGCACTCTACATAGTCCTCCATATAGTATAATGCACTCCCCATAGTCCTCTGTACTGTATAATGCACTCCCCATAGTTCTCCATTTAGTATAGTGCACCCCATAGTCCTCCATACAGTGTTCTGGCCACCACAATGTTCTCACATTTTTTAACATTTTTATATATATAGGCAAGAAAGTGAAAGAACTGGGAGCGCAGGTGGTCTTCTCTTCCATCCTCCCAGTGGATGGCCATGGAACAAGGAGGTGGAATAAGATTCTGCAGGTGAACAACTGGCTACGTCGATGGTGCCGTCAGCAACGATTTGGATTTCTGGATCACGGAGTGAACTACTTATACGATGGACTACTTGCTAGAGATGGGGTGCACCTTACGAAGACTGGAAAGCAGGTATTTGGAAGTCGCCTTGCTACACTTGTAAGGAGAGCTTTAAACTAGAACAACATGGGAAGGGAAGCAAAAGACCAGAAAAAGCCATACACCTGACAAATGCTACTGAGAACTCTGCTATTAGAAGTGGAAAGGAAGAACAAAGACGAAAGAATCTAATTAAAAAAAATATTGGAGAAAGAGAAACCAATCACAAACTAAAATGTTTCTATACTAATGCACAAAGCATGGGCAACAAACAAGGAGAATTGGAACTACTAACACAGGAAAAGAAATATGATGTCATTGGAATCACTGAAACTTGGTGGGACAATACACGATTGGAATACAAGACTAGAAGGATACAACTTATTTGCAAGAAACAGACTTGATAAACGAGGAGGGGGTGTCGCATTGTATGTTAGAAATGCGTATATCTGCACAGAGATTGAAGCTTCAGAGACTGGGAGTTCTGTGGAAACTGTTTGGGTAAGAATACAAGGACAGAACAATGGAAAGGACACCATTGTAGGCATTTACTACAGGCCGCCTGTGCAAGCTGAAGATATGGATGAACTCTTTATGCATCAAATGGCCAAGTTCTCCAAAAAATATGACATAGTTGTCATGGGAGATTTCAACTATCCAGACATTTGTTGGGAATCTCTCTCAGGCAAAACTAACAGGTCAAGGAAATTCTTATCCTCTCTTGCTGACAACTTTATCTTCCAAAAGGTAAAGGAGAAAACAAGGGGAACTGCTACCTTGGATCAAATCCTTATAAACAGGGAGGAAATGGTTGAGGAGGTAAAAGTGGCTGGGACCCTAGGAGGTAGCGACCATGCTATTTTAGAATTTTGGATAACTAGAGGCGGAAGACCTGTGAAGACTCAGACGTCAAGGTTAGATTTCAGAAAGGCAGATTTTAAGGGATTCAGAAAGAGAATTGGAGGGATCCAATGGCTGGATATCCTTAAAGACAAAAATGTCCAGGAAGGATGGGAAATCTTGAAAAATGAAATTCTCAAAGCACAGTTGTTAACAATTCCGAAAAGAGGGAAGAATAGGAAGCATTTAAGGAAACCAGGATGGATGAACACAGAACTTAAGCACATGCTAAAAAGGAAGCAAAAAATGTTTATAAAATGGAAAGAAGGAGGCATATCTAAAGAAGAATATAATGCTGTCTGCAGAACCTGCAAGGCACAAATCAGATTATCTAAAGCTGAAAATGAATTGAGGCTTGCAAGAGATGTCAAAAGCAATAATAAAGGATTTTGGGGATATGTCAAAAGTAAAAGAAAAGTCAAAGATGCTACAGGATTTTTACAGGATGAAAATGATGAAATGGTAAGACAGGATGTTGAGAAGGCTGAACTTTTAAATTCCTATTTTGCATCTGTTTTCTCTCAGAAAGGAAATGTAACATCAACTGTTATTCACTGTCCTATTAAGGGAATAGAAGAATCCAGGATATCTATAAACAGAATGATAGTGAGGAAACACTTAGCTAACCTAAATGTATTCAAGTCTCCAGGTCCAGATGAATTACACCCCAGAGTACTGAAGGAGATAGCAGAAGAAATTTTTGAACCCCTCTCCATAATCTTTGAAAATTCTTGGAGAACAGGAGAAGTGCCAGAAGACTGGAGAAGAGCAAATGTTGTTCCTATCTTCAAAAAGGGGAAGAAGGTGGACCCAGGCAACTATAGGCCGGTGAGTCTGACTTCTATACCAGGAAAGATCTTTGAACAAATTATTAAACAACATGTATGTCAATACCTGGATAAGAATGAAGTGATTAAACAGAGTCAGCATGGGTTTGTAACTAATAAGTCATGTCAGACTAATTTAATTTCCTTCTATGATGGTATTACTGATTGGGTGGATCAAGGAAATGCTGTAGATATAGTATATCTTGACTTCAGCAAAGCATTTGACAAAGTCTCTCATACAATCCTTATTGAAAAAATGACTAAGTATGGAATGGACAAGGCAACTGTTAGGTGGATTCATAACTGGCTTAGTGATCGGACCCAAAGAGTGGTCGTAAATGGCTGCACATCCAGTTGGAAGAATGTCTCAAGTGGGGTACCACAGGGCTCTGTCCTGGGCCCTGTATTGTTCAACATCTTTATCAACGATTTAGATGAAGGAATTGAGGGTAAACTGATTAAATTTGCTGATGACACAAAGCTAGGAGGGATAGCTAATACTAGAGAAGAGAGAGAGAGGATTCAAAAAGATTTAAATAAACTGGAGAAGTGGGCAGCAACTAACAGAATGGTTTTTAACAGGGAGAAATGCAAAGTACTACATCTGGGCAATAAAAATGAAAAAAGCATATATAGAATGGGAGGAATAGGGCTAAGTGACAGCACATGTGAAAAAGACTTGGGTATACTAATAGATCACAGACTGAATATGAGTCAACAGTGTGATGCAGCAGCAAAAAAGGCAAATGCAATTCTAGGATGTATTAACAGAAGCATACAGTCTAGATCACGTGAAGTCATTATTTCCCTCTACTCCTCTTTGGTCAGACCTCATCTGGAATATTGTGTCCAATTTTGGGCACCACATTTGAAAAAAGACATCAACAAACTGGAGCAAGTTCAGAAAAGAGCGACCAGAATGGTGACCGGTCTGCAAACCCTGTCTTATGAGGAAAGGTTGCAGGATTTGGGAATGTTTAGTTTGCAAAAGAGAAGACTGAGAGGAGACTTAATAGCTGTCTACAAATATCTAAAGGGCTGTCACATTGTAGAAGGATCAACTTTATTCTCATTTGCACAAGGAAAGACTAGAAGCAATGGGATGAAGCTGAATGGGAGGAGACACAGATTAGATATTAGAAAAAACTTTTTGACAGAGTGATCAATGAGTGGAACAGGCTGCCACGAGAAGTGGTGAGTTCTCCTTCAATGGAAGTCTTCAAACAGAGGCTGGACAGACATCTAACTGGGATGATTTAGCGAATCCTGCTTTGAGCAGGGGGTTGGACCAGATGGCCCAGGAGGTCCCTTCCAACTCTACGATTCTATGATTCTATGATTCTATATATATACACACACACACACACACACACACACACATTATAAATATATACACACACAATACAAAAATACAATACTCATCTCTCCTCCTCACAAGAATGAGGGGGGAGGGTGTGTTAGCTCACGTTCCCTCTTCCATCACTGCTTTCAACTGTATTGGTATCCAGGATGCCGATCCACTTGAACTTGCGATGATGGGCTGGAAATGGGCCTCACTCTTCATGGGCCCAATAGCAGTTGCATGGCCTACCGCCATTGGCGGTACACCACTTGGCAAAGAACATGCAAGAAATTTTTTGTCCAGGTTTTCTGCTCTCTTTTGAGGGCTAATGTGAGGGCCATTATATAGCTTGCGGGCATTATAATGCAGGTCTCATTATACAGATTAGTGGCCAATTTGGCAGCCATTATATAGCATGGAATCTAATGTAGGAGAAATTATACAGTTTAACCCCTTACCCCTCCAAGGATGGTTTGCACGTTCATGACCAGGCCAATTTTTACAATTCTGACCAATGTCCCTTTATGAGGTAATAACTCTGGAACGCTTCCATGCATCCCGGTGATTCTGACATTGTTTTCTCGTGACATATTGTACTTCATGTTAGTGGTAAAATTTCATTCATATAACTTGCGTTTATTTGTGAAAAAAACGGAAATTTGGTGAAAATTTTGCAATTTTCCAACTTTGAATTTTTATGCCCTTAAATCACAGAGATATATATGGCATACAAAAAAATTAATAAACAACATTTTCCACATATTTACTTTACATCAGCACAATTTTTTTGTTAGGAAGTTATAACGGTTAAAAGTTGACCAGCAATTTCTCATTTTTACAACACCATTTTATTTTTAGGGACCATATCACATTTGAAGTCACTTTGAGGGGTCTATATGATAGAAAATACCCAAAAGTGACACCAATCTAAAAACTGCACCCCTCAAGGTGCTCAAAACCACACTCAATAAGCTTATTAACCCTTCAGGTGCTTCACAGGAATTTTTTGAATGTTTAAAAAAAAAATTTAACCTTTTTTCACAACAAAATTACTTCAGGTCCATTTTTTTTTTATTTTACCAAGAATACCAGGAGAAATTGGACAGCCAAAGTTATTGTGCAATTTGTCCTGAGTACGCTGATACCTGATATGTTGGGGGGGCGCATGGCAGAGCAGCTCAGATGGGAAGAAGCGCCGTTTGACTTTTTCAATGCAAAATTGGCTGGAAGTCAGATCGGACGCCATGTCACGTTTAGAGAGCCCCTGTTGTGCATAAACAGTGGAAACCCCCCACAAGTGACACCATTTTGGAAACTAGTTCCCCCAAGGAACTTATCTAGATATGTGGTGAGGGCTTCACAGAAGTTTATAACGTATTGTGCAATTTGTCCTGAGTACATTGATACCCAATATGTGGGGGTAAACGACTATTTGGGCGCATGGCAGAGCTCAGAAGGGAAGCAGCGCCATTTGACTTTTTTGGCTGGAATTGAGATTGGACGCCATGTCACGTTTGGAGAGCCCCTGATGTGCCCAAACAGTGGAAACCCCGCACAAATGACACCATTTTGGAAACTAGACCCCCCAAGCAACTTATCTAGATATGTGGTGAGAAATTTTAACCCCCAAGGGCTTCACCAAAGTTTATAACGTACAGCCGTAAAATTAAAAAAATAATTTTTTCCACAAAAATGATCTTTTCACCCCCAATTATTATTTTCCCAAGGGTAACAGGACCCCAAAAGTTATTATGCAATTTGTCCTGAGTATGCTGATACCCCACATGTGGGGGTAGACCAGTATTTGGGTGCATGGCAGAGCTCGGAAGGGAAGCAGCGCCATTTGACTTTTTTGGCTGGAATTGAGATCGGACACCAAGTCGCGTTTGGAAAGCCCCTGATGTGCCTAAACAGTGGAAATCCCCCCACAAATGACACCATTTTGGAAACTAAACCTCACCATGGAACTTATCTAGATGTGTGGTGAGCACTTTGAACCCCCCAAGGACTTCACAGAAGTTTATAACGGCCGGGTGTGATAATAAAAAAAATCATTTTTTCCACAAACATGATCTTTTAGTTCCCAATTTTTTTATTTTCCCAAGGGTAACAGGAGAAATTGGACCCCAAAAGTTGTTGTCCAATTTTTCCTGAGTACGCTGATATCCCATATGTAGGAGAAAACTACTGTATGGACACACGTCGGGACTCGGAAGGGAAGTAGTGACGTTTTGGAATGCAGACTTTGATGGAATGGTCTGCGGGTGTCATGTTGGCTTTGGAGAGCCCCTGATGTGCCTAAACAGTGGAAACCCCCCACAAATGACACTATTTTGGAAACTAGACCTCCCAAGGAACTTATCTAGATGTGTGGTGAGCACTTTGAACCCCCAAGTGCTTCACAGAAGTTTACAACATAGAGCCATAAAAATAACTTTTTTCCACAAAAATTATATTTTTGCCCACAATTTTTTATTTTCACAAGGGTATCAGGAGAAATTGGACCTCAAAAGTTGTTGTGCAATTTGTTCTGAGTAGGCTGATACCCCATATGTGGGGGTAAATCACTGTTTGGGCATGGCAGAGCTTGGAAGGGAAGGATCACCGTTTGACTTTTTCAACGCAGAATTGGCTGGAATTGAGATCAGACGTCATGTTGCGTTTGGAGAACACCGTATGTGCCTAAACAGTGGAAACCCCCCAATTCTAACTACAACCCTAACCCCAGCACACCCTTAACCCTAGCCCTAATGGGAAAATGGAAATAAATAAATTAAAAAAAAATGTTATTATGGGGGTGATAAAGGGGGGTTTGATTTACTATATATAGCGGGGTTTTTTGTTTGGCAGCTGTCATATGCTAAAAGACACTTTTTATTGTAAAAATAGTTTTTATATCACCACATTTTGAGAGCTATAATTTTTTTTATATTTTGACCCACCGAGTCATGTGAGGTCTTATTTTTTGCGGGACGCGTTGACGTTTTTATTGGTTCCATTTTTGGGTACCATGAATTTCTTTTGGTGGGTGTGTTTACACTGTTCCGCATGTGGTAAAATTGATAAAGTGGTTTTATTCTTCGGGTCAGTACGATTAGGCTCGGTTTGACGCGGTGTAAAGCAGTCCGTTAACGCTGCCATTCAGCCCCATTGTGGGGCACATCGCGACAAATGCCGTAAAGCGGCACGCGTTCACGATGTGCCGTCATTCACTGATGGAGCCTTGAACGTGGGCTGCAGCGTCTGAGGCTCCATCACCGCTAGCGGGTATAGCATAACGCGATCGCGTTATGCTATATCGTTAACGCAGCCCGTCAACGCTATGCGTTGAACGGGCTGCTTAACGCAATGTGAACCTAGTCTTACAGCAATATCTCATTTATGTCGTTTTTTTTTATATTTTGGCGCTTTTATGCAATGAAAACAATTTTATATAAAAAATAATTATTTTGCATCGCTTTATTCAGCGAGCTATAACTTTTTTATTTTTTCACTGATGATGCTGTATGGCAGCTCGTTTTTTGAGGGACAAGATGACGTTTTCAGCGGTACCATGGTTATTTATATCTGTCTTTTTGATTGCGTGTTATTGCACTTTTTGTTCGGCGGTATGATGTGTAGGGATTCGCTCTGGTAGGTAATGGCAGGGCTGCAGTAATGAGGCAACACACAGGCTCAAAGTCTAATTTCAGTGGTTTAATGTCACTTTGCAAACAGCAGGTTAACAGAAAATAAGGGAAAAAGATAACTGTACTCCAGCTTGGAGAACTACCGGTCCCAGACTCACCCCTTGAACGGGACGGGCTTAACTAAGCGGCTACCAGGTGCCATTCCCAGGGTTGTTGAGAGTCCTGCTGCTATAGTCCTACAGCACGGGGATCCTGTGTACAAGTTCAGGCTAAGTCCAGCCAAGTTCCTGTAACTTTCAGACACACACTTACCATGCGCCAAATACCAGCCTCCATTACATAGCCCATAACCCCTCCCACCGGTGAGGTAGACATCACATGGGCTGATCATGTGACCATGACATCATCGCAGGTCCTGTCTTTACGGAAAAACACGGCCAAACATTAATCTGCTGGGGGAAATGTATCTCCCATCCAGTAAAACACCCTTTACTGTACCACACACCTCCCTCCTATGTTCAACCCTAGAAGGGTGGACACATGACATACAGTGCCACGTTGCAAGGAATTTGCTATCTACGGTAGGCACAAGTACCATCACCCAATCCCCAGGGCTAATGGTTCTTACCCGAGCCTCCCGGTTATAGACCCGACTCTGTGACTGTTGTGCTGCCTCCATATGTTCCCGGACTAAGGGTAGGACTGTCTCCATTCCTTCTTGCATTTTTGCAACATGTTCTATCACACTTTTGTAGGGGGGTAGGTTGGTTCTCCCAGGCCTCTTTGGCTATATCGAGTAAGCCCCGTGGATGTCTGCAGTACAATAGTTCAAAGGGCGAGAACCCCGTAGATGACTGAGGCACCTCCCGCACTGCAAACAACAAATATGGCATTAAGAGATCCCAGTCCTTCCCATCTTTGGAAACTGCCTTTTTTAACATGCTTTTCAGCGTCTTATTGAACCTTTCTACCAGACCGTCTGCTTCGGGGGCGGACACAGACTGTAGTGGGCCCCTGTGCAAAAAATTTTTCGGCACCCCCCCCACTAGCAGCAGATCTGACAGACTTACGCACCTCTACCGCCTAACGGGTGACTTGTGGCACCGATCCGGCAAGCTCCATTCATTCTCTATCGAGCTTGCGGCCGGTCGTGGCAAATGCAGTTGTGCTAGAGCCACGATACACGGTGCCACTAAAATATACAGCGGATATGCTGCGTTTTTTTAGAGATTGAAAATCTACACTGTCAATTTTTGCTGCAGATTTTCCCACCGTAAATGTACTGTATATCTAATATTGAGGCTATGCACGGCTGGATATAATATCTGTAGGGTGCTGCTGGGCTGTATTTATTATTTGCCAGTTGTAGCCTCCAAATAACATATATAGCCCACTAGCCCAGCATTGCCTCTAGTTGGTAATATATACAGCCCAGCACAGCCTCCACATAAAATATGGTATACAGACCAGCATAGCCTTCAGTTAATATATACAGCCCAGCACAGCCTTCAGGTAATATATACAGCCCAGCACAGCCTTCAGGTAATATATACAGCCCACCAAAGCCTCCAGGTGATATACACAGCCCAGCACAGCCTCCAGTTAATATATACAGTACAGCAACAGCCTTCAGGTAATATATACAGCGACCAGCACAGACTCCAGGTAATATATAATACAGCCCAGCAAAGCCTCCAGTTAATATATACAGTTCAGCATAGCTTTAAGGTAATAGATACAGTCCAGAATAGCCTTCAGGTGATATATACAGGCCAGCATAGCCTCCACTCCAGGTAATATATACAGTTCAGCATAGCTTTAAGGTAATAGATACAGTCCAGCATAGCCTTCAGGTAATATACACAGCCCAGCATAGCCTCTAAATAATATATATAGCCCAAGACAGCCTCCAGGTAATATGTATAGGCACCCCCGTTTCCCTTTGTTACATAATGCTCTCCCCCAAATGCAGTCTACTTATGGCATAGTGCTTCTTGCCCTATGTGGTACCCCCAGGTTATGCTGCTTCTCCCCATGTGCCCCCCCAGTTTATGCTGCTTCTCCCCCTATGTGGGCCACCTGATTCAGGTTTCTTCTCCCCCCCCATGAGACGCCCCATTCATGAGCAGCCAAGCATCTCTACCAGGGGCCCAACATTCATGAGCAGCCAAGCATCTCCCCCAGGGCCTCCCATTCATGAGCATCCAAGGCCATGCTTCTCCCCAGGCCAGGGCCCCCCATTCATGAGCATCCAGGCCATGCTTCTCCCCAGGCCAGGGCCCCCCCCATTCATGAGCAGCCAAGCATCTCCCCCAGGGCCCCCCATTCATGAGCATCCAGGCCATGCTTCTCCCCAGGCCAGGGCCCCCCCCATTTATGAGCAGCCAAGCATCTCCCCCAGGGCCCCCCATTCATGAGCAGCCATGCTTCTCCCCAGGAGCCCCCCATTCATGAGCAGCCAAGGCCATGCTTCTCCCCAGGCCAGGGGCCCCCCATTCATGAGCAGCCAATGCCATGCTTCTCCCCAGGCCAGGGGCCCCCCATTCATGAGCAGCCAGGCCATGCTTCTCCCCAGGCCAGGGGCCCCCCATTCATGAGCAGCCATGCTTCTCCCCAGGGGCCCCCTCATTCATGAGCAGCCAAGGCCATGCTTCTCCCCAGGCCAGGGGCCCCCCCATTCATGAGCAGCCAGGCTTCTCCCCAGGGGACCCCCATTCATGAGCAGCCAAGGCCATGCTTCTCCCAAGGCCAGGGGCCCCCCCATTCATGAGCAGCCAGGCCATCATGCTTCAGTTCCCCCCCAGGACGGAGTCTCCCAAAATCATGCCTGCCATGCTTCAGTTTTCTCCCCCACCCAAGGAGCCCCCCAAAATCATGCCTGCCTCCTCGGTCCCAGTCCCTCAGTCCTGCTCAGCTCCGGTACTCTTACCTTGTGCAGGCAGGCAGGGCAGGCCAGAGGCCAGACCAAGAGGATCCACACTTTGTACACTCCACTCACAGTGTCTGCACTCCGCACATTCCTCCTGACTGAGCTGCTGCTATGGGCAGGGCAGGGCATGGCCACACAGACTCAGACAGATACATGATGTCACACACTGACTGTTAAAATCTCTTGAGGAATTCCCACCCGTGAAAACATACCCATGAGTTCCTTTGCTATAAGCTTAGCTGATGTGTGGCGCAGAGGAATGGCCTCAGGATATCGGGCAGCATAATCTAGAACTATCAGGATGTGTTGGTGTCCCCTTGCTGACTTATTGAGAGGCCCCACCAGATCCATTGCCACTCTCTTGAAGGGTACCTCTATAATTGGCAAAGGCACCAAAGGACTCCGAAAGTGAGGCTGGGGACTGGTTACCTCGCACACTGGACAGGAATTACAGTACCGTTTAACTTCTTCATGGACCCCTAGCCAGTAGAACCGCTGCAGAATTCGGTCTAGGGTTTTCTTTTGGCCCAAATGCCCACCAAGTCCATGCGCATGCGCTAAGTCCATTACCAGCCTACGATATGTCTGAGGTATGAGTAACTGTTCTACCAGTTCCCCACGTATTTTTTCCACTCAGTACAACAACTCTTGGTGTAGCTCAAAGCGTGGCAGCACTGTAGCTTCCCCAGGTTGTTGGGGTTCCCCATTGACAAACAATAAATTTTCTCTGGCCCGGGCCAAAGTAGGGTCTCGGAGTTGCGCCGTACCAAAATTGTCACCTGACACATTCAAGTCTGACAACTTGGGTCCCGGCGGCAAGTCTTCCACCTCTCCAGCCAATACTTCTATGGGAGAATTCTTCCCCTCGTCCACCGAAGAGAAGGTTACCCCTACCGCCAGCACTTCTTCCTCTGGGCCACCAGGTTCATGCCCTACTTTTGGAGAATGTAACCTGGTTGCCTCTGGTGCCGGCAGTTTCTCCGTAGGTGAGACAACAGATGGCCACAGCATAGAAAATAAAGGAAAGTCTCTTCCAATTATCACCTCATAATGCAAATTAGTCACAACCCCCCACCTCGTGGCACCGCCTCCTCGCTGGCGTGCTGATCACCACAAGTGCGGTGGGATAGTCTTTTAAGTCCCCATGTATACACAGCACCCCAATTTTCTGACCTGTATACTCGCTGGTTTGTATCCAGCTGGCTCGTACCAGGGTTACAAGACTCCCTGAGTCCAATAGGGCCACAGTCGGGGTGCCCCCCCACTTCAACCTGGCACAAATGTTCCATATTGGGACCTTTCGGGGTGCCCATTGCACATATCGGTTCGGCATAGTGAGACTGGCGGTACCCAAAGTTGGTGTCCATTGGATCAGCCAGGTGGGGGCAATCAGCTCTCATATGCCCTGGTTCCTGGCACCGCCAGCAGATTATAGGGCTCCATACTTCCCAAGATAAGTCCTGAGCGGCCTTCTTGGGCTCCGCTCGCCGAACCAGGGGTGGAGACTTAGGGAACCTTCCTGTTACCTTCCGGGGAGTCCCTCCCTGTAGCTCTTTGGTAGCCCCATACTTCCCTATGAGGTCTATCATCTGCATGACATTAGTAGGGGATGACTGTCCGACCCATGTCTGGAGGGAGTGGGGCAAAGCCCTCCAAAACTTGTCAGTCACTATGCGGTCCAGTATGGCCGTGGGGGACAACACCTCAGGCTGCAACCATTTTCGTAACAGGTGCAAAAGGTCGTAATACTGGGACCGAGCCGGCTTGGATGGGGTAAACTGCCACTGGTGTACCCGCTGGGCCCAAACTAACACATTTACCCCAAGACGTGCCAGTATCTCACCCTTGACGACCGTGTAGTCCTCCCTTTGCTCCATGGGTAGGTCCTGATATGCTTTCAAAGGTCCTGGGGCCAGAAACGGAGTGATGATTTCTGCCCACTGGTCCCGGGGTACCTTCTCTCTCTCAGCGACTCCTTCGAACATCTCCAGGTACAACTCCACTTCATCCGACTTCTCGATTTTGGGAACCACTGTACGAACCGCTTTCCAGACATCATGGATTCCCCAGGTAGTTCCTCTTGTCTGTGCTGTCGTGATATGCTGTGTCAACAGCTGATTGGTTTCCTGCTGCTGCTGCATAGCCTGCTGCTGCATAGTCTGCTGTCGCATGGCCTCCTGCTGCTGCATAGCCTGCTGCTGCTGTGTAGCCTGCTTCTGCATAGCCTGCTGCTGCTGTCGCATGACCTCTGTGAGCGTTTTGACCGTTGCCTCCATTTCTGGAAAGTTCCCCGCCTGGGTCTGTGCCACTTGTTTCACCCAGAACATAGGCTGGGGTACCGATCAAAAATAAGCAAAAACAGCCTAGCCTCACTGCGTTTGCCGCATTCAGTCCACCAATTGTTGGGATTCGATCTGGCAGGTAATGGCAGGGCTGCAGGAACGAGGCAACACACAGGCTCAAAGTCTAATTTCAGTGGTTTAATGTCACTTTGCAAACAGCAGGTTAACAGAAAATAAGGGAAAAACATAAATGTACTCCAGCTTGAAGAACCACTGGTCCCAGACTCACCCCTTGCATGGGACAGGCTTAACTAAGTGGCTGAGAGGTCCTGCGGCATCCGCCAGCTGCCATTCCCAGGGTTGTTGAGAGTCTTGCTGCTATAGTCCTGCAGCACGGGGATCCTGTGTACAAGTTCAGGCTAAGTCCAGCCAAGTTCCTGTAACATCCAGACACACACTCACCATGTGCCAAATACCAGCCTCCATTACATAGCCCATAACCCCTCCCACACATGGTCATATGGGCTGATCACGTGACCATGACATCATCGCAGGTCCTGTCTTTAGGGAAAAACCCGGCCAAACATTAATCTGCTGGGGGAAATGAATCTCCCATCCAGTAAAACACCCTCTACTGTACCACAGATGATAAAGCATTGTTTTCTGCTTTGTTTTTTATTTTTTAAGGGGTTCACTAAAGGGGTTAACTAGTGCGACAGTTTTATAGGGCGGGTCGTTACGGACGCGGCTATACTAAATATGTGTACTTTTATTGTTTGTTTTTATTTCCAAAAAATGAATTTATTAGGAAATATATATATATATATATATTTTTTTTTTTTAATTTATTTAGCGATTTTTTTTATAAATTATTTTTACACTTATTTTTATTTTTTTTTTTACTTTATTTTATTGTCCCGGGGGGGGGGACATTACTGTAATGTGTCAGATTGCTGATCAGACAGTTTGCACAGCACTCTGTCAGATCAACGAACTAACAGGCACTGCACAGGCTTCCTCCGTGCCTGCTCTCTGCAGGCACTGAGGAAGCCGCCTCCGTGCAAGCCCCCGTGGCCATCTTGGATCCGGGGGCCTGCAGGGAAGGAGACCCTCAGAGCAGTGCAGCACATCGCGCTGCTTTGGGGGTCTCAGGGAAGCACGCAGGGAGCCCCCTCCCTGCCGATGCTTCCCTAATCCCCGGTACACTGCGATCATGTTTCATCACAGCGTGCCAGGGGTTAACATGCTGGGGGGCGGTCTGTGACCGCCCCTGACACAGTGTCGGGTGTCAGCTGTGATAATCAGCTGTGATATCCTGTCCCCGGTCATATGGGCCCGGGTACAGTGGACGGGATAGTACGTCTGATGTCAGAAAGGGGTTAAGGACTAATGCGGGGGCCATTATACAGTTTGAGGGCAAATGCGGGAGCAATTAAACAGTTTGGGGGTAATGCAGGGTCGTTATACAACATGGAAGCTACTGTAAGGGCCATTATACATTTTGGGGAGTAATGCAGGGGGCATTATAGAGTTTGGGGGCTAATGTGAGGGCCATTATACAGTTTGGGGCTTACTGTGGGAGTCATTATACAGTGTAGGAGCTAATGTGGCACTCATTATACAGTATGGGAGTTAATGTGAGGCTCATTATACAGTATAGGAGCTAATGTGGTTCCCATTATATAGCTTAGCATTTACTGTGAGAGCAAATGTGGGGCTCATTATAAAGTTTGCGGGCTAGTGTGGGAACTACTGTGGATGCCATTATACAGTGTGGGTTCTACTGTGTGGACCATTACACAATGTGAGGGCTTCTGTGGGGTCATTTTTCTGTATTTTGGGGGAGCAGTGGCGACATTATACTGTATATAGAGGAGCTGTGGGGGTATCATACTGTGCATAGCAGAGCAGTGGGGACATCATACTCTGTATAAAGAAGTTGTGGGCCCACCATACTGCATATAGTGGAGCTGTGGGCCCATCATATTGTGTATAGAGGAGCTGTACATTGGGGGACTCAGTGGACATGATTAAATGTTAAATACTCACATAATAAGCGTTATTGTTTAAGGGGAAGTCAGGGTATTGTGGCCGTAAAAGGGGCAAAATGTAGACACATTTGTTATGTCCCCATATTGTAGTTATGTCCCCATATCCAGGTACCCATATTGTAGTTATGTCCTCATCCAGGTCCCCATATTGTAGTTATGTCCCCATCCAGGTCCCCATATTGTAGTCATGTCCCCAAACCCTGTCCCCATATTTTAGTTATGTCTCCATCCAGGTCCCCATATAGTAGATATGTCCCCATCCAAGTCTCCATATTGTACATATGTCCCAATCCAGGGCCCCATATTGTAGGTATGTCCCCATCCAGGTCCCCATATTTTACATATGTCCCCATCCAGGTCCCCATATTGTAGTTATATTCCCATCCAGGTTCTCATAATGTCAACATGTCCCCATATTCAGGTCCCCAAATTGTAGTTATGTCCCCATCCAGGTCCTCATATTGTAGTTATGGCCTCATCCAGGTCACGATAATGTAGATATGTCCCCATCCAGGTTCTCCTATTGTTGTCATGTCCCCATATCCAGTTCCCCATATTGTAGTCATGTCCCATACTCAGGTCGTTATATTGTAGTTATGCCCCTAGGTTTTACAGGAAAATAGGAAAAAAAGTGAAGCAAAAACGTGGTCAATTCTGTAATAATATCCCCCATTCTTGTATATATATGTCCCTAATCCGGGTATGCATGGCTCCCTCCTCCATGTCCTGGTATGCATGGCCACCTCATCCCTATCCTGATATGTATGGCTGCCTCATCCCTATCCTGGTATGCATAGACACTCATTCCTATCCTGGTATGCATGGCCCCCTCATCCCTATCTTGGTATACATGACCCCCTCATCCCTATCCTGATATACATAGTCCCCATCCTGGTATGTATGGCCCCCATTCCCATCCACGTATTGATGGCCCTCATTCCTATCCTGGTATGCATTGCCCCCTCATCCCTATCCTGGTATGCATGGTGCCCTTTCCCATCCCTATCCTGGTATGCATGATGCCCATCCCTATCCTAGTATGCATGGCCCCCTCATCCCCATCCGGCTATGTATGGCCTCATTCATCCCCATCCTGGTATGCATGGCCTCCTCGTCCCCATCCTGGTATGCATGGCCTCCTCATCTATTTTTTTCAAAAAATAGTTATAGTGTAAAAGTGCCAAAACATAAAAAATTATATAAAACTATATAAATATGCAATCATACTGACCCGAAGAATAAAGCTGTCTTATCAATTTTACAACAAGGGGAACAGCATAAAAAAAATCGGAATAGAAAGCATTCAAAAAATATCATGTGACTAAAAATAGTACCAATAAAAATGTCATCTTGTCGCGCAAAAAATAAGCGCTCATATGAAAGTGTGAGGAGATGGCCACAGACTGAAGACTATTGGACCAATGGACGTAAAGAGGAGTCCACGACTCTAAGGGATGTAGACTTTTTCCAGCACGGAGAATTGGTTACGTCGATCTTATTGTTGTGTTATATTAGAGATTTACTTGCTTGTCAGTTAAAGGTGCACAAATCTCTCTTGGAAAGTGTTCAGCCTCAGGAATCAATGTTTCCATTCAATGACAGTAAAGGCCCCGTCAGACTAAGCGATATCGCTAGCAATATTTCTATAACGTCACTGGTTTTGTGACGCTGCAGCGATATCACTAGCGATATCGCTATGTGTGATACTTACCTCCGACCGGCTCCCCCGCTGATTATCGCTGATCATGCGAGAACGGCCTGGGCCGTTTCTCGTCGTCAGCTTCCTGCTGGGCTTCCTGCTGTGGAGACGAGCGACACGTGGATGCGGGCGGGAGGACGTCTTCATCGCCTCGTCTGACAGGTAAGTAGCAACCGCCAACCGCTGCTATGTCGCTGGTGAGATCTGCCTGTGTGGCAGCTCACTAGCGACCGCTTAGCGATGCACCAGCGATCCTGACCGGGTCATATCATTGTCGGGATCGCTGGTGCATTGATGACGTGTGGGCTGGATCTTATATATACATGAGGCCAAACATGAGATTACTTGTCAGAAAAAGCAATTAGGGCCCCGTCACACATAGCGATCTCGCTACCGTGTGACAGGCGGGAGACCAGCGATCTGCTTTTAACTAACGTACACATCGGGTATCCAAGGGACGTGCGTCCCTTAGATACCCGATGTGTACGTTAGTTACCAGCGCGCTGATGCAGGGAGCTGGTATCTAACGTACACATCGGGTATCTAAGGGACGCACGTCCCTTGGATACCCAATGTGTACGTTAGTTACCAGCTCCCTGCATCAGCGCGCTGGTAACTAACGAACACAGCGACGATGCGCGCTCGGCGTCGCTGTGCTGATCGCTGGTGAAGCTGTGTGTGACAGCTCACCAGCGATCACATAGCGACTCACCAGCGATCCTGACACGTTGATATCGTTGTCGGGATCGCTGGTGAGTCGCTATGTGTGACTCCAGCTTTATTCCATTACTCTCGGTAGTGTCTCAGGAGCCTCAAGCCATTGTTCTCCAGTAACTAGTCCCATCATGCGGTTGGGGATAGCAGACCCCTGGAGTGGGGAGAAGCAGAGTGTGGTCATCATCTCTGAACCAGCCACACTTTCTGCGTTTAGGTAATATGTAAATGTTTAGAATGCTGGCTACTTTTTTTAAATGGTGTATGACCTGTGTAATCAACTCTTTTAATAAATGTGTATAATGGTTGGGTTTAAATAGAAAAAGCACAGGTAGAAATATACAAACTTTTCCATCTATGATTGGTTATGAATACATTTGATATGTTCTCCTTGTGAATAAAGGGCTATTTTTTAGCAAATATTGATATTTATTCTTATATTATAGGCATTATATGCAATATACCCTGTTCATACTCTCCCATGATCTTGGCATAATTTTTGTGCATATATTCTGTTTGAAAATTTAGAAATATTTATTATCTATGATGTCATACTATATTTTCTTTTGACTGCAGCTGCCTCTCACCAATTTAGTATATGTGTTTTAAATTTTTTCAATAAAGATGTATAATTTTAATTTTGTGTTCCAACACTTCTTTTTTCCTAACATAATTGTGAGAATGTGTATGGTATACTATTAGGTAAGCACATCTTGTTATTTCATACATTCATTTGTATCTAAGTGGATACACCAGATCATGAATGAACTTTTGTGACCTTTAATTAGCATAGTTTCATTTTATTTTTGTGCATATTCGTGAATTTAATACATTTCTTATTTGTTAGCATCTGCATAGAGTTTTTGGGTTGTTCTCATGCTAGTTGTTTTTTTTATACGAGCCATAAGCAGATTTTTTTGGGCTGTACTCTTACTAACCTTATCAGCTATATACTTCCAAGTCACTACAATGTTATTTCCCAAGAGAGTTTTAACCCAGTGAAGTGGATCTCGGAAAATAGCTCCAGAGCAATCTGTTACCTGCCCATCGCAAAGCAGAGTAGCTTTATGGCTGGAATCCTGAAACAAACACAAAAGATACATTATTTACTAAATGTTAACATGGTCAGTAACTAAATAATATTTATAGTCAGAAAACATCCATAAGGTTTTGGTGTTGCGCTTCAACAGAATAACACAGTAAGTCAAGAGAAATTGGGATATATTATGTTGGATGGATCAATCATATACATTTTGGATTATTGGGGTTGTCCTCCTTTTGGACATTTGTGTTTACTTAAATGCATGTTTTTGGAGCTCAACTTTTTTGCATTTATTATTTTTGGTAATTAGCCGAGAAATACCTTAGACTAACACTTTTAATGCTTCAATCTTTTTTGGCCAGCATGGGCATTAATGTTTTAGAAAACCCACTTAGGACTACTCAAAATAATCAGAAATAATAGTAATGATGCAAATATTTCATTTAGCGTCATTAGGTTTAGTGTCCCAAAGATGCAGCTATTTTGGTAGATCAATAAATAATACATTTGGTTGTCATGGTTTATTTAATACTGATGAATCAAAGGCTGTAAAATGAAAAAAAGGCATTAAAGGGGTTGAACACTGTGCTTATTTTAACAAATATGTTGGGGACCTAATGTTGTGGCACTAACCAATACATCACTATTAATAACTCTTCGCCCACACAAGCGTATAACACTGCCAAGTTCAATGCAATATTTTATCGCATAGCACTCGGCCCAATGTTATACAACGAGGCAAAGCAGATCTGCAATTTTTTCTTATGCAAATTCAACATTAGAAAACAATAAGAGCATGTAGCGAGAGTCTACAAGACTCGGCTCACACGCACCCAAGTCTGAGTGCATGCGAAACATCAGACTCCACTCGAATGTTATTCGACTACGGTACGATTACCACGGACGTCGGCAATAGAGAAGATAGAGAAATTAGTCTCTCTGTCTTCTCCTCACCTGTGCTGCGATTCTCTCATGCAAGAGGATTGGAACACAGTGCACTGACACTCGGATCAATCTTTGACAAGAGTTTGATCCGAGAGTATTTGCATAATCGGTCCTGATTCTCTCGCATGAGAGAATCGATGGCTGTGAGACCCTGGCCTAACACTTACTAAATATGTCATATGGGATGAAATAAAGAAAAAAATATTGCAGGTTTAAATCACCTAAGAGTACGAAAATAAAATAAAAAATGAAAAGAAAAAAAATATAAATAAAATATATTTTGAGTGTGTGTGTGTGTATATATATATACAGTGGGGCAAAAAAGTATTTAGTCAGTCAGCAATAGTGCAAGTTCCACCACTTAAAAAGATGAGAGGCGTCTGTAATTTACATCATAGGTAGACCTCAACTATGGGAGACAAACTGAGAAAAAAAAATCCAGAAAATCACATTGTCTGTTTTTTTTTCATTTTATTTGCATATTATGGTGGAAAATAAGTATTTGGTCAGAAACAAGCAATCAAGATTTCTGGCTCTCACAGACCTGTAACTTCTTCTTTAAGAGTCTCCTCTTTCCTCCACTCATTACCTGTAGTAATGGCACCTGTTTAAACTTGTTATCAGTATAAAAAGACACCTGTGCACACCCTCAAACAGTCTGACTCCAAACTCCACTATGGTGAAGACCAAAGAGCTGTCAAAGGACACCAGAACAAAATTGTAGCCCTGCACCAGGCTGGGAAGACTGAATCTGCAATAGCCAACCAGCTTGGAGTGAAGAAATCAACTGTGAGAGCAATAATTAGAAAACGGAAGACATACAAGACCACTGATAATCTCCTTCGATCTGGTGCTCCACGCAAAATCCCACCCCGTGGGGTCAGAATGATCACAAGAACGGTGAGCAAAAATCCCAGAACCACGCGGGGGGGACCTAGTGAATGAACTGCAGAGAGCTGGGACCAATGTAACAAGGCCTACCATAAGTAACACACTACGCCACCATGGACTCAGATCCTGCAGTGCCAGACGTGTCCCACTGCTTAAGCCTGTACATGTCCGGGCCCGTCTGAAGTTTGCTAGAGAGCATTTGGATGATCCAGAGGAGTTTTGGGAGAATGTCCTATGGTCTGATGAAACCAAACTGGAACTGTTTGGTAGAAACACAACTTGTCGTGTTTGGAGGAAAAAGAATACTGAGTTGCATCCATCAAACACCATACCTACTGTAAAGCATGGTGGTGGAAACATCATGCTTTGGGGCTGTTTCTCTGCAAAGGGGCCAGGACGACTGATCCGGGTACATGAAAGAATGAATGGGGCCATGTATCGTGAGATTTTGAGTGCAAACCTCCTTCCATCAGCAAGGGCATTGAAGATGAAACGTGGCTGGGCCTTTCAACATGACAATGATCCAAAGCACACCGCCAGGGCAACGAAGGAGTGGCTTCGTAAGAAGCATTT
The DNA here is from genome assembly GCF_039654945.1 of Dendrobates tinctorius. Taxonomy (NCBI): domain Eukaryota; kingdom Metazoa; phylum Chordata; class Amphibia; order Anura; family Dendrobatidae; genus Dendrobates; species Dendrobates tinctorius. The sequence continues at coordinate 8,920,274 of NW_027361751.1, forward strand.
CAAGGTCCTGGAGTGGCCTAGCCAGTCTCCAGATCTCAACCCTATAGAAAACCTTTGGAGGGAGTTGAAAGTCCGTGTTGCCAAGTGAAAAGCCAAAAACATCACTGCTCTAGAGGAGATCTGCATGGAGGAATGGGCCAACATACCAACAACAGTGTGTGGCAACCTTGTGAAGACTTACAGAAAACGGTTGACCTCTGTCATTGCCAACAAAGGATATATCACAAAGTATTGAGATGAAATTTTGTTTCTGACCAAATACTTATTTTCCACCATAATATGCAAATAAAATGAAAAAAAACAGACAATGTGATTTTCTGGATTTTTTTTTCTCAGTTTGTCTCCCATAGTTGAGGTCTACCTATGATGTAAATTACAGACGCCTCTCATCTTTTTAAGTGGTGGAACTTGCACTATTGCTGACTGACTAAATACTTTTTTGCCCCACTGTATATATATATATATATATATATATATATATATTGTGGTGTAATGACCACTGTGTCCACGAGGGGGCGCTGTCTGGATGTCCCAAGAGTGTGAGTGGTTGAAGAGCCATTATGTATCTCAAGGTGGGTGACCTTGAGATAGAGACATATGTATGTTTATGAATGCTATTGTAAAGTATATATGTCTGTGTGAAGGACCTGTGGTGAGGTCATAGTCATGTGACCCGGTGGGCGTGGCTATGGACCATATAATGTGGCCAGGTTAGGTCACATGGAGTGAATGCTGGGACCTGATTGGTCCAGTTTGGAAGGTCCCGTGAGGAGAAGGATCTCCTCACTAACAGCAGCCTGTGGAGCGGCTGTGTGTGTAATGGCGGCCAGTACCTGAGAGTCCCTGAGGAGTGAGTGGACTTCTGCGGCCTGGAGAAACAGCCATATGGGAACCCTGACGTGGGTGAGATAACCCTGGGGCTAAATAGCCTGTATAATGGACGCTCTCCTGTAATGCTGTGTATATTGCTGCTGGAGGTTTATGAAGGATGAATAAACCTCATAGACTATGATTTGTTGGAAAATCCTGTGCCGGATGTGTTTTTCGATCGCTGCAAGCGAGAACCCCTTACTTACATGACAGCGCTACCTCACATACGGTGGAGAAAGCAAAGGGCAATATTGTAGCCTTGTTGCTAGGGGCAACGGAAAAGGACTGCAGATTCGGTTGCTGGGGGCAACGCTGAGCCAGGAGGGCTGACGGTCTTAAAGCCATGTGATGTGCTGACAGGAGTCAGTGGCAAAGACTTATAGGATACCTCTGCGGTAGAGAGGTCCGAGAACCTGCGCGGCCAGCAGGTGCCGGTCGGGAAAGAAGGGAAAAAAAAAAAAAAAAAAAGTGTTTTACTGACCTGGGTCAGTGGTAAAGACTGTGTTCCTGGAGGGTTCAGTGAGCAAGGTCCTGGAGGGTCAGTGTTGGGAAGAGCCCTGGAGCACATGGTAGGACCTTGGACCTGGTGAGGCTTAAGTGTTGGGCAGTCTCAGGCCGAGACGGGTGTCCTGAATAGCACCCGCTGAGCCCCTGGACCTGGTGAGGCCGGTGTGTTGGGAGACCCTGGGAGGAGGGTCGGCTCCCTGAATAGCACCCGGTGTGCCCTGTGTGGTGGACGGTCTCAGGCGGAGACGGTACGTCCTGAGTGGCACACGAACAGGACATGTGAGAGACTGTGCATGTGTTTTTTTTCTTTTTTTTTTTTCTTTTCCTCTGCAAAACCTGAAGGTGCTTGCTGTGGCTCAGTGGGGTCACGAAGGTCTCGCAGCACAAGGACCTGGTGTTTTCTTTAAGGGATCTGCCCTGGGAGCATTGGTAGCAGACGCTGTCTGTCTACACCATCCTGCTGCAGCTTTATTGCATGTGACTAAGCGGGTACAGTAGTTGTGGCTTTACACAACTATTAAGGGTGAGTACCCTGTATTATGTCATTATACCATTATACCTGCACTGGTAAGGCCCTATGGGTGCGCTTTTGTGGGTTTTTTTATCTTTGAGGGTGACAAGCGGCTTCCAGTAACCCGGCGGGGTTACGAAGGTGACAAGCGGCTTCCGGTGGATCGGCGGGTCCACGAAGATGGCGCAGCAGGAGCTGCAGTGACACCAGCCGCTGTGTGTGTGTGAACAGCAGCCGGAGGTGCCGGTGATCAGTGACAGCAGGAGCTGTGGTGGTGCCAGCAAAGACTTGTGTGGTATCGTTAAAAGACAAACTGTACTGTGTGAACTGTGGCCTAAGAGGTTCTGCAGGACGGACATGGGGAAATCCCAAAAGGGGGCGGTGACCCAAAAGGGGGCGGTGACCCAAATTGGAGTGGTAACCCAAAAGGGGGCGGTGACACAAATTGGAGTGGTAACCCAAAAAAGGGGTGGAGTCACAAAAGGGGGCGGTGACCCAAATTGGAGTGGTAACCCAAAAAGGGGTGGGGTCCCAAAAGGGGGCGGTGACCCAAATTGGAGTGGCAACCCAAAGTGGGGTGGTGGTCCAGAAAGTGGCCAAGTGTGAAGAAGTGACAGCACTGGGTGACTCAGTAGGTATGTCTGGAGTACCGCAGTGTATGTGCAGGTCTTTTTCAGAATGTGGAATATCCTTTCCAGGTAGTAATGATGGGCCACAGATGTGTACAGTGATGCTGCACCGGGAAGGAGCCTTTGGTCGGCTGGAATCAGAGAGTCAGGTGACTCTGACAGGAACTCCTCTCGTTTTCTCTCTGACCGAGAAAAACATCAGGGTTCGCTGTAAACACGGGGTCACGGTGAACTACGCAGTAGACAGAGTAGTGTTTGAGGGGACCAAAGGTGGTGAGTGCCAAGGTAGAGGAATACCACGGGACTTAGTCTATGCCTGGGAGAGGGGCCGGGACTTTCTTTTGTTTGATGACGTTTGGTCTGATGATGGAGATGCTTCGACTGTGGGGCAAGCGGACACTGAGACAGTGACGGCTCCTGACATGGACAGGTCAGAGGTAGAACTGACCAGAGGAAGAAGTACATCTGCCCAAGTGACGGACCTGACGTCTCGTGATAAGACAGATGGTGGGCTGGGAGATGAGACGACTGGACTAGACACATTGGTGCTGGACGGTAACTGGAGGGTTCACTCGACTGGGGTGACTGACCCAGTGGCACCCTTTAACGATATAATTAAAGAGGTAGTAGTGAGACACGTGATGGACAAAAGAGAGCAGGATCGTGAGATACAGCTGATAAAGGAGACTGTAACAGAACATGTCGAACGGGAAAGAGTCCTAAGGCAAGCAGCTGAGCACAGAGTGGATGAGCTGGAGAAGGAAGTCTCTGAGCTCAGAGGTCACCTGTCAGCGTGTAAAACCATGAACAAGACCCTGTTGGAAGATATGGAGGTGCTCAGAGAGGCCCAAGAGAAGCATCAACAGGAGATTCTCAGGAGAGAGGATGAGCGTCGCTACCTGGCAGAGGAGAAAGATAAAGTTCTGCAAGAACTCAGTGGAGTAGTAAAAGGTCTTCTGCAGGAGAAGTGGAGGGGCAAAGATGTACAGCGGCCTTGCCCGACTGATAGCAAGGCAGAACTGCCAAAGCCCATCTTGGAAAAGGGTCCTGAAGACTGTAAATCTCAGGAAAATGGTGAGCCAAGAGCTGCACAAGACAGTCATCCGGTCATGACAGATATCTTGAGGGAAGTGTCCGTGGGGAACCCAGAGCCATCTGTCCAGGATGAGAGCAAGTCCACGACCTTCAAGGTTGTAATTGATGTACCAGAAGACATGCAAGAAGCCTGTGCTGAGGAAGGTGTGCATGAGGCTTTCAAAGAGGCGGTCAAAGCGTGTAAGGTGCACTGGGCACCTGAGACTCGGCAGTTGGTGATAGTATCAGCTAGGGAAAACACATCAAACCGAGTAGCTGTCCTGAAAGAGATGCATTTGCAGTGTCTACGTGTCAAACAATTGGTTAGGCGGAGTAATATGAAGGCTGCTCGACGCCTAGAGATAGCAAGAGAGGCTATGGATCGGTTGGGTTTGAGGAAAGATGTGGTTCCGGTACCCAAAGCTCTGATTGGGAGAATCATTGGAAGGTCCGGGAAGGTGATGCAGGACCTTGTGAATGTCTCCGGTGTGATGAGGGTGAGGATCCCTCCTGATGACGAAGACCAGGTGTCTGGTGAAGTGGGAAGGATTCCCATGATGGTGGTTGGCTCCATGGAAAGCCTGAGGAACTTTCAATTGCTCTTGGAGTATAGAGTGGGGTACCTGCAAGAGATTGAACAGTTGAAGCTGGACCGCCAGCGGATTAATAAAGAAGTGCGGAATACCAGGTGGCGGCCGCCTTCATACCAAGATGTAAGGACCCCAGGGGTACCGCCAAGAAGTGACATGGCAGATGGCCGAAGAATGTCAGCGAGTGGCAATTCGACAGACCGTACGAGGTTGAAGGGCTGTAGTTCCTGTGAGACGTTGACTGAGTCAGACTCGTGCCAGACAGCAGGATCGACTAAGACTTATGACCGCACCAACCGAGAGAGACGGTCAATGAGAGAAAGATCAGGTGACAAGGGGCACTGTAACAGTGTGGTGACTAAACAGTGTCTGATGATGCAGACAGATCGTGACTGGAGGGTCAAAGACAATGACCGGTATTATGACCGCTGGGGGCGGGGGAGGCCTAATGTAGAGATGAGGCCGTATGACAAATGGAGACAGTTCTCTCGACCTGTGGGGCAAGGTGCAATTCGTGCCCGGTCTCGAGACCCTGGTGTGATGTTGTGTGTTCAACCCCACAAGTTTGAACATAGGGGGGAGGTATGTGGTGTAATGACCACTGTGTCCACGAGGGGGCGCTGTCTGGATGTCCCAAGAGTGTGAGTGGTTGAAGAGCCATTATGTATCTCAAGGTGGGTGACCTTGAGATAGAGACATATGTATGTTTATGAATGCTATTGTAAAGTATATATGTCTGTGTGAAGGACCTGTGGTGAGGTCATAGTCATGTGACCCGGTGGGCGTGGCTATGGACCATATAATGTGGCCAGGTTAGGTCACATGGAGTGAATGCTGGGACCTGATTGGTCCAGTTTGGAAGGTCCCGTGAGGAGAAGGATCTCCTCACTAACAGCAGCCTGTGGAGCGGCTGTGTGTGTAATGGCGGCCAGTACCTGAGAGTCCCTGAGGAGTGAGTGGACTTCTGCGGCCTGGAGAAACAGCCATATGGGAACCCTGACGTGGGTGAGATAACCCTGGGGCTAAACAGCCTGTATAATGGACGCTCTCCTGTAATGCTGTGTATATTGCTGCTGGAGGTTTATGAAGGATGAATAAACCTCATAGACTATGATTTGTTGGAAAATCCTGTGCCGGATGTGTTTTTCGATCGCTGCAAGCGAGAACCCCTTACTTACATGACAGCGCTACCTCACAATATATATATATATATATATATATATATATATATACATACATACTGTTTATATATATATACACAGTATATATAGACACACACACACACATACATGTACAGCTCTGGCAAAAATTAAGAGGCCACAGAGAAATTTACAGTTTGTCTGATTTTTCTCTTTATAGCTATATTGGAGTAAAATGTAAATTGTTAGTAAAATCTTTAATTTTATAAAATACTGTGAAAATATGTCCAATTTGCATTTTTGTCGTGTGTTCCAACACACAAAGGAAATAAACATGTATAACAAAATGTGTAATTGCAATAATTTTCTAGGAAAAATAGTCAATTTTCTGGAACAATTTCAAGGGTGCCAAAACTTGTGTGTGTATGTATATACCGTGTGTGTATATATATTATATATATATATATATATATATATATATATATATATATATATATATATATAGCAAAAATTAAGAGACCACCACATGAAAACTCTGCCATGGGCAGCCCATTCTCCAAACTTGAACCCCTTTGAAAACCTCTGGAATGTAATCAAGAGGATGATGGATAGTCACAAGCCATCGAACAAAGAACTGCCTAAATTTTTGCGCCAGAAGCAGTGTGAAAGACTGGTGGCAAGTATGCTGAGAATGAAGAATGAAGAAGAATGAAAGCTGTTTTTAAAAATCATGGTTATTCCACAAAATATTTGATTTCAGAACTCTTCCTGAGTTAAAACATTAGTATTGTTGTTTCTAAATGATTATGAACTTCGGAGACATGTTATCAAAAGTTTATAAACTAAAATAACAATTTACATTTTACGCAAAAATATACCTATAAAGAGAAAAATCAGACAAACTGAACATTTGAAAGTGGTCTCTTAATTTTTGCCAGAGCTGTATACCCCTCCTCACATGTAAAGCGCCATGGAATAAGTGGTGCTATAATAATGAATCATAATAATAATCTTTCGGTTTAAACAGGTTGCCAATCACCCGATCAATGAACAAAAACGCTAGTTCTGATCAGCACATCATCCTTTGTAAATAGTCTCTGCACTGTAGAGAACAATGGCAGCCATGAATGATATATTACTCATCGTTTAGTGGCATCTGAAAAGCAATCTGCCTGTGTAAACAGACTATTAAACGACAGCCGATAGGCAAGTTTAGTCCCGCCGGTCAGAGAGTGTGTCATGCAAGTGACCGGATGCAACACACAGATAACGCAAGGCGGTAACAGTCAGTGAACGATATAATTTTGTTCAAATGCTATAATAATTTACACTAATTTTAAACAGTGATAAAGCAAATCAAAACAAACGAAATAACTATACGAGCATAATGGCAACGAAAATTCTTCACAATATAATACTAATCTCCATGTCACAAAGGTGATACGACCATTCAAGGGAGTTACCACGTAGATTCTCTCTCTTTAAACACTGGTCATAGAGGGGGTCACCAGGCTTTCCCACTAGGCCGCAAATCTTTCTAACGATGTCTATTAGAGAGAGCGCGCTGAGCCTCCCACGAAACAACCTGCCCACTCCCAACCTGTTGTCTTGCCCCGGTCAGCCCCAGTATCATATGTCAAAACTGGAAGTGATGGCTCTGCTCACTCGCACTGTTCCTCTGCAACCGCAGGCATGCCTCTTTAGTCATATTCTCCTCGTGGATCTTCAAATATCTGCTGGGCTTGGAGTTAAGAGGACTGGGACTCAGCTCTTGACAGGCGACGTCTGGTCTCTATCTTGACCAGCGTAGGTCCAGGTCTTGACTGGAGCAGCGGGAACTCTGGGTCCTCCAGAACATAGTCTGAACCTTGGTAGGAGGTGATCGACACCCTGGTGGTGCAGACGTGCCACTGAGGCCTGTCACGCTAGCCTCCACACCATCCCTGGTCCGCGTCTGCTCCTCTCCTTCTATTGGCAACAAATCTGCGTGCAGGGGTTTTATATCCTGGAACTCTGTACTGTGAGTCACCTGACCATTTACAGCACACGAAACTGCTTCTCCTTCAACTCTTCGGGTACCAATTGGTTCCACCTGATTGCGCTTGTCCAGCAAATCGCAGTCTTTCCTTACTATGGTCACATGCCGCTGTTCAAGGGTATCACTGCTTCCTCTGACACGGGTAAATGAACTTAAATTCCCTGATTTAGCACTTGTGGAGCTTTTTTAAATGACTTTTCTTTTTTGCCTTGTGGTATTCGTTGCGGTTTTGGAGACAAAGGAAAGGTGCTAAGTTAAAAATGGTCTTTTATTCTATCTTGAACTGGTCTTGCAACTTTTGTAAGTCACATGTTTCGCAAAATGGTGCAAAAATTGCACCAAAATACTGGTGTACTCAAAAATATACCAGGGGAGAGACTGGAAGTGGAGTTTCCAAATTTTGCACCTTTTTAAAAAGTACACAATCGATGAATCAGGCGTAAACATCTGGAATCGCTAAACTCCGCTCACAAAGTAGAAAACAAAAAAAAACAAAAAACAGGAGAGCACACAGAAATTAGATTAAAAAATAGGCATAAATGGCCTAGTGGCTTCTAACTTTGTTCAGTACTATAGGGCATCACACCTCCGCACGATCCCATTATTGTCTTCTAAACATGCCTATACAAAATGGATGGAGATTGAAAAATTATAGTTAGCCCCAGCTCACCCCAATTCTCGGATCTGACATGGGGCTTACAATCCTCCTTCAATAAATCTATTAGGTCCAATGATGCACACTAGAAATATATGGAGGATCTGTTCAAAAAATTCAATCTGGCATCGAACTCCACTCTTACTTCCTTCCTTTTCCATATGAATTTCCCTGAAAGTCTAAGCCACTCCATAACAGGCGTATGGACTAAATCTGGTTTGTTTAACCCCTTCCCAATTTGTGCCATATTAGTACTGCTCTGTGGGAGGTGCGTTCCCGCAAACCACAGTACTAGTAAGGCGCTCCTATACTTCCTGTCACCGCGCTGCATTGCGCGGTGACCAGGTTAAGATGGCTGCTGTCCCTGACAGCAGGCCATCCCTGCACGTCGCCCCGGGGGTCTGTACCACCCCCCTGCATCGGCGATCACTGTGATCGGCTGGTCAATTCTGATCAGCCAATCATAGCAATATGACAATTAAGTTAGTGAAACAAAAAAAAGCATGTGACATGCTGACACAGCACCAATCACAGCCGCCACAATGGATGGGGTGATTGTGACATCACCTCACCTGATTAATCCCTTTGGCTCTGACTATTGTTCAGCCAATCAGCTCCAAAGGGGTTATTGTAAAATAGCGATCACCACTCTGCATGCCATCTTTGTCTCAGATTTGGCATGCAGAGCGGTTGCATAGCCGCTCTGTGTCACCCCCCCAAGTGCTTCACAGGAGTTTATAACGCAGAGCTGTGAAAATAAAAAAATCATTTTTTTTCCTCAAAAAATGATATTTTAGCCTGCAATTTTTTATTTTCACAAGGGTAACAGGAGAAATTGAACTCCAAAAGTTGTTGTCCAGTTTGTCCTGAGTATGCTGGTACCCCATATGTGGGGGGAAACCATTGTTTGGGCACACGTCGGGGCTCGGAAGGGAAGTAGTGACGTTTTGAAATGCAGACTTTGATGGAATGGTCTGCGGGCATAATGTTACGTTTGCAGAGCCCCTGATGTGCCTAAACAGTAGAAACCCCCAACAAGTGACCCCATTTTGGAAACTAGACCCCCCAAGGAACTTATCTAGATGTGTGGTGAGCACTTTGAACCCCCAAGTGCTTCACAGAAGTCTATAACGCAGAGCCGTGAAAATAAAAAATCATTTTTTTTTTCACAAAAATAATTTTTTAGCCCCCAATTTTTTATTTTCCCAAGGGTAACAGGAGAAATTAGACCCCCAAAGTTGTTGTGCAATTTTTCCTGAGTACGCTGATACCCCATATGTTGGGATAAACCACTGTTTGGGCACACGTCGGGGCTTGGAAGGGAGGGAGCACCGTTTGACTTTTTGAATGCAAAATTGGCTGGAATCAACGGTGGCGCCATGCCACGTTTGGAGACCCCCTGAAGTGTCTAAACAGTGGAAACCCTAACCATAACCCTAACCCCAACACACCCCTAACCATAACCCTAACCACAAACCAAACCCTAATCCCAACCCTAACCCCAACACACCCCTAACCCTAATCATAATCATAACCCTAGTCCCAACCCTAACCCTAATTCCAACCCTAATGGAAATGTGATAGGGTCTATCACAGTGATCAAAATGTACCTGGAGTGAATGAATCTTCTGGCCGGCAGATTCAGCGGGCGCCCTGCGAATGCGCCCGCCATTTTGGAAGATGGCGGCGTCCATGGATAAAGACGGAGAGACACCGGGTGGGACATCGGGACTTGGGGGGTACCGGGAGGGGGAGGCATTGGAAGGCAGGGGGAAGCGGAGGGCACGGGAGGGGGAGCAGATACTGAAGGCAGATCGCCCCACTCAGTTGTGGGGGGAGGCAGATCATGGTCTCCAGTCATGGCCGATGATATTGCAGCATCGGCCATGGCTCAATTGTAATATTTCACTAAGTTTTATTGGTGAAATATTACAGTCACTCTGATTGGCTGTTGAAAGTGAAACAGCCAATCAGAGCAATCGTAGCCACGGGGGGCTAAGCCACCCCCCCTGGGGTGAAGTACAAAGCCTCCTGTACCTGCGGGTCGGGCGACCTTTCAGTGACCCCGGTCACCCAACCCACAGGAACGTGATTTACACTATGACACCTACGTAGGCGTCATGGGTCGTAATGGCACGACTTTTCATGACGCCTATGTAGGCATCATGGGTCGGGAAGGGGTGGCCTGGGATCAGTAAAAAAAACAAAGAGTGGATTTGCCCTCACTTCCATACCGGGGATCCCTTTAAGAGGGGCCTGGTGTCAGAACCAGAGCGCTTAGTGGAATTTCCCTAACTTCCATACCAATGATCCCTTTAAGAGACCCTGGGGTCAGAACCACAGAACTGAGTTGAAAAGTCCTAACTTCCATACCGGGGATCCCTTTAAGAGGCCTGGGGTCAGAACCAGAGCGCTTAGTGGAATTGCCCTAACTTCCATACCAATGATCCCTTTAATAGAAGCCTGGGGTCAGAATCAGAGTGCTGAGAGATTTGCTCTAACTTCCATACTGGAGATCCCTTTAAGAGGGAAGATGTGCCTATGGGATGGAGGATGTGTGATGGGTATATGGGTGATTCATTTCTGTCATGTGCTCTCTGCTTCTTTCTGGGGGGCAGACAATGGCTGGGAGCTTATTTTCCCGGGGATGATAGATTTCTCCCATATAGTCAGTGTCTGCTGAGGTGTCGTGGAGTGGGAAAACTGTTGCTCATAGTAACCAATCACACCTTAACTTCTATTAAACAGCTCTGGTTAAATGAAAGATGCTTATTGATTGGTTGCAAGGAAAACTGTTGCTCATAGCAACCAATCACAGCTCAGCTTCTTTTAAACAGCTCTCATGAAATGAAAGATGCTTCGTGATTGGTTGGTGATACACACATACATTAAATTTTATATGATAGTACCCTATACACAAGCTCTACACATTTTACATGTAAAAGGACCATTTACACACACATCCCCAGGGTTTGGAAAAAAAAAAGGCACATTCGTCAAGAAGGCGCTATTCACCAAAGGAGGCATACGCCTTCCACACAAATTCAGGCAGTGAGGAAGATTCCACATTCCTCCTCCTCATCTAGCCCCTTAACCCCCAAGGGTGGTTTGCATGTTCATGACCAGGCCAATTTTTACAATTCTGAACACTGTCCCTTTATGAGGTAATAACTCTGAAACGCTTCCATGGATCCTGGTGATTCTGACAATGTTTTCTCGTGACATATTGTACTTCATGTTAGTGGTAAAATTTCATTCAAATAACTTGTGTTTATTTGTGAAAAAAACAGAAATTTGGCGAAAATTTTTAAAATTTTGCAACTTTCCAACTTTGAATTTTTATGCCCTTAAATCACAGAGATACGGCACACAAAAAACTTAATAAGTAACATTTCCCACATGTTTACTTTACATCAGCACAATTTTGGAACCAAAATTTTTTTTTTTTAGGAAGTTATAAGGGTTAAAAGTTGACCAGCGATTTCTCATTTTTGCAACACCATTTTATTTTTACGGACCACATCACATTTGAAGCCACTTTGAGGGGTCTATATGATAGAAAATACCCAAAAGTGACATCATTCTAAAAACTGCACCCCTTAAGGTGCTCAAAACCATATTCAAGAAATTTATTAACCCTTCAGGTGCATCACAGGAATTTTTTGAATATTTAAAATAAAATGAACATTTAACTTTTTTTCACAAAAAAATTGTTTTTATTTTACCAAGGGTAACAGGAGAAATTGGACTGCAAAAGTTATTGTGCAGTTTGTCCTGAGTACGCTGATACCTGAAATGTGGGGGGGAACCACTGTTTCGGCGCATGGCAGAGCTCAGAAGGGAAGGAGCGCCGTTTGACTTTTTCAATGCAAAATTGGCTGGAATTCAGATTGGACTGCATGTCACGTTTGGAGAGCCCCTGATGTACCTAAACAGTGGAAACCCCCCACAAGTCACCCCATTTTGGAAACTAGACCCCCCAAGGAACTTGACTAGATATGTGGTGAGAACTTTGAACCCACAAGGGCTTCACAGAAGTTTATAACGTACAGCCATACAATTAAAAAATCATATTTTTTTCTACAAAAATGATCTTTTCATCCTCAAGTCTTACTTTTTCAAGGGTAACAGGACCCTAAAAGCTATTGTGCAATTTGTCCAGAGTACGCTGATACCCCACATGTGGGGGTAAACCACTATTTGGGCGCATGGCAGAACTCGGAAGCGAAGCAGCGCCATTTGACATTTTTGGCTGGAATTGAGATCGGACACCATGTCGCGTTTGGAAAGCCCCTGATGTACCAAAACAGTGAAAACCCCCAACAAATGACACCATTTTGGAAACTAGACCCCCCAAGGAACTTATCTAGATGTGTGGTGAGCACTTTGAACCCCCCCGTGCTTCACAGAAGTTTATAATGCCCGGGCGTGAAAATAAAAAAATCATTTTTTCCACAAACATGATCTTTTAGTCACCATTTTTTTTTATTTTTCCAAGGGTACCAGGAGAAATTGGACCCCAAAAGTTGTTGTCCAATTTGTCCTGACTACGCTGATACCCCATATGTGGGAGAAAACTACTGTATGGGCACACGTCAGGGCTCGGAAGCGAAGTAGTGACGTTTTGGAATGCAGACTTTGATGGAATGGTCTGCGGGTGTCATGTTGCTTTTGGAGAGCCCCTGATGTACCTAAACAGTGGAAACCCCCACAAGTGACCCCATTTTGGAAACTAGACCCCCTAAGGAACTTATCTAGATGTGTGGTGAGCACTTTGAACCCCCAAGGGCTTCACAGAAGTTTATAATGCCCGATCGTGAAAATAAAAAAAATCGTATTTTTTCCACAAACATGATCATTTAGTCCCCAATTTATTTATTTTCCCAAGGGTAACAGGAGAAATTTTCCCTGAGTAGGCTGATACCCCATATATGGGGGTAAAACACTGTTTGGGCGCATGGCAGAGCTTGGAAGGGAAGAAGCGCCGTTTGACTTTTTCAACGCAGAATTGGCTGGAATTGAGATCAGATGCCATGCTGCGTTTGGAGAGCACCTGATGTGCCCAAACAGTGGAAACCCCCCAATTATAACTCCAACCCTAACCCCAACACACCCCTAACTCTAATCTCAGCCCTAACTCTAGCCCTAACCCTAGCCCTAACCCTAATGGGAAAATGGAAATAAATACATTTTCTTTTAATTTTATTATTTTCCCTAACTAAGGGGGTGATAATGGGGGATTTGATTTACTATTTATAGCGGTTTTTATTTTTGGCAGCTGTCACACGCTAAAAGACGCTTTTTATTGTAAAAATAGTTTTTGCATCACCACATATTGAGAGCTATAATTTTTCCATATTTTGACCCACCGAGTCATGTAAGGTCTTATTTTTTGCGGGATGAGCTGACGTTTTTATTGGTACCATTTTTGGGCACGTGACATCTTTTGATCGCTTTTTATTCCAATTTTTGGGACGCAGAATGAACAAAAACCAGCTTTTCATGAATTTCTTTTGGGGGGTGCATTTACACCGTTCCGTCTGCGGTAAAATTGATAAAGCCCTTTTATTCTTTGGGTCAGTACGGTTACAGCGATACCTCATTTAGGTCTTTTTTTATATTTTTGCGCTTTTATGCAATGAAAACAATTATATAATAATTATTTTTGCATCGCTTTATTCTGCAAGCTATAGCTTTTTTATTTTTTTGCTGATGATGCTGTATGGCGGCTCGTTTTTTGCGGGAGAAGATGACGTTTTCAGCGGTACCATGGATATTTATATGCGTCTTTTTGATCGTGCGTTATTGCACTTTTTGTTTGGCGGCATGATAATAAATCATTATTTTTTGCTTAGTTTTTTATTTTTATTTTTTAAGTGGTTAACTAGTGGGACAGTTTTATAGGGCGGGTCGTTACGGACGCGGCGATACCAAATATGTGTACTTTTATTATTTTTTTTTTTTTTCCAAAAAATGAATTTATTAGGGAATATTTTTTTTTTCTAATTTATTTAGCGATTTTTTTTAAAATTATTTTTACACCTTTTTTTTTTTTTAAACTTTATTACATTGTCCCAGGGGGCCATACCTGTCATGTGACAGATCGCTGATCTGTCACATCACAGATCACTCTGACAGATCAGCGATCTGTCAAAGGCACTGCACAGGCTTTCCTCATGCCTGCGCTTTGCAGGCAATGAGGAAGCCAGCTCCCTGCAGGCCCCCCGAAGGTCCCCGTCACCATCTCCCCTCCCTGTCAATGATTCCCTTTAACCCCCGGTACACCGCGATCGTGTTTGATCGCGGTGTGCAAGGGGTTAACATGTTGGGTTAACACATTGAGCCGGGTGTCAGCTGTGATAATCAGCTGACACCCGTCCGCGATCAGCGGCGCTCACCACGTGGGCGCTGCTGATCGCTGTGACGTACTATCCCGTCCCTGGGAATTAAGTCTCAGGGCACATGGACGGGATAGTACGTCACATGACAGAAAGGGGCTAGAGAGGAAAGACCCCTAGCAAGGTGCCCTAGGACCCTGGCAACTCCTGCAGCAATTGATCCCATATGGATTGCACCTCCCGAAAATTATCAGCCTGTCATTCCGGATTTCATCAGCAGCTCAGGAATCCAGTTTAACACCACTGACCTCACTGAAATTGACTTCTTTAAATTTGTTTTCAGCGAGGAACTAATAAATATTATGGTGGCCCAGACAAAACATGTAAGCCCATCAATTTTTCACCCAAAATCCCACCTCATCATACGCCAGATGGACCCCTGTAAATGCAGCAAAGATGATGACATTTTGAGTAATTGCGCTGCATATGGACCATAAGGCGAAAACCAGAGCTTCAGCAATACTGCAGTACTGATATTCCAACAGTACACCGGTATTCCGCATGGCCATGACAAGGACACGATTTGAAGCGATCCAAAAAATGTTACATTATAGTGATAATGCACAGTGTCCTCCCCAAGACAATCCAGATTTGGTCATCTAAATAAAATTTGGCCAGTGGTTGAACATTTCAGCAGAAAATTTGCTGAGGCGCACACACTCCAGAGGGACATCGCTATTGATAAATCTCTGGTTCATTTCAAAGGGAGGCTAAAATTCCAACAATACCTGCCCAGTAAGAGGGCCAGGTATGGAATAAAACTGTACAAACTGTGCGAGAGTACCTCAGGGTACACCCACAGATTTAGAGTCTGCGAGGGTAAGGACACCCAGATTAAAAAATTGTGGGAAAATTGTGTGGGAATTGCTGCCCCCACTGCTGGATAAGTGTTACCACCTCTACATTGATAACTTTTACACCAGCATCCCTCTCTTCAAGACCCTCTCTGCCAGAAGTACAGTTGCATGTGGCACCATGCAAAAAAATCAGCAAGGCCTAAACCGCTAACTGGGCAAATGCTGAGAAAAGGCGAAAGCAGAGCCCAATGCAGCGACATCTTGCTGGTGGTCAAGTATAAGGACAAAAGGGATGTCCTTATCTTGACCACCATACACAGGGACAACAGCTCTCTTGTCACTGTTCATGGGACCACAACACCAATCCCAAAGCCAGATTGTATCTTGGACTACAATAAGTACTGTACATGGGGGGTGCATATATTTTGTCAAAGACACCGCACTACACTTGCTCATAGAGCCAGTGCGCGTGTCCTGAGTACAGAAGCAGTGCTAAGAGTTACCTGGGGAGCAGGGCAGCAGAGGTGACCAGGCGTGCTTCAACTATTAGTGTCAGGGTCCAGTCAGCGCTGGAAAGTAAAGAGGCATAGGACCTGCGGACACTGAAACTGAACAAGCTTGCACGGGACCTATGGTCATTTGACTGCAAGGGGGCGTGGCTTAGCGTCCTGCTTTCAGATATGACAGGACACCATACAACAACTCAGAGTCAGGCAAAACGGAGGTCACAACAGTACGAGCAAACGAGGCACAGGAGGGATAAACAGACGGGAGGTCAGACAAAGCCAAAGGTCATACACAGGATCACAGTACAGTACCAGGGATGAGACAGAGCGGATAATCAGGGCCAAGCAGAGATCAAAACCAAACAGACATAAGAGGTACCAGGCAGAATCCAAAGCGATATCCAGGGAACAGACCGAGTCATACACAGAGAATCAAGTAACCAGAACACAGCACAAACACACTCAGGGGTCACCACACAATGCCAAGGGCGAAAGTATAACTGACAGGGATGGGAGCGTCCTGAGGCTATAAGAAGCCTCCCCCAGAACCAGGGAGAGGCCACAATCATAGCCCCAGGTGTGCAGGTAAGCCTGCATCGGGATCACAACCTTTAACCCCAGAAATGCCAGTCATCAGCACTGGTTCCAGACATTAACCCCACGTGTGCGAGTCAAACCCGCACTGAGATCATGACAGTACCCCCCTCTCAACGGGGGGCCTCTGGACCCCCAGGCTTGCCCGGGTACTTAGCATGGAAAGCCCGTACCAGGCGATCAGCATGCATCAACCGGGCCGGTACCCAGGACCTGTCCTCCGGTCCATACCCCTTCCAATGAACCAGGTACTGTACCGACCGCCGTACCAACCTGGAATCTACGATATGACCAACCTCGTACTCCACCTGCCCCTCGACCAAAACAGGAGAAGCAGCAGACTCGGAGTCTCCCCGGACTGCTTCAAAAGGTTTCAGTAGAGATTTGTGGAAGACGTTAGGGATCTTGAAAGAGGGTGGAAGGCACAGCCTATACGCCACTGGATTGATTTTTTCCACAATCTTGTACGGGCCAATGAATTTGGGTCCTAACTTGGCTGACGGAATCTTTAACTTAATGTTTCGCGTGGAGAGCCAAACTTTCTCTCCAACCTGAAACGTGTGACCAGGTGTTCGTTTCCTGTCCGCGAAAAACTTATACCTGCCTTGAGACCTGGATATACGCCGCTGGACTTCTGCCCATGTATCTTTTAACCGCTGAACAGAGTCCTCAGCCCCGGGGCACCACGAATCCAGACAAGAAAACTCACCAAAATGAGGACTGAACCCATAGTTAATCAAGAAAGGGGACCTACCAGTGGATTGACTCACCCGACTATTGAAGGCAAATTCAGCCAACGGCAGTGCATCGCACCAGTCACTCTGTCTAGCAGAGGTTAGACACCTGAGGATCTGTTCCAGGGACTGGTTAGTGCGCTCCGCCTGCCCATTGCTCTCAGGATGATATGCAGACGAAAAGGACAGAGACATACCTAATTTTTTGCAGAAAGCATGCCAAAACTTAGCCACAAACTGCACACCACGATCAGACACCACATTCAGGGGTACCCCATGCAACTGGATCACATGCTGCACAAACAACCTGGACAACGTCTCAGCTGACGGTAGTGCGGACAGGGGTACGAAATGAGCCTGCTTAGAAAACCTGTCCACCACTACCCATACCACTGTATTACCCTTAGATGGAGGGAGATTGGTAACAAAATCCATGGATAAGTGAGTCCATGGCCTTTCGGGCACTGCCAAGGGTATCAGCTCCCCTGCCGGCCGGCTATGAGAGCTTTTAGAACGAGCGCAGACCCCACAACCAGCAATGAATTTTTTTATGTCCGAACCAAGGGTAGGCCACCAAAAGATCCTAGCCACCGCCAGACGTGTGGCTGAAATACCAGGGTGAGCACTCAGCTTGGATTCATGGAACTCCTGCAAGAGTTTCAGGCGAAGTTGCTCTGGGACAAACAACTTCCCCTCCGGCTTGGCCGCCGAGGCCTGCGACTGGGCCCCCTGAATCTCCCGTTCCAATTCAGATGAGACCTCTACTATCACAACCCCAGGGTGAAGAATGGAGGACGGTGGCTCAGGGGACGACACCGGCTGAAAACTGCGTGATAAGGCGTCAGCCTTGACATTCTTAGACCCTGGACGAAATGTAATCGTAAACTGAAAACGGGAAAAAAAAAGTGACCAACGGGCTTGTCTGGGCGTTAGTCTTTTAGCAGACTCAATGTACGACAAATTTTTGTGATCCGTGATCACCGTAACCGGGTGACTGGCCACCTCCAGAAAGTGCCTCCATTCTTCAAACGCCAATTTGACCGCAAGAAGCTCTCTATTGCCTACATCGTAATTTCTTTCCGCAGCAGAGAACTTCTTGGAAAAGAAAGCACATGGCCTGAGGTTGGTTAGAGTGGCAGGCCCTTGGGACAACACCGCCCCCACCCCCACCTCAGAGGCGTCCACTTCCACGACGAATGGTTTGGACGGATCTGGCTGCACTAACACAGGAGCAGACATAAAACATTTTTTCAGCGTCGCAAAGGCCTCTTTTGCGAGCGAGGACCAATTTCTCACATCCGCACCTTTGCATGTTAGATCCGTGAGAGGTTTGACCACTTGCGAAAACCCCCGGATAAATTTGCGGTAATAATTGGCGAACCCCAAGAAGCGCTGAAGACCCTTAAGATCTCGTGGTTGCACCCAATCCGCAATGGCCTGCACCTTCTTGGGGTCCATGCGAAAACCCTCACCGGATACAATTAACCCCAAAAAGGACAACTCTTGTACACAGAATACACATTTTTCCAATTTGGCATACAAATGATTTTCTCTCAGCCTTTGGAGCACAGTTCGTACATGTTCCAAATGAGAATACTTGTCGGGGAATATATCAAAATATCATCTAAGTAGATAACGACAAAACGACCAATGAGATCCGAGAATACCACGTTGATGAAATTCTGAAATATGGCAGGGGCGTTGGTAAGACCAAATGGCATGACTAAATTTTCAAATAGTCCCTCGGTCGTGAGGAACGCGGTTTTCCATTCATCCCCCTCTCGGACCCTTATCAAATTATATGCCCCCCGAAGGTCCAGTTTAGAAAACCACTTTGCCCCTGATAGTTGGTTACATAAATCGGGAATCAACGTAAGGGGGTACGTATTCCGTACAGTAATTTGATTAAGCTCCCGGAAGTCGAGAAAGGGACGTAACCCGCCATCTTTTTTCTTTACAAAAAAGAAACCTGCCACCACAGGTGAGACTGAAGGACATATGTGTCCTTTGCGCAGACTTTCAGTAATGTACTCCTTCATAGCCAAGCACTCAGGACCGGACAAATTAAACAGACAGGCTTTGGGTAATTTAGCCCCCGGGACCAGCTCAATAGCGCAGTCAAAGGGTCTATGTGGCGGTAACGTCTCGGCCTCGCTTTCGGAGAATACATCTTCGAAGTCCTTCAGGCATTCCGGAATACCTTCCAGCTCAACAGATGATACAGACACAGATTTAACAGGTTCAACCAGCAGTGCGGATTTATCACATAACTCAAAATCATTAAACCCCCATTGTACAATCTCCCCCGTTTTCCAGTTAATAACTGGGTTATGGTGTTGTAACCAGGGCATGCCCAACACCAACCACGAAAACGCAAAAAAAACAGCATCCCATGCAGTCCTATGGGATTCTGCAATGCTGTGCTAATGCTGCGGATTTTCCCGTGGCGGAATCGCATCGCGGAAAAATGTACAGCATGCTCATTATTTTGCGGAATCGCAGCGATCCCACACCTATAGGAATGCATTGTTCAACTTACTTCCCGCATGTGGCTGTGCCCACCATGCGAAAAGTAAGCAGAACATTTGCGGATGGTACCCACGGTCCGTAGGAGAGGAGACTGTCCTCTGGGCTGTGGGTACCATGTCCCTGTAAAAAATAGAATAAAAAATAGGGTTACATTCACCTTCCGGCATCCCGCGCAGCCTTCCCGGGTCTCAGCGATGCTTCCGTTCCCAGTAATGCCTTGCGAGACCTTTGATGACGTCGCGGTCTCGCGATAATGTAGCGGTCCCTATTCCTCGCGAGACCGCTACATTATCGCAAGACCGCGACGTCATCAAAGGTCTTGCAAGGCATTACTGGGAACGGAAGCGTCGTTGAGGCCCGGGAAGGCTGCGCGGGACGCTGGAAGGTGACTATAACCCGATTTTTTATTTTTTTTAATTATTTTTAACATTAGATCTCTTTACTACTGATGCTGCATAGGCAGCCTCAATAGTAAAATGTTGGTCACACACATCAAACACTATGTTTGACGAGTGTGACCAACCTGTCAATCAGTTCTCCAAGCGATGCTACAGTTCATTTGGAAAACGCTAGCATTCGGCAAGCTAATTACGTTTGCAAATCGCTAGTTTTTCTGCGGGAAAATCACGGGAATTTAAAATGCAATTTTCCCATGGAATGGAATTCCGGAATTCTCGCGGTAACGTCCGCGAGAGTTCCGCTACGTGTGCACATAGCCTAACAGTGGTGAGTGGAGAAATGTTTGGACCAGAGCATCTAAGACTGCATCTTCTATTTCATACAAAGAAAATCACTACAAAATTCTTCATCGTTGGTACCACACACCTGAATTTTTACATAAAATGGACCCATCTAGAGATTCTATTTTTCATATTTTTTGAGATTGCCTATTGATTGAACAATTTTGAGTGAAAGGCCAACTTGTCACTAAGCAAGTTTTCGGAGTAGATGTCCCTCTAGAATCTCAGGTCTTTCTATTAAATATTTTCACTGAGTCCATATCTAAGAGATCCATTAGATTGCTTTTATTTATACTGACAGCAGCGTGCTGTCTGATTGCCTATCACTGGAAGCAAACCTCTCCACCTTCCGAACTAGATGTATATTCTCGCATTAAGGATATCAGGAATTTTGAATACCGAGAGATTTAACATTATTTGGTCTCCTTGAGATTACTTTTGGGCCATGTTAAATACAGTATATGACCTCTATGAGATGGATATTAACAGGTCACAACAGTCTATATCATACCCCCCACCTTTTTCCTTTTGTCTGAGTCTGTGTGTGTGTTCTTGAGTTTTTACATTTTATATACTTGAAAATATTTAATCGAAAGTTAAAGCGTTATTAACCCCTTCACCCCCAAGGGTGGTTTGCACGTTCATGACCGGGCCAATTTTTACAATTCTGACCACTGTACCTTTATGAGGTCATAACTCTGGAACGCTTCCATGGATCCCGGTGATTCTGACATTGTTTTCTCGTGACATATTGTACTTCATGTTAGTGGTAAAATTTCATTCAAATAACTTGCGTTTATTTGTGAAAAAAACGGAAATTTGGCAAAAATTTTGAAAATTTCGCAATTTTCCAACTTTGAATTTTTATGCCCTTAAATCACAGAGATACGGCACACAAAAAACTTGATAAGCAACATTTCCCACATGTTTACTTTACATCAGCACAATTTTGGAACCAAAATTTTTTTTTGTTAGGAAGTTATAAGGGTTAAAAGTTGACCAGCGATTTCTCATTTTTACAACACCATTTTATTTTTAGGACCACATCACATTTGAAGCCACTTTGAGGGGTCTATATGATAGAAAATACCCAAAAGAGACACCATTCTAAAAACTGAACCCCTTAAGGTGCTCAAAACCACATTCAAGAAGTTTATTAACCCATTAGGTGCGTCACAGGAATTTTTTTGAATATTTAAAAAGAAATGAACATCTAACTTTTTTTCACAAAAAAAATACTTCAGGTTCAATTTTTTTTATTTTACCAAGGGTAACAGGAGAAATTGGACTGCAAAAGTTATTGTGCAATTTGTCCTGAGTACGCTGATACCTGATTTGTGGGGGGGGAACGACTGTTTCGGTGCATGGCAGAGCTCAGAATGGAAGGAGCGCCGTTTGACTTTTTCAATGCAAAATTGGCTGGAATTCAGATCGGACGCCATGTCACATTTGGAGAGTCCCTGATGTACCTAAACAGTGGAAACCCCCTACAAGTGACCCCATTTTGGAAACTAGACCCCCCAAGGAACTTATCTAGATATGTGGTGAGAACTTTGAACCCACAAGGGCTTTACAGAAGTTTATAACGTACAGCGGTACAATTAAAAAATCATATTTTTTCCACAAAAATGATCTTTTCACCCCAATTTTTATTTTCCCAAGGGTAACAGGACCCTAAAAGTTATTGTGCAATTTGTCCTGAGTATGCTGATACCCCACATGTGGGGGTAAACCACTATTTGGGCGCATGGCAGAGCTCGGAAGGGAAGCAGCGCCATTTGACGTTTTTGGCTGGAATTGAGATCGGACATCATGTCGCGATTGGAAAACCCCTGATGTACCAAAACAGTGGAAACCCCCCACAAATGACACCATTTTGGAAACTAGACCCCCTAAGGAACTTATCTAGATGTGTGGTGAGAACTTTGAACCCCCAAGGGCTTCACAGAAGTTTATAACATAAAGCCGTACGATTAAAAAATCATATTTTTTCCACAAAAATGAACTTTTCACCATCAATTCTTATTTTTCCAAGGGTAACAGCACCCTAAAAGTTATTGTGCAATTTGTCCTGAGTACGCTGATACCCCACATGTGGGGGTAAACCACTATTTGGGCGCATGGCAGAGCTCGGAAGGGAAGCAACGCCATTTGACGTTTTTGGCTGGAATTGAGATCGGACACCATGTCGCGATTGGAAAACCCCTGATGTACCTAAACAGTGGAAACCCCCCACAAATGACACCATTTTGTAAACTAGACCCCCCAAAGGAACTTATCTAGATGTGTGGTGAGCACTTTGAACCCCCCAGTGCTTCACATAAGTTTATAACGCCCGGGCGTGAAAATAAAAAATTCGTATTTTTTCCACAAACATGATCTTTTAGTCACCATTTTTTTTATTTTCCCAAGGGTAACAGGAGAAAGTGAACCCCAAAAGTTGTTGTCCAATTTGTCCTGAGTACGCTGACACCCCATATGTGGGAGAAAACTACTGTATGGACACACGTCAGGGCTCGGAAGGGAAGTAGTGACGTTTTGGAATGCAGACATTGATGGAATGGTCTGCGGGTGTCATGTTGCCTTTGGAGAGCCCCTAATGTACCTAAACAGTGGAAACCCCCTACAAATGACCCCATTTTGAAAACTAGACCCCCTAAGGATCCTATCTAGATGTGAGGTGAGCACTTTGAACCCCCAAGGGCTTCACAGAAGTTTATAATGCCAGGGCATGAAAATAAAAAAATCGTATTTTTTCCACAAACATGATCAATTAGTCCCCAATTTTTTTATTTCCCCAAGGGTAACAGGAGAAATTGAACCCCAAAAGTTGTTGTCCAATTTGTCCTGAGTACGCTGACACCCCATATGTGGGAGAAAACTACTGTATGGACACACGTCAGGGCTCGGAAGGGAAGTAGTGACATTTTGGAATGCAGACATTGATGGAATGGTCTGCGGGTGTTATGTTGCCTTTGGAGGGCCCCTAATGTACCTAAACAGTGGAAACCCCCCACAAATGACCCCATTTTGGAAACTAGACCCCCTAAGGAACTTATCTAGATCTGTGGTGAGCACTTTGAACCCCCAAGGGCTTCACTGAAGTTTATAATGCCAGGGCATGAAAATAAAAAAATCGTATTTTTTCCACAAACATGATCAATTAGTCCCCAATTTTTTCATTTTCCCAAGGGTAACAGGAGAAATTGGACCCCAAAAGTTGTTGTCCAATTTGTCATGAGTACGCTGACACCCCATATGTGGGAGAAAACTGCTGTATGGACACACGTCGGGGCTCGGAAGGGAAGCAGTGACGTTTTGGAATGCAGACTTTGATGGAATGGTCTGCGGGTGTCATGTGCGTTTGGAGAGCCCCTGATGTACCTAAACTATTGAAACTCCCCACAAGTGACCCCATTTTGGACACTAGACCCCCTCACGGAACTTATCTAGATGTGTGGTGAGCACTTTGAACCCCCAAGTGCTTCACAGAAGTTTATAACGCTCGGACGTGAAAATAAAAAAATCATTTTTTTCCACAAAAATGATATTTTTGCCCCCAATTTTTTATTTTCCTAAGGGTAACAGGAGAAATTGGACCCCAAAAATTGTTTTGCAATTTGTCCTGAGTAGGCTGATACCCTACATGTGGGGGTAAAACACTGTTTGGGCGCTTGGCAGAGCTTGGAAGGGAAGGAGCACCATATGACTTTTTCAACTCAGAATTGGCTGAAATTGAGATCAGACGCAATGTTGCATTTGGAGAGCCCCTGATGTGCCCAAACAGTGGAAACCCCCAATTCTAACTCCAACCCGAACCCCAACACACCCCTAACCCTAATCTCAGCCCTAACCCTAACCCTAACCCAAGCCCTAACCCTAGCCCTAACCCTAACCCTAGCTCTAACCCTAGCCCTAACCCTAACCCTAGCCCTAATGGAAAAATGGAAATAAATACATTTTTTTTTATTTTATTATTTTTCCCTAACTAAAGGGGTGATAACGGGGGGTTTGATTTACTATTTATGGCAGTTTTTATGTTTGGCAGCTGTCGCATGCTAAAAGACGCTTTTTATTGTAAAAATAGTTTTTGCATCACCACATATTGAGAGCTATAATTTTTCCGTATTTTGACCCACCGAGTCATATGAGGTCTTATTTTTTGCGAGACGAGTTGACGTTTTTATCGGTACCATTTTCGGGCACGTGACATTTTTTGATCGCTTTTTATTCCGATTTTTGGGACGCAGAATGAACAAAAACCAGCGTTTCATGAATTTCTTTTGGGGGGGTGCGTTTACACCGTTCCGCTTGCGGTAAAATTGATAAAGCGGTTTTATTCTTCGGGTCAGTACGGTTACAGCGATACCTCATTTAGGTCTTTTTTTATGTTTTTGTCGGTTTTATGCAATGAAAACTATTTTATATGAAAAATAATTATTTTTGCATCGCTTTATTCTGCGAGCTATAACTTTTTTATTTTTTCGCTGATGACGCTGTGTGGTGGCTCGTTTTTTGCGGGACAAGATGACGTTTTCAGCGGTACCATGGATATTTATATGCGTCTTTTTGATCGCGCGTTATTACACTTTTTGTTTGGCGGTATGATAATAAATCATTATTTTCTGCTTCGTTTTTTATTTTTATTTTTTAAGGGGTTCGCTAAAGGGGTTAACTAATGGGACAGTTTTATAGGGCAGGTCGTTACGGACGCGGCGATACCTAATATGTGTACTTTTATTGTTTTTTTTTTTATTTTCAAAAAATGAATTTATTGGGGAATATTTTTTTTTTTTTTACTAATTTATTTGGCGATTTTTTTTAATTTATTTTTACATTTTTTTTTAATTTTTTTTTTACTTTATTACATAGTCCCAGGTGGGACATCACTGTCCTGTGACAGATCGCTGATCTGTCACATCACAGATCACTGTGACAGATCAGCGATCTGTCACAGGCAGTGCCGAAGGCTTCCTCATGCCTGCGCTTTGCAGGCACTGAGGAAGCCAGCTTCCTCAGGCCCCCGTCGCCATCTTGGATTCGGGGGCCTGGAGGAAAGGAGCCCCCCGCAGCAGCGCTGCACATTGCGCTGCCGTGGGGGGCTCAGGGAAGCACGGAGGGAGCCCCCTCCCTGCCGATGCTTCCCTTTAACTCCCGGTACACCGCGATCATGTTTGATCGCGGTGTGCAAGGGGTTAACGTGTCGGGGGCGGTCCATGACCGCCCCTGACACATTGTGCCGGGTGTCAGCTGTGATAATCAGCTGACACCCGGCCGCGATCAGCGGCGCTCACCACGTGGGCGCCGCTGATCGCGGTAGACGTACTATCCCGTCCACGGTCATACGGGCCCGGGTACCGTGGACGGGATAGTACGTCGGATGTCAGGAAGGGGTTAAAGAATCATATTGGTTGACAACCTATAAATGATAGTGAAAATTTAAAATGGCTAAATAAATTTCTTTTCCTGTAAAAATTTATTTAAATAAAAATTACAATTTAAAAAAATAGGCATAAATAAAATAATGGTTTAGTGCAAACAAAAAAGGCACAAATCTAGACAAAAAACAAGTGCAAATCAATGATAATTTCAGGCCTTAGAGATCTATTTAACAATGTATGCAGTGTGTATTGTGTAATCTGGTGACAGATCGGCCTCAAGATATTTGGAATTTTTACATAATTTTCTACATATGCAATATTGTGTTGTAAGGTGGCCGCCGGACAAGTTACTTGGCCATTCCAGGACTGGGTTTTACGAGTGGGCATAAGAGATGGGTGGGAATGACCGCTCACATATCCCAACCCCAGGGGCTTGTTTTGGTTAATAAAATGGAAGCCAAATGCCTCAGTGTCTGTGGCTAGAGGTGTGGAGACCTTCAGTGTGTGTGTGCTAAAGACACTGACCTGAGCGGGTGGACCCGCAGTACTATATGGACTGTTTTCTGTTTGCTTTTCACTTTGCGCCAGAAAAAGATGTTCGTTTGTTTTAGCTATCCAGAGCGGTTTATGCAGTATTAATAAACTTGCTTGGATATTTCAACAACACTGCTCCTGTGCCTAGCTCAACCACAGCCGAATGAGTACACACTCCTACAGTGTCTTCAAACCAGAAGATTAATACTCTTTTTCTCCTCTGCAATCCACTGTCAAGTTTGATGGATGGTCAGGAGCTGTCACGTCGGCGGCAGTGACGGCCGCCGTTCCAGCAGCGGCGGGGTCCGCCACCGCCTCTATTCACCAGCCCACGTCTCGCCGCGCTGTGCCCACCTCCTCCTTGCTCCTGTCCTCCCAGCTCGTGGCTGTCCCGCGCAGGCGCCCCAGGCCGCGGGCGCGCTCTGCAGGATTCTTAACCCTGCAGCGCCCGCCCAGAGGCCCTGGACGCCCAATCATCCGGCAGCGTATGGTATATCAGGCGTCTCCAAGATGGTGGAGACGCCTGATTGTCGTGTGCTTCTCCTAGCAGTATTTCTGGCCGAGTTGTAGGGGCTTCCCTACAACTTCCTTTTGTACCCCACTCCGTTCTGTGCTTCGTGTCTAGTCTGTACTCCGTACTCCATCCTGTACTCTGTACTCCATCTTGTACTCCTCACTCAGTCCTGTGCTCCTTAATCAGTCCTGTGCTCCTTACTCAGTCCTGTGCTCCGTGTCCAGTCCTGTGCTCCTTACTTTGCTCTGTGTTCCTGACCTGTCCTGTATCTCCGGTTCATCTTGTACTCCTGTTCCGCCAGTTGCTCTCTGGTCCCTTGAGCCGCCCCTCTTGGTTCTAGCTGTAGCAGTATCTGTCTTTCGAGGGTCTGCCCCTAACGGTCCCTGTATAGGGGTCGGCTCCACCTGGCGCGCTCGCCCTCGGGAGCTCCAGTTCCCCGATCCAGAGGGTCCACTCTCGGACGTTGCCTTTCCTGGTCACCACAGCATAATCAGGCCATGGACCCCGCTAGTGCCTCGGCGGCTACGCAGAAAGAATTGCTCTTTTTGCGTGAGAACCAGACTAGAATAATGTCCTTCATAAAATCCATGGACACCCGGCTTTCTGCCTTACAAACTGCTGACCCAGGTTACTAGCTTGGCTCCAGCAGGAGCTTGTGCAGCAGCGTGATGCCCAGTCCCACATCCTGAGTTACATGGCGTCCATAGATGACCGACTTCTGTCTCTTCAGTCCTCTGCTGCCGCTTCGGCCCTACCTCGGGATCCCGTATCTCACCAACCACCAAGCTTAGGAAAGCCTCCCAGGTATAGCGGCGACCCCAAGTTATGTCGGGGTTTTTTAAATCAGTGCCGTTTACACTTTGAGCTTCTGCCCCAGCAATACCCCTCTGATCGAGCCAAAGTACCGTCTATTGTGTCCCACCTTGAGGGGGAGGCCTTAGCTTGGGTCAATCCCCTGTGGGAGAGAGATGACCCGGTGGTATCTAGCATACAGAACTCCCTGGATACTTTCCGAAGGGTATTTGACGAGCCTGGACGCGTGGCCTCTACCACTGAGGCTCTTTTCAACCTCCGTCAGGGATCTCTCACTGTAGGACAGTATGCCATCCGCTTCCGGACACTATCCTCTGAGCTAGGGTGGAATAATGAGGCCTTGGTTGGGGCCTTTTGGAGGGGACTCTCAGGCAAAATAAAAGATGAGCTTGCCGGCCGAGACACTCCTACCACCCTGGAGGATCTCATATCCCTAGCCACCCTGTATAGATTTACGGTTTCAAGAACGCTCCCGAGAGTCAGTTAGGGAAAGGAGACCCTTTAGGCTATATTAAGCGCCCATTCCCCGCTCCCTGGCGTCTCCTAGTAATTCCGCACCTGAGCCCATGCAGGTGGACAGAGTAAAGTTGTCCAAGCAACGACGCAGGGAGAGAATGACGCAGGGGCTATGCCTTTACTGCGACAGGGCCAATCATTTTGTGCGCACTTGCCCAGAGAGGCCGGGAAATGCCTCCACCTAGGCCAGGTAAGAGAGGCCTCCCTAGGTGATACTGATTCCTCTCTGCCCCTTACCATTTCGTCTCTAATTGTTTTAGGTCGGGAGCGTAGATCTGTGGAGGCGTATGTGGATTCGGGTGTGGCTGGTAACTTCATCCGGCTCAAGGAAGTGGACCAGTTCCGGATTCCGGTGGTTACTCTAGAAAATCCATGCACGATCGCCTCTGTGGATGGCAAACCGCTACCTGAACCCATCACCATGATCACTGTCGTGGTGGAGTTACAAGTTGGAGCACTTCACCTGGAAAAGATCGCCTTTTACGTCCTGCCTATATTGTCTCACGCCGTGCTCCTCGGCCTTCCCTGGCTACGCTTATATGAACCCGTCCTGGACTGGCGCTCTGGGGAGATCCTACACTGGGGACACTCCTGCCATGAACACTTTTTGTTGTCGGTACCTCGTCCTGGATCACTACAAGTTCCTGCCGATCTTCCTGGGCTTCCCACGGCTTATCATTTGTACGCCAATGTCTTCAGCAAGAAAGAGGTGGAGACCCTGCCGCCGCATCGGTCCTACGATTGCCCAATCGAGTTGATTCCAGGAGCTACTCCCCCCCGGGGGAGAACTTATCCACTGTCTCCAGCGGAGACCTCGTCCATGTCAGAGTACATCGGGGAAAACTTGTCCCGGGTTTTATTCGGAAGTCATCTTCTCCTGCTAGAGCAGGGTTTTTCTTCGTCCGGAAGATGGATCCCTTCAGTCGTGTATTGACTACCGAGGCTTGAACAGTATCACAGTCAAAAATAGATATCCTCTCCCGCTAATCCCTGAACTCTTTGACCATTTGAGAGGGGCCCGGCTCTTTACCAAGTTGGATCTGCGAGGAGCCTATAACTTGATCCAAATCCGTGCCGGGGACGAGTGGAAGACAGCCTTCAATACTCGGGATGGCCATTACGAGTATTTGGTCATGCCTTTTGGTCTCTGCAACGCCCCGGTGGTGTTGCAGGAGTTCGTTAATGAGATCTTCCGAGACCTGCTGTACTCATGTGTCGTCGTATATATCTAGATGACATCCTCGTCTTTTCCCATGACTTATCCTCCCATAGGAGGAGTGTTCGGCTGGTCCTGCAATGCCTTCGGGAGAACCGACTATGCTAAATTAGAGAAATGCTTATCTGAGCAAACTTCATTGCCCTTCTTAGGGTATATTATCACGGTCTCCGGGGTGAAGATGGACCCCAAGAAATTATCTACTGTACCGGCCACGTCCGGTCGGAGTAAAAGCCATCCATCGGTTCCTGGGTTTCGCAAATTATTACAGGCAGTTCGTCCCTCACTTCTCCTCGGTGACCAAGCCCATCTCCGCTCTGACCCGAAAAGGGACAAAAGCAGATGTTTGGCCTTCAGAGGCTGAAGAGGCCTTTCTTGCCTTGAAACGGTCCTTTGCTACAGCCCCGATTTTACACTGGCCGATAGTTAGTAGGCCCTTCGTCCTATAGGTGGATGCGTCCTCCACAGGAGCATGGGCGGTCCTTTCCCAGCGGACGTCTTCGGGCCACTTGGTGCCTCTTCTCCAAATCATTCTCTCCCTCAGAATACAACTATTCAATTGGAAATCGGGAATTAATGGCCATTAAGATGGCTCTGGAGGAGTGGCGGTATCTTCTGGAGGGGGCGGTCCATCCATTTATAATCTTCACGGACCACAAGAATTTGGTGTATCTTCAGTCTGCGCAAAGACTCAATTCCAGGCAAGCCAGGTGGTCGCTGTATTTTTCCCGCTTTGACTTCAAACTCCATTTTCGGCCTGGGGATAGGAATACCAAGGCTGACGAGGTTCCTTCATATATCATTGAGCCTGCCAAAGTTATCACCGTGGCACCCGTGACGCTTTCCCCCATTCCACCAGGCAAGACCTTCGACCTACAAAATAAGAGGTCGGAAGTTCTAGACTGGGGGCACTCCTCCAAGATAGCGGGACATGTTGGGGGTCAAGAAAACCCTCAGCCTTCTCTCTCGCTACTATTGGTGGCCTTCTCTTCGTCAAGATGTGACAGATTTCGTAGCCTCCTGCACGACTTGTGCTCAGATCAAAGTAAAATCAAAATACAGCAAAAATGCCAATAATGATCAGAAAATGACAATTAATTCTCACCAAAATATGTATATAATGTATAACAGCAAGTGAGATAAAATATAACTTTTAATGCATAGCTTAAAAATTACCAGAACTAAAGTGTTACCAAATAGTGATTAAAATGAGATGCCCATACACTGGGTGATCCCCATGGGATAATTGAAAACACCCAAAAGCATCAAACACGAATATAGAATGCAGCTAGTATAACATCCAAACAGCAATCTATATATATTGGATACAGCATAAAAAATAGCAGCAAAATGCCATAGCCAATTGCACTCATATGTTTATATATTGGCTAGACCAAAAAAAGGGGGGTTCATAGCCACCAATAGATGAGAATAAAAAAAGGAACAATCTCACCAATATTTTGCAGACGGTCAGGAGTCTCCAGGGATACTCTTCATACATACAGTATAGAAAGGCAGCGATGGGAGTACAATACCCTGTCACATCCCTCATAAGCTGACCATTATCTGATCCCCAGGCTCCTGCCCTAACAAGGGCAGTCCACAACTAGCCCTAGATTGCACAAGCCCTACACTTTCCCTTAAAGGGAATTGGCTAAGGCATTTTGCTGCTATTTTTTATGCTGTATCCAATATACTGTATATAGATTGCTGTTTGGATGTTATACTAGCTGCATTCTATATTCCTGTTTGATGCTTTTGGGTGTTTTCAATTATCCCCTGGGGATCACCCAGTGTATGGGCATCTCATTTTAATCACTATTTGGTGACACTTTAGTTCTGGTAATTTTTAAGCTATGCATTAAAAGTTATATTTTATCTCACTTACTGTTATACATTATACTCAGATCAAAGTACCAAGGAGGCTGCCGTCCGGCCTGCTTCACCCTCTGCCTCCCCCTGAGGCCCCTTGGTGACTGATCGGTATGGACTTCATTACTGATTTACCTCGCTCTTCCGGGTGTACTACTACCCTAGTAGTGGTCAATCGCTTCTCCAAGATGGCCCATTTTATCCCGTTGCCTGGATTAACTACAGCACCTGAGTTGGCCAAGGTCTTCATCCACCAGATCTTCAGACTTCATGGAGTCCCTCAATGAATTGTGTCTGATCGAGGGGTCCAGTTTACCTCCCGATTCTGGAGAGCACTCAGCAAACTCATGGGTATATCTCTGGATTTCCCCTCCGCCTATCATCCTCAGACCAATGGGCAAGCGGAGTAGATCAATGAGGTATTGGCAGCCTACCTGCGTCACTTTTCTAACGCCCATCAAGACAACTGGGTGTCCCTCCTGCCATGGGCAGAATTCACCCATAACAATCATCCTAATGAGTCCACCACTAAAACGCCATTCTTTGCGGTTTCTGGCCAGAACCCTGGTGTTCTGCTGCCTATCTCCATGCCTTCTGGTGTTCCCGCAGCAGATGCCCTCTCTTCAGAGTTTTCTCAGGTCTGGAGGGAGACCAGAGAGTCACTTGAAAAATCTAGTATCCGGATTAAGAGATATGCAGACAAGAGACGCAGGGACCTTCCGCCATACCAACCTGGCGACAAAGTATGGCTTTCTACCAAGCATATCCGCCTAAATATGCCTTCATACAAACTGGGTCCCCGGTACATCGGTCCGTTTGAGGTTCTTGGACGCATTAACAACGTGGCTTATAAATTGAAGTTGCCGGCTTCACTCCGGGTCCCTAACGCCTTCCATGTCTCGCTCCTTAAACCTGTTGTTCTTAATAGGTATCGCCCTGTACCACCTCCTTCCCCTCAGCCAGTAGGGGCCGATAACATGTTTGAAGTAAGAGATATCCTAGCCATGAAAAGAGTTCGGGGGCGAACCTTCTTCCTTATCGATTGGAAGGGTTTTGGTCCTGAGGAGAGGTCCTGGGAACCTAGAGAGAATGTTAATGCTCCACTTATTTTAAGGAAGTTTTTGTCCAATCTCAGGAGGGGGAGACGTAAAAGGGGGGGTACTGTCCGCCACCGCCTCTACTCACCAGCCCACGTCTCGCCGCGCTGTGCCCACCTCCTCCTTGAGCCGCCCCTCTTGGTTCTAGCTGTCGCGGTATGTCTTCCGAGGGTCTGCCCCTAACGGTCCCTGTATAGGGGTCGGCTCCACCTGGCGCGCTCGCCCTCGGGAGCTCCAGTTCCGCGATCCAGAGGGTCCACTCTCGGACGTTGCCTTTCCTGGTCGCCACAGGAGCTGTTCTCAACACATGAAAAAAAATGCTGTATATCAGGAAGGAAGAGGAGAAGGAGAGCAAAGGGGCAGACCGGCTAGAGCCTGGGACAGATGTACAGCAGGAAATCCATACTGTACATGAGTATGTGCTATTTTTTTGGTTTAGTAACATAGTAGAATTACACTAGTGGCCAAAATTGTGGATACACTTGAAGTTTTTAATAATTTTAGAGGCTTCTGCAACTTTCGTCGATCTTACTTGCTTGATTACGTAATTATATTTATAGCTCAGGCACGCAATCTGTTACTAAAGATATCGGGAGACTTGTTTTTGATATTTTGTCGGTAGTGTTTATAATTTTGACAAGAAATACTGGACTTCATTCTCTGTGACTATAATTCATAAATTTTTAGTTATGTGTTAACTTTTATGTCCGCATTAAATTAAAAATAGTGTTTTCAGGTTACAGTTGTCACTTGATTCTTTCAGTATAGGTTCTACAGGCTTTAATTTCTTTACAAATTATTGAGGGATTTTTATTTCTTGTATTTTATTAATATTTAAATTAAATTTTTTAACTAAATAATTATACATTATTATTTTGAGCTCACAAATGCCTGAATGATTGTTTTTTTTAGATTTCAATCATGCCAGCCACAAAGAGGTCTGATTGGTCTCCAAAAAGGAGCTACGGCTATTGTTTTGAGGAAGGAGCGATACAGTTTCAGAGAAATTGCTAGGAAGATGGGTGGTGGAGTCACTGCTTCTGGAGAGCAAAACCTGTGTTCACGTTTTGCTGATAGTTGCTGCATCAAACAAAGAGTGGAAGAGGAAGGAAAAAGACAACAACTCCAGAAACATACAGAAGAATTGAAAGGTTAGCCTTGCAAAACAGAAGAGCATCAGCCAAGGAACTCAACCAGTTCTTGCACAATGGAGGAGTTTTGGTGTCGTATAGTACAGTATGTCGCCAATTACTTGATGCTGGTCTGAAAGCACGAACACCAAGGAAAAAGCCATTCCTAAATCTTAAACAGAGACATAAGATAATTTCAGGAGTCAAAGAACATCTTAGCTGAACAACTGAAGATTGAAAGAAAGTAATCTGGAGCAATGAAATGAGAATATCAATTTTTGGTAGTGACGGAGTGCGTTATGTTCAGTGAAGGACAAAGGAACACTGTCTTCCAGAGTGTATGACAGCTACCATGAAACATCCTGAGTAGGGCCGGCTCCAGGTTTTCCTGGGCCCCGGTGAAAGAGTCTCAGTGGGCCCCTTTAACACATACCACTATTCATGATGCACAGATACAGCAGAGAAATATAGGTATAGTACAACGCCAATGAATTCACCTACTTCTTACATTATATGAGTTATAGCTATTGTAAATTCTATAATAAGTCAGAAACCGACGAATCCTCACAGCACACAGGACATAGAGTGACTGCAGACTTATCATTTCAGACCGGACAGTATAGTCCTCCATACAGTATTATGGGCACCACACAGAGCTCCATACAGAATAATGAGCCCTATATATTGCTTCATACAGAATAATGAAACCTATATATAGCTCCATACAGTATTATGGGCACCACATAGTGCTCCATACAGTATAATGGGCCCCATATATTACTCCATACAGAATGATGAGCCCCATATATTGCTCCATACAGAATAATGAGCCCAATATATTGGTCCATACAGAATAATGAGCCCATATATTGCTCCATAGAGAATAATGAGCCCATATAATGCTCCATACAGAATGATGAGCCCCATATATTGCTCCATACAGAATAATGAGCCCCATATAATGCTCCATACAGTACAATGGGTGCCACATAATCTGCCATACAGTATTATGGGCACTATATAGTCCTCCATACAGTATGATGGGCACCACACATTGCTTCATTCAGAATAATGAGCACTATATATTGCTCCATACAAAATAATGAGCCCTATATACAGTCATATGTAAAAGTTTGGGCACCCCTATTAATGTTAAACTTTTTTCTTTATAACAATTTTGGTTTTTGCAACAGCTATTTCAGTTTTATATATCTAATAACTGATGGACTCAGTTATATTTCTGGATTCAAATGAGGTTTATTGTACTAACAGAAAATGTGCAATCTGCATTTAAACAAAATTTGACCGGTGCAAAAGTATGGGCACCCTTATCATTTTCTTGATTTGAACACTCCTAACTACTTTTTACTGACTTCCTGAAGCACTAATTTAGTTTTGTAACCTTATTGAGCTTTGAACTTCATAGCCAGGTGTATCAAATCATGAGAAAAGGTATTTAAAGTGGCCACTTGCAAGTAGTTCTCCTATTTGATTCTCCTATGAAGAGTGGCATCATGGGCTCCTCAAAACAACTCTCAAATGATCTGAAAACAAAGATTATTCAACATAGCTTTTCAGGGGAAGGATACAAAAAGTTGTCTCAGAGATTTAACCTGTCAGTTTCCACTGTGAGGAACATAGTAAGGAAATGGAAGAACACAGGTACAGTTCTTGTTAAGCCCAGAAGTGGCAGGCCAAGAAAAATATCAGAAAGGCAGAGAAGAAGAATGGTGAGAACAGTCAAGGACAATCCACAGACCACCTCCAAAGACCTGCAGCATCATCTTGCTGCAGATGGTGTCACTGTGCATCGGTCAACAATACAGCGCATGTATAATGCCTTTTTGTATGACCAAACAACTCAATCTTTGTTTCATCAGTCCACAGGACCTTCTTCCAAAATGTAACTGGCTTGTCCAAATGTGCTTTTGCATACCTCAGGCGACTCTGTTTGTGGCGTGCTTGCAGAAACGGCTTCTTTCGCATCACTCTCCCATACAGCTTCTCCTTGTGCAAAGTGCGCTGTATTGTTGACCGATGCACAGTGACACCATCTGCAGCAAGATGATGCTGCAGGTCTTTGGAGGTGGTCTGTGGATTGTCCTTGACTATTCTCACCATTCTTCTTCTCTGCCTTTCTGATATTTTTCTTGGCCTGCCACTTCTGGGCTTAACAAGAACTGTACCTGTGTTCTTCCATTTCCTTACTATGTTCCTCACAGTGGAAACTGACAGGTTAAATCTCTGAGACAACTTTTTGTATCCTTCCCCTGAAAAGCTATGTTGAATAATCTTTGTTTTCAGATCATTTGAGAGTTGTTTTGAGGAGCCCATGATGCCACTCTTCATAGGAGAATCAAATAGGAGAACTACTTGCAAGTGGCCACTTTAAATACCTTTTCTCATGATTTGATACACCTGGCTATGAAGATCAAAGCTCAATGAGGTTACAAAACCAATTTAGTGCTTCAGGAAGTCAGTAAAAAGTAGTTAGGAGTGTTCAAATCAAGAAAATGATAAGGGTGCCCATACTTTTGCACCGGTGAAATTTTGTTTAAATGCAGATTGCACATTTTCTGTTAGTACAATAAACCTCATTTGAATCCAGAAATATAACTGAGTCCATCAGTTATTAGATATATGAAACTGAAATACCTGTTGCAAAAACCAAAATTGTTATAAAGAAAAAAGGTTAACATTAATAGGGGTGCCCAAACTTTTACATATGACTGTATTGTTCCATACAGAATGATGAGCCCATATAGTCTTCCATACAGAATAATGGGCCCCATATATTGCTCCATACAGAATAATGAGCCCCATATATTGCTCCATACAGTATAATGGGCCCCATATATTGCTCCATACATACTCGTTTTTCTTCTCTTTCAGGTTACATCGGGGGCTTATCTACAGCATTACAGAATGCTGTAGATAAGCCCCTGATGGTGGTGCCGGCAGCTGATAGGGCTAAAAATAGGTGACAGATTCCCTTTAATATAATACTACATAAAGAATAATGAACCCCATATAATGCTCCATACACTATAATGAGCCCCATATATTGCTCCAAACTGTATAATGGGACGTAGATAATGCTCCATAAATAATGAGCCCCATATATAATAGGCCCCATATAATATGCCATACAGTATAGGATGGGCCCCATAGAGTATAATGAGTCCCATATATTTCTCCATACAATGTATAATGGGCCTCATATATGATGCTCCAGTGTATACTGGGCCACATATATGATGCTGTGTATGATGGTCCCCATCTCTCCTCGCTTTCTGCTGCTCTGGTCTGGACTCCTCAGCACCGCCATCTTGCAGCTGTCTGCACTGTGAGTGTTCAGGCAGAGGGTGTACAGACTTGATGTTACTGCGCCCTCTGACCTGAACGTCGCAGTAAGGAGATGTGGAAGATGCCACAGAGGTAGAGCGGGGAGAGGTAAGTATCGCAAGTGCCAGGTCCCTGAGCAAGCAGGGGGCCCTTTCGTGGGCTCTGACATTGGCACAGGCACCAGGCGCCCATAGCATGCCGGTGTTGCTGACGGCCAGTGGACCCTCCCCATCTGCTCAGGGCTCTGGCACTTGACCGGTTACACAGGGTGCTTATGCCGACCCTGGCTGTTTGGGGCCATTCCCCTCTCCCCTGGCTCATTCTCCCCCCTGCTCATTTGTCTCCCCCGGCTCATTCTCCCCCACTCCCGGCTCATTTGCCCCCCCGGCTCATTCTCCCCCTACCTCCAGCTCATTTGTCCCCTCCCGGCTCATTCTCCCCCCACCCCCAGCTCATTCTCCCACCCACCCCCGGTTCATTTGCCCCCATCCCCGGCTCATTTGCCCCCAACTCATTCTCCCCCCACCCCCGGCTCATTTGCCCCCCCGGCTCAATCTCCCCCCTCCCCCGGCTGAGCACGCCGCTCACCTGAGTCCTGGCGCGGTCCCCACATGTCTGGTACCTTTTTCCAGTGAGAGTGCGAGGTCACGTGGTACCGCTCATTAAGGTCATGAATATGGGCGCCACACCTATGAGAGTGGAGACGCGTCCATATTCATGACCTTCCTAAATGAGCGGTACCACGTGACCTCGCACTCACACAGGGAGAGGATCCTGGCACCGCAGACCACTGGAGCTGCAGGCACCGCTGGAGGAGGTGAATATGATGTCTTGCGGAGGGAGGAGGGCGGGGGATGACCCTGGACTTATATAAAAAAAGCCTTACTCAGGTGCTGAGTGCGCTGGTCCCCCCGTCTCGCCAGGTCCCCAGCACTTTCCCGGGTGTTGACGCCGGCCCTGATCCTGAGAGTGTTATAATATGGGGCTGTATGTCCTGGCATGGAATTGGGAGAATACAGGTCCTTGAGGGAACTGTAAATGCTTTGAAATATATTCATGATGTCCTTGAACTAAAGCTCATCCCATCAATTTGTGATCTTGGCAAGGAACAGACTGAAATTATTTTTCAACAGGGTGGAGCACCATGTCACACTGCAAGGCAATGTTTAAAATGCTTTGAAAGCAAACAAATTTCTGTGCTTTCATGGCCAGGAAACAGTCCTGATCTGAACCCTATCGAAAATCTGTGGTCATGATTAAAGCGATTGGTTTCTAGTAAGCGACTGAGCAACAAGCAGGCATTGATTGCAGCTGTTATCAGTTCCTGGTACCATGTTATAACCACAGAGAACCTGAGAAGTCTTGATGAATCAATGCCAAGGAGATGCAAAGCTGTTATCGATGATAAAGTGTAATGCTCGCGCCCAGACTGGATGACGCGAGCAATGATTGTGGCCCCACTGTGGCTGGCACTCTGGCAGGCAGGCACGGCTGACACTCTGGCAGACAGGCACAGGTAGGATAAGAGAACAGGCAGGAACCAGTTCAGACTGGAGGGACCGGAACCGTAGGACGCGGGACAGGAGCAGAGCAGAACCGCAAGGTGTAGAGTGGGAACGGAGCAGAACCGCAAGGTGCGGAACAGGAGCAGAGCAGAGCCGCAGGTTGCGGAACAAAGAGCAGAGCCGCAGGTTGCAGAGTAAAGAGCAGAGCCGCAGGTTGCGGAGCAAAGAGTAGAGTAGAGCCACTGGATGGGGAGCAAAGAGCAGCGCCGAGCCACAGGGTGCAGAGCAAAGAGCAGAGCAGAGCCACAGGGTGCAAAGCAAAGAGCAGAGCAGAGCCGCAGGGTGCGCAGCAAAGAGCAGAGCTGCAGAGTGCGGAGCAAAGAGCAGAGCAGAAGGAGTAGACACAAGGCTACAAACAGCTGAGTAGGTACCTGTAAGAAGGTACCTTTGAAGATGAAAAGACCTCTTTCTTCTTCCGTAAGGTAAGCAAGTCTTTATAAGTGGATATAGTCCATAAGGTACTAGTCCATGATCTACTTAAATTGAGGTAGGTTAAGATATAGTACCGGTGTTATGGCCGATGGTCTCTGTGGAGATCCTGGTACTCTCCAAACTTCAGCGGTAAGTCAGACGCTTACGGAAGAAGAAAGAGGTCTTCTTTTCATCTTAATGTATGCATTCTGCTGATGACCTGATGTTAGCATCCTCAAAAATCAGAACCTCCCACTCCCGTCTCCAACACTTTACACGTGCTGCGACAATTCTTTGGAATGCACTTCCCAGGTCAATACGACTAGTCCCCAATCCCCACAATTTTAAGCGTGCTCTGAAAATGCATTTATTCAGACTGGCCTACCGCCTCAACACATTAACCTAATCTATCCCTGTGTGGCACAGCCAAAAGTTTTACCATAACCAGGTTCCCCACATCATGTTCCCACATGCTTTATACATCCATTAGCCCTCTGTGTCTATACTGTTATACACTTAACATTATGGCTGGTCCTTACAATCAGGGCAATTGTTACCACCCACCTTTTGTGTCTACCTTTTTCCTCAGATTGTAAGCTTGCGAGCAGGGCCCTCATTCCTCTTGGTATCTGTTATGATCTATGTAATTATTGTTATGCTGTAATGTCTATCGTCTGTACATGTCCCCTCTGAAATGTAAAGTGCTGCAGAATATGTCGGCGCTATAGAAATAAAAATTTTTATTATTATATAGTATATTTCTAATAGCAGGCTGTTGGCACCCTAATTTATAAAGCATTTGCACTTTATATGCCCTCCCTTGTGTCCACTAATAGACCTTTTTGATATTTTATTGAATATAATGATTGTGATGAAATTCTCCCCTTTTACCTGCTTGGTTAGCGGTATTCTTTGTTTGATTTTTTGGCAATTTTGCTGAATTACCGTATATACTCGAGTATAAGCTGACCCGAGTATAAGCCGACCGCCTTAATTTTGCCACAAACAACTGGGAAAACTTATTGACTCGAGTATAAGCCTGGGGTGGAAAATGCAGGAGCTACTGGTAAATTTCAAAAATAAAAAGATACCAATAAAAGTAAAATTAATTGAGACATCAGTAGGATAAATGTTTTTGAATAGCCATATTAAATCAGGAGCCCCATATAATGCTCCATACAGTTCATGATGGGCCCCATATGATGCTCCATACAAAATACACCCCATATAATGCTGCACAAAGGTTAATAATAGTCCCATAAGATGCTCCCTAGAATAATATGCCCCATATGCTGCTCCATAAAGGTTATAGCCCCATAAAATGCTCCATAGATTATGCCCCCATAAGATGCTCCATAGATTATGCCCTCATATGCTGCCCCCATAAGATGATCCATAGATTATCCCCCATATGCTGCTCCATGGATTATGCCTCCATATGCTGCTCCATTTATTATGCCCCCATATGCTGCCCCATAAGATGCTCCATACATTATGCCCCCATATGCTGCTCCATAGATTATGCCCCCATATGCTGCCCCCATAAGATGCTCCGTATATCATGCCCCCATAAATTATGCCCCCATAAGAAACTCCATATATCATGCCCCCATATGCTGCCCCCATAAGATGCTCCATACATTATGCCCCCATATGCTGCCCCCATAAGGTGCTCCATATATTATGTCCCCATATGCTGCTGCAGATAAAAATAAAGAAAATGACATACTCACCTCTCCGTCGCTGGGTGTCAGGTGCTGGTGTCGCTGCTAGCTCAGGACCCGGCACCTGAGACATTCACCTGTCCTGCATCCATCGCTGCTGCTCACCGCTATCTGCCACGTCATCTGTCAGTGACGTTCAGGCAGCAGAGGGCACGGCGCGCACTAACTACGTCACCGCACCCTCAGCTGTCTGAATGTCACTGACAGAGGACATATCAGACAGAAGCAAGCAGTGATGGAGCGGAGACAGGTGAATATAGCCTATACTAAACCCGTCCTGGCGCGGTGTCTGCAGCTCCGTCCTCCCACTGTCTCCCTTCCTGCCTTCAGCGGTCACGTGGTACTGCTCATTAAACTCATGTATATGCGCATATTCATGAGTTTAATGAGCGGTACCATGTGACCGCTGAAGGAAGGAAGGGAGACCGTGGGACAAGCAGGGGGGCTGCAGAGACAGCGCCAGGAGGGGTAAGTATGACCAGACACCCCCGCTGCCCCTCCGACCCCCTGGCGTATATGACTCGAATATAAGCCGAGAGGAGGACTTTCAGCCCCAAAAAATGGGCTGAAAATCTCATCTTATATCCGAGTATATACGGTAATATAATTATTTATGTATATAATAACTCTTGACCTCCCTTTTTTTTGCCTAATTGTGGCATTGGCGGATGGTTTGTGTGTTGTTATAGGTTATAAAGAGTTTGAAAAAAGTGTTCTTTGTGCCATTAAGTGGAAATCTATATGTACCTCCTTGAAATAGGTGTATGGCCAGTTTAATTAATATTTAGTATGCATCAGTGGATTTTTATCTCATGTTTTTATTGGTACATACAGAAGAAATTTGCCACTCGTTACGGGTTAGGAAACAATTGCAGAACGATCAGTCTCGTCTTACTATTTCAGTTTGTCTAATACATAAGTTATTGCGCCGTATGCTCCATCACTAAACATACATGTGTGATAGAAAAAGATTAGCATGCATAATATTATTCACATGGCCAGTGGGTTATGGTGCGACAATGTGGTATAATATGTGAGCCCATAGTTCTTACAATAATTATGAGAGGTGAGAACCTTGCTGTTATTTCCATGATGAGATAGAATTACATGTCAGCATGGAAAGATATGCCTCTTATTACTTCTTATAGTTATAGTGGGTAGAGTAGTGTGGGCCATGCATTCTGCTATCATATCGTCAAGTTTCCTAATTTTATGGGGTAGAAAGAGGTATATGAAGAAGCTTGTAGAAAAAAAATCAAATCTTTTATAAACTACCTGTAGCTGGAAGCTTAGTACATCCACTCCTGGTTTTAGCGTTCCCATCTTCAGCAGTTTTTTTAACGGAAATTTTCTGATTTTTTTGTCTGCTTCTATGCATGCCTGTTTTTCAGATACTGATTGTCTGTCATTATTCTCATAGACCTTCTGGCTTAATATATGACTAGTGGGCCATTTTTCTTTATGTTGAGGCCTCCAATATTCCGATGCATCATACACGGCAGAAAAGTCGTCACTTGCCTGGTGAATTTCATAATTAGATCTTTGTAGCTGATGATCGGTATCATCAGTCTCATGTATTTCATCTGATATTTCATAGCTGTTCTTTTCAATAGAAATATTGTTTTTTCCTATAATATCTAATTCCAAGCTTACAGGAAATGAATTCTGAGATCTGCTTCCTGGTGCTGTGGTCTCTGGATGATCATTCAGTATAATGCTACAGGAGTCAAAGCTTAATGGACTATTTTCTAGTCCTGGTTTCTGCTTTGGAGTAAGAGGAGAGTTGTGTTGAGCTGTCCTTTTTTTACTTATCCTGGTGGCAGTGCGCAGCTCTGCAGCGCTGCTTATCTCTGGACTTGAAATGCATCTGCTAATTGTTTTTTTACATGGTTTGCTTTTGGTGTCTGGCACTCTGTCCACTGCTGGTATTATCGTTGTCATGGTGCTTCCATTAGCAATGTTGGTTTCCAGCCATTCATTAACTGCACAGGAAGCAGATATCTGATTCCTTCCAGGAGACGCATCACAACAATGCAGGGTTGAGCTTGTCCCTCTGTTATTAGCATCTGATCTTTTGCCCTGTTGATGTGCTACTATTTTCAGGGTCACTTCTTTCTGATTACGCACTACCTGCAGCAATGTTTTCTGGTTAGATGCCAGTTTAGCTATCTTGTCTCTTAGTTTTCCTTGCTTAAATGAATCTGCGGAAGCCCTGATGTAAAATAAATAGAAAAAGGGTGAGGACCACAGATCATCTTGGAAATCCAATACTACCACATGCTTTCATTCACTCCATTCACGTTCACCCTACCCACTATAGACCTGGAACAATTTAATGAGAAGCAAGAAAGGGTCACAATTGTTCTTCCTCAGGCTAGGTAAGTGTAGTTTATCTAGCAAATAACATTTCACTGGAAATCAATAATCATGGGAAAATGAAATAAAAAAAAAAAGGTTTGCAGCATCTAGGAACGAAAGGCGCATGCATTTTAATTGGGCTTTCTGGGCTGAAATGAAATCTCTGCCATCACTCTGTTCCTCGAGAGGGTGGAATTTGTATACTTGTGGTTACAGGTTAC
The DNA here is from genome assembly GCF_039654945.1 of Dendrobates tinctorius. Taxonomy (NCBI): domain Eukaryota; kingdom Metazoa; phylum Chordata; class Amphibia; order Anura; family Dendrobatidae; genus Dendrobates; species Dendrobates tinctorius. The sequence continues at coordinate 8,963,282 of NW_027361751.1, forward strand.
ATGCTAACTAGACGCCTGAAAGAAACCAGATGTGACTAGTCGGCATGTGACCTTAAATACTCAAATCCCACCTGCATTGGGACTGTAAAGGGATGCGTGTCGTGTACTGCCACAATTTGGTAGCCTACAGCCACACAAAGAGACTGAAGACACATCATTTCAGCCCAGAAAATCCATGTGCACACGACATCTTTTTCAGTCTTTTTTAAAAAGCACTGAAAATAATGAACATAATGAACTGCAGTTTTACAATGTCATTGCTGTGCAAATGTCCGGTCTTATGTCACTTTTTTTTAACTGCTTCAGTAATTGGGAACATTGAAAAGGTTAAAAGAAGTAAAGCAGATCTGTCACTCAATTTCACAACATAAACTGCATATGTTACTAAATAGATATTTTACAGCTGATGAGGCTGGTGTATTCACTGTGATGATCTAAGTCTGAATGGCTGTATAGTAGTTTTATAAAAGTTGAAAACAATCTCTTCCCTCTTAGTGTGATTGACAGTGCCATAGTGTCCCTCTTGCTGCGGAGATCACACAGCTCGGTAAAAGCTGCAGGTGTCAATCAGGCTGGATAGGCAGAGACTGACTACGCCTGACTCCTGAGCCATATTTATTCTAAAGCTGAACTAACAAATTGCTCATCTTAATAATAGCATTATACAACCATTTTGAAGTGGAATTTCAAAGTAATTACATCAGCCATATCAGGCCTGAGAGGTGTATGTAACAATGTATAGAGTTTGTACTGTAGAATCTGGTGATTGATTCGCTTTAAAGGCTACATACAAATTAGTACAAACCTTTAGGTGCTTCAGTGTTTCTACAATGTAAAATTGACCAACTTTTCTAAGAGCCTGCATAGAAAAGTTAGTTTTGTGTCTACAGTTCCTATATATAGACCTATGCATTTCCAACGGAGCTGTGATGGGTGCAGAATGATTAATTGTGTATGTCCAGGGATCTATGTTTGGCAAAAAGGAGAGAAAGAAATAGGCCATGAGCAGGGGATCACCCTGAATAGGACATAGCATATATAATACAAATTTTATTAAACACAGCAAACATTCTTAAAAACATTAAAAATGGTCACAAATGTGACACACACACAAATAATACAATGCTCATAATAGAGCAACCTACCTGCTACAACTATCACCCTCACTGAGAATGATGCCTATCTCCATAACCACCCCAAATGATAACCACACATACAAATCAGCACAATACAGGACCCATGACGAAGTCACCTAGAGTGGCGACACGCGTCGGGTCTCTGGCTCTACCTGCCCCACTTCACTTCTCATGGGTTTTGTATTGTGCTGATTTGTATGTGTGGTTATCATTTGGGGTGGTTATGGAGATTTTCTCTGTCCATTTAGACCCTCTCTAGCCCCTAATGGTCTGGCTGATCTGGTCCTTGATGTTCCCTATGCCTGATCTTGGGCTGGGGTACCTCTACGCATATATGAGGTCTATTTAGTGTGCATTTCTGTACACCTCATAGTGATCAGCATCTTCTTGGGTTTACATTATCCCTTGTACTGTTTTTTGTAATTATTGGGTTGGAATTGCACAATTTTTTAATTGTATTTGTATATTTTTGGTGTTTCTGACTCATATGCTCTATATTACCTATGTGTGGGCTTACTAATTCTCCTATTGAGAATCCTGTTTACATGGACCTAGTGATATAGGCATCATTCTCAGTGAGGGTGATAGTTGGTAGCAGGTGGGTTGCTCTATTATGAGCATTGTATTATTTGTGTATGTGTCTCATTTGTGACCAATTTTAATGTTTTTAAGAATTTTTGCTGTTTGCTGTGTTTAATAAAATTTGTATTATATATGCTATGTCCTATTCAGGGTGATCCCCTGCTCATGGCCTATTTCTTTCTCTCCTTTTTGCCAAACATATGTACTATTTAGGTCTAGGTTGGATCCCCTTAATTATCCTTTCGGTGGTGCCCCCATTTCTTTGTTTCTCTGTACAGGGATCTAAGAGCACATTCTGATTTTGGGAATAACCCTTTACATGGCCTTTGTTCTGACGAGATGAGAATATGTGCCTACAGATCTTTAGGCTGTGTGCACATGTTGTGTTTTTGCCGAGCAGAATTTGTCACAAAACTTGAAGAGATTTCTGATGCCAGCAAGGTGAATGAGAATCCTGGAGTCTCATGTTCACGTTGCTTATTTATGACATGCAGGTTCAGATCAGCAGCATTTCAATTGTCAGCGTTGTTGCAGCGTTTTTGACCCATTGACTTCAATGAAGTCGGTCAAAAATGCTACAAAAACGCAGGTATTAAAGTGATTGAAGATTTGTAATGCATTTTTGTTGCATTTTTGATCCCAAAAATGCAGGGGTGTCAATAAAGGAAAAGGATGTACCGAAATGTCACCAGGATGAAGAGGAAACTCCACCATTACAATTCTCAACAGAAAAATCAGCTTCATTATAGACACTGTGGAAACTTATATGTTTAATAATAGACTTCAGAAAGAAGGCTATGGCTGCAGGATTGGACTACAGAATTTGTATGTAATTCTGTTAACATCAAGGCAAATAAGAGCTATTGGCACAAAATCAAGACTTCTTTCTTAATTTCTCATTTTATATGCATTTAGAGAAGTTAAGATAGTGGTTGCAACTAATAATCTCACATCTCATGCTGAAGAAGAGGCAGCAAAGGAACTAGACACTGCCAATTTGTGCTGCCTCATGGTGCATAAATGGTCAACTGCCCTTAAAATTTCAATCACCTAAAACGTTACTTCCCTAAATTCTTAGTGTATGACAATAATGTCTCATGTTTTATCTTCACTACATTAGTAAAAAAAAAATAAAAAGGGGATTTTTGGGACAGAGAGAGGGATGTTATGGTAAGTTCCAAATATTCTCTCTTCTCACGTGCATCATTGGGGGACACAGGAAACTACAGAATGTCCAAAAGCAGTCCCAAGAGTGGGAAATGTATGAATCTGTAAAGCAAAGTCCTCATATAGTGACATGAGCGAATGCTGCTTGCGGCACCTTCTAGCCCAAAATAGACAAAGGTCCAAGTAGGAGCCTTGAAAATCTGCAGAATAGAAGCCTGATGTCAAATGGCCCATTAGGCCCCACAGTCCGGGTGAAGTGAGCCTTAACCTCTGCTGTGGGCGCTTTGTTCTAAGCCTTAGAAGATTACAGAATGACAGACTGAATCCAGCAAGAAATGGTATACTTAGAGGCAAGAAGACCTGTATGTGGTCCTTCAGGGATGACTAACATACAGCCTGACAATCTGAAAAAAGGTCGTCACTGACAGGTAGTGATGGTCTCTCTGCTGAACTGGAGGGAAAAGGACAGAGGGAAGGCAGAACAATTCCTTCATTAGGGTGAAAGGAAGAAACCTACTTAGGAAGGAATGAGGGTACTGGACACAAACCACCTTGTCAAGGTGGAGGATTAGGAACTCTATAGTTTGATAAACTCATTCTAGGCCTCTTAGACCGTTGACGCGATTTGCCATGCTGGTGCGGAGTAGCTGGTAGGTCTGAATCACTGCAGCCAGTGGTCATAGTACCCACTGGGGTAGTAGACATTGGAAGTCGCTCAACAATGGTGACCAAGGTCTGGGACACCCTGGTAAGTTTCACTACAAACTCAAATATGTTAAAGCTTTAACCTGAGGGGTACACGATCTTGTCACAGGTCATGAGGGACTCCTGAACCGGGGAGGCAATGGGCAGATGAAATCAACACAAGTTGTGATGGGTTGGCTCAACGAGAATTTGCGCATACATAATGTGCAGTCAAAATGTATGACCAGTGGCAGTGGGGCAAGTTGGTGTGTGTGGTGCTCTCTGGGACCAGACAGGTCATGTCTTCAGCGCAGTCTTCGTTGCATGCAACGTGCCATGCTCTGCCGGATGGGTGGAGAAAAAAATAAAAAAACATTAAGGGCAGAAACCAATCTGGGACACCAGTGTCTGCCTCCTATGTGACAATAAGTTAAAACTTAGTAGCTTTGTACCAGTGGTGGGTGTAGCCTGCCGAGGAGGAGCCAACATTTTCTTTAGGTTGAATGTCTTAGTGACAATCTCCTGGTGGTAGCAGCGTAAAACCCTGGTTTCTCGTGTTCCCCAATGAAGCACCTGAAAAATATCAGTTTCTTGTCTTTCTTTTGAAACATACTGCTTTGGATCACCACTATTGTACAGGAAATAGGATAGATTCTACAGGGAAGTAATGAAAAAGAAACCAGTTACCTGTATTTTTTAGCAAGGTTGTCTCTCTCAATTTTCTGCAGATTTACTATGTTATTAAGCACATTCTGTATCTCATTAAGTTCTTCAACGCATTTTTCTGTGCAGGACCAAATAAAAAATAATGAAACAGTTATTCATCTTGTTAATTTGTTTACAATTAATGGATTAATAGTAGTCTTTCTCAAGATGACCTACACAGCACATCTAAACCAGGGTTAGCTATAAAGTCAGTCCGGGTCCAATACTTGAACAGTATATTGCATATAATAGACACAATAAAATTGATCATGACTATACATGTCGGTGAAGATTCAAATGACAGCTGTGGCACCTTCATTACAAGCATGTAGATATAGGGGACGCATAGGTTGCACTTAAACTTGGTCGATGAGGGAACCTTAAGAAATCTACGAACAAAAAGACAAAAGATGAGGACATAGGGCATTAGAGATGGGCGGACCCCTGGATGTTCGGGTCCTGCGCGTTCGGCTTGTAATAGTTGAAAAAAAGTTTGGGTTCATGTACCAGAACAGTACCCAGACCCGAATCCGGACCCCATTCATTTGAATGGGGGGCCCGAACATCCAGTGTTTGCCACACTGTCATGTGCATGACAGCATGTCAAACACTGCCTCTGATCGGCGGTAAAATCATTACCACCGGTCAGACAGCCGCAGTTCCCACGCTGACAGCCTGCAGCTGTGATCGGAGGTAAAACGTTTATCTCCAGTCATCCAGTCACTGGCGTCGGCTGGTGAGATATGGCTAGTGATATCGCTATGTGTGATACTTACCTCCGACCGGCTCCCCCGCTGTCCATCACTGATCGCGCGAGATCGCGCAGCTCCATTTCTCGTCGGGCGCTTCCTGCTGGGCTTCCTGTGGCACCGACGAGTGACGTGTGGAGGCGGGCGGGAGGACGTCTTCATCGCCGCGTCTGAAAGGTAAGTATCGTCCGCTGTATCGCTGCTGCATCGCTGTGAGATCTGCCTGTGTGGCAGCTCACTAGCGATCATTTAGCGATGCACCAGCGATCCTGACCGGGTCGTATCGTGGTCGGGATCGCTGGTGCATCGCTAAATGTAAAGGGGCCTTTATTCTGCTAATAACAGCCAGAGCAGGCGGCGTCTAATGGGAGTATTCATCAGCCGGCGCCTGCTCTCTAAAAAAAATAATTCCCTGTATTTTTGATAACCAGCCAGGCAAAATTGAAAATTTTGTCAACGCTAAGTACTAGGACCTATCAAAAACAAACCAGCTTTATATAAAGCATAAGCAACCAAAAAAAGCCAAATACCGCAGTGTAGACCCCCCTCAGAAAAACGCATGTTAATAAAAATGCACAGAAAAACTTAATAAAAAATTGCAAGTAACTTAATTTAAATAATAGATGCAGGTATTCTGCAACATCAAAAGCTCATTGTGGGAACATATACATAGTCTTAGGGGATGCGCACAATGCGTCTTTTATACCCCGGCAAACCTCCACACTTTTTGAAGAAGAAGCAACAAGGAAAGCTGAAGGTTTTTTCCATGAAGCTTCCTTTCTCATGCCTATTTGGGCAGCTTTACTGGTGGCATTTTTAAAAAAATAAATTCCACACATAAACATTATGATGGCTTTCAAGCTACCAGAAGAATGGCCTGGTCACTGGTTTTAGCTGCTTCATGGCTTTTGATATCTGAAGAGGTTAATAGAAGTTTTAAAAGACAGCACATAAGTAGTTTTGACATTGCTGTGCAAATGTTCATTTTTTTGGCATCTTTTCAATGATTTTTCAGGAGGGTTCAAGGAGGGATCTGCCTGAAAAAGATGTTGTATGTACATACCCTAAGGCTAAGTGTCCACGTTGCTGAAATGCAGCGGAATTGTCCGCCGCATTTCCGCAACTCTGCCGCGGGTAAAATGCATGCGGAATTCGCATGCGTTTTCCCGCAAAACACAAGCGTTTTGCAAGAGTTTTTAGCTTGCAGAATGTTAGCGCTTTTCCAAGCGATTTAAAGCATCGCTTGGAAAAGTGATTGACAGGTTGGTCACACAGTGTGACCAACGTTTTACTATTGATGCTGCTTAAAAGAAATAATGTTAAAAATAATAAAAAATAAAAAAAATAGAGATATACTCACCCTCTGTCAGCCCCCGGAGTCGTCCCGCCCCTCATTGGCGCTGCCGGCAACTTCTGTTCCCAGGGATGCCTTGCGACAATGACCTCTGATGACGTAGCATCACGCGAGACCGCTGTGTCATCAGAGGTCATTCACGCAATGCATCCCTGGGAACGGAAGATGCTGGCAGCGTGTCTGAGAGGCGGGAAGGACTCCGGGGGCTGCCAGAGGGTAGGTATATCCCTATTTTTTTATTTTAATTCTAATATTTACAGGAATATGGTACCCAGGGCCTGGAGGAGAGTCTCCTCTCCGCCAGACCCTGGGAACCATCCGCACATGAAGCGCTCACTTTACGCATGGTGGGCATAACTACATGTGTAAAGTGAGGGTTTCAATGCAATCCTATGGCAATCTTATGGCAGCGGAATCGTCGCAATTCAACAGAAATAATGCACATGCTGGGGATTTTACCGCTATGTGATTCCGCAGCGGTAAAATCCGCAGCATGGGCACAGCAACTACGGAATGCCATAGGATTGCATGGGGGGGTGTTTTATTAATGTTTTTATAGCATTTCCACTGCGACAAAAACACGACAAAAACGCATAAAAAATGCAACATGGGCAAACAGCCCAAGTCTAAGCATAAACTTTGCAATATTCAATATGACCACTATATCTAGAAGTTTGTAAATAAGTTTGCACATATCATTTACAAGTACATTTTACCTGCATCTTCCAAAGGTTCTAGTTCTGTGGACAGTAGTTTTTTATGTTTGTTCTCTATATCATGCAAAGTATCCAGGATTTCCTATAGGGAATATATTTGATATATTTAATAAAAATGAAGATGTAATAACTAAAGGACACTGGAGACAAAAGTGATGACATCCATCTGCTCAATTACATAATTGCTGCATTTGGAACGTGCAGAAAACAGGTAAAACACAAACATTACTGCTGTTTACATAAAATTTAGTTGAATGGAAGCCATAATTACTGCACGTGTCTTGTGTGAGCATGAAATAAATAAGTCACATATTTCAATTGAAAGGTTTTTAGCAAGCAAATGACAATATACAATGTGCGCGCAAAGTTTACACATTCCCCATAGCCAATTCTGTGAGTGTGGAGCATGGCCAATAACTTTACTGAAAGGAGTATTGCTGGTACACAGAGAAGTAAGATTGTCCAAAAACCTTTTACTGAGCTGCTCAATAATGCTTACATTGTCCTATTTTCAGAAAATAGAAAGGGGAAAAAAATAAAAATATGGTGCCGCAGAAACTCCCTTTTACTTCAGTACTTTTTTTTAAACAAAAGTTTACGGGTCAGTTTATAAAAGCTCAAATCTGCATACTGTACGTCTTGGTCCAGATGGAGTCAGAACCCAGTGCATCGGTTAACATTACTTAAATGCATTTACCCTCGTCATGTCCTATTATATTATTACATTAAATATGATGTAACCTATAGTGTGTTCTATTGAAGGGGTGGTCCGAAACTAACATTGACATGAATCTAAAATGTCTACCTATCATGTGGAAAAATATTCAGAATTGAGAGTCCTCAGTACCTATCATGTAATAATGTAATCTATTCTCTAATATACATTAATTAAAAATTCCCTGCTGTTCCCTTTCTACTCTCTCTAACTGCTTTATTTTTTTTACCTACTTCCTGCATGATTACATTTATGGGAACCTATCAGGTCCTCCATGCCCTCCAGCCCACCAGCATTTGTGCATTTATTGCTAAATTCTCTGCCTAGAACAACCGACTAAAATATTATATTACAGTATATATGCATCTTCAATACAAAAAGTAAAACTCCTATATTATATAGAGTCATTACAAACAGAGTGATCTATTTCAAGTGTTTATTTCTGTTAATGTTGATGATTATGGCTTACAGCCAATGAAAACCCAAAAGTCATTATCTCAGTAAATTAGAATAATTAACAAAAACATTCAAAGGCTTACTAAGCATTTAAAAAGGTCCCTTAGTCTGTTTCAGTAGGTTCCACAATCATGGGGAAGACTGCTGACTTGACAGATGTCCAGAAGGCAGTCATTGACACACTCCACAAGGAGGGTAAGCTGCAAAAGAAGCTGGCTGCTCACAGAGTGCTGTATGCAAGCATAGTAATGGAAAGTTGAATGGAAGGAAAAAGTGTGGTAGAAAAAGGTACACAAGCAACCGGGATAACCGCAGCCTTGAAAGGATTGTTAAGAAAAGGCCATTCAAAAATTTGGAGGAGATTCACAAGGAGTGTACTGCTGCTGGAGTCATTGCTTCAAGAGCCACCACACACAGACATATCCAGGACATGCACTACAAGCGTCACATTCCTTGTGTCAAGCCACTCATGACCAATAGACAATTGCAGAAGCGTCTTACCTGGGCCAAGGAATAAAAGAACTGGACTGTTATTCAGTGGTTCAAGGTGTAGTTTTCAGATGAAAGTAAATTTTGCATTTCATTTGGAAATCATTTTCCCAGAGTCTGGAGAAAGAGTGGAGAGGCCACAATCCAAGCTGCTTGAGGTCTAGTGCGAAGTTTCCAAAATCAGTGATGGTTTGGGGATAGATGTCATCTGCTGGTGTAGGTCCACTGTGTTTTTTCAAGACTAAAGTCAGCGTAGGTGTCTACCAGGAAATTTTAGAGCACTTCATGCTTCCCTCTGCCGACAAGCTTTTTGGAGATGGAAATTTCATTCTCCAGCAGGACTTGGCACCTGTCTACACTGCCAAAAGTACCAATACCAGGTTTGAATACGACATTATCACTGTGCCTGATTGGCCAACAAACTTGCCTGACCTTAACCCCATAGAGAATCTATCGGGTATTGTCAAGAGGAAGATGAGCGACACCAGACCCAAGAATGCAGACGAGCTGAAGGCTGCTATCAAAGTAACCTGGGCTTCCATAACACCTCAGCAGTGCCACAGGCTGATCGCCTCCATGCCACGCCGCATTGATGCAGTAATTGATACAAAAGGAGTCTCAACCAAGTATTGAGTGCATTTACTGAACATACATTTCAATAGGCCAACATTTCGGAATTTAAAATAATTTTGAAAGCTGGTGTTATAAAGTATTCTAATTTACTGAGATAATGACTTTTGGGTTTTCATTGGCTGTAAGCCATAATCATCAACATTAACAGAAATAAACACTTGAAATAGATCACTCTGTTTGTACTGACTATATAATATAATATATAGAGTCAGTATATACAGTGCCTTGCGAAAGTATTCAACCTTTTCCCACATATCATGCTTCAAACATAAAGATACCAAATGTAAATTTTTGGTGAAAAATCAACAAGTGGGACACAATTGTGAAGTTGAACGAAATTTATTGGTTATTTTAAATTTTTGTGGAAATTCAAAAACTGAAGTGGGGCGTGCAATATTATTCGGCCCCTACTTTGTTGCGCCACCTTTTGCTGAGATCACAGCTGCAAGTCGCTTGGGGTATGTCTCTATCAGTTTTGTACATTGAGAGACTGAAATTCTTGCCCATTCTTCCTTGGCAAACAGCTCGAGCTCAGTGAGGTTTGATGGAGATCGTTTGTGAACAGCAGTTTTCAGCTCTTTCCACAGATTCTCGATTGGATTCAGGTCTGGACTTTGACTTGGCCATTCACCTGGATATGTTTATTTGTGAATCATTCCATTGTAGATTTAGCTTTATGTTTGGGATCATTGTCTTGTTGGAAGACAAATCTCCGTCCCAGTCTTAGGTCTTTTGCAAACTCCAACAGGTTTTCTTCAAGAATGATCCTGTATTTGGCTCCATCCATCTTCCCATCAATTTTAACCATCTTCCCTGTCCCTGGTGAAGAAAAGCAGGCCCAAGCCATTCTGCTGCCACCACCATGTTTGACAGTGGGGATGGTTTGTTCAGGGTGATGAGCTGTGTTGCCTTTACGCCAAACATATCGTTTGGCATTGTTGCCAAAAAGTTCCATTTTGTTTTCATCTGACCAGAGCACCTTCTACCACATGTTTGGTGTGTCTCCCAGGTGGCTTGTTGCAAACTTTCAACAACACTTTTTATGGATATCTTTGAGAAATGGCTTTCTTCTTGGCACTCTTCCATAAAGGCCAGATTTGTGCAGTGTACGACTGATTGTTGTCCTATGGACAGACTGTCCCACCTCAGCTGCAGATCTCTGCAGTTCATCCAGAGTGATCATGGGCCTCTTGGCTGCATCTCTGATCAGTCTTCTCCTTGTTTGAGATGAAAGTTTAGAGGGACGGCCGGGTCTTGGTAGATTTGCAGTGGTATGATACTCCTTCCATTTCAATATGATCGCTTGCACAGTGCTCCTTGGGATGTTTAAAGTTTTGAAAATCATTTTGTATCCAAATCCAGCTTTAAACTTCTCCACAACAGTATCACGGACCTGCCTGTTGTGTTCCTTGGTCTTCATGATGCTCTCTGTGCTTCAAACAGAACCCTGAGACTATCACAGAGCAGGTGCATTTATACAGAGACTTGATTACACACAGGTGGATTATATTTATCATCATTAGTCATTTAGGACAACATAGGATCATTCAGAGAGCCACAATGAACTTCTGGAGTGAGTTTGCTGCACTGAAAGTAAAGGGGCAGAATAATATTGCACGTCCCACTTCTCATTTTTTGAATTTCCAAAAAAATTTAAAATAACCAATAAATTTCGATCAACTTCAATTGTGTCCCACTTGTTGTTGATTCTTGACCAAAAATTTATATTTGGTATCTTTATGTTTGAAGCATGATATGTGGGAAAAGGTTGAAAAGTTCCAAGGGGCCAAATACTTTTGCAAGGCACTGTATAATATAATATTGTACTGAAAAACTGAAATAAATTAACTTTTCGATGATATTCTAATTTTGTGAGATGAACCTGTATGTATGCATGTGTCACGAAGTGACTGGCACTGTGTGACACGACACAACAAACGATCGGTCACTAAACGGTAATCAAACAAGGGAACACAATTACAACGGTGGGCCCTGTGATAGGGAACGGGGTAATGGACACCTCCTGCACTCTGCTGAGGCTGTATCCTGGACTATCCTGACATCCCTATATGGCTTTTTTCCTACCGTCGCGCCAAGCAGGATACCTTAGCCCTCACTTGCCCTGCACCTATCCCTCAATAAGGAATTGGCAAGTGCAGACACTGGTCCCACCGCTGCACTAATATAACACCAAGGGAAGATATACAAACGAGGTGAGACAAACAACACTTAGCTTTCTCTGCTGCAATGCACCGCAGAGTTAGGCACCAGATCAAGGTAATAGCCGAAGCTCCACTGCACACAGCCAGCTCCTGACTCAAGCTTGGTTGGTCTCCAAAGAGGAAGAGTATCACCAACAGTTAGCTGAAGCATCAGGTGACCTTTTAAAGGAAGGTGGGAGTGGCCACCACCTGCATCAGCAAACTGACCAGTCATGTAATTACACCAGCGGCCACCAGTGGAAAAAAATGATATTAACCCTCAATGGCCTGAAAGGAAAAAAGGTTTAATATGCAAAGCAAAATCTGCCACAGATCCAAAAATGGATCTTGACAGTACCCCCCTTTCAATGAGGGGCTTCTGGACCCTAAACACCGCACCTCACCTGAAAACAACCTACAGTGAGGACGCCTCGATCAACCAGAGTTCACCCCGGCAGTCACGTGTCTCTCAGGTTTATGGCAAACGCGGACAGATGGTAGTGACAATGACGTATGCTCCGGAGGTGCCACAAATCTCCAGAGTGCCGTCCTGGGGAATGAGTTGTGTACAGGTATTACTGGGGGTAACTCCAGTTGGCAAGTCACTTGGCTGAGAATGGCTGACATCCAATACGGCCTGATCACCCAAGAACTCCAGACCACAGCAGTACACTTTCAACGGATGTTTTTGGTAGACACCCATACATACTCATTCACACACAGGTCCGGACCTGAGCGTTTATTGCCACACATGCGTTTGCCACAAGATGGTGAACTCTTCGAGGAACTGACAACAGAGGCATTCCCCTGTGTCACCACACTCACACCCCCACAATTCTCAGATGAAACCACCACCCTCCCCTGACCCCTCCTCCTAAGAGGACTCCGACTCTCAGGGTTGGCAAATGATGAGGGTTGAGACTTGCCCCTACTCCCTAATAGCACCTCTGCTGCCCCCACTGGAGAAGGGGACGGTTGTAGAAAGATGGCAGAGACAGGAGAACCTGGGCAGCAGCCCTCACATGACTGACCCCAGCTGACTACTTCCCTGGACCGCCAATCTTTCACCGGGTTGTGTTTTTTCAACCAAGGGAGGCCTAAAACGATGGGTGTTGGCATTCCCCCCCAAGACGCAGCATGCCAGGGACTCTTCATGATGAGTCCCTATCCGCAGATGTATATTATCCATGACTTGGGTCAACCTCCCCTGGCTAAGTGGGACAGTCAATGGCCTGGATGCTTAGGGGTTTGGCTAGCGTCCTACACCTCAGGCCATGGGTCTGGACAAAGTGAGCATCCACCAGATTGACTCCTGCTCCACTGTCCACAAGCACCGGTAGACCCTCAGTTTCCCCATCAAGCACCACTTCCGCAGACAGGGTACACTGAGGGGAAGAAATGGAGGAAATATACACTCACTGGTCGCCTCCCTCCACACGACCAGGGGGGTGCGGCTTCTTAGCTGGTACAGATGATTTGGCGCACGCTGGGCAGACTCCGATGAAATAACCAGTCTGCCCACAGTAAAAACATGCCCCTACACCACGGCGAACCGCAGGCAACCCCGTTTGGGAACCAACTACTCCCACCTGCATTGGCTCGTCTGTCTGCACCGGTGTGACCCCCTCCCTAGCAAGGACTACAGGGGGCACATTTGGTGTATGCCTCTCCCTGAGGCATCTATCCACCCAGCCTCCAATGACCAGGGGCAGTGTACTACACCAGAGTATCCTGCAATCTTGGGAAAGACCCTGCACAAAAGGGTAGGGTCATTCCACTGTGTGTCAGTGGCCCACCTCCTAAACTCAGAGCAGTACTCCTCAGCCGGCCAGCCCCCCTGCTTGATTTTATGGAGTCGGGTTTCAGCCAGGGAGACGCCATCAGGATCTCCATAACCAGCGCCAGAGCAGCAAAAAACCCGTCCACCGACCGTAAAGATGGCGAATCGGTCGGCAGGGAGAAGGACCAGGATTGCGGATCACCCTTGAGAAGGGAGACAATCCCCACATGCTGTTCCTCACTCCCTGATGAACGGGGGTGGAGCCTGAAGTACAATTTACAGGCCTCCTGAAAAACCAGAAATGTATCTCTCCCTCTAGAAAACCTGTCAGGGAGAGATATCTTGGGTTCTGGTTGAGCCTGCACTTGAGCCGAGGCCTAGAACACCACCAACTGCTGCAGCTGCTGCACAACCTCACCCCGCAGCACCTTAAGCTCATCAGCGAGGGTTTGAAGCAGTTGGGCAAAGGCCTGCATTTGGGCCATGGCTCACCAGAAAGAAAAAAAAAAATGTGTCGGTTGGTGATCATATCACAAAGTGACTGGCCCTGTGACTCGACCCAACAAACGGTCGGTCAATAAACGGTAAACAAACAAGGGAACACCGGGGAAACAATTACAACGGTGGGCACTGCGATAGGGAATGGGGTAATGGACACCTCCTGCACCCTCCTGAGGCTGTGTCCTGGACTATGCTGACATCCCTATACTGCTTTTTTCAAACCGTCGCCGAGCAGGATACCTTAGCCCTCACTTGCCCTGCACCTATCCCCCAATAGGGAATTGGCAAGTGCGGACACTGGTCCCACCGCTGCACTAATATAACACCAAGGGAAGATATACAAACAAGGTAAGACAAACAACATTTAGCTTTCTCTGCTGCAATGCACCGCACTGCAGAGTTAGGCACCAGATCAAGGTAATAGCGGAAGTTCCACTGCACACAGCCAGCTCCTGACTTCAGCTTGGTTGGGCTCCAAAGAGGAAGTGTATCACCAACAGTTAGCTGAAGACTCAGGTGACCTTTTAAAGGAAGGTGGGAGTGGTCACCACCTGCATCAGCAAACTGACCAGTCATTTAATTACACCAGCCGCCACCGTGGGGGAAAAACAGATATTAACCCCTGATGGCCTGAAAGGAAAAAAGGATTAATATGCAAAGAAAAATCTGCCACAGATCCAAAAATGGATCGTGGCAGTATATATATTTGTATTTTTGTCCTTATGTAACATTAGTGGTCATTTTTAATACACTATTTACCATATATACTCGTGTATGAGCCGAGCCATGTATACGCCGACCAACCTAATTTTGCCACAAAAAGCTGGGAAAATTTATTGACTCGTGTATAAGCCTAGGGTGGAAAATGCAGCAGCTACTGGTAAATTTCAAAAATAAAAATAGATACCAATAAAAGTAAAATTAATTGAGACATCAGTAGGTTAAATGTTTTTGAATATCCATATTGAATCAGGAGCTCCATAAAATGCTTACAGTTCATGATGACCCCATAAGATGCTCCATACAAAATACACCCCATATAATGCTGCACAAAGGTTAATAATGGCCCCATATAATAATATGCCCCATATGCTGCTCCATAAAGGTTATTGCCCCATAAAATGTTTCATAGATTATGCCCCATATGCTGCCCTATAAAATGCTCCATAGATTACGCCCCATAAGATGCTCCATAGATTATGCCCCATATGCTGCCCCATAAGATGCTCCATAGATTATGCCTCTATAAGATGCTCCATAGGTTATGCCCCCATAATATGCTCCATAGATTATGCCCCATATGCTGCCCCATAAGATGCTACATAGATGATGCCCCCATAAAATGCTCCATAGATTAAGCCCCATATACTGCCGCTGCTGCTTCTGCAAATAAAAAAACAAAAATGACATACTCACCTCTCATTGCTGGGGGCCAGGTGCCAGTGTCCTGAACAGGTGGGGACAGGTGCCGGTGTCACTGCTGACTCAGGGCCCCGACACCTGCGATATTCACCTGTCCCCGGCGTCTCCGGCAGCTCTTCCTACCTTCAGCAGTCACGTGGTACTGCTTATTAAAGTCATGAATATGTGCATATTCATGACTTTAATGAGCGGTACCACGTGACCACTGAAGGAAGGCTGGGAGAAGCAGGGGGGCTGCAGAGACGCGCTAAGGGGGGTAAGTATGATCTCTGACACCCCCGCTCCCCCTCCCCCGCCGACCCCCGGTATATGACTCGCGTATAAGCCGAGAGGGGGACTTTCAGCTAAAGAAAATGGGCTGAAATTCTCGGCGTATACGCGAGTATATACGGTAATAGTAATAATAATAATAAGATTCTGCAGGTGAATACTGGCTACGTCGAAGGTGCCGTCAGCAACAATTTGGATTTATGGATCACGAAGTGAATTACCTTTACGATGGACTACTTGCTAGAGATGGGGTGCACCTTACGAAGACTGGAAAACATGTATTTGGAAGTCGCCTTGCTACACTTGTAAGGAGAGCTTTAAACTAGAACAACATGGGAAGGGAAGCAAAAGACCAGAAAAAGCCATACACCTGACAAATGCTATTGAGAACTCTGCTATTAGAAGTGGAAAGGAAGAACAAAGACTAAAGAATCTAATTAATAAAAATATTGCAGAAAGAGAAATCAATCACAAACTAAAATGTTTCTATACTAATGCACAAAGCATGGGCAACAAACAAGGAGAATTGGAACTACTAACACAGGAAAAGAAATATGATGTAATTGGAATCACTGAAACTTGGTGCGACAATACACATGATTGGAATACAAGACTAGAAGGATACAACTTATTTGCAAGAAACAGACTTGATAAACGAGGAGGAGGTGTCGCATTGTATGTTAGAAACGCGTATATCTGCACAGAGATTGAAGCTTCAGAGACTGGGAGTCCTGTGGAAACTGTTTGGGTAAGAATACAAGGACAGAACAATGGAAAGGACACCATTGTAGGCATTTACTACAGGCCGCCTGTGCAAGCTGAAGATATGGATGAACTCTTTATGCATCAAATGGCCAAGTTCTCCAAAAAATATGACATAGTTGTCATGGGAGATTTCAACTATCCAGACATTTGTTGGGAATCTCTCTCAGGCAAAACTAACAGGTCAAGCAAATTCTTATCCTCTCTTGCTGACTAACTTTATCTTCCAAAAGGTAGGGGAGAAAACAAGGAGAACTGCTACCTTGGATCTAATCCTTATAAATAGGGAGGAAATGGTTGAGGAGGTAAAAGTGGCTGGGATCCTAGGAGGTAGCGACCATGCTATTTTAGAATTTTGGATAACTAGAGGAAGAAGACCTGTGAAGACTCAGACGTCAAGGTTAGATTTCAGAAAGGCAGATTTTAAGGGATTCAGAAAGAGAATTGGAGGGATCCAATGGCTGGATATCCTTAAAGACAAAAATGTCCAGGAAGGATGGGAAATCTTGAAAAATGAAATTCTCAAAGCACAATTGTTAACAATTCCGAAAAGAGGGAAGAATAGGAAGCATTTAAGAACTTAAGCACATGCTAAAAAGGAAGAAAAAAATGTTTATAAAATGGAAAGAGGGAGGCATATCTAAAGAAGAATATAATGCTGTCTGCAGAACCTGCAGGGCACAAATCAGATTAGCTAAAGCTCTAAAGCTGACAATGAATTGAGGCTTGCAAGAGATGTCAAAAGCAATAATAAAGGATTTTGGGGATATGTCAAAAGTAAAAGAAAAGTCAAAGATGCTATATGTCATGCTCGCCATGTCTGTCATGTCCGCCATGTCTGTTTTGCCTCATGAACCCCTGGAGCGGTGTGAACGCGCATATCATGTGTGATGCCTGGAGCTGTGTGCACACTTACCTTGTGACTGTTGGGCTGCAAGATGCCTGCATTTCTGCACTGTCTGGTGCTGCAATCATCTCGTCATGTCTGAAACCTTGATCATGTGACGTTTCCTAAGATCCTGCACTGTCTGGCTCTGCAATCATCTCGTCATGTCTGAAACCTAGATCATGTGACGTTTCCTAAGATCCTGCACTGTCTGATTCTGCAATCATCTCGCCATGTCTGAAACTCTGATCATGTGACCCTTCCTAGGATCCTGCACTGTCTGGTTCAGTGATCATCTCGTCATGTCTGAAACCCCGATCATGTGACTGCGCTCTGTTATCCTGAGTATCTGAACCCGGAAGTGCTCCCCTGGTTCTGACCTGGAAGAGGAGGTGCTATGCCCTATATCAGACCGTCCCTTCCTATGCTCAGGGCATGATATTGTGTGGTGTCCCTGCATGGCTGCTTGGTCTGTGGGGCGCTCCCTCTATTCTGTGCCCTTGCACTCTGCTCTGTCGTGGGTCTCTGCACACGATCCGTGCTCGTATTCCGTCTCTAGTCTCGTCTTGTGTTTGTCCTTCGTGCCATGTTTTGTCTCTGCTCTGCTTGGCTTTGTAGTCCTTTCTAGTTCTGATTCTGTGCTTCAGTCTAGCTTCCGTTCCTTGTTCCGTACCTTGTCTCGCTCTGCCTTGTTTCTCCCTATGTTCTCTGCCTTTGCTTGCTCTGCCTCTCTCTCTCCTATGGTGCTCTGTAGTGCTCCCTGGCACACGCACCATCCCTCCTTTCTTTCCTTTTGTGCTCTTTTCCATGTCTAGTCCCAAGGCTCTGCCTTGGCCCGTCTCTGGGCTTCGGCCTACGCTCCGCTGCTAGACTCTATCCTATTATGCTCTCTTGCACGTTTCTAGGCTAGTCCCAAGGTTCTCCCTTGGCCCGGCTCTGGGCTTCGGCCTACGCTCCGCTGCTAGCTCTGTTCTTGCTCCGTGTTTCTGCCTATGCTTCCGTTCCTGGTTCCGTACTCTGCCTAAGCTCTGCCTGGTTTCTTGTCTTGTCTTCCCTTTCTGCTTTGTATGCTCTTTGCATGCGCCTGGCCTTCCTAGCCTCCTGTTTGTGCCTCAGCCGTGCCGGCCCTAGCCGTGCCCGCCTGCTTGTGCCTCAGCCGTGCTCGTTGGTTAGTGACAGCTGTGTCGCCTGCCATGCCTCAGTCGGGTTTGCTGGAGTCTTGCCCGTCTGTCAGTGCCGCAGCCCGATCAGCTAGCCAGTGCCCCAGCCGTGCCCTCTGTGCTCCCTTGCACTTCACGCTGTTTCCGCACTGTGCTCCGCGTGCTCTCTAAAGCACGCGCAGGCCCTTGCCTGCCCATGGCATATCTCCCGTGCTTCTGTAAAAGTACGCGTAGGCTTTGCCATGTCCCCTGTCGTGCCCTCTTGCACGCACAGGCCCTAACCCTGTCCTGGAAACCTGACCCTGACGTGCCTCTCTGCACGCGCAGGACTCTGCCTCGCCTGACCCTGGCGTGCCCCTTTGCACGCACAGGACTCTGTCTAGTATCTTGTGCCTTGGCGTGTCTCTACACACGCACTCTGTCTTACCTTGTGCTTTGGCGTGTCTCCAAGCACACACCCTGCCTTGAACCCGGGCGTGTCTCCAAGCACGCACCCTGCCTTGAACCCTGGTGTGGCTCCAAGCACGCACCCTGCCTTGAACCTTGGCTTGCCTGCCGGATTCCCGAAACCTGCCGACCATTGCCAGAGGTCCGGAACCAGATGACTGCGGCCTGATGTCCGGAGCTGATGTCCGCAGCCTGATGCCTGGACCCTGTCGGTCGTTGCCAGTAGTCCGGAGTCCGATGCCATCGCACCCCGTCTTGGATCCTGGCATGTCCTAGCATGCATCCCTTCTAGGAACTCTTGTGTGATCCCTATCACGTATCCTGTCCTGGATCCTGGTATGTTCTCGTGCACGTACTATGCCTGGAACATTTGGCGTGCCCTTGCACGCATCCTGCCGTGTTTCACTGTTTGTGCCCTGCACCTGATTCCCTGTTATGCCTTGCACCTGAATAAAGTGTGAATCCACGTTTGAGGAAGAAACTGTGACTTCGCTTTATGTTTGGTATCCTGTCCGTCCTGTTGTCAGACACTCAATAGTGTCTCCTTGAGCCGGCCGTCTGGTCCAGCTGCCGTGGTGGCTCACCCCCTTGGTCTTGCCCCTGACACTCCCTGTACAGGGGGTGGGTTCTCACTAGGTCAGCTCGCCCTAGGTGGGTGGGTGCCACGGTCCAGAGGGTCCACTCTAAAAAGGAAAATGGGCTCAGCAGTAGCTGAGTCCGTCACACTATAGGATTTTTACAGGATGAAAATGATGAAATGGTAAGACAGGATGTTGAGAAGGCCGAACTTTTAAATTCCTATTTTGCATCTGTTTTCTCTCAGAAAGGAAATGTAACATCAACTGTTCTTCACTGTCCTATTAAGGGAATAGAAGAATCCAGGATATCTATAAACAGAAAGATAGTGAGGAAACACTTAGCTAACCTAAATGAATTCAAGTCTCCAGGTCCAGATGAATTACACCCCAGAGTACTGAAGGAGATAGCAGAAGAAATTTTTGAACCCCTCTTCATAATCTTTGAAAATTCTTGGAGAACAGAAGTCCCAGAAGACTGGAGAAGAGCAAATGTTGCTCCTATCTTCAAAAAGGGGAAGAAGGTGGACCCAGGCAACTATAGGCCGGTGAGTCTGACTTCTATACCAGGAAAGATCTTTGAACAAATTATTAAACAACATGTATGTCAGTATCTGGATAAGAATGAAGTGATTAAACAGAGTCAGCATGGGTTTGTAACTAATAAGTCATGTCAGACTAACTTAATTTCCTTCTATGAAGGAATCACTGATTGGGTGGATCAAGGAAATGCTGTAGATATAGTATATCTTGACTTCAGCAAAGCATTTGACAAAGTATCTCATACAATCCTTATTGAAAAAATGACTAAGTATGGAATGGACAAGGCAACTGCGGATGGATTCATAACTGGCTTAGTGATCGGACCCAAAGAGTGGTCGTAAATGGCTGCACATCCAGTTGGAAGAGTGTCTCAAGTGGGGTACCACAGGGCTCTGTCCTGGGCCCTGTATTGTTCATCTTTATCAACGATTTAGATGAAGGAATTGAGGGTAAACTGATTAAATTTGCTGATGACACAAAGCTAGGAGGGATAGCTAATACTAGAGAAGAGAGAGGATTCAAAAAGATATAAATAAACTGGAGAAGTGGGCAGCAACTAACAGAATGGTTTTTAACAGGCAAAAATGCAAAGTACTACATCTGGGCAATAAAAATGAAAAAAGCATATACAGAATGGGAGGAATAGGGCTAAGCAACAGCACATGTGAAAAAGACTTGGGTATACTAATAGATCACAGACTGAATATGAGTCAACAGTGTGATGCAGCAGCAAAAAAGGCAAATGCAATTCTAGGATGTATTAACAGAAGCATACAGTCTAGACCACGTGAAGTCATTATTTCCCTCTACTCCTCTTTGGTCAGACCTCATCTGGAATATTGTGTCCAGTTTTGGGCACCACATTTTAAAAAAGACATCAACAAACTGGAGCAAGTTCAGAAAAGAGCAACCAGAATGGTGACCGGTCTGCAAACCCTGTCTTATGAGGAAAGGTTGCAGGATTTGGGATTGTTTAGTTTGCAAAAGAGAAGACTGAGAGGAGACTTAATAACTGTCTACAAATATCTAAAGGGCTGTCACATTGTAGAAGGATCAACTTTATTCTCATTTGCACAAGGAAAGACTAGAAGCAATGGGATGAAACTGAATGGGAGGAGACACAGATTAGATATTAGAAAAAACTTTTTGACAGAGTGATCAATGAGTGGAACAAGCTGCCACGAGAAGTGGTGAGTTCTCCTTCAATGGAAGTCTTCAAACAGAGGCTGGACAGACATCTGACTGGGATGATTTAACGAATCCTGCTTTGAGCAGGGGGTTGGACCAGATGGCCCAGGAGGTCCCTTCCAACTCTACGATTCTATGATTCTATAATATATAATAAAGATATTACTTTTAGTTTTTTTGGTTCTTCAGTTTATACATGTATAAGGGCTCTATATGTGTGTATATAGAGTGGGTACAGAAATTATTCAGACCCCTTTACATTTTTCACTCTTTGCTTCATTGCAGCTATTTGGTAAATTCAAAAAAGTTCATTTTTTTCTCATTAATGTACACTCTGCACCCCATCTTGACTGAAAAAAACAGAAATGTACAAATTTTTGCAAATTTATTAAAAAAGAAAAACTGAAATATCACATGGTCATAAGTATTCAGACCATTTGCTCAGACACTCATATTTAAGTCACATGCTGTCCATTTCCTTGTGATCCTCCTTGAGGTGGTTCTACTCCTTCATTTGAGTTGTGTTTCATTAAACTGATAGGACTTGATTTGTAAAGGCACTACAAAAAGGTACACAAAGATTATTTATCAATTGGATCAAAGTGAGTAAATGGGAGGCTAAAGCCCCCGTTACACACTGCGATATCGCTAGCAATATCGCTGCAAAGTCACCGATTTTGTGACGTTGCAGCGATATTGCTAGCGATATCGCTGCATGTGATACTTACCTCCGACCGGCTCCCCCGCTGGTTATCGCTGATCGCGCGAGAAGCTGCTGGATCATTCCTCGTCGGTCACTTCCTGCTGTGACGACGAGCGACGCGTGGAGCCGGGCGGGAGGACGCAGGATCGCCGCGTCTGACAGGTAAGTAGCGATCCCCGTCCCCAGCGATGTCGCTAGTGAGATCTGCCTGAGTGGCAGCTCACTAGCGACCACTTAGCGATGCACCAGCGATCCTGACCGCGTCATATCGCTAGTCGGGATCGCTGGTGCATCGCTAGGTGTAACGGTGCCCTAATTCACCCCCATTTTGCCTTCACACCCTATTGCCTTCCTGACCATTGAGGTTGGCACCCTAAGATTTAGACATGGTGCCCCCGATCAACGAGGAATGTTCCTAAGTAACCCTTCCTAAAGATAAAAATAGCTTGCTGGCCAGAAAAAATCCTAAGTGCCCAGAAAAATGTAGATTACTGGCTGCACACAGGGAATAGGAGAACCAATGGTGCATCCCTATAACAAAGACCTCAAGGGTAGAGACAATAAAAATGATACATGAAACCCACTATATATATGTCCACTAGGTGTATATGCACAGATGTAAATGAGCTGAGTGTATATGCACAGATAAGAATGACTTGTCCGTACACAGGGATAACCACAAAATGAAGCCTCAAATGGCCTGAGGAGAGTACTAAGGCTGGTTTCACACTTGTGTTTTTTTGCGCATGGGTTTATTTTTCCTATACTTAACATGGGTGCGCATAGTCATGCGTTTGTATGCGCATGCGTTTTTTTGTAGAGTGCGCGCGAGCGCACAAAATGCATCCAGTTGCATTTTTTGTGCGTCCGACCTGTCTCAAAAAAACACATGCACACGCAATGCACACAAAATTCACCCAAAAAGACATTATAGTCTATGGGAGCGCTGACATAGCATGTCAGCGCAAAAAATGAATGCTTTTTTTGTAAAAACCATGCGCAAAAAAACAAGATAACGCATAAAAACGCATGATGCGTTTTTATGCGCGTTTGCACTGCGCACGCAGCGCAAAAAGACGCAAGTGTGAAAGTAGCCTTAGCTGAGTTTTTGCAGCATAATCCCTTTGCTTGGAAGTTCCAGCATAGTCCCGACTAGTGGTGAGCGAGTTTACTCGTTGCTCGGTTTCCCGAGCATGGTCGGGTGTCCTCTGAGTATTTTGGCGTGCTCGGAGATTTAGTTTTCCTCATCTCAGCTGCATGATTTGCGGCTGCTGGCCAGCCTGAATACATGTGGAGATTCCCTAACAAACAGGCATTCCTCACATGTATTCAGCCTGTCCAAAAGGCGCAAATCATGCAGCTAAGATGACGAAAACAAGTATACTCACTAGTCCCGACGTGTTTTTCCCCTTTGTTAGTCATCTAGGGGTTCATCAGGGAAATCCTGCAGTGGGAAGGCAGAAAGGAGCAGTGCTATAATCAGTACAACAGCTCCCCCAGCCGCAAAGGAAATGATATAGAGCAGCGTGCGTTTCACCAAATGAGGCCCAGTATACTTTTGCCATTGTAGGGGCGTTCCCCTAAGACACAATTGCCAGGACGCTCACCTCTTGCACAGATGAATAGGCATTCATGCTGCCGGAATACTATGATATGGTCCCTAAAAAAAATGGTTTTGTAAATTTTTTTGTAAAAATTAGACATCGTTGGTCAACTTTTAATCTAATTTAGGAACATTATGTATAAAAAAAAATTGTGCTAATTTAAAGTAGACATGTGGAAAATGTTATTTATTAATTATTTAGTGTGACAACTCTCTGGTTTAAACAAAAATGGGATAAAAAGGTGGATTAACTCGGCGCTGCTTTAAAGATAGAAGTCCAAATGGATATTCAGATGAAAAAGTGGCTTTATTCAACGCATATATACTTTTGTGGTTTCCTGATGAAGGAGTCATAGTACTCCGAAACGCGTTGAATAAAGCCATTTTTTCACCTGAATATCCATTTGGACTTCTATCTTTCAAGCAGCGCGGAGTTAATCCACCTTTTTATCCCATTTTTTTTACTCTGGCTGGTCACAAGGAGACCGGTGGATCTGCAGCAGCTAATATTTCTATGAGCCAGGTGAGTAAAATCTGATTAGAGGTATCTCTTAATACCCAGATAAGACCCTATTGCGCTTTTACTTTCCTTCAGGCTTTTTTGTAACTCTCTGGTTTAAAGGCATAAAAATGAAAAGTTTAAATATTGCAACATTTTTGCCAAATTTCCTATTTTTTTCAAAAACGCAAGTCATATCGAACAATTTTTACCACTATCATGGAGTACAATATGTCACAAAAAGCAATCTCTGAATCAGTGGGATCCGTTGAAGCATTCCTGAGTTATTACCACATAAAGTGACAGTGGCCAGAATTGTAAAATTTGTTCTGGTCATGAAGGTAAAAACAGGCTTGGAGATGAAGGGGTTAAAGATAAAGAAATTGTGATCCAAAATAAATTCCAAAATCTTCAGTAGGAACCTATTATTAGGTGGACTCCTTTAGTATTTAAGTAGTATTTGATGACCTGAATGTGTCATGACACAGCTGTTGGATAACCCGGGACCAGGGGTTCCTTCCCTGTCCCTAACACTAGGGGGCACCCTAGCTCGCCCTGCTCCCCGGGATACTTCAGATGGCGAAGATGCCGTTGTCTCCGCCCTTGCCTTATCTCCCAAGTTAGCCCTCCATCGGTTCACCTCCCCCACCCAGGGAAGAGGGGGCGCTACTGTGCACCGTAGTACACCAAACCGACAAACAAGGCAACAAAGACAACGGTTAACAGAAAACTCCAGGCATATAAAATATTCACTCATATGTAACAGAGGAATGCGCCGGGGTGTGAAAGTAGGGGAATAAACAAAAGCAGAGAAGGATAAGGAATTACCACGCATACAAAATACAAACCAAGCAACAGACACTAATAACTCCTCCAACTCTCTTTCTCATATGTACTCCTCTCCCTCCGTTAGCCATGCAGCAAATGCTTGCGCTGAAGAGGATTAGTAACAGAGCCCAGATTATGAAGGGAAAAGGAGTGGCTAACTGAGCTCAGCTGTGAGCACAGTGATTTCCAACATGGCCAATTAACCCCTGTTCTGCCAGAATAAAAACACATTTAAAATTAAGGAGAAGTGCTTCGACTCAGCGCCGGAGTAGGAGCAATCAGATGCTGTGGTCTTCTGTTTCCACACTGTCGCTGTAACCCAGTGACAGAATGCCTATTGAATCTGGAATAATAGTATAGAAGGACTCTATGTCAATAGATGACAAAATGGTTCCCAAGTCAACTGTAATCCCATCAATTTTGGTAAGTAATTCAGTGGTGATCCCATTTACTCCGTTTGACCCAAATGATAAATATTTTTTCGTGTACTTTTTTGTATTGTTATTGCTTGTTTTTAATTCAGTATTTAATAAAGATATTACTTTTAGGGGTTTTTGGTTGTACATGTGTAAAGGACCGAAACTGCAGAAGATGTACGTGAGCCGTCTTCTGTACTTCCGGTCAGGCGCTGGGTGCCTCCAAAGCCGGGATTCAGTTTTGGGCTCCACACTATAAGAAAGATGTAGGATAGCTATAGAAGCCGCAGAGGTAAGTGAGTTTTTGTTTTCTCAAATTCCATAACTATTTGTGTTTTTGGAAATAATCCAGACAAATTTTAAGTGTTTTTGACCAAAGGGAGAAAGGTTTTACATAAACTACAAATGGCGGGTTCCATGAGAGGATGGGGAGACTAAAGTGTTTCTAAATTACCAAACACTAAGGTTGGTAACTATATCATTGTGGGTTTCATAAAATGTATAGTATGGGTAGATTTTTGGGATGTGCGGATGGAAACCCAGCAATTCTGCATTTATTTTTATGGTGTACCCCATGCCTAGCAAATAATATGATTCTTTTATTGTACAGGTCATTAAAGGTTCAGCGATACAAGTTATATATGTTTTTTCACATTTTTATGTAAAGTGTTTTTTTACATTATTTTAAATGTAGAAGGAGTATGACATTTGATTTTTAAATTTTGCAAAGTGTTTGTGCATGCTATCCCCGATCACGAGTTTAATACACTGCAATACTTCTTTATTGCAGAGCAATACGTGTGTAAATGTAAAACTGTTAAGCTATGTGCCCACGTATGCAGAAAAAAACCGCACTTCTTCCCAGGAAAAACGTGCAGGTTTTTTGTGTCTTTTTCCGCGTTTTTGCACGTTTTTTTCGCGTTTTTCCCACGATTTTCGCGTGCGAAATTCAAGCACTTTCCAAGCGAT
This sequence comes from Dendrobates tinctorius, assembly GCF_039654945.1. Classification (NCBI taxonomy): domain Eukaryota; kingdom Metazoa; phylum Chordata; class Amphibia; order Anura; family Dendrobatidae; genus Dendrobates; species Dendrobates tinctorius. The sequence goes on from NW_027361751.1 coordinate 8,989,421, forward strand.
TTGAAGCATCGCTTGGAATGTGATTGACAGGTTGGTCAAACTCATCAAACATTCTTTTTACTATTGAGTCTGCCTATGCAGCATCAGTAGTAAAAAGCGCTAATGTTAAAAATAATAAAAAAATAAAAAATCGGTTTATATTCACTTTCCGGCGTCCTGCGCAGCCTTCCCGGGCCTCAGCAATGCTCCTGTTCCCAGTAATGCCTTGCGAGACCTTTGATGTCGTCGCGCCGGTCCCGGTCTCGCGATGCTGTAGCAGTCTCACGAGGAATAGGGACCTCTACATTATCGCGAGACTGCGACGTCATCAAAGGTCTCGCAAGGCATTACTGGGAACGGAAGCATTGCTGAGGCCCGGGAAGGCTGCGCAGGACGCCGGAAGGTGAATATAACCCGATTTTTTCTTTTTTATTCTTTTTTTTACAGGGATATGGTACCCAGGGCCTGGAGGACAGTCTCCTCTCCTCCACACCGTGGGTACCATCCGCACATGAGCCGCTCACTTTGTGCATGGTGGGTATAGCCACATGCGGGAAGTAAGCAGATCTCATGCATTCCTATGGGTGTGGAATCGCAGCAATTCTTTTCGGAATTGCGGCGATTCCGCAAAAAGAATGAGCATGCTGCGTTTTTTTCCGCGATGTGATTCCGCTGTGGAAAAAAATCGCAGCATTAGCACAGTATGTGCGGAATGCCATAGGAGTGCATGGAGTGCGTTCTGTATGTGTTTTTTAAGCATTTTCGGCACGTTTTCACTGCGAAAATCGCGGTAAAAACGCTTAAAAAATCGCAACGTGTGCACACAGCCTTAGGCTTCCTTGCATGGGGGCCTCTTGCTGCCATGTCAATCCATCAACACCTTGCAATGACATCGCATGCACATATCCTTTTGTGTAAATAAAAAACAAAAAAGAAAAACAGTACTTTACTTAAACTCCCCGGGTCAAATGGCAGATATGCAACAATGGATCCAGGGAGATAATGTAAACCACAGTTTAGTATTTTAAAACATAAGTGTGCTTGAGAGCAGAAATTCCTTGAAAGAGGAAAACCACTTTAGTTTAACATATACTGTAATGAATAAATAGGGAAAAGATTCTGTTTTACGTAAAATGGTGAAAAAAAAATAATGGGGCCAAAGATACTTGGGTTTTCTTCTTATGAGGTTCACTGTGCGGTAAACATACCTGGAGACTTCAATCTGCAGGTCAGTATGAAAATCCTGTAATCCAGTCTACTGTTTAGTTTTTATTGTCTTAAACTTTGATTAAAAAAGTTGCCATTGCACTAATTAAGGAGGTTGATCTGAAACGTGTTCGCTAATTTGTATATGGTTATTATGGTTTGCATTAATGTAGTTATAAAGGTTTGTCATTAATAGGCTTTTTATGAATTGTAATAAATGATGTCTAATTAGGAAAGTTTGAATTTGATATAATATACATAAAAAGACACTTACCACACTACAGGCACGTCCAGCTCTGCACACATAGGTACCTGACGGCAGGTTGGTCGTATTTTTACACTGTGCATCTTCCTTGTCTGAATAAAAGCAAATACATATTCCTACTATAATCATTTGTACAGCTACAACTGAATCACACTGTAGTGCGAATATAAAAATGGCTATTTTTAGCCCACATATTGAAATATATAGAATGAATTTTATATATTACATAGCTGCATTGCTGATCAAACATTAACAGTTACAGACAGATATTGATGTAATCTCTGTCTGTGGTAGGTTTATCAGACCATTAGATAGCTGCATTTCTGATGTGACAGACAATACCCGCAGTGACACAATGTTGAACAGTTGTTTCACAAATAGTTCTAAGTTTCTATGTTTGTCATTGTAAAACATTAAGGTTTATTTAACCTCTGTCTGTGTTGATTTTATCTAAATCCATGTGGCTTTTATATTGTAAGGGTTTATGACCCATTGTCTGATGATGCCTTGTTGTCTGTTTCATCCGACCTTGAAGGCCGGCCACTGGATGGGTTGTGTGGAGCAAGTTACACATTAGTGTAATCTATAATAATAAATGCCCTAAGCAGCTTCTGGTTGTAACAACTTCCGTCCAGTTGTAACCGGTGACGTCACCGCACACCTCTTTCCATGTTAACCCTCAACACACCACTCCTCCTCAACACACACACTCCTCTCACCTTTCACCATCTCCACTCACGTTCACTCACTCTTTCACTCCACATACGACCCCTTCTCTCACTCCGTCTCTCATACTCACGCCGTCACCGCCGCTGATCCACGATCCCCGACATCTTCTTCCGCCGGCGCCATCCTGGATCCAGACGTCCTCCACGCCGGTGACATGTTCTTGCGGCGAAGCTATTTTGGATCGGCGAAATCCCGCGATACTCAAGATGGCGTCGCCGCAAGAACATGTCGACGGCGAGGACGACGTCGGGATCCAAAATGGCGTCGGCGAAAACTCGCGAGATTTCGCCGACGCCATTTTGGATCCCGACGTCGTCCACGCCGGCGACATGTTCTTCCGGCGACGCCATCTTGAGCATCGCGGGATTTCACGATACTCAAGATGGCGTCGCCGCAAGAACATGTCGCCGGCGTGGACAACGTCTGGATCCAGGATGGCGCCGGCGGAAGAAGATGTCGGGGTTCGTGGAGCAGCGGCAATGACGGCGTGAGTATGAGAGACGGAGTGAGAGAAGGGGTCGTATGTGGAGTGAAAGAGTAAGTGGAGATGGTGAAAGGCGAGAGGAGTGTGTGTGTTGAGGGTTAACATGGCAAGAGGTGTGATGCTATCGCATCCTCCCGATGCGATAGCATCGGGCCATAATCTAGTTTATTATATAAGGCCAGAGAAACATGACAGACAGAAGCAAAAACTGGACACCTGTATGTGTACAGTGTTGATACCTGCATAAGTGGGGATGCCCGTGCAGTGTTGTGAATCTTCCAGGGGTTCTCTGTCTTGGTGTTGCTTCTCTGATATTCCAGACGGATGATGTTTAACCCCTTCCTGACATCAGACGTACTATCCCGTCCATGGGACCCAGGCCCCTATGCCCATGGACGGGATAGTACGTCTACCGCGATCAGCGGCGCCCACGCGGTGAGTGCCGCTGATCGCGGCCGGGTGTCAGCTGATTATCACAGCTGACACCCGGCACAATGTGTCAGGGGCGGTCACGGACCGCCCCCGACACGTTAACCCCTTGCACACCGCGATCAAACATGATCGCGGTGTACCGGGGGTTAAAGGGAAGCATCGGCAGGGAGGGGGCTCCCTCCGTGCTTCCCTGAGCCCCCCACGGCAGCGCAATGTGCAGCGCTGCTGCCGGGGGCTCCTTTCCTGCAGGCCCCCGAATCCAAGATGGCGACGGGGGCCTTCGGGGGCCTGCAGGAAGCTGGCTTCATCAGTGCCTGCAAAGTGCAGGCATGAGGAAGCCTTGTGCACTGCCTGTGACAGATCGCTGATCTGTCACAGTGATCTGTGATGTGACAGATCAGCGATCTGTCACAGAACAGTGATGTCCCACCTGGGACTATTTAATAAAGTAAAAAAAAAATTAAAAAAAGTGTTAAAATAATTTAAAAAAAATCGCCAAACAAATTACAAAAAAAAAAAAAATATTCCCCCAAATAAATCCATTTTTTGAAAATAAAAAAAAAAAACAATAAAAGTACACATATTAGGTATCGCCGCGTCCGTAACGACCCGCCCTATAAAACTGTCCCATTAGTTAACCCCTTTAGAGAACCCCTTAAAAAATAAAAAACGAAGCAAAAAATAATGATTTATTATCATACCGCCAAACAAAAAGTGTAATAACGCGCGATCAAAAAGAAGCCTATAAATATCCATGGTACCGCTGAAAACGTCGTCTTGTCCCGCAAAAAACAAACCGCCACACAGCATCATCAGCGAAAAAATAGAAAAGTTATAGCTCGCAGAATAAAGCGATGCAAAAATAATTATTTTTTATATAAAATAGTTTTCATTGCATAAAACCGACAAAACATAAAAAAATGACCTAAATGAGGTATCGCTGTAACCGTACTGACCTGAAGAATAAAACCGCTTTATCAATTTTACCGCACGCGGAACGGTGTAAACGCACCCCCCCAAAAGAAATTCATTTTTGTTCATTCTGTGTCCCAAAAATCGGAATAAAAAGCGATCAAAAAATGTCACATGCGCGAAAATGGTACCAATAAAAACGTCAACTCGTCCGGCAAAAAATAAGACCTCACATGACTCAGTGGGTCAAAATACGGAAAAATTATAGCTCTCAATATGTGGTGATGCAAAAACTATTTTTACAATAAAAAGCGTCTTTTAGCGTGCGACAGCCGCCAAACATAAAAACCGCCATAAATAGTAAATCAAACCCCCCGTTATCACCCCCTTAGGGAAAAATAATAAAATTAAAAAAATGTATTTATTTCCATTTTTCCATTACGGTTAGGGTTAGGGCTAGGGTTAGGGTTAGGGTAGGGTTAGGGCTAGGGTTAGGGCTAGGGCTGAGATTAGGGTTAGGGGTGTGTTGGGGTTCGGATTGGAGTTAGAATTGGGGGTTTCCACTGTTTGGGCACATCAGGGGCTCTCCAAATGCAACATGGCGTCTGATTTCAATTCCAGCCAATTCTGAGATGAAAAAGTCAAATGGTGCTCCTTCCCTTCCAAGCTCTGACATGCGCCCAAACAGTGTTTTACCCCCACATGTAGGGTGTCAGCCTACTCAGGACAAACTGCAAAACAATTTTTGGGGTCCAATTTCTCCTGTTACCCTTAGGAAAATAAAAAATTGGGGGCAAAAATATCATATGATTTTTTTATTTTCACGTCCGAGCGTTATAAACTTCTGTGAAGCACTTGGGGGTTCAAAGTGCTCACCACACATCTAGATAAGTTCCTTAGGGGGTCTAGTTTTCAAAATGAGGTCATTTGTGGGGGGTTTCCACTTTTTAGGTACATTAGGGGCTCTCCAAAGGCAACATGACACCCGCAGACCATTCCATCAAAGTCTGCATTCCAAAACGTCACTACTTCCCTTCCGAGCCCCGACGTGTGCCCATACAGTAGTTTTCTCCCACATATGGGGTATCAGCATACTCAGGACAAATTGGACAACAACTTTTGGGGTTCAATTTCTCCTGGTACCCTTGGGAAAATAAAAAAATGGTGACTAAAAGATCATGTTTGTGGAAAAAATACGAATTTTTCATTTTCACGCCCGGGCGTTATAAACTTCTGTGAAGCACTGGGGGGTTCAAAGTGCTCACCACACATCTAGATAAGTTCCTTGGGGGGTCTAGTTTACAAAATGGTGTCATTTGTGGGGGGTTTCCACTGTTTAGGTACATCAGGGGTTTTCCAATCGCGACATGGTGTCCGATCTCAATTCCAGCCAAAAACGTCAAATGGCGCTGCTTCCCTTCCGAGCTCTGCCATGCGCCCAAATAGTGGTTTACCCCCACATGTGGGGTATCAGCGTACTCAGGACAAATTGCACAATAACTTTTAGGGTCCTGTTACCCTTGGAAAAATAAGAATTGAGGGTGAAAAGATCATTTTTGTGGAAAAAATATGATTTTTTAATCGTACGGCTTTATGTTATAAACTTCTGTGAAGCCCTTGGGGGTTCAAAGTTCTCACCACACATCTAGATAAGTTCCTTAGGGGGTCTAGTTTCCAAAATGGTGTCATTTGTGGGGGGTTTCTACTATTTTGGTACATCAGGGGTTTTCCAATCGCGACATGGTGTCCGATCTCAATTCCAGCCAAAAACGTCAAATGGTGCTGCTTCCCTTCCGAGCTCTGCCATGCCCCCAAATAGTGGTTTACCCCCACATGTGGGGTATCAGCGTACTCAGGATAAATTGCACAATAACTTTTAGGGTCCTGTTACCCTTGGAAAAATAAGAATTGAGGGTGAAACGATCATTTTTGTGGAAAAAATATGATTTTTTAATTGTACGGCTTTATGTTATAAACTTCTGTGAAGCCCTTGGGGGTTCAAAGTTCTCACCACACATCTAGATAAGTTCCTTAGGGGGTCTAGTTTCCAAAATGGTGTCATTTGTGGGGGGTTTCCACTGTTTTGGTACATCAGGGGTTTTCCAATCGCGACATGATGTCCGATCTCAATTCCAGCCAAAAACGTCAAATGGCGCTGCTTCCCTTCCGAGCTCTGCCATGCCTCCAAATAGTGGTTTACCCCCACATGTGGGGTATCAGCATACTCAGGACAAATTGCACAATAACTTTTAGGGTCCTGTTACCCTTGGGAAAATAAAAATTGGGGTGAAAAGATCATTTTTGTGGAAAAAATATGATTTTTTAATTGTACCACTGTACGTTATAAACTTCTGTAAAGCCCTTGTGGGTTCAAAGTTCTCACCACATATATAGATAAGTTCCTTGGGGGGGTCTAGTTTCCAAAATGGGGTCACTTGTAGGGGGTTTCCACTGTTTAGGTACATCAGGGACTCTCCAAATGTGACATGGCGTCCGATCTGAATTCCTGCCAATTTTGCATTGAAAAAGTCAAACGGCGCTCCTTCCATTCTGAGCTCTGCCATGCGCCGAAACAGTTGTTCCCCCCCACATATCAGGTATCAGCGTACTCAGGACAAATTGCACAATAACTTTTGCAGTCCAATTTCTCTTGTTACCCTTGGTAAAATAAAAAAAATTGAACCTGAAGTATTTTTTTTGTGAAAAAAAGTTAGATGTTCATTTTTTTTTTTAAATATTCAAAAAAATTCCTGTGACGCACCTAAAGGATTAATAAACTTCTTGAATGTGGTTTTGAGCACCTTAAGGGGTGCAGTTTTTAGAATGGTGTCACTTTTGGGTATTTTCTATCATATAGACCCCTCAAAGTGACCTCAAATGTGGTGTGGTCCGTAAAAATAAAATGGTGTTGTAAAAATGAGAAATCGCTGGTCAACTTTTAACCCTTATAACTTCCTAACAAAAAAAAATTTTGGTTCCAAAATTGTGCTGATGTAAAGTAAACATGTGGGAAATGTTAGTTATCAAATTTTTTGGGTGCCATATCTCTGTGGTTTAAGGGCATAAAAATTCAAAGTTGGAAAATTGCGAAATTTTCAAAATTTTCGCCAAATTTCCGTTTTTCTCACAAATAAACGCAAGTTATTTGAATGAAATTTTACCACTAACATGAAGTACAATATGTCACGAGAAAACAATGTCAGAATCACCGGGATCCATGGAAGCGTTCCAGAGTTATGACCTCATAAAGGTACAGTTGTCAGAATTGTAAAAATTGGCCTGGTCATGAACGTGCAAACCACCCTTAGGGGGTGAAGGGGTTAAAAGCCTCTTGGTGATTGATGATGTGAGTATACTGTATATAGTTAATCTTTATATATACCTAATCATTATACGTATTCAATCTTTATCTGTACTTAACCTTTGTATCTTAAAATATACAAAAGTGTACGCAATCATACTATCTAATCAAACTATTCCTTTAATTTTATACCTTTTAATAAAATTGCGTTATATCGCGAGCAGTAGCCTTCTTTAAAGCCGTATCCGAACCTTAGGCCGGGGTCACACTGGCGAGGAATACGGCCGAGTGAAAGGCGCTAAAAGCACGCATTACACACGGACAAATGATTCTCTATGGGGTCCCTCGCACCAGCCGTATATTTCTCATCCGTATTCTACGGTCCGTGCCAATCGCAGCATGCTGCGATTGTCAGCGTACTACGGCCATAGTACGCCAATGCAAGTCTATGGGTGCGCAAAAAATACAGATTACACACGGACCACACGTGTGACCTGCGAGCAATACGCAGGTCTTTTGGCTGGTGACAGGAAATGGGCCATTCCATCATCAGGAAGCCTAGACATGCAAATGAGCTCAAAAAGCGCTCCAGACATCCAGGAAGTACGCCTCCACGGAGTACAGCAGCATCATGGCGTCCACTTACATTAGTGTGGAAATGTTAATAGTCCTGGTGCAGGAGCGACCCGAACTCTGGGACCAACGTAATGCCCATTATTCCAACCGGGCAAGAAAGGAGGCGTCATGGAGGCGCATCTGTCGCCAGATGTACCATGACTTTGGTGATCGGCCACGTGAGGAGCAGCATAAAATTCGTAAGTACAAGCCAAAACATGAGTAACCTTAGCGCACAACAAAAAAGGAATATAGAATCAGCACCCCCCTTCCTGTACTTGTACTTTTTTCCTCATGAGGCCGTTAGATTTGGATGTGACACGTGGATTCACACAGCCATAATTTGGGTTTAGGCCACAAGCTCCTCATCCTCCTAGACAAACCAATTATTAAGTGTAGCTATTTGATACATCAACTAAAGAGACCCTGTGTATCTGCCCAATTAGATATGCCACCATGGGTAGAAAGCACACCCCAGAAGGCCCCATGCCTAGACTACTGGTAGCAAATGTGACCTATCAAATATGTGATTTTGACAATATTTCCTGTCACATTGCAGTGGAAGATGTGATGAGACGCTGGCGAAGCATCCGGGACCAATACCGCCGGGAACTCCAGCAGCGGTCCAGGAGTGGGGATGCTGGCTACGTTAAAAGAAAATATATATACTATGACCGCCTCTCCTTCCTCGCCCCAATTCTGGATCTGAGACCATAAGTAGATACCTCACACCACATTACACAGATACTTTACAGGGCCAAAAATAGGTATTTATTTTTGGCTCAGTTCTATTTCTTCACAGAACTCAGTCCAACTTACGGACAGAGGCACTGGCTCGGATACAGAGCCCATCATTGATCCTGGGTCTGCAGGGGAAGAAGTGGCTGGCCCATCTTCTCCCCCTACTAGGAGCAGAGGTGAAGATTCGAGTCAGGATGTGCCATTGCTTGCGCCCCAAAGCCCACCACCAGGACCATCTGGTGCTGCTGCTGCATCAGCACCAGCAGAGGATCAGGGCAATGTGAGCAGCAGCCCAACGGGCCACATCCGGGGCTCCCCTCAGCCTGCTGCCACATCCCAGCGAGGAAGAAGCCGAAGATGGCAAATACCTGCCCCTGATACCCGCACTAATGTGGACACTGGGGTCCTGAATTATTTAGCCAGCGTTAACACTGATGATGGGGAGGAGGCATACTCTCGCAGCCTGGCCAATTATCTCCGTGCCCTTTCCCGTGAGGTCAGGCTCCGTATTAGAGGATGCTTTCAGATCCTCCTTGATGCTTGCACATACCCCAATACGCCCTACGAACTATTTGAATACATTGAGAGGTGGCAGCATTCACCACGAAATCTCATGCACCTTAGGCACCCCCCACAAATGCAAGCTCAAGCAGGATCTGAGGATCCTCAAATACGTGGGCCTACACCTCACCCCCTTCCTCCCACTACCCAACCTTCTGTTCAGCAGCCCCAAATGTCAGCCTCTAGCCAACCCCACCAATATGGCCACTTGTACCCACCCAGTGTTGGAGGCTGGTCCCAACCTGGTTGGGGACGATATGGCTATCTTGGTGGGTATGAGCCACGTGCCTACCACAGCCAACAAGATGCCCCTCCCCATCATTACTCTGGCCAGTACCCCCAACATTCCCAGGAGGCAGGATAATTCCCACATCATGGGCAACAGTATGGCCCCACAGAGGGCGATGTTGGCCACAGTGTCCAGCAGCACCCACAGGCTGCTCTTCCACGTTCCCCTTCCCCAACCTATGAGGATTTTTAAGTCTGATGGCCGTAGATGTCCAGTGCGGTTTCACTGGTGCTCCAAATACAAAGGAAAAAACAGGTGGTCTCCATCACCAAACTTTGTTAAAAAATTTAATATTCAAATTTTTTAACAATGTTTTCCAATCATATTAAGAATCCATCATGACAGGCAAGGCTACCTCACGCCTTTCAGACAGATATTACATGTCTGTAAAAAAGAGAATATTTAAACGCGCTATACTGTAAAGTCAAAGGATGAAAATACACTACTCACTTGCTAATGCCTAGGAAAGGCGTGCTGGCCTTAGTGAAGTACCGTATATACTCGAATATAAGCCGAGATTTTCAGCCCGTTTTTTTGGGCTGAAAGTCCCCCTCTCGGCTTATATTCGAGTCATATACACCGGGGGTCAGAGGGGGAGGGGGGCGGGGGTGTCAGGTCATACTTACCCGTCCTGACGCTGTGTCTTGAGCCCCCAGCTTCTCTCCGCGCTCTCTCTTCCTGCCTTCAGCGGTCACGTGGTGCCGCTCATTAAAACTCATGAATATGCGCATATTCATGAGTTTTAATGAGCGGCACCACGTGACCGCTGAAGGCAGGAAGAGAGAGCGCGGAGAAGCTGGGGACTCAAGCGACAGCGTCAGGACGGGTAAGTATAGCGATACTCACCTGTCCTGCGTCCATGGCTGCTTGCTGCTGTCTGTCATCGGTCAGTGACTTCAGACAGCAGAGGGCGCGGTGACGTGATTAGTGCGCGCCGCGCCCCCTGCAGTCTGAACGTCAGTGACTGATGACGTGGCAGATAGCGGTGAGCAGCCATGGACGCAGGACAGGTGAGAATCTGACACCCAGCGACGGAGAGGTGAGTATGTCATTTTTTTTATTTTTACATGCAGCAGCAGCGGCAGCACATGGGGGAATAATCTTAAGGAGCTTCTAATGGGGGCAGCATATGGGGGAATAATATGGAGCTTCTAATGGGGGCAGTATATGGGGGAACAATATGGAGCTTCTAATGGGGGCAGTATATGGAGCTTCTAATGGGGGCAGTATATGGGGGAACAATATGGAGCTTCTAATGGGGGCAGTATATGGGGGCACAATATGGAGCTTCTAATGGGGGCAGCATATGGGGGAACAATATGGAGCTTCTAATGGGGGCAGTATATGGAGCTTCTAATGGGGGCAGTATATGGGGGAACAATATGGAGCTTCTAATGGGGGCAGTATATGGGGGCACAATATGGAGCTTCTAATGGGGGCAGCATATGGGGGAACAATATGGAGCTTCTAATGGGGGCAGTATATGGAGCTTCTAATGGGGGCAGTATATGGGGGAACAATATGGAGCTTCTAATGGGGGCAGTATCTGGGGGAACAATATGGAGCTTCTAATGGGGGCAGCATATGGGGGAACAATCTATGGAGCTTCTTATGGGGGCAGTATATGGGGGAATAATCTATGGAGCTTCTTATGAGGGCAGCATATGGGGGAATAATCTATGGAGCATTTCGCACCCTAGGCTTATACTCGAGTCAATAAGTTTTCCCAGTTTTTTGTGGCAAAATTAGGGGGGTCGGCTTATACTCGGGTCGGCTTATACTCGAGTATATACGGTACTCACCTTTTTTGCTAGCAATCTATAGTAACAAATCAAGGCGACCAGCCTTCAGAATATCACGCTCTCTCTATGTCTTAACAAGTGAGTTTTGTTTTTTCAACCTTTCCAGTATAGCATGGTTAAATATTCTCTGTTCTACAGACAGTTAATATCTGTCTGAAAGCCGTGAGGTAGCCTTGCCTGTCATGGTGGAATATTTCTATGATTGGAAAACATTCGGAAGAAATGTGAGTGTTATCTTTTAGCATTAATTTTGTTTATGGAGATCACCTATTTTTTTCCTTTGTATTTAAATATTCTCATGCAGCAATGTTGTTATTGCCTAATGTTTTTTTGGGTTATGTTATATAATGTTACTTTTCAAAAAAGTTTAATAATGCAAAAAGGGCAATTTTGCCCATTGCCAAACTTTTCATATGGCAATATTATGTTTGCCTTTAAGATAAAAAAAGCAAAAAGGCAAAACTAAAAATTTGTCTACTACAGTTAATGTCTCTGTGTGATTTATCAAAAACCCTGTCAATATACTAACATACACTAACCAATGCAATGAAACAGTCATCGAATCATAAGGGGTTGAGTAATATATATTTAGACACTCTAAGGCTACTTTCACACATCAGGTTTTCGGCGTCAGGCGCGATCCGGCGTCGTGCCGGAATGCCGGATCCGGCAAATGTTATGTAAAACCTGATGTGCCGGATCCGGTTTTCTGCCGGATCCGTCTTGTTCTTGACAGACAAAACAGGATCCGTCTCATCCGTTTTTCTATCCGTTTTTCGACGGATTACGCCGGATCCGGTTTTTAAAATTGACCCTCAAGGCAGAGTACACTGGCAGGATGACAGAGTGTGAAAGATTTGTGCCCTAACCAAACTTGTGTACCTTCTGGACCAACAGTATATACCTTTGCCAACCAAAGTTGGCTATCTTGTCATGGTCTACTATTTTTAGCTTTAGGCCACAGGTGTGTACCTGGTTGTGTTTTATGCAAAGTATTTCACCTTTTAACAAAAGTTGTGTACATTGTTAGGAAATCACCAACAATAAACACAACTTTTTAGGTGAAATACTTTGCTTCAAACACAACCAGGAACACAACTGTGGCAAAAAGCTAAAATTTACCCACAGTTATATACCTGGTTTTGAATACCTTTTTACCTTTGAAATACCCTGTATTTAACCTTTTTTTTAAACATAGTTCGCCGCAGAAAGAAAAGACAGACAACCATCGTGAAACGATAATTTAACTTTTATTTAAATTTTTTTTTTTTTTGTAAAATGTTTTTAAAGTGCAAAAAACTTTTTTAATAAAGGTTTTAAACCCAATGGGCATTTTTATTAAAAAACACACATTACAAATCTGTGTAGTGTGGGGTGGAAATACTGCTGGAGGGGCTGCGGGACACTTCGACACTGGGTGTGTGGAGAGAGGACTGGGATCGTGGTGGGGAAGGAACAGTTAGAGGTGAAGGTGTGGAAAAAGCTACAGAATGGGTGGACATGTTGGAGGCAGAAGAGGTGGTGGGCGGTGGAGTGGAGGGTTGGGCAGGGACTGTAGGAGCAGATGATGTTGATGGAAAGTTGTATGGGGAAGGAGTTTGGTACGGGGAAGGAGTTTGGTACGGGGAAGGAGTTTGGTACGGGGCAGGTTGCTGGAAGTGGGGAGATGTCTGGTACTGGGGAGGTTGCTGGTACTGGTGAGGTTGCTGGTATGTAATAGGAGGAGGAGGATGGAAAGTGGCTGGAGGGGGTGCAGATGTAATAGGAGGGGGAGGATGGAAAGTGGCTGGAGGGGGTGCAGATGTAATAGGAGGGGGAGGATGGAAAGTGGCTGGAGGGGGTGCAGGTGGAGGAACTACAGTGGTGGGAGGTGGAGGTTGGGAGGTAACCTGCTGTAGAGCACCGTGGCACGAATGCATTACATGCATCTGCTGGGTAGGAGATAGTGTTGCCATGCGCTCCACAACAGACCTGAAAAAGGTGTGGTTTGGCGAAGATCTTGCTTCTGAATGCATGGTTTGCAGAAGTGTCTTCACCTCCAGAATGCTGGAGTTGATCTGCTGAAAGCCTGCGGAGATTTGCTCTGACAAGACTTTTAGACAGTTCTGGAAAGATGCATTCAGATGCAAGAACTCTTGCGCATAACTCTTTTCCTGATCCCTCTGCCGCTGCCGCCCAGTACCCGCAGGTGTACTAGAGGTGGCAGGGGCAGAAGGGTGGGGTAAAGGGAAAGCGATCTCCTCACCAGCAGCTTCATGTAATGTAGGCGGCCACGATGCTCCTGTGCTGGTGGATGGGACAGATGGGTCGAATGTGTGGGAAGGCTGGGAAGGAGCAGATGTACCGGGGCGGTCGAAGTGTCCCTCGGTGCCGGTCTCCTCAGGGATCGCCTCAGAAGGGTCCAATCGTGCAGGCTCCCGAGTGCTGCTCACCGTGCTGTGGAATAAAGAGAAAAAAAAACAATTAAAATACTGACATGGTATGGCCCTGGCTGAAAAAAAAAAGTTACATCTAACATTTTTTTTCACATGTGGTGTGTAATATTTACCTTCTGGTGAGCATTGTTTCCCGGAGGAACGACAGGGCTTGTGCGTACTTGTACTTGCTCCTGCGTCCTCCAGATCCACTCGGGGCCCGCATCTCTTTATTGAACTCCTTCTTGAAACGATCCCTCACAGACCGCCACCGATTCACAATTCTGTTCCCTGAAACGAGAAAGGAGTGGTTAGTATACAACATCAGTGTTTCACAAACTCCAGTCCTCATGGTCCCCAGGGGTCATGTTTTCAGGATTTCCATAGTAAATAGAAATCCTGAACACATGATCCGTGGGGACCACGAGGACTGGAGTTCGGGAAACACTGGTTTACATCAAGCAACCGGTACTGTATATACTTACGCTCTTTAATCTGGGCCCGAACATCGAGGTCCTCCCAGCGGCCCACAAGGAGCGAACAGATTTCCTCCCAGAGTCGTCGGGTAACGATAAGGTCAGCGTGGCGGCGGTCAGCCATATTCCAGAGCAGCTCCCTTTGTCTGACGAGATCGATGAGGTGGTCCACATCGAGTCCTCCATCCTCACCGTCAGAGTCGGGAGCATGCTGTGAAGGCTGTTAAAGAAAAAGACAAAAATAACATTAGCCTCCACAAAAGAAATGAAATAAAAAGTGCAAAAAAACAAAGCAAAAATATTTATACTTACACGCTGGTGACCGCCGCGTTGCTGTCGCCGACGACCCTGGGAGGCACTGCGAGGACCTCTTGGCCGAGCACCAGATTGGGAAGACTAGAGAAAAAAACAAAAAATGTTATGTCTTTGGATGTAGGCATTTGTTTGCTGTGTGTGGTCTGCAGAACATTGTTTTCTATGTGTTGTGTGTAGTGTGATGTTGTGTTTCTGCGTTTGATGCAAAAAACTTACCAATTGTGAGCCCACTCCAGGTGTCTGTCCACCCCTTCCTTCTTCTTCTGGGAGCTCCTCTTCATCTTGTGATTCCTGTTTTGAAATAAAAGGCAATGAATAGACATATATTACAGAGATGATGGATTTTGGAAATAAAAACTTACCGTCAAACGCTGACGATGCGAGGGAGGGCTCCCAGAAGAAGATGTGCTGTCCTGTTGATGGCCAGACTCCATGGCTGTGGGTATTGCTGCTGCTGTTGCTGCTGCCAGTGATGCCATTTCTGCTGCTGCTGCTGCATCTCTTTGGCGGCTGTTGAATAAAGAGAAACAAAGGGCCAATGAATATCTTGATATTCCATGGCCCTAGTTTGGAGGAATGGGGGATTTGATAATTACCGTCTCTCATCTGCTGCTGGACTCCCCTCCTCAGCATGTTCCATTTGCTGCTCCATTTGGGGTGGTGCTGATGGTGCTGCTGCTGCAGATGTCTGCTGCCTTCTCCTGCTCCTGGTTCTTGGCTTGGGTGGCATGTTGGGTGTGGCTGAGGGTCCCATTGTCTTGCTTTTATATATCTCCTGTGGGCAGAGCTACTGAGCATGCTCAGACCAAAAAACCGGATCCGGCGCATTGCGGCGCTCATAGGCTTTCATTGTGTGAAAAAGCCGGACGCGCCGGATCCGGCGTGTCCGGCTTTTTCGCCGGAGACAAAAAACGTTACAGTAGCCGTTTTTTCCAGACGCCGGATCGCGACACATTGCCAGATCCGGCGAAAACCGGATGAAACGCATGGCCATCCGGCGCAAATGCAAGTCAATGGGGGGGAAACCGGATCCGGCATTGCATTTCGCCGGATCCGGTTTCTGTCAAAAGCGCCGGATCGCGCCTGACGGCGAAAACCTGATGTGTGAAAGAGGCCTTAAAGAAACAAATTATAACATAGACACAGCATGCTCTTGCCAAGAAGTTGCCCCCTCAGGTGGGATAAAGTAATTAGTGAAAATATCACGCACTTTGAGGCCAGAGAGCGGTCTACGTTGAGGGTTCATAGGTGGTCTCACCCTGCGCACATTGTCTGGCCTACGCACAACACCAGCAGAGGAGGAACAATCATGTATCCTGGTGAAGTTATGAAGAACCACAAAGGCTTTCACAACTTCATTAACATTCTGTTCACTCAACTGAATGGCAGACTGGAGTACCCGCCATTTGGCACAAAGAATGCCAAAGGAACACTCCACCAGTCGCCTAGCACGTGATAGGTGCAAGTTAAAAATTCTGCGCCTTTGGTCAAGGTTGCGCCGGGGATATGGCCTCATGACATTGCGCGATAACTGAAACGCCTCATCTGCCACAAGGACATAAGGGACTGATTCTTCAGGGGAGCCTGGTAGCTGGCGTGGTGGTGGTAGATCCAACTGGTTGGTGCGTAGCCGCCGAGCCATTATGGAAGTATTGAAGACTCTAGAGTCTCCCGTCCTTCCATAGGTCCCAATGTCAACAATTATAAACTTGTATTGCGGGTCTACCAGAGCCAACAATACAACAGAAAAGTATTGTTTATAATTGAAGAATTGGGAGCCAGAGTTCGGCGGCTTACGCACCCGGATATGTTTGCCATCCAGGGTCCCAATACAATTAGGAAACTGGCAGTCCTCCTCAAAGTCCCTTGATATCCTCAACCAGTCTTCCATCCTGGGCTCGGGCATGACCACTTGATGGAGTCTTGTCCAGATTTCTGCACATGTAGACCTCACTATGCCAGAAATGGTTGATCTTCCAATGAGAAACTTATGGTGGAGGGCGGCATAAGACAGGCCAGTGGACAGGAAGCTGTAGAACAACAGAAATTGATAATTTTAGAATGCATAAAGTCCAAAAACATCAGTTACATGCCGACCAAACTTGGTAGGAATTGAGATAGAATAACACACACATATTTGGTTGCACAATGACTAAGTGATATGCAGTACATATTAGAGCTAACATTCTGGTGTGTAAGTTGAACCATATTTTGAGTAAGATGAGGGCATTAAACTTAGTCCAAGAAGGCAAAAAAACATACTTTAGCCCACACATTATGAACATAGAGAATGTGGTTGTGTAGTACATACCGTATTGTGAGTAGAAGTCGCTCCTCTGCAGATATAGCTTTGCGCATCCTTGTGTCCTGAAAGGTTATCCCAGGGCGCACTGTCTCCAAGAGTCGATCAAATGTGGAAATGCTCATGCGACAGTATTGGTAAAATTTCAGTGGATGCTCCCGCAGAGAAGAATAGAGGCGGTGAAAATGACCTCTTGTGAGTCGTTGCCTCAAAAGTGGATGTACCCACATGCGTCTCCTCCTCCGCGGATCCACTATCACTGGGTATGGTTGCCCAAAGCGCCGTGACAAAGGCCAGTTGAAGAGAACCTGCTCAGTTGTATTGAAACTCAGACCCTCTGCCATGTTGCACATACAACACCAACACACCTAGTGAAGGCAAGGTCACAAATGGCCAGAATGGAGGCAGCCACCTGTTCCTGAGCCAATAAATAAGGTGGAGGCTAATGATTTAAATTGTTAGCAGGCTTCAAAACCGTTAAATGTCCATTTTGCAAGGCTGCTAGAAAATCTCGCCATACGGATTACATACGGATGCTCACATGCACAAAATACGCGATGCTTACGGATGACCTACGGACCACTATTTAGAGGTCATTCATCCGTATTACGCCTGTAAACTACGGACCGTGTTTTGCGCAGGTTAGTGTGACCCCGGCCTTAGTGTTAAAAACTTGGCAATACATAATTGGCGTAGTCGGCAGGATACGCAGAAGGCTCAGAAGTTTTTTTATTAACAGGACTCTGTGTGATATTGCGTAGAACATGCCTGTCTTTAAGAAAAAGGAGGCTGTGAGTGAATCTATTGAGATTCCAGGCTGGGAACAGGCTCCCTATCATATTTTAGCAACCAAGTGGTCGCACAGTGCTGGTTTGGTTGAAGCATGAGATAAATGTCTGAAGGACGCTGATCCTGCTGATGTGGCTGCATGCTTAAGGTACTGTCACCCTTAGCGATGTACCAGCGATCCCGACCAGCGATATGACGCGGTCAGGATCGCTGGTACATCGCTAAGTAGTCGCTAGTGAGCTGCCACACAGGCAGATCTCACCAGCGACATCGCAGGGGTTGGGGGTCGCTACTTACCTGTCAGACAAGGCGATCCTGACGTCCTCCCGCCGCGTCCATGCGTCGCTCGTCGTCACAGCAGGAAGCTGACGACGAGTAGCGGTCCAGGACGTTCTCGAGCGGTCGGAGGTAAGTATCAGACATAGCGATATCGCTATAACGTCACAAAAACCAGTGACATTATAGCGATATCGCTTAGTGTGACAGGCCCTTTAGAGAAAGTGAAAGTTGAGAAAGGTAAAGAGTTGAGCGCTGTTGGTAGGTGTGGATGGATATTGTTGTCTGCATATAGAAAACAGCATAAGGAAAGAATATGTATGTCAACAAAAGTACAGGAATTGGAAAAACAGTTGTGTGAAGCCCAGAATGCTCTGGTTATATCACAATGTCAGAATAAGTTATTAATGGACAGATGTGATGGATATCAGCATGTTGCAGAAAAGAATGTGTAGCCGAGTATAAGAACAGAAGGAGGAAAGGCAAGGTGAATAAAAAGAAAGTAGCTTTGGACATAGCCAAAACAGGGATAGAGTGGAACCCTGATCAGTGGGATGGTGATGTGTGGAATTCAACTGACTCCAAAAACATCACCGATCCCGAGTCTGAGGATGAACATTTCCATGGAAAGAGGGAAATTGCTCCTCCTCTTAACCCAGTGAAAGTTCATCCTATATATCGGAGACGGATAGTAGAGACAGCGACAGGTAAAAGGAATGAGAATGCGGTAGAGGATTACAGTCAGCAGGAGCTTATTGATCTTCATGCTCGTTTTTCTCAAAAGTCAAATGAATCCCTGGAAGCTTGGGCAGTCAGATTATGGGAGATGGGGGCTCATGAAGTACAGGTAGACGCTGTGGATGGCCCAAAATTTGTCCAGCTCAGTCATGAGCCTGTAGTGAAGGAGGCATTCCGTACCTTGATAATCCAGCAACCACATGTGGTGTGTAGTATGCTTGATGTTGTGGCTATGGCATTGCGGCATAAATACCCATCTGAGGCAGACTGGCCACCCAATGAAAAACCATGGTTTACGTTAAAAGATTGTGCTCAGAGGTTGAAGGAGGTCATGAAAAATGCTATTTCAGCAAACACCTATAATGATTATATGCAAGTTTGTGTAAGTGTATCTGTTAGAAATCGTATCATTAGAAATGCCCCTCCAGCTTATAAACATGTCATGATGATGTTTATGGTAAATCAGACTGGGAAAACAATCGCTAATACATTGGAGGCAATTCGAGAGTTAAAGGATCTGGGAGCTTGGGGTCCCAAACAAAAAGGTAATTTTCCCTCTGAAGAGCAGTATTACAGTGACAAAAGTCCTTACAATCCTAGACCCCGTATTACCCGGAAATATATGTTTAGGGCGTTAATAAAGGATGGCGTCCACAGGGATAGAATAGATGGGATTGGTACTGGAGAGATGTGGAAACTGTAACAAAAGAGAGGAATTAATAAAAAGCCGGATGTTTCACATAATAGAGAGGTTACAGTAAAAGATTCTGAGTCTCCACAGCAGGGGCGAGACAGAACACAGGGAGAGAGAGGGTCCACTCCCTTTCCGTCTTCATCAAAGTCCACAGCACAGGGGATTGAGGATCTTTATGTTGAAATGAAATCCTTGATACAGGAATTCAAAGCCCATATGAAGAGGTTATCATTTGAGCCTTCCAAGATGCTATCATCTAAAATGGAGGATCAATGGGGGAAGAAGATAAGAGTTAAGGTACTGTCACACTTAGCGATGTACCAGCGATCCCGACCAGCGATTTGACGTGGTCAGGATCGCTGGTACATCGCTAAGTGGTCGCTAGTGAGCTGCCACACAGGCAGATCTCACCAGCGACATCGCTGGGGACGGGGGGTTGCTTACTTACCTGTCACACTAGGCGATCCTGACGTCCTCCCGCCCAGCTCCACGCTCGTCTCTCCACAGGAAGCGCCGCAGGAAGCTTACGACGAAAAACAGTCCAGGACGTTCTCGTGCGATCAGCGATAACCAGCGGGGGAGCCGGTCGTTGGTAAGTATCAGACACAGCGATATCGCTAGCAATATCGCAATAACGTCACAAGTTATAGCGATATTGCTAGCGATATCGCTTAGTGTGACAGACCCTTAATTGACTTGCTGGCCACACTACACAAATGGATAGACACCCCATGTAGATTTGGTGATTAACTGAACAATAAAAACATGATAAAGCTTTGGTAGATACAAGTGTGGAGGGTGGAGACCAGTTGATTTATGTAAATCCAAAACAATTCAGTGGACACAAGATTAGACTGGTGTGCTTGTGCCTACTATTGTTTAATGTTGATGCTTATTGTGTTTCAGGTACACTGGAAAGACTCTTCAACTTATTAGCAGAGGAACCTTCCTAAATATCAGTCGCTGAATCCAGTTCAAAGACTGGCGCCACTGAGGGACTGCTCAGATTGACTCAGTGGGCACACCAGAAATATGGAGAAATAGCTGCTTACCAATGGGCACAGACCAGAGGGTTGCCCATCAGGTTAGATTTGATAAAGGATTTGGATCCTCACATCCTATCAATGATGGTGTAAAAATCTGGGGGACAAAGGTCCTCCAGAACCTGCTAAAGTAATTGTTCGTGGAGCAGATAATGTGCTGATACTTTTGAAACCCGAGCAAAGGAAGTGAGAACACGTCCCAACTGACAGGTGTTATCTCAGAGAATAATATATATTTTTCCCTTTAGATCAGAATCTGGAAATGGTGCATCGTTGCAGCCACAGTGTCATGGTCCTTTCAACTTCTGCCACTACCCAAGAGATCTTCCGATGAAAAACTGAGCGTCCAACCATGGAAAAGAGAGCTTTATGGAAAACCAAACAGAATCTATGGATTTACTTGGCTTAGCTGATGAACACTAGTCATTTTGGTATGACAAAGACTACTACTGCTACCAATATATTAGAAACTTGTCTGGTGGCGGTACCAACCCTTTACAGTTATGGACAAAGCGGATCTATTCAAGATGAAGACATTCAAGAAGAAGATGTGACTCAAAACTTCATTTAACATAGGAATTTTTGCTAAAATTTGTGCATTCATTGCTTTGTGTTGTTGCATATGTGGCGCCCCTGAGGGTTCAGTCGCCACAGCGGTACTGCATCTCCTCCTGAGGTGTGATGCCCCACCATCCAGGTAAGGTGGAGACACCTGACCATGCTCCAACACCTGCATCCCACACAACATAGTAGTGTAGCAAAGCACCCTTTGGTGGCTCCCTGCTTGGAACACGAAGAGTGCTGGGAGGTGGGTGGAGCTTAGTCTGCACCAGAGAGCGGGAGATGATTGGGACTAGGTCAGTCAGTTTGTCACAGGAGTCTGACGAGGTCAGTCTGTGAGAGGAGATCCCCGGAGTGGGATGGATGAAGGGAGTGCTGCAGCCGACCTCAGTGATCTGGGTCCGCTGGCACAGGAAAGGAACTTTGATAGAAAGCCTGACTCTCCATAAGAAGGAAAGGATTAGTACGGATCGTGAGAAGAAGAGAACTAAGGATTAGGGTTAGAGGAGAACCCTTCCCAAGTTCTAAGCGCAAGGCCGGGGTCCGGTCCCCGAGGTTGTTTGGATACTAATGGTCCTGCGACAGACACCGGAGGAATAGAAGTTGTCACCACTTTATTCCCACACAAGACTTGGGGGCACAACAGCAACGTTAGTGAGCCGGGACTTGGTAGCCAGGAGTCCCCGAAGCAGGCTACAGCTGTCTGCCGTACAAGTAGAGTTCATAGGAACATCTGACAGGAGGAACTCCAGTGTAACTCATTACTGTGAGTACGTCACTAAAGGCGCTAAGAGGGAGACGTTCAGAAAAGGCACATATGTTGGTGGAGTGTTGGAAAGGAGTACATCATCTTGCCTGGAAGTTGGCTGAGCTCCTGACCCGGAGGACACGGCATGGATGCAACAGACTGTGAGTAAAGCTTTGGAACTACATGCCCTGGTGTCCTCCACTTATTCCTGCATCAACCTGCCCGGCACTGCTACCTCCCCTGCGCCTGACACTACACCATCTAAGTGTCACTTCACCTACTCTGCCCTGGGACTACAGCCCTGCCTGTGGAGGGCTACACCATCATTGCTGCACCACACCATCTGTCCCAGAGGATCTGTCTGCAGCGTCGACTTAACATCTTCATTGCCGAATACTACAAGTGGCGTCACGACTCATTCATTCTAATCAGCATAAGCACACTGAACATTTCGCCCACTGTTTTACAATGGGCTCCCAGGGCCAGGGGCCGGGTCGAGGCTGCCGTGACATCTCCCATTGAAGCTCAACGGGCCCGGTACCGAGTACCCCACAGCCCTGGGAGGGCGACCCATAAACTTGGCGTCACGAACAGGATGACGAAGCCCGGTGCCACCGGGTTGTGTGCCTAAGATTTATTGGACTTAAACATTGCTGAGAATGTGCAGAATAACAAAATTAATAGACTGTAAAATGGACTCTAAAAATGGCCGCCAGCGCGGAGAAGAAGGGTGTGACAATATGGGTGGTCTTAAGAAAAGACCGCGAACTGTCCCGGGCCTCCCCTGTCTGAACTTCTATGCAACTGCAACATGGCCCACCCCCCGAGGGGTTCGTATACTGGCCTGGTATGGAGAAGGAAGAAGACGCCGCCCATAGAAGGAGGAGCGGGGGCTGGTGGCGGGAAAAGAGTCTAGACAGGGAGAAGAAAGAAGGAACACCATGATGGAAGAAGGAGGGAGGCCCGAAGAGTGCAAGGAGGTTGAGCTGAACCTCCCCAGTGCAATGGCTGAAGGCTCCGATCCGACTTCCAAGATGGACTGGACCGCCAGCAGCTGGAGGCTGAGATCACCCAGCTGACAAACCATCTACGGCTGAGGCAGGAGGCGCTCTGGATGTTGAACTGGCAGCACGCCCGGGAGGGGCCTACGCCATCGGGAACTCCATTCCCGGTGCCTTCTCCATTGGTACCCGCTATCGCTGCTGTCATGCTAGTACCTTCACCCGCGGTACCTGCCGCCGCTGCACAAGACTTCCCTCAGGCAGTGCCCGTGGAACCGACGGCTGCTGCAATGTTACCGGCAGCGCCTGTTTCCACCTCCACGCTGCAATTACCGCTGGTAGCGGCCTGCCAGGAGGAGTTCTCCAAGGGCTGGAGAGCTGAAGCGGAGGAAGTAGAGCCCCAACCTGGAACTGACGCAGCTGCACAGGTCCCAACGAGACCCCTGCGGACCCGGAGCTGCCATCTGCTCCACCGCCGCCTTCGACAGCTAAATGGACTATTCCGGTGGATGTTCCTGCCGTTGATCACCGTTCTAACCCTGCACTGGAGCATCGCCAGAAGGCCCATGTATGTCCATTGTCCCTACACCTGGGAAGGCCTCGGGATGTGTAGCTGCTGCAGCGTCCCGACAGGTCGTGCCGGACCTTCTCTGGGACCGGGACTCCGAACCCTGGGGGGAAACACCTGAACCCCTAGTGATAGTACCCTTGTCCACGGTGGGTAAAAGCAGATCCCGGGAGGAGAAAGAGGATGTTCACAAATTCTTCCCTGGAGGCAGCCCAAGTCCTCAACTTCTAGTACCCCAGGAGGGGCCCACCAACACTAAAGATAACTAACTAACTCTGTTACCCAGGAGGGTATTTGCACCATTTCCAGTTTTTCTATTTTTTGTTATCATGATGTTTTCCTGTTGATTCCAGTTTTGTTGCCCAGTTTTATTGGTAGCGTTTTTCTTACTGAACTGTGGAGATCATGGACACTGAATAATCCAGAACCTTAATGTATATAGTAGCACTTCTTTAGGTGCCCTTTCTTGGTTTTACATAGCCCTTTTTGGAATTAGGACTACCTCACCTGGAGCATGGCTCCCACCAAAAGGACACTGCAAGAGATCCCGGCTGGGAGCGGTGTCCAGCACTTACAAGAATTATTGAAGTTTTGATGTGAAGTATTTTATAATGTGCCTTATGAAAGTATTAATAGTTAGAGAACAGCTTTTATATAGAATCTAGTTAATAGCAATACCTTTTAGGAATGTTTTAATAAAGAGATGAAGGATTTGAATAAAGATAAAGATTTGAAAAATGCAGGTGACGAACTAGGCATCAGCGGTTGCCACTTAAGGTTAATAATAAAAAGTAGAAAATGTGAAAAGAGATGATGAAGAAATGTGTGATAATACTTGAAGTGGTGGTGAGTTACTGCCAATAGCACTTTTGAATTAAGAACTGTAGTAAGATATAGATAGTTAGTTAAAATGTTTGCAACGTTCAAGAGTCCGTGCCTCCCACATTGGGAAGTTTAGATAAGAACTGTTTATTTAGCATTATAAAAATTTTGTATGTTCCTGTATTTGTCCATCTTTGCTTCTTTAACAGCCCGCGGTTGTGCTGTGTTTAACGGGGGGTATGTGGTGCCCCTGAGGGTTCAGTCGCCACAGAGGTACTGCACCTCCTCCTGAGGTGTGGTGCCCCACCATCCAGGTAAGGTGGAGACACCTGACCACGCTCCAACACCTGCATCGCACACAACATAGTAGTGTAGCAAAGCACCCTTTGGTGGCTCCCTGCTTGGACCACGAAGAGTTCTGGGAGGTGGGTGGAGCTTATTCTGCACCAGAGAGTGGGAGATGATTGGGACTAGGTCAGTCAGTTTGTCACAGGAGTCTGATGAGGTCAGTCTGTGAGAGGAGATCCCCGGAGTGGGATGGATGAAGGGAGTGCTGCAGCCGACCTCAGTGATCTGGGTCCGCTGGCACAGGAAAGGAACTTTGATAGAAAGCCTGACTCTCCATAAGAAGGAAAGGATTAGTACAGATCGTGAGAAGAAGAGAACTAAGGATTAGCGTTAGAGGAGAACCTGACCCGGAGGACACGGCATGGATGCGGGCTCTTGTGCCACAACAGACTGAGAGTAAAGCTTTGGAACTACATGCCCTGGTGTCCTCCATTTATTCCTGCGTCAACCTGCCCGGCACTGCTACCTCCCCTGCGCCCGACACTACACCATCTAAGTGTCACTTCACCTACTCTGCCCTGGGACTACAGCCCTGTATTGTGAGTTCATTTTTCCCTTCACCATTGAGGTCTGATGAACTTCCTCCTCTGGTGAAGGAAGGTAGTGAGGCTGATTACCAAACACCTGGGCAGCTAGATGATGACTGGGTGGCTGGAATTGAGGACTGGATATAAGGCTGCCAACGCCCTTCTTCCTGGCTGGTGATTTTCCTGCTGGATTCTTGGAGACCAGTCTGATTCCTGCATCTCAAAGCTAAGTTTTTCTGCTCTGCTTTGTACTCTTCAGTTTTGTTTTTGTTTTGCCTTGCATTTTGGGAGTTCTGCCATCCCCGGCCGGGGGTGAGCTGAATTCCATTTTTGTCTCTGATCTGTTGATCTTTTGCTCTGTCTTCAGAATATACCTGAGTGCTGATATAGTCTTTTGAAGCCTAGCGACTTCAGGGCCTGTTTTTCCTATCAGTCGGTTGGCTCATTTTGATAGGGTTTTTGCAGATGGCAGATAGCAGCTTTCCTATCCTGTCCTATGTAGTTAGCTTGGGCCCCATCATTTGCTCAACCTATCTTTCTATCTGTGTTAGTGTTTTCATCTTGCTTCACCGTCATTATATGTTGGGGGCTGCCTATTGCTTTGGGGTCTGCTCTGGGGCAGATTAGTTTTTCCCCTTTCTGTCTTTAGGCTATGTAGTTCTCCGGCTGTGATCGAGGGGTCTAGGGCACCGTAGGAACCCCCCACAGCTACTGCTAGTTGTTGTGGATAGGTCCAGGGGTCTGCAATCCGATAGCCGCCAACCTCTCTTGTTTTTCTGGACTTAGCTGGTATTTTGTTTTTTCCTCCTTCGGTGACTCATCATAACAGAATCACCAGCCATACCGCAGATCCTAGGGTACTCAATAGCAGGAGAGAATTGTAAAAAAAAAAAAAAAAGTGTCAGAATTTTTTTTTGTGTGCATATTTTTTCCTCTATATCTCTGAGGCCGTAGGGGGAATTTTTCTCTCAATTGAGATGAAGCAATTGTCTGATCGTGTGGAGCAGCTCGCTGCTGAAGTGCGGGGAATTTCCGCCTATCTTGCTCATTCACATGCTGCTGAACCAAAGATTCCCACTCCTGATGTGTTTTTTGGGGATCGTTCTAAATTCTTGAATTTCAAGAATAATTGTAAATTATTTTTGCCTTGAAGCCTAGCTCGTCGGGGAACTCCGCGCAGCAGGTTAAAATTGTCATCTCTTTGCTGCGTTTTCTTTGAAACCTGATGATCCTATTCTGAATAATGTGAACGCATTTTTTCAAGCCTTGGGGTTGTTGTATGATGAACCTAATGCTATTGATCAGGCTGAAAAAACCCTGTTGGCATTAAGCCAGGGTCGGGATTCGGCAGAGTTGTACTGTCAAAAATTCTGAAAGTGGGCGGTCCTTACTATCTGGAATGATGGTGCCTTGGCAGCCCTCTTTCGGAAGGGTTTGTCAGAAACGGTAAAAGATACTATGGTGGGATTTCCTGTTCCCTCTGGTCTTGACGATTCTATGTCATTAGCCATTCAGGTGGATCGGCGTTTACGTGAACGCAAAACTACACGAGAGATGTTGCCACCTGTTGAACAAATGTCTGAACCTATGCAATGTGATAGAGTTTTGTCTAGGGCGCAACGTCAGGAGTTCAGAAGGCGTAATAAGCTGTGTTTTTTGTGGAGATGCCTCGCATATTATTTCTGTCTGCCCTAAACGAGAGAAACGTTGTGCACACACGTTTTCTGTGGGTGGTGTTCAACCTAAGTTTCTTCTGGCAATTACTCTGATCTGCTCCCTGTCCACATTTTCCGCCAAGGCTTTTGTGGATTCAGGAGCAGCTCTTCACCTGATGGACTTGAATTTTGCTAAATGTTGTGGCTTTCCTATGACACCTCTGCGGACGCCTATCCCTTTGAGGGGTATTGATGCTACTCCTTTGGCGAAGAATAAACCTCAGTTTTGGACCCAGGTGGTAATGCGGGTCGCCCCAGACCATCAAGAAAATTGCAGATTTTTGGTGTTGCATAATTTGCATGATACCATTGTTCTGGGGTTTCCCTGGTTGAAAATCCTTAATCCAGTTCTGGATTGGAAATCTTTGTCTGTGGTGAGTTGGGGTTGTCGGTGTGCCCTTAGTGATGCTCGTGTTTTCTCCACCTCTCCCCAGTCGCATGATGTTCCTGACTATTTGGCTGACTTTTATGATGTATTTAGTGAGAATGAGTCTGCGTCTTTGCCTCCTCATAGAAGTTATGACTGTGTAATTGAGCTGAACCCGGGGTGTAAATTCCCCAAGGGTCGGATTTTCAATTTATCTGTACCCGAGCACGAGGCTATGCGATCTTATATTAAGGAGGCATTGGAGAAGGGTCATATTAGACCATCCTCTTCACCCTTAGGTGCTGGGGTTTTTTTCGTGGCTAAAAAGGATGGTTCATTAAGGCCTTGTATGGACTATCGTGCCCTCAACAAAATTACTGTTAAATTTCAGTATCCATTACCCCTGATTTCTGATCTATTCTCCAGAGTTAAAGGTGCTTGCTGGTTTACCAAGCTTGACCACAGGGGGGCGTATAATCTTATTCGCATTAAGCATGGGGATGAATGGAAGACGGCGTTTAATACTCCGGAGGGACATTTTGAGTACCTGGTGATGCCTTTTGGGCTCACTAATGCCCCTTCTGGCTTCCAGTGCTTCATGAACGATATATTCCGAGACTCTGTGGATACATTTTTGATTATCTATCTGGATGATATTTTGATCTTCTCCAAGAATTGGGACTCTCATGTGGAACATGTTCGGACTGTGTTGCGGATTTTGAGGAAGAATTCCCTGTATGTCAAGGGATCGAAATGCCTTTTTGGGGTACAGAGGATTTCATTTTTGGGATTTATTTTGTCTCCGTCAACTATTGAAATGGACCCGGCCAAGGTACAGGCCATTTATGATTGGGTTCAGCCCACTTCTTTGAAGGCCCTCCAGAAGTTATTGGGTTTTGCTAATTTTTATCGGAAATTTATAGCTAATTTTTCTGGTATTGCCAAGCCATTGACGGATTTGACTAGGAAGGGTGCTGATGTGCTGAATTGGTCTCCGGAGGCTGTTTCTTCCTTTCAGGAGCTGAAGCGAAGATTCACTTCTGCTCCGGTTTTGCGGCAACCTGATGTCTCACTCCCGTTTCAGGTGGAGGTGGACGCTTCTGAGATTGGTGCAGGAGCGGTGTTGTCCCAAAAAGGTCCTGTGACATCTAAAATGAATCCTTGTGCTTTCTTTTCCCGAAAGTTCTCCCCATCCGAACGTAACTATGATGTGGGGAATCGGGAACTGTTGGCCATGAAATGGGCATTTGAGGAGTGGAGACTTTAGTTGGAGGGAGCCAAACACCAAGTCGTGGTCCTTACTGACCACAAGAATTTGATTTACCTGGAGTCGGCCAAGCGCTTGAATCCTAGACAGGCTAGGTGGGCCTTGTTTTTCACACGTTTTGATTTTGTGGTCTCTTTTCTTCCGGGCACTAAGAATGTCAAGGCAGACGCCCTCTCTAGGAGTTTCCTTGCTGATTCTCCTGTTGTGACTAAGCCTGCTACCTTCTTAGGCGAGGGGGTAGTTCTTTCTGCCATCTCGCCCGATTTGAGACGTGCTCTGGAAGAGTTTCAGGAGGACAAACCTGAGCGTTGTCCCAGTGGAAAGTTGTATGTTCCTGACCAGTGGAGGAAGAGAGTGATGTCTGAAGTTCATTGCTCTGCATTGGCTGGTCATCCAGGTATTTTTGGTACTAGAGATCTGGTGAGTCGGTCTTTTTGGTGGCCCGCCTTGTCTCATGATGTCAGGAATTTTGTGCAGTCCTGTGGGACTTGCTCCCGGTCTAAACCTTGTTCTCGCTCTAGTGGCTTGTTGATGCCTTTGCCGGTGCCAATGAGGCCATGGACCCATATTTCAAAGGATTTTATCTCTGATATGCCTGTCTCTCAGAGAATGACTGTTATTTGGGTGATTTGTGATAGATTCTCTAAGATGGTCCATCTTGTACCACTCCCTAAGTTGCCATCTTCCTCTGAGTTGGTGCCCTTGTTTTTGCAACAGGTGGTTCGCTTGCACGGGATTCCTGAGAACATTGTATCTGACAGAGGAGTTCAGTTTGTGTCTAGATTTTGGAGGACTTTCTGTTCCAAGCTGGGAATTCAGTTGTCCTTCTCCTCTGCGTTTCACCCTCAGACCAATGGGCAGACGGAGAGAACAAACCAGACTTTGGAGTCGTATTTGAGATGTTTTATTTCTGCCGATCAGGATGATTGGGTTTCATTCTTGCCCTTGGCCGAATTTGCTTTAAATAATAGAGCTAGTTCTGCCACTTTGATGTCACCTTTTTTTGTAACTTTGGTTTTCACCCTCAATTTTCTTCAGGGCAGGTGGAACCTTCTGCATGCCCAGGTGTTGACACTGTGGTGGAGAGAATGCACCAGATCTGGGACCAAGTAGTGGATAAGTTGTCTCTCTCCCAGGAAAAGGCCCAGCGGTTTTCCAACCGGCGTAGGGCCGTTGGTCCCCAGTTTAAGGTGGGTGATATGGTTTGGTTGTCATCAAAAAATATCGCTATGAACGTGGCTTCTCCTAAGTTTAAACCTAGATTTATTGGACCTTACAAGATTTTGGAGATTATTAATCCGGTCTCTTTTCGGTTGGCTCTTCCTGTCACATTTAAAATTCATAATGTGTTTCATAAGTCCTTGTTGAAGGGTTTGTTGAACCAGTAGTTCCTGTGGTGGCACCTCCTGACCCTATATTGGTTGAAGGTAACATGGAATATGAGGTAGAGAAGATACTGGATTCCCGTCTGGCTAGACGGAGACTCCAGTATTTGGTTAAGTGGAAGGGTTATGGTCAGGAGGATAATTCCTGGGTCTCTGCCTCTGATATTCATGCCGAAAGATTGGTGTGTGCCTTTCATCGGGCTCACCCGGATCGCCCTGGTGGCATGGATGAGGGGTTCGGTGACCCCTCCTCAAGGGGGAGGTACTGTTGTGAGTTCATTTTTCCCTTCACCATTGAGGTCTGATGAACTTCCTCCTCTGGTGAAGGAAGGTAGTGAGGCTGATTACCAAACACCTGGGCAGCTAGATGATGACTGGGTGGCTGGAATTGAGGACTGGATATAAGGCTGCCAACGCCCTTCTTCCTGGCTGGTGATTTTCCTGCTGGATTCTTGG
Source organism: Dendrobates tinctorius (assembly GCF_039654945.1). Lineage (NCBI taxonomy): Eukaryota > Metazoa > Chordata > Amphibia > Anura > Dendrobatidae > Dendrobates > Dendrobates tinctorius. The sequence goes on from NW_027361751.1 coordinate 9,019,549, forward strand.
AGACCAGTCTGATTCCTGCATCTCAAAGCTAAGTTTTTCTGCTCTGCTTTGTACTCTTCAGTTTTGTTTTGCCTTGCTTTTTGGGAGTTCTGCCATCCCCGGCCGGGGGTGAGCTGAATTCCATTTTTGTCTCTGATCTGTTGATCTTTTGCTCTGTCTTCAGAATATACCTGAGTGCTGATATAGTCTTTTGAAGCCTAGCGACTTCAGGGCCTGTTTTTCCTATCAGTCGGTTGGCTCATTTTGATAGGGTTTTTGCAGATGGCAGACAGCAGCTTTCCTATCCTGTCCTATGTAGTTAGCTTGGGCCCCATCATTTGCTCAACCTATCTTTCTATCTGTGTTAGTGTTTTCATCTTGCTTCACCGTCATTATATGTTGGGGGCTGCCTATTGCTTTGGGGTCTGCTCTGGGGCAGTTTAGTTTTTCCCCTTTCTGTCTTTAGGCTATGTAGTTCTCGGGCTGTGATCGAGGGGTCTAGGGCACCGTAGGAACCCCCCACGGCTACTGCTAGTTGTTGTGGATAGGTCCAGGGGTCTGCAATCCGATAGCTGCCAACCTCTCTGGTTTTTCTGGACTTAGCTGGTATTTTGTTTTTTCCTCCTTCGGTGACTCATCATAACAGCCCTGCCTGTGGAGGGCTACACCATCATTGCTGCACCACACCATCTGTCCCAGAGGATCTGTCTGCAGCGTCAGCTTAACATCTTCATTGCCGAATACCACAGGTGGCGTCACAACTCATTCATTCTAATCAGCATAAGCACACTGAACATTTCCCCCACTGTTTGGGTCCCAGCTGCCGTTACATCTCCCATTGAAGCTCATCGGGCCCGGTACTGAGTACCTCACAGCCCTGGGAGGGCGACCCATGTACAGTGTACACTTATATGGTACCTTGTATAAATAATGTTTGGCTCAAAACAGCCAAGGGTGGATTGTAGTGCGAATATAAAAATGGCTATTTTGAGCCCACATATTGGTTTACATCAGTTTAGTAGTTTTTGTTTGTAAACCCCTTCACACTACATGACATATATATTCTTACGTAAGTGGGTCACATTGTGTGTGTATAATGGGGCACAGGGTGGTAGGCGTAGGTGAGCCTCCTGAGTCCGACACCCCGTCAAGTCACTTAAAACAGGAGCTTGCTTCGGGAGTGTGTGTGTTGCTGTTGTGACTGTGGACACGTGACTCCTCTGGTCTGCCACGCTTAGTGAATGGGAGACCACAACAGTGTATAAAAACAATAACTTAATTGTCCGTTTTAGTCATCACTAAGGCTGGTTTCACACTTGCGTTTTTTTTGCGCTGTTTTAGCGCAAAAAAACGCATGCGTTTTTCCCTATACTTTAACATGGGTGCGCATATGTGCGCATACACACGCGTATGCGCTTTTTTGTAGTGTGCGCTCGGGCGCACAAAATGCATCTTGTTGCATTGTTGCATTGCAATGCGTTTTTTTTACAGCAAAACACCCATTCTAGGCTATGGGTGCGCATATGTGCGCATTGTAATGCTCCAAAACACGCAAAAAAACGCACACAAACGCATGATGCGTTTTTTTTCATGCATTTGTGTGCGCAAAAAAGCGCAGCAAAAAAACGCAAGTGTGAAAGTAGCCTCAAGCACAGCAGGAGATGCCGACATCTTTCTTTTGGGGGCAGAATAGTGGCATGTCTTCCACAAACATTTTCAATGACATTTGAATAAACTTCTCACTGCGTTAGAGATTTGCAAGCTTCCAAGACAGTTATGACACTTTAGCTACTCTTTTCCTGTGCTCGCTATCTTCAGCCCACTTTTCAGGAACCACGTAAATGAAGTGCATGTGACTAACTTCTTTTTGGTATGTGCCCCGCTGAGTTGTCTCTTCTCGGACTCACAGCTCTCAAGACTTGGCTAACACATTCCGTTCACGGAGACCCTTATGAGCTTTTCACAAAGTTGCTGGACCAAAGTTTCCTTCCCCAACTTGCCTGCTAGAGGTATTCCACGGCCACAATTCGAGCTCCTTTCTTTAGTTGATTTCCTTCTCTGTCTACTTCTCTGTTCTCCTCTTTCCCACACACACGCTGAAGAAAAATACTTGGACCAGAGGGGTGCCCTTACTTCTCTCTTTGTCCAAACTTACTGACTGAACTTCCTTTTCCTGTCACTAACCCACAATCCCCCAATCCTCCTCCCCAACCTGGGCCGGTCATTATACTGTAGTTAACCATGTCTATGCTACCAACAGGAGGCTGCAGCCCCAGAAAGATCATTCTTAAATAACATACATCACCGTAAAATACATATAAAACACAGCTTCATACATTTAACCATTTGGGGACCAAAAGTGCAGAAAATGCATGTGAGCTGCCTTCTGCACTTTCGGTCATGCGCAGTGTTTTGGGCTCCATGTCAAAGAGTGGAACGCCATCCTCACCATTCTCATATGTTGAGCGGTCTCAAGAGCAGCACCTGCTCCACACAGGGCAAGTGCTCACTGGGTGGTATAGCTGGCATTTGTGTCTAATAGCAGCGACTGGAGCTAGCACTAACTGCTGCTATTTCACTCTTTTAAATACCTCAGTTGGTAACTGACTACGACATTTAGTCACGGCATCCTAGTGCTGCATCCATTTGGTCACCCATTTCTACCCCAAATGCATGATTGTGGGGTGCTGGTGAATTGCTATGGCAGACAGGGTTTTGATGAAGGCCCCCCGTCATTGCCATCTTGGTATACCTATAAAGCCCAGCCATAGGCTGAGCTTCAGAGGAGACTGTGCTATACTGGTGTATGGCAGCAAATAGTACAAGCGGTCAAACAATTTCAGGGTCGAGTCCCTTATGAGGACAAAAAATGAAGTGAAGAGTAAAAAAAAAAAAAATTTTTTAAATAAATTTAAATCATCCAGATTATCTCCAGTCAAAAATAAAGAAATTTGAAAAAAAAACAATATTCAGTAGTGCTATATCAGTAAAAGTGCAATCTATGAAAATATAAAATAATTTAACCCACAAAGTAAACGCCATAAAAAAAATTGTTACTATGGAAAACTGCAGCTTAGCGTGCAAAATACAAGTTCTCATACAGATTCACCCATGGGAAAAAGAAAGTTATGGATGTCAGAAAGTAGCTATACAAACCAAACTGTTTTTTTTTGTTTTTTTTGTAAAGTTCAGAATTTCTTCTAAGCTACTAAAATAGAAAAAAAAATCTATTCATATAAAGGAGGAAGAAGAAGAGAAACAATGAAAATGCAGAAGAAAAACTGACTGCATCATTAAGGGATTAAGAATTCATGATGATGATGATGACTAAGGAACAATGGACACTGGATGATCAAAATGCCTTGAGAGTCAATGGACTTTAAGCACCTTGGCCAACTGAGTCAAGAGGACAAAAGATTTACCTGCACCTTGTATCCTTTGGTGGTTGAGGACATACTGTACATTAGAAGATTTAAAAAAAATCCCTTACCGGATAGTACATTTCCTATTGCTGTGTCACTGGGCCTATAATGTGATAAGATTTCTGCCATCTTATTACTGCAACATTTGTCAAAAGCATTTTTCATGTTACTATCCTTTAAATATGGATTTGCACCAAATTTTATCAAAATTTCAGCAGCCTAAACAAAAAAAATAATAAAGACAAAAGGTACCGTAGTTATTGAAGATAAAATCCTGCTATGCAGAGAAATGTAGGCTTTATAGTTACGGTAGTTAAACAACTCAATCTCATATACACTGAGGACTGTACGTGTTATACATGTATATTGTCACAATCCCGCTGCTCACTGTGTCCTAGGGATGCAGTGAATGAAAGCTCAGCCGTCCTAAGAACTTAAAAGGCGTGCTAGGCTGACAGCACTGTGAGTGACAGCTCGGTTGTCCTATAGTATGCAAACAGGGTCGTACTGGATCACTGGAGGATTCTCCGGTGTGCCCAGGCACTGACACCTGCTGGCATACAGGCCAGGAGCTGACTAGGGCCCCCACCGCTCCAGTGGCCCCCTGCCAGTGGTGTGTCGCTAATAGCGGCACACCCAGCAGCTATGGGGCCCCTGAGTCAAGGGGGGCCCACCCGGTGCCAGAGAGCAGCAGCTGGAGACAGAAGTCTGTCCCCGCTGTTAAAGATAAATGAATATTCATGCTTCCCCAAGTCCCCGTGGGCATGGAGAGTAGTGAATACTAGAGTTGAGCGACTTTGGTCGGATCGGGTTTTGTATTGTAAGGGTTCCAATGGATTGTAATGAATAAGAAAATGCTCACACAAGAATTGAATTTACTAAATTGACTTACTTAATAAGTGATAAGATCAAATAATAAACAGTATAAAACTATAAATACATATGCATTAATCAGAAACAAGCATTATTCATACGTTACATTATTCAGATAGACGTCGACCAGTCATCCTCCAGGAGGCAAGAGAGCCAGAGAACATGTGTCCTAGTTCTTTTAAAATGTCCAGCTAAAAGGTGTGTCCAGCCCCATCATGTGGGCAATGATGTCACAAGTCTATTGTCCATTGGCTATAAACACATCCCCTCAATATCTGTTTTAACCAGTATATAATACAGGAAGCTAGATGGGGCCTCATGTGTGCCACATGGCAGAAATACAGCAAGCTGGAGGAGGGGCTTCGGAGCACAAGATAACATCCATGGGGAAAGTTAACACACCCAATCTAATTAAGGTAGTTGCCTTGAATATCAATGGTCCTTTGTTGATGGATAAACAAATGACCAGTAATTTACATTCCTTTATCTTAAGTAAGTTTCAGTGACCTTTTGCTTACTCATCTCAGCGTATATTATATTAAACTGACTGAAACCATATAAAAATAACTTGTACTATACAGGTTTCATGAAATAAAATTTGTTTCAGATGACATTCATCCACTCAATGCCGACTTTTATTCCCCATTGACTTGCATTGGGGTCGGGTTTCGGACGAAACTGCGACTTTTTTTGCCCTAGTTGGACCAGTTTCATCTGAAGCAAATTTTGTTTCATGAAACCCGATCCGACAAAAGTCGCTCAACTCTAGTGAATACCATTTAACTTTAATAGATTAAAAACACATGAGGCGTGCACAAAAGTGAACAAGTCGGTAGTACAGTGTTCACACCACCCAAAGACTGAAACACAGGAAAAACACAGTATGATGAACGTGCAAAAATACTCTGTTGTAAAAAATTTATATAACAGTAAACAGCAAGTGCTAGTAAAAAGATGATAGAAAACATGGTATTTAGTTGATACTTTTTTGCAAAAAATGTATACTAAGCCACACCACCAACGTCACGGTATACCCATCTCGGAGCAGTCCGATCTAATGCATTTAAAACCTGATCATGTGAACAGTACCTATATGAGCAGGATTCTGAAAGGCGCTGCCCGATGTGGACACGCTGTGCAAGATGGCTTTTTATGTGCATGTCTCACAAGAGAGGGGCGGGAATCTCCCAAAACTTGCATAAGTAAGAAACTAATAGATTGAAAACTCATGAGACATGCACAAAAGTGAACAAGTCAGTAGGACAGTGTTCACACCACCCAAAGACTGAAACACAGAAAAAACACAGTATGATGAACGTGCAAAAATACTCTGTTGTAAAAAATATATATAACAGTAGGGCAAGGAGGCAATGATGGAGGTGTTGTAATGGGCAATGATGGAGGTTGTGGGGGAGAAGGCAATGATGGAGGTGGTGATGAGGACAATGATGGGGATGTAGGGGGAGAACAATGATGGAGGTGGAGAGGGGCTGCATTATACCCTATGAGGGGGCCTGTATTATACTTTGAAGGGGTTACATAATATTCTGTGGGGGGACTGCAGTATATTCAGTGTGGGGGCTGCATTATTCTCTCAGGGGACTACATTATATTCTGAGGGTGCTGCATCATAGTATATGTGGGGGGGCAGCATTATGCCCTATGAGGGGGCTACAGTATACTTTGAGGGTGCTACATTATATTCTATGGGGGACTGCATTATACCTTATGAGGGGGTTGCATTATATTTTGTGGGATGCTGCATTATATTCTATGAGGGGGGCTGCATTATATTCTATGAGAGAGGGATGCATTATATTCTATGAGAGAGGGATGCATTATATTCTATGAGGGGGGCTACATTATATTCTATGAGGGGTTACATTATATTCTATGAGGGGGTTACTTTATATACTATGAGGGGGCTATATTGTACCCTATTAGGGGACTACTTTTTATTTTATGAGGCGGCTACCCCAACCCCTGCTACATAATTAAGACATGTACTACCTTATTTTATACCCTGATATTAGCGTGTTTTACCGCACAATTAGTGGTCTTGTATTTATTTCTATGTAGCTACATAGTGGGCCCCAAGAATGATTTTCTCTGGTGGGCCCAAGGTACTCCAGTCCAAAGCTGTATGCAGAGAGGGGCAGGGCTGTCAGTTTTGTGCATGGGATATCCTTGCAACCTAATTAGGCTGTGCCTCCTGGAAATCCTCCAGGTTTTAGGGTGTGTGCACACGCTGCGGATTCTGCTGCGGATCAGCAGCGGTTTTGGCCCTACAGTAGCATTATAACCTATGGAAAACAAAAACCGAAGTGCAGACGGTGCGGATTTTTCCGTGCGGTTTTGCTGCGGTTTTCAATCCAAAGAAAGAAATGACATGTCAATTCTTTCTCCGGATTCCGCTGCGGTTTGCCATCTGCTCCATTGTAGAGATGATAAACCGCAAGGCAAAACCGCAGGGTGATCCGCAGATAAACCACAGGTCTACTGACCTGCGGATTTAACTGCGGATTTTACTAAATCCGCGTGGACAAATCCGCAGAGCATTCCGCAGCGTGTGCACACACCCTTACCCTTTCAGGGTGATTCCTTGGCCATTTAGTTGGCTGGCTATGTGGAACTATTGCGAGTCGTAGCTTTCAGCTCAGTGGTGTGTTTGTTCTGTACTCTGATATTCTGATATTTGCTGCCTGACCTTGGATTTGCATTTTGACTACCCGCTTGTAGAAGGCTAGTTTCACACTAGCGTTTTTTAGCACTGCGCTTCGTGTGCAATAGAATCGCATGCAAAAAACGCATCATGCGTTTTGTATGCGTTTGCTTTTTTTAGGCGCATGCGTTTTAACCAGTTTCTAGCCATGTTAACTCTTAAAACGCACGCGATTTTAAACGCAGGCGTGCGCATGTCCATGCGCACACCTGCGTTCCCATAGACTGTAATGTGATTTTTTTTTCGCATTCCGTGCGCATGCTATTTTTTTTTAGACAGGATGGATGGACCAAAAATGCAACAGGTTGCGTCTGACGCGCCTAGGCGCACACTACAAAAAAACCGCATGCGCACGAAAACACATACGAACGTGTGCAAACGCTAGACCATGCGCCATCATGTTAAAGATAGGGGCGCAGGACGCATGGACGCGCATGAAGCGCAGCGCTAAAAAACGCTAGTGTGAAACCAGCCTAACCCCTTTTTGCCTTGACGCACTCTGACCTTGGAATTCTGACCCCGGACTATTACCGAACTATGCCTTTGTCTCTCCTCTTTGTTTATGACGTACCCTCCTGGCTCTTGATCCCTTAATTTAATAATTGATCTTAACTTTCCTTTTTATTTCTGTACATGTCCTCGCTCAATTGTAAATTGCTATGGAATATGTTGGCGCCATATAAATAAAATAATTGTTAAATTATTATTATTATTCCATCCTTTTTTATTGTCCCACCAGGGACTAGAAGATGTTTCATTACTAGTATACTGCTCTGGAATACTGAAAATAAGCTATTACGGGTTATTCAGACGTAATTTTTCTTATATGAAAAAAAAAAAATGTCCAAGATTCATTAGTATTTTTTATCAGAGTGTCATCAGAGTTTGGTCAGAGATTAATCAATTTTTCTCAGATGAAAAAATAAATTATGGAAGTTTCTAAAACTTCTCATATCAAACAGTCCGTGAAAGACGGATAAAACAAAAATGGCATCTGAGTGCTGTCAGATTTTTTACATGGACGCATTGCCTTGCGTTCGTTAGCTTAGTCCAAGAATCTGAATAGAACTGGACACCTCTCTGTTATTTTGTGTGGAATAATCATCTTGAAAAATTACGCAGACATGTGAACAGCCCCATAAACTATAATAGGTTTGAGTTCACTCCCGTGAAAATCACAGACCACTGATATGAGAAAAACTGTTGCCTGCATGAGCCCTTACTGTTTTAATCACCACTATACTAATCCCACTATTAGGCCGGGATCACACTTGCGAGAAACTCGCACAAGTCTCGCGTCTCAATACCCAGCACTGCCGCGAGCACTCGGGACCGAAGTGTGCAGCTGCATGTATTTCTATGCAGCTGAACGCTCCGATCCGAGTGCCGTTGGCAGTGTCAGGTATTGAGACGCGAAACTCGTGCGAGTTTCTCGCAAGTGTGACCCCAGCCTTACTGAAATTGTAAATTGATATATTCACACATATTACCTTATAGTGATTGCAATATACAGCATCATGTAGGGGTAATATGTCATCCAGTCCTTTGCCATTGACGTAAGCACCTGCTTGTATCAACGCCTCAATTATTTCAGAGTTCCCTTTGCAGGATGCCTCATGTAATGCCGTCCAGCCTGCAAACAAAAAAAGACCAAAGAAAACTCAACACACAAGAGCTTTTTTAAAAAAAAGTAAACCAAAGTTATTAGCAAGATTTCCCTGATACTACATACAGTGTGGATAAAAGTATCTAGAGCTCAATGATGGACTAGTAGCACTTGCTCTTAGCAAAAGTGTCTGATTGGGGGTTAGAAATGAAGTGAACCAACACCAAACAACATAGTGAATACCTTGTAAACCTCACAGCAGAACCACCACCTGGAAGAGCTTCTCAGACACCGGTGTTACACTGGGCGCCTATTCACTTCCTGCCATTCTTGGAACCGTTGAAGCATCTGATCAACGCGAAACGGCCATTGTCTGTGACTGTACCCACTCCCCTGCCCCCATGTGTTGATTTACCTGATTAAAGAAGAATCACTAGAACCGTTCTGATTGGGGGTGTTCATGTGTAGGTTATACATTCCTGTATATTTGTGGAGAACACAATAGTCTCCTTTTGTTAACGAATCCTAAAAAATATGTTAGATTTCTTTACGTATTGCACAAAAGCATACAGCAAATTGACTTTGACTCATCTTTTGACCAATGTAAATCAATGCGCAATCAATCGCAGCATGCACTGGGCTCATTCATTTTATGGATGAGACAGACCTAGTTGCAATGGCATAAAGCTTATCTACCATGTGCACATCAATTTGCAGACATGACTGGCCTGTGGGTTGCCACGTTCTATACTTTATAGGGAAAAAATGATGTAGTTAAACAGGTCTAAGATAGAAATTCTCTCAGTCACAAATATTAAACCAAATCCGTTCAGAAGGCACTGAATTTGCCAATCCTGGGGTTCTGTGGCAAATGCCAAGCGTCCTGCTGTGAGCACAACCCCCATCTGTGGACGTCGGGCACTCAGACCATCCTCATGGAGTCGGTTTCTAACCGTTTATTCAGACTCATGCACATTTGTGACCTGCTGGAGGTCATTTTGCAGGGCTCTGGCAGTGCTCATCCTGTTCCTCCTTGCAACAAAGGCTGAGGTATCTTTCCTGCTGCTGGGTTGTTGCCCTCCTACGGCCCCCTCCATGTCTCCTGGCGTACTGGCCTGTCTCCTAACTTTCTTGCCACAGCTCGCACTGATGTGCCATCCTGGATGAGCTGCACTACCTGTGCCACTTGTGTGGATTGTAGAGTCAGTCTCATGCTACCATGAGTGTGAAAGAACAACCAACATTCAAAAGTGACCAAAACATCAGCCAGAAAGCATTGGTACTGAGATGAGGTCTGTGGTCCCCACCTGCAGAACCACTCCTTTATTGAGGGTGTCTTGATAATTGCCAATAATTTCCATCTGTTGTCTATTCCATTTGCACAACAGCATGTGAAATTGATTGTCAAACAGTGTTGCTTCCTAAATGGATAGTTTGATTTCACAGAAGTTTTATTTACTTGGAGTTATATTCCGTTGTTTAAGTGTTCCCTTTATTAATAATAATAATAATAAACTTTATTTATATAGCGCCAACATATTCCGCAGCGCTTTACAGTTTAACAGTTTCGAAACACAAGTCATAAGTAACGTTAACAATACAATAATTAAAGCAAAATAAGACGACCCTGCTTGTGAGAGCTTACAATCTACAATGAGGTGGAGGAGATATAAAGTACAGGTGTGTATTTCCAATGGTGTATTTACAATGATGGTCCAGCCGTCTTGAGGGATGGATGGAGATAGTGAATGGGCTACACACGCACACTAACACATAGAATGTCTTTGATTAGTGAACGTGATAGGCCGCTCTGAACAAATGTGTTTTGAGGGAACGCCTGAAACTATGCAAATTGTGGATAGTCCTAATTTCTTGGGGTAGAGCATTCCAAAGGAATGGCGCAGCATGGGAGAAGTCTTGGAGTCGGAGGTACGGATTAGTGCAGAGGTTAGTCGAAAGTCGTTTGCAGAGCGCAGCAGTCGGTTAGGCCGACAGACAGAAATGAGGGAAGAGATGTAGGGGGGTGCTGTACTGTGGAGAGCTTTGTAGGTGAGAACAAGAACTTTGAATTGGATCCTATAATGAATGGGCAGCCAATGTAAGGACTGGCGAAGAGCGGACGCATCCAAGTACCGATTAGCCAGATGGATGACCCTGGCTGCTGCATTAAGGATGTACTGGAGAGGGGATAGTCGAGTAACGGGGAGGCCAATTCATAGAGCGTTGCTGTTATGAGCTCATTTTCGGGTTTGCCTCTGGCTTCTGGTGAGTGACCGGCCACCTGAGGAAGAGGACTGCGATTGGACATCAGGAGTTTCTGATTGGATTTAAGGCAGCCGACTCCCTAGTTTCTTGCTGGTGATTTTTCCTGACTGTGGCTCCTGGTTTCCAGTTTGGTTCATGCCTTCCTAAAGCTAAGTTTTCTCTGCTATTCTTCATATGAGTTTTTGTCTGGTTTACTTAGTTTTTGTGTTCAGCCAGCCCTGGCTGGGACTGGGCTGAATCCCCAGTTTGTCTCTGATCAGTTGATCTCTTTTGCTCTGTCTTCAGAACATACCTGATTGCTGATATAGTGTTTTGAAGTCTAGCAACTTCAGGGCCTTTTTCTATCAGACGTGTTGGACATTCTTTTTGGCAGGGTTTTTTGCGTGATTGCAGACAGCAGCTTTTCTTTCCTGTCCTTTCTAGTTAGCGAGGGCCCCATCGTTTGCTCAGCCTATCTTTCTACCTGTGTCTGTGTTTTCATCTTGTTTCACCGACAATACATGTTGGGGGCTGTCTATTGCTTTGGGGTCTGCTCTGGGGCAGTTTAGATTTTCCCTTTCTTTCTTTAAGCTTATTTAGTTCTCCGGCCGTGACAAGGCATCTAAGACCACCGTAGGCACACTCCACGGCTACTGCTAGTTGTTGTGGATAGGATCAGGGGTCTGCAATCCGCTAGTTACCAACCTCTCCAGTTTTCTGGGCTTAGCTTGCTTTTTGTTTTTTCCTCCTCGGTGACTCATTCATAACAGAATCACCAGCCATACCGCAGATTCTAGGGTACTCAAAAGCAGGAGAGATTTGTAAAAAAAAAAAAAAAGAAGTGTCAGAATTTTTTTTTTTATATGTATATTTTCTCTTTTTCTCTGGGGCCGTAGGAGGATTCTTTTTTTTTTTCTCCTTGATGTAGATTAAGAAATTGTCTGATCGTGTGGAGCAGTGCGGGGAATTTCCGCCTATCTCACTCATTCACATGCTATTGAACCAAGGATCCCTGCTCCTGATGTGTTTTCTGGGGATCGGTCTAAATTTTTGAATTTTAAGAATAATTGTAAATTATTTCTTGCCTTGAAGCCTAACTCATCGGGGAGGTCTGCGCAGCAGGTTAAAATTGTCATCTCCTTGCTGCGCGGCGATCCCCAGGATTGGGCGTTTTCTTTGACACCTGAAGATCCTGTTTTGACTAATGTGGATGCATTTTTTCAAGCCTTGGAGTTGTTATATGATGAACCTAATGCTATTGCTCAAGCTGAGAGAGCCCTATTGGCATTGAAACAGGGTCAGGATCCTGCAGAGTTATACTGTCAGAAATTCCAAAAGTGGGCGGTGCTTACTACATGGAATGATAGTGCATTGGCAGCTCTCTTTCGGAAGGGTTTGTCTGAGACTTTAAAAGATACTATGGTGGGATTTCCTGTTCCCTCTGGTCTTGATGATTCTATGTCATTAGCCATTCAAGTTGATCGGCGTTTATGTGAACGCAAGACTACACGGGAGGCGCTGCCACATTTTGAACAAATGTCTGAACCTATGCAATGTGATGGAGTTTTGTCTAGGGTGCAACGTCAGGAGTTTAGAAGGCGTAATAAGCTGTGTTTTTCCTGTGGAGATGCCTCGCATATTATTTCTGTCTGCCCTAAACGAGAGAAATGTTTTGCACACACATTTGCTGTGGGTGGTGTACAACCTAAGTTACTTTTGGCAATTACTCTGATCTGCTCCTTATCCACATTTTCCACGAAGGCCTTTGTGGATTCAGGAGCGGCCTTGAATCTAATGGACTTTGCTAAACGTTGTGGTTTTCCTATGACACCTCTGCGGGCGCCTATTCCTTTGAGGGGTATTGATGCTACTCCCTTGGCGAAGAATAAACCTCAGTTTTGGACCCAGGTGATAATGCGGGTCGCCCCAGACCACCAAGAAAATTGCAGATTTTTGGTGTTGCATAATTTACATGATACCATTGTTCTGGGTTTTTCCTGGTTGCAAATCCATAATCCGGTTTTGGATTGGAAATCTGTGTCTGTGGTGAGTTGGGGTTGTCGGTGTGCTCTTGGTGACACTCCTGTTTTCTCCACCTCTCCCCAGTCGCATGATGTTCCTGACTATTTGGCTGATTTTTATGATGTATTTAGTGAGAGCAAGTCTGCGTCTTTGCCTCCTCATAGGAGTTATGACTGTGCATTTGAGTTGAGTTGAGACCTGGGTGTAAATTTCCCAAGGGTCGACTTTTCAATTTATCTGTACCCGAACACGAGGCTATGCGATCTTATATTAAGGAGTCGTTGGAGAAGGATCATATTAGACCATCCTCTTCGCCCTTAGGTGCTGGGGTTCATTAAGGCCTTGTATTGACAATCGTTCCCTCAACAAAATTACGGTTAAATTTCAGTATCCGTTACCCCTGATTTCTGATTTATTCTCCAGAGTTAAAGGTGCTTGCTGGTTTACTAAGCTTGACCTCAGGGGGGCGTATAATCTTATTCGCATCAAGCATGGGGATGAATGGAAGACGGCGTTTAATACTTCGGAGGGACATTTTGAGTACCTGGTGATGCCTTTTGGGCTCACTAATGCCCCTTCTGTCTTCCAATCCTTCATGAATTATATTTTCCGGGACTTTGTGGATAAGTTTTTGATCATCTATCTGGATGATATTTTGATCTTTTCCAGGGATTGGGATTCTCATGTGGAACATGTTTGGACTGTGTTCCGGATTTTGAGGGAGAATTCCTTGTATGTTAAAAGATCGAAGTGCCTTTTTGGTGTACAGAGGATTTCAGTTTTGGGATTTATTTTGTCTCCGTCAACTATTGAAATGGACCCGGCCAAGGTACAGGCCATTTATGATTGGGTTCAACCCACTTCTTTGAAGGCTCTCCAGAAGTTTTTGGGTTTTGCTAATTTTTATCGTAAATTTATAGCTAATTTTTCTGGTATTGCTAAACCACTGACTGATTTAACTAAGAAGGGTACTAATGTGCTGAATTGGTCTTCAGAGGCTGTTTCGGCCTTTCAGGAGCTGAAGCGGAGGTTCACTTCTGCTCCAGCTTTGCGGAAACCTGATGTCTCACTTCCTTTTCAGGTGGAGGTAGACGCTTCAGAGATTGGTGCAGGAACTGTTTTGTCCCAAAAAGATCCAGTGACGTCTAAAATGAATCCCTGTGCCTTCTTTTCCCGAAAGTTCTCCCCATCTGAACGCAACTATGATGTGGGGAATCGGGAATTGTTAGCCATGAAATGGGCATTCGAGGAGTGGAGACATTGGTTGGAGGGAGCTAGACATCAAGTTGTGGTCCTCACTGACCACAAGAATTTGATTTACCTTGAGTCGGCCAAACGCTTGAATCCTAGACAGGCTAGGTGGGCCTTGTTTTTTACGCGTTTTGATTTTGTGGTCTCCTTTCTTCCAGGCACTAAGAATGTTAAGGCAGATGCCCTTTCTAGGAGTTTCTTTGCTGATTCTCCTATTGTGACCAAGCCTACTACCATCCTAGGTGAGGGGGTAGTTCTTTCTGCCATCTCGCCCGATTTGAGACGTGCTCTGGAAGAATTCCAGGAGGACAATCCTGAGCGTTGTCATATGGGAAAATTGTATGTTCCTGACCAGTGGAGGAAGAGAGTGATGTCTGAAGTTCATTGCTCCGCATTGGCTGGTCATCCAGGTATTTTTGGTACCAGAGATTTGGTGAGTCGGTCTTTTTGGTGGCCCGCCTTATCTCGTGATGTCCGGAATTTTGTGCAGTCCTGTGGGACTTGTTCCCGGTCTAAACCCTGTTCTCGCTCTAGTGGGTTGTTGATGCCCTTGCCGGTGCCTAAGAGGCCATGGACCCATATTTCAATGGATTTTATTTCTGATCTTCCTGTCTCTCAGAGAATGACTGTTATCTGGGTGATTTGTGATAGATTTTCTAAGATGGTCCATCTTGTACCACTCCCAAAGTTGCCATCTTCCTCAGAGTTGGTACCCTTGTTTTTACAACAGGTGGTTCGGTTGCATGGGATTCCTGAGAACATTGTATCGGACAGAGGAGTTCAGTTTGTTTCCAGATTCTGGAAAGCCTTTTGTTCCAAGCTGGGAATTCAGTTGTCCTTCTCTGCGTTTCACCCTCAGACCAATGGGCAGACGGAGAGAACAAACCAGACTTTGAAGTCCTATTTGAGATGCTTTATATCTGCTGATCAGGATGATTGGCTTTCATTTTTGCCCTTGGCAGAATTCGCTTTAAATAATAGAGCTAGTTCTACCACCTTGATGTCGCCCTTTTTCTGTAACTTTGGGTTTCATCCTCGATTTTCTTCAGGGCAAGAGGAATCTTCAGCCTGCCCAGGTGTTGACACTGTGGTAGAGAGAATGAAGCAGATTTGGGACCAAGTAGTGGATAAGTTGTCTCTCTCCCAGGAAAAGGCCCAGCGGTTTTCTAACCGGCATAGGACCATTGGTCCCCCGGTTTAAAGTGGGTGATATGGTTTGGTTATCATCAAAAAATATCTCTATAAAGGTGGCTTCTCCAAAGTTCAAGCCAAGATTTATTGGACCTTACAAGATTTTGGAGATTCTTAATCCGGTTTCTTTTCGATTGGCTCTTCCTGTTACGTTTAAGATCCATAATGTGTTTCATAAGTCACTGTTGAAGAGATATGTTGAGCCAGTAGTTCCTATGGCTGCACCTCCTGACCCTGTATTGGTTGAAGGTAATGTGGAATATGAGGTAGAGAAAATACTGGATTTTCGTCTGGCTAAACGGAGACTCCAGTATTTGGTCAAGTGGATGGGTTATGGCCAGGAGGACAATTCTTGGGTCTCTGCCTCTGATATTCATGCCGATAGATTGGTTCGTGCTTTTCATCGGGCCCATCCTGATCGGCCCGGTGGCGTGGATGAGGGTTCGGTGACCCCTCCTCAATGGGGGGTACTGTTGTGAGCTCATTTTCGGGTTTGCCTCTGGCTTCTGGTGAGGGTTATGGAGCTGGCTGTGCTGACAGAGGAGTAGTGAGTTCTCTATCTGGACTCCCTCTGTTGGTGAAGGGAGGTAAATGGCAGAGACCGGCCACCTGAGGAAGAGGACTGCGATTGGACATCAGGAGTTTCTGATTGGATTTAACCCCTTACCTACAAATGACGTAATATTCCGTCCATGTGACCATGGACCTAATTACCATGGACGGAATATTACGTCATCGCGATCAGCAGCGCCCACGTGGTGAGCGCCGCTGATCGCGGCCGAGTGTCAGCTAATTATCATAGCTGACACCCGGCACAATGTGTCAGGGGCGGTCACGGACCGCCCCCGACACGTTAACCCCTTGCACACCGCGATCAAACACAATCGCGGTGTACCGGGGGTTAAAGGGAAGCATCGGCAAGGAGGGGGCTCCCTCCTTGCTTCCCTGAGCCCCCCACGGCAGCGCAATGTGCAGCGCTGCTGCGGGGGACTCCTTTCCTGCAGGTCCCCGGATCCAATATGGCGACGGGGACCTCCGGGGGCCTGCAGGAAGCTGGCTTCCTCAGTGCCTGCAAAGCGCAGGCATGAGGAAGCTTGTGCCGTGCCTCTGACAGATCGCTGATCTGTCACAGTGATCTGTGATGTGACAGATCAGCGATCTGTCACAGGACAGTGATGTCCCCCCTGGGACATTGTAATAAAGTAAAAAAAAAATTAAAAAAAGTGTAAAAATAATTAAAAAAAAAAATCGCCAAATAAATTAAAAAAAAAAAAATATTCCCCAATAAATTCATTTTTTGGAAATAAAAAAAAACAAAAAAAACATTAAAAGCACACATATTTGGTATCGCCGCGTCCGTAACGACCCGCCCTATAAAACTGTCCCAATAGTTAACCCCTTAAGCGAACCCCTTAAAAAATAAAAATAAAAAACTAAGCAAAAAATAATGATTTATTATCATACCGCCGAACAAAAAGTGCAATAACACGCGATCAAAAAGACGCATATAAATATCCATGGTACCGCTGAAAACGTCATCTTGTCCCGCAAAAAACGAGCCACCATACAACATTATCAGAGAAAAAATAAAAAAGTTATAGCTCGCAGAATAAAGTGATGCAAAAATTATTATTTTTTATATAAAATTGTTTTCATTGCATAAAAGCGCCAAAACATAAAAAAACGACCTAAATGAGGTATCGCTGTAACCGTACTGACCCGAAGAATAAAACCGCCTTATAAATTTTACCGCACCCGGAACGGCGTAAACGCACCACCCAAAAGAAATTCATGAAACGCTGGTTTTTGTAAATTCTGCGTCCCAAAAAACGAAATAAAAAGCGATCAAAAAATGTCACATGCCCGAACATGATACCAATAAAAGCGTCAACTCGTCCCGCAAAAAATAAGACCTCACATGACACGATGGGTCAAAATATGGAAAAATTATAGCTCTCAATATGTGGTGATGCAAAAACTATTTTTACAATAAAAAGCGTCTTTTAGCGTGCGACAGCTGCCAAACATAAATACCGCCATAAATAGTAAATCAAACCCCCGTTATCACCCCCTTAGTTAGGGAAAAATAATAAAATTAAAAAATGTATTTATTTCCATTTTCCCATTAGGGTTAGGGCTAGGGTTAGGGTTAGGGTTAGGGCTAGGGTTAGGGCTAGGGTTAGGGCTAGGGCTAGGGTTAGGGTTAGGGTTAGGGTTAGGGCTAGGGCTAGGGTTAGAATTGGGGGTTTCCACTATTTGCGCACATCAGGTGCTCTACAAACGCAACATGGCGTCTGATCTCAATTCCAGCCAATTCTGCGTTGAAAAAAAGTCAAATGGTGCTCCTTCCCTTCCAAGCTCTGCCATGCACCCAGTGTTTTACCCCCTCATATGGGGTATCAGCCTACTCAGGACAATTTGCAAAACAACTTTTGTGTTCCTATTTCTCCTGTTGCCCTTAGGAAAATAAAAATTTTGGGGCAAAAATATCATTTTTGTGGAAAAAAATTTTTTTGTTATTTTCACGCCTGGGCGTTATAAACTTCTGTGAAGCACTTGGGGGTTCAAAGTTCTCACCACACATCTAGATAAGTTCCTTGGGGGGTCTAGTTTCCAAAATGGGGTCATTTGTGGGGGGTTTCCACTGTTTTGGTACATCAGGGGCTTTCCAAACGCGACATGGTGTCTGATCTCAATTCCAGCCAAAAAAGTCAAATGGCGCTGCTTGCCTTCCGAGCTCTGCCATGTGCCCAAATAGTCATTTACACCCACATATGGGGTATCAGCGTACTCAGGACAAATTGCACAATAACTTTTAGGGTCCTGTTACCCTTGGGAAAATAAAAATTGGGGGTGAAAAGATCATTTTGTGGAAAAAATATGATTTTTTAATTGTACCGCTGTACGTTATAAACTTCTGTAAAGCCCTTGTGGGTTCAAAGTTCTCACCACATATCTAGATAAGTTCCTTAGGGGGTCTAGTTTCAAAAATGGGGTCACTTGTGGGGGGTTTCCACTGTTTAGGTACATCAGGGGCTCTCCAAACGCGACATGGCGTCCGATCAGAATTCCAGCCAATTTTGCATTGAAAAAGTCAAACGGCGCTCCTTCCCTTCTGAGCTCTGCCATGCACCGAAACAGTGGTTCCCCCCCACATATCAGGTATCAGCGTGCTCAGGACAAATTGCACAATAATTTTTGCAGTCCAATTTCTCCTGTTACACTTGGTAAAATAAAAAAAATTGAACCTGAAGTAATTTTTTTTGTGAAAAAAAGTTAAATGTTAATTTTTTTTAAATATTCAAAAAATTCCTGTGACGCACCTGAAGGGTTAATAAACTCCTTGAATGTGGTTTTAAGCACCTTAAGGGGTGCAGTTTTTAGAATGGTGTCACTTTTGGGTATTTTCTATCATATAAACCCCTCAAAGTGGCTTCAAATGTGATGTGGTCCGTAAAAATAAAATGGTGTTGCAAAAATGAGAGATCGCTGGTCAACTTTTAACCCTTATATCTTACTAACAAATAAAAATTTTGGTTCCAAAATTGTGCTGATGTAAAGTAAACATGTGGCAAATGTTACTTATTAACTTTTTTGTGTGCCATATCTCTGTGATTTAAGGGCATAAAAATTCAAAGTTGGAAAATTGCGGAATTTTCAACATTTTCGCCAAATTTCCGTTTTTCTCATAAACGCAAGTTATATGAATGAAATTTTACCACTAACATGAAGTACAATATGTCACGAGAAAACAATGTCAGAATCACCAGGATCCACGGAAGCGTTTCAGAGTTATGACCTCATAAAGGGACAGTGGTCAGAATTGTAAAAATTGACCCGGTAGTTAACGTGCAAACCACCCTTGGTAGTGAAGGGGTTAAGGCAGCCGACTCCCTAGTTTCTTGCTGGTGATTTTTCCTGACTGTGGCTCCTGGTTTCCAGTTTGGTTCCTGCCTTCCTAAAGCTAAATTTTCTCTGCTATATTTCATTTGAGTTTTTGTCTGGTTTACTTAGTTTTTGTGTTCAGCCAGCCCTGGCTGGGACTGGGCTGAATCCCCAGTTTGTCTCTGATCAGTTGATCTCTTTTGCTCTGTCTTCAGAATATACCTGATTGCTGATATAGTGTTTTGAAGTCTAGAGACTTCAGGGCCTTTTTCTATCAGACGTGTTGGACATTCTTTTAGGCAGGGTTTTTTGCGTGATTGCAGACAGCAGCTTTTCTTTCCTGTCCTTTCTAGTTAGCGAGGGCCCCATCGTTTGCTCAGCCTATCTTTCTACCTGTGTCTGTGTTTTCATCTTATTTCACCGACAATACATGTTGGGGGCTGTCTATTGCTTTGAGGTCTGCTCTGGGGCAGTTTAGATTTTCCCTTTCTTTCTTTAGGCTTATTTAGTTCTCCGGCCGTGACGAGGCGTCTAGGACCACCGTAGGCACGCTCCACGGCTGCTGCTAGTTGTTGTGGATAGGATCAGGGGTCTGCAATCCGCTAGTTACCAACATCTCCGGTTTTCTGGGCTTAGCTTGCTTTTTGTTTTTTCCTCCTCGGTGACTCATTCATAACATGTTGCAGTAATCCAGGAGGAAGTGGATCAATGCTACAGTGAGGGTTTTTGTTGTTTGTTTATTTTTTTGAGCAGTGTATATTGGTGACCCAGGCAGATAAGGCAAATTGCAACCTTCACACTCTGTGTGCACACATATAAAATCATTTGAAAACCACAATAATAAAAGATGTAAAATTATAATTTAAATTCACAAAACACCACCCTGGTAAAAACTTCTTACCAAGGGTTTTTAGGTGACAATAAATTGTGCCTACAACAAGATGGCATCCTAGACTGTCACCTATCCCTTGTCCTGGTATGCCGATGATTTCATGTACATGGCGAGCGTCACCAATTGTTAATAGCTGTCTACAAATATCTAAAGGGCTGTCACATTGTAGAAGGATCAACTTTATTCTCATTTGCACAAGGAAAGACTAGAAGCAATGGGATGAAACTGAATGGGAAGAGACACAGATTAGATATTAGAAAAAACTTTTTGACAGTTAGAGTGATCAATGAGTGGAACAGGCTGCCACGAGAAGTGGTGAGTTCTCCTTCAATGGAAGTCTTCAAACACAAAGGGTGAGTACAATGGGTCATCAAAAAATGTGAGTGGTCTTTTAGTGTTGTGTAATTGACATAAAAGTGCGTGAAGAACTTACATCTGATGTAGAACATCAGTGAGTAAGATGGTGACTCAAATAGGGTCATAGGAAAAGCTATAAAAGGTGGAAGTTTCTGATACTGAGTCAATGATTACAAAAGCATAACAGAATGTTAAGCAAAAAAGGGGAGAAGCCAGTGCTGCTTATGGTCAGAACGCAATACATAAAGTGCATATGCACATATTAATTTCTAACTGTATTCAAAATGAGATATTTGGCAAAAAATTGATCAATCATTTGAGCCACCCCGCCACGCCAAGGCACTCTCATATGGGGCAGTCCTACTCTACGTTTTTTATATTCGCTGAGCCATTACGGTCTCCTAAATGCATTAAAAGCAAGACCATATTGAATGCAATCTGTACCTGAAACATTACTGAATCACTCCCATGAAGCCAGAAGAAGTGAGCGCAGATGAAGGCCAACCAGGTCTGGATATAGACATCTCAGGTTTAACCGCCACACTCACCTGACCAGCAAACACAGATGAAGGGTGACACAGGTGCACAATTAAATAGAGCTTGGGGCAGGGCAGGGCTGCTGTGTGCAGCCTAGATCCATCACAGTGAACACAGAAAAAACAGCGAAAATAACCCAGCACGCACGGCAACAGTGGTGGTCAGCCACAAACCAACATCAAGCAAAAAAGGGGAGAAGCCAGTGCTGCTTGTGGTCAGAACGCAATACATAAAGTGCATATGCACATATTAATTTCTAACTGCATTCACAATGAGATATTTGGCAAAAAATTGATCAATCATTTGAGCCACCCCGCCGCGCCAAGGCAATCTCATATGTAGCAGTCCTAATCTACGTTTTTTATATTCGCTGAGCCATTACGGTCTCCTAAATGCATTAAAAGCCAGACCACACTAAATGCTATCTGTTCCTGAAACATTACTGAATCACTCCCATGGAGCCAGAAGAAGTGAGCACAGATAAAGGCCAACCAGGTCTGGATATAGACATCTCAGGTTTAACCTCCACACTCACCTGACCAGCAAACACAGATGAAGGGTGACACAGGTGCAGACACAGGTGCACAATAAAACGGGGTGGCTCAAATGATTGATCAATTTTTTGCCAAATATTTTATTTTGAATACAGAGACAAAAAAGAACACAGCAGCACATGTGCATGAATCTAGGCCATGTGAAAACACAGTTAAACATCAAAAATACTCAATTTAGCAAAATTTTCCCAAAAACTTTTTCATAAAAAAAATTTTTTACTTACAGTAATTGATGAAAATATGAAGGTTCTTAGTGCACAAATTGGCCAATTCATGTATGCCCATCAACCACGGCAAGGTGACCTCGCTCTGATGGGTCCCTGCTCTACACTACAAGCCACTTTCGGGCCACCAGCCTACAACTTTGGACAAACATGTCACTACTGGGCTCAGCCTACATTTTATGGGCTGGTAGAGCTGATTGCGGCACCTGCAAGGCCAAATGGGAGGGGTGCAAGATCAGACAGGAGCAGCCAGCATCCATTATTACTTAAAGAAGACAAAAAACTGATCACCTTGCCGTGGTTGATGGTGATACATGAATTGGCCAATTTGTGCCCTAAGAACCTTAATATTTTCATCTATTACTGGAAGTAAAAAAAAATTTTTATGAAAAAATTTTTTGGAAGTGCTTTTGATGTTTAACTGTTTTCACATGGCCTAGATTCATGCACATGTGCTGCTGTGTTCTTTTTTGTCTCTATAGTACAGTCTTCGCAGCTTGCACGTGTTCACATTAGGAGGTGCTGATTAGTTTTTTTGTCTTTTTTAAGTAATACTGGATGCTGGCTGCTCCAGTCTGATCTTGCACCCCTCCCATTTGGCCTTGCAGGTGCCGCAATCAGCTCTACCAGCCCATAAAATGTAGGCTGAGCCCAGTAGTGACATGTTTGTCCAAAGTTGTAGGCTGGTGGCCTGAAAGTGGCTTGTAGTGTAGAGCAGGGACCCATCAGAGGGAGGTCACCTTGCCGTGGTTGATGGGCATACATGAATTCGCCAATTCGTGCACTAAGAACCTTCATATTTTCATCTATTACTGTAAGTAAAAAAAAATTTTTATGAAAATTTTTTTGGGAAAATTGTGCTAAATTCAGTGTTTTTGATGTTTTAGGCTACTTTCACACATCAGGTTTTCGGCGTCAGGCGCGATCCCGCGTCGTGCCGGAACGCCGGATCCGGCAAATGTTTCGTAAAACCGGATGTGACGGATCCGGTTTTCTGCCGGATCCGTCTTTTTCTTGACAGACAAAACCGGATCCGTCTCATCCGGTTCATCCGTTTTTCTATCCGTTTTTCGATGGATTACGCCGGATCCGGTTTTTAAAATTGACCCTTGTGGCCTTCCGAACGGGATTGGCTACTGGAAAACTATATATAGCATGTTCCTACAGCCCTTCTTTGACAGGTTGTAGAGGAGAAAGTGCAGGTTGGAGAGAAGAGCAAGTTACTGGCGAAGATGGATGTTGTGATTGGAAATATTTTGAAGAATTTGGCGGATTTTACAGCGGAGGCGAATCGTTTGAGGGTGATTGTTCTGGAGAAGGAGAGAGCGAGACAGCAGCGCATCAGGCATCGTAGACGACGTTTGTGGATCCACCCCATCACAGCCAAGAGAATGACGCGTGGGGTCTATTCTACACTCTGCATGGACCTTCGACGAAACCCGGATAAATTTTTTGGATATGTTAGGATGAAAATGGAGAATTTTGATTACTTGGTGGAGCGCATTGCACACCTCATAAGAAAAGCGGACACCTATTGCCGCTTCTCTGTTTCACCCGCAGAGCGTCTGATGGTGACTTTAAGGTAAGCCACATTTATTGGATATGCTCACATCAGAGCACACTTTCACTGCAATCTTGTTGGTGGTAGTTTGTATCTCCAAGTGTTATAGGTCAGTTTTGGTATGTAATGCTGTGATTTAAAACTAATTTATTGTTTTTTAATTCCCCACAGATTTCTTGCAACTGGAGAATCCCTTTCGTCACTGCATTTCCAGTACAGACTCGGGATTTCCACCATATCTGGAATTGTGAAGTACACATGCCGTGCACTGTGGGACTCCTTAGCTGAAGAGTTTTTACCAGAGCCCACAACAGAGAGGTGGATTGAAATTGCTGACAAGTTTCAACAGATATGTCAGTTTCCAAACTGCTTGGGCGCTGTGGACGGGAAACATATCCGCATTGTAAAGCCAGCTGGATCGGGATCGGAATATTTCAATTACAAGAAATATTTTTCAATTGTCCTCATGGCCATCGCTGACGCGGAATACAAATTTATTGCGGTTGATATTGGGGCCTATGGCCGCTCCAATGACTCTCAAGTTTTCAAACTGTCTGCCATGGGGCGTAAACTGTATGGAAACACCTTCCAGTTCCCACCACCTAGACCGCTGCCGCAAACATCTGGTCCACCTATGCCATTTGTCTGTGTAGGGGATGAAGCCTTCCAGCTGTCAGAACACCTTTTGAAACCGTACTCTAGCAGAGGATTGACAAGACCAAAACGCATTTTTAATTACCGCCTCACAAGAGCAAGAAGAATGGTTGAATGTACCTTTGGTATTCTGACAGCCAAATGGCGGGTCCTATTGACTGCGATCAACCTCAAGACAGAAACTGTGGACGAGGTGATCAAAGCGTGCGTGGTACTCCACAATTTTGTTATCTGCAAGGAACCCATTTCCATTGAGGACACCTCTGAAGAAACCACCTTGCAAGATTACCATGACATTACCACTAGAAGTTCTGTGACGGTTTCAGTAATGAGGGACAATTTTGCACTATACTTTATGTCACCTCAAGGCAGAGTACACTGGCAGGATGACAGAGTGTGAAAGATTTGTGCCCAACCAAACTTGTGTACCTTCTGTACCAACAGTATATACCTTTGCCAACCAAAGTTGGCTATCTTGTCATGGTCTCTATTTTTAGCTTTAGGCCACAGGTGTGTACCTGGTTGTGTTTTATGCAAAGTATTTCACCTTTTAACAAAAGTTGTGTACATTGTTAGGAAATCACCAACAATAAACACAACTTTTTAGGTGAAATACTTTGCTTCAAACACAACCAGGAACACAACTGTGGCAAAAAGCTAAAATTTACCCACAGTTATATACCTAGTTTTGAATACCATTTCACCTTTTAAATACCCTGTATTTAACCTTTTTCGCCGCAGAAAGAAATGACAGACAACCAGTGTAAAATAATTTAACTTTTATTGAAAAATGTTTTTTTTAGTAAACTTTTTTAAAATTTTAATAAACTTGTTTAATAAAGCTTTGAAACTATAAAACTGAAACCATAAAACTGGTCATTTTTATTTAAATACACACATTATAAATCTGTGTAGTGTGTGGTGGAAATACTGCTGTAGGGGCTGCGGGACACTTCGACACTGGGAGTGTGGAGAGAGGACTGGGATCGTGGTGGGGAAGGAACAGTTAGAGGTGAAGGTGTGGAAAAAACTACAGAATGGGTGGACATGTGGGAAGCAGAAGAGGTGGTGGGTGGTGGAGTGGAGGGTTGGGCAGGGACTGTAGGAGCAGATGATGTTGATGGCAAGTTGTATGGGGAAGGAGTTTGGTACGGGGCAGGTTGCTGGAAGTGGGGAGATGTCTGGTACGGGGCAGGTTGCTGGAAGTGGGGAGATGTCTGGTACGGGGCAGGTTGCTGGAAGTGGGGAGATGTCTGGTACAGGGCAGGTTGCTGGAAGTGAGGAGATGTCTGGTACTGGGGAGGTTGCTGGTACTGGGGAGTTTGCAGGTACTGGGGAGGTTGCTGGTACTGGGGAGGTTGCTGGTACTGGGGAGGTTGCTGGTACTGGGGAGGTTGCTGGTGCTGGGGAGGTGGATAGTGCTGGGGAGGTGGATGGTGCTGGGGAGGTGGATGGTATGTAATAGGAGGGGGAGGATGGAAAGTGGCTGGAGGGGGTGTAGATGTAATAGGAGGGGGAGGATGGAAAGTGGCTGGAGGGGGTGTAGATGTAATAGGAGGGGGAGGATGGAAAGTGGCTGGAGGGGGTGCAGGTGGAGGAACTACTGTGGTGGGAGGAGGAGGTTGGGAGGTAACTTGCTGGAGAGCAGCGTGGCATGAATGCATTACATGCATCTGCTGGGCAGGAGAGAGCGTTTCCATGCGCTCCACAACAGACCTGAAAAAGGTGTGGTTTGGCGAAGATCTTGCTTCTGAATGCATGGTTTGCAGAAGTGTCTTCACCTCCAGAATGCTGGAGTTGATCTGCTGATAGCCTGCGGAGATTTGCTCGGACAAGACTTTTAGACAGTTCTGGAAAGATGCATTCAGATGCAAGAACTCTGGCGCATAAGTCTTTTCCTGACCCCTCTGCCGCTGCCGCCCAGTACCCGCAGGTGTACTAGAGGTGGCAGGGGCAGAAGGGTGGGGTAAAGGGAAAGCGATCTCCTCACCAGCAGCTTCATGTAATGTAGGCGGCCACGATGCTCCTGTGCTGGTGGATGGGACAGATGGGTCGAATGCGTGGGAAGGCTGGGAAGGTGCAGATGTACCGGGGCGGTCGAAGTGTCCCTCGGTGCCGGTCTCCTCAGGGATCGCCTCAGAAAGGTCCAATCGTGCAGGCTCCCGAGTGCTGCTCACCGTGCTGTGGAATAAAGAGAAAAAAAAACAATTAAAATACTGACATGGTATGGCCCTGGCTGAAAAAAAAATTTACATCTAACATTTTTTTTCACATGTGGTGTGTAATATTTACCTTCTAGTGACCATTGTTTCCCGGAGGAACGACAGGGCTTCTGCGTACTTGTACTTGCTCCTGCGTCCTCCAGATCCACTCGGGGCCCGCATCTCTTTATTGAACTCCTTCTTGAAACGATCCCTCACAGACCGCCACCGATTCACAATTCTGTTCCCTGAAACGAGAAAGGACAAAGTGGTTAGTATACAACATCAGTGTTTCCCAAACTCCAGTCCTCATGGTCCCCAGGGGTCATGTTTTCAGGATTTCCATAGTAAATAGAAATCCTGAACACATGATCCGTGGGGACCACGAGGACTGGAGTTCGGGAAACACTGGTTTACATCAAGCAACCGGTACTGTATATTCTTACGCTCTTTAATCTGGGCCCGAACATCGAGGTCCTCCCAGCGGCCCACAAGGAGCGAACAGATTTCCTCCCAGAGTCGTCGGGTAACGATAAGGTCAGTATGGCGGCGGTCAGCCATATTCCAGAGCGGTTCCCTTTCTCTGACGAGATCGATGAGGTGGTCCACATCGAGTCCTCCATCCTCACCGTCAGAGTCGGGAGCACGCTGTGAAGGCTGTTAAAGAAAAAGACAAAAATAACATAATTAGCCTCCACAAAAAAAATGAAACAAAAAGTGCAAAAAAACAAAGCAAAAATATTTATACTTACACGCTGGTGACCGCCGCGTTGCTGTCGCCGACGACCCTGGGAGGCACTGCGAGGACCTCTTGGCCGAGCACCAGATTGGGAAGACTAGAGAAGAAAACAAAAAATGTTATGTCTTTCGATGTAGGCATTTGTTTGCTGTGTGTGGTCTGCAGAACATTGTTTTCTATGTGTTGTGTGTAGTGTGATGTTGTGTTTCTGCGTTTGATGCAAAAAACTTACCAATTGTGAGCCCACTCCAGGTGTCTGTCCACCCCTTCCTTCTTCTTCTGGGAGCTCCTCTTCATCTTGTGAATCCTGTTTTGAAATAAAAGGCAATGAATAGACATATATTACAGAGATGATGGATTTTGGAAATAAAAACTTACCGTCAAACGCTGACGATGCGAGGGAGGGCTCCCAGAAGATGATGTGCTGTCTTCCTGGTGGCCACACTCCATGCCTGTGGGTGGTGTTCCAGCTGCTGCCATTGCTGCTGCTGCTGCTGCATCTATTGGGCGGCTGTTGAATAAAGAGAAACAAAGGGCCAATGAATATCTTGATATTCAATAGCCCTAGTTTGGAGGAATGGGGGATTTGATAATTACCGTCTCTCATCTGCTGCTGGCCTCCCCTCCTCAGCATGTTCCATTTGCTGCTCCATTTGGGGTGGTGGTGGTGCTGATGGTGCTGCAGTGGTCTCCTGCCTTCTCCTGCTTCGCTTGGTTGCTTTCTTGGGTGGCATGTTGGGTGTGGCTGTGGGTCCCACTGTCTTGCTTTTATATGTCTTGTGGGCAGAGCTACTGAGCATGCTCAGACCAAAAAAAACGGATCCGGCCACCGGATCCGGCTTTCGCCGGATCAGGTGCATTGCGGCGCTCATAGGCTTTCATTGTGTGAAAAAGCCGGACGTGCCGGATCCGGCGTGTCCGGCTTTTTCGCCGGAGACAAAAAACGTTACAGTAGCCGTTTTTTCCAGACGCCGGATCGCGACACATTGCCGGATCCGGCGAAAACCGGATGAAACGCATGGCCATACGGAGCGATCCGGCGCAAATGCAAGTCAATGGGGGGGAAACCGGATCCGGCATTGCATTTCGCCGGATCCGGTTTCTGTCAAAAGCGCCGGATCGCGCCTGACGGCGAAAACCTGATGTGTGAAAGAGGCCTAACTGTGTTTTCACATGGTCTAGATTCATGCACATGTGCTGCTGTGTTCTTTTTTGTCTCTATGGTACAGTCTTTGCAGCTTGCACGTGTTCACATTAGGAGGTGCTGATCAGTTTTTTTGTCTTCATTTTGAATACAGCTAGAAATTAATATGTGCATATGCACTTTATGTATTGCATTCTGACCACTATCAGCGCTGGCTTCTTTCCTTTTTTTTACATAACAGAATGTCACCCTTACTAGTCAGGGACCGTGCTAGAAATGTGATTACTTGTGTGTGGATCTTTAAAAAAAAGTTTGGAAAAGAAAATTAATTCATAACTTCTGGAGGCCAGGTAAAAACCCTTATCACATGTCAACAGGTAACTGGGTGCGGTGACCTAAAAAGGGTTGATTGCTGGTGGAATCAAGTAAGTTTGTCTATAAGAAGTTACCACCAATTTTGCAACTGTCTCCCTGTATCTACCGTTAAATGTCTTTTTATTTTAGACTGATGTTTGCTGATAGTGTAACAGAGGGTTGGAGTTATTCAAAGTAATAGGGTGGACTCAGGGATGGTTAAAGAGAACCTGTCAGCAGGATTTTGCCAAGTACAGGCATGGCTAAATTGGCGCTGTTACACTAATAAAATACCTGCGGTGAAAAAATTAATTTTATGTTTTTTGTGTAACAAGTGATTGAAGTTTTCTTGTAATTACAACTTGGTGCATCAGGGTACGACTGTGGGGCTGGACCGTGGATAGGGTCTTCAGCTCTGGCACAGTCCCTCCATTGCCCCAGGTGTCTTTATATTCTTCAGGTTTTAAATTTTACGTTGTCTCTGCCCTAGCCGCTGGCGGAACTTGCGCACACTGATCTCCTGGCAGTCTTCAGGAAAATAGTTGATAGTAGTCGGTGGCGGCAAATGCGCAGATTTAGATATAGGTTCAAGAATGAGCTAAAATCTCAATCTGTGCATGTATCGCCACAGTATCATTTTATTGAGGACTGCTAGGAGGTGAATCTGTGCATGCAATGCTACCAGGACAATATTCCTAAAGACTGCGAGGAGATCAATGTGTGCAACTATTGGGGGTAACAATCCTAAAAGTCACTATCGACCCTTGCCACATTACTTAATAAATAAATAATATGACTTAATAAATAAAAAACAAACCAGATTCTCAAATTGCAGATGCAGTGTTTCGAGGTGTTGCCCCTAGTCAGTGCAAATAATGAGATCTGATTTTGCTGCACTGGAGACTTCTTAGTGGCATCTATGGGGTAACGTTACATGTTGTGGCGAGTGACATGGCTTGTAAGTCTTTTCACACTGGCATGCCAGGCTAGGGATGTCACTCTCCACAAAGAGAAACGATACCCCCTGAGATCCCATGAAGAATATAAAGACACCAGAGGCAGTGGAGGGGCCGTGGTAGAGCGGAAGACCTTAGTCATAATTTCGCCCTGATGCACAACGACACATCACAGAAAATAGCCTCACCAAACCTTGTCTAATGAGGTTTGGTGAGGCTATTTTCTGTGATGTGTTTTTGCTAAAATTTACAGGATTTTTAAGTCCTTTTTTCTCTGTCTGTGAGCCCTGATGCACAACGCTATGTTTGGGAGAAATCTTCAAACACTCATTCTTCACCACCGGTACCATTTCATTCAGAGTAACAGCGCTAATATGGCTATGTCTGTCCTTTACTTAACAACATCCTGCTGTCAGGTTAATATATTAGCTTTTTGTTTTGTTTTTTTTCTTTTTAAAAAAAGGTTCACTCGCTTCAAGGTCGAACACATCCTTTCATCAGGACGAATGCTGCTAGATTGCAAAAGTGCAATTCTCTCAAACTTTCAAAAATGTTGATACTTAAAGATCCTGAAATATCTTGGCCAAACATATCCCTAATACTTCAGAAAAGTCGGAAAAGAATGTTACAAAATGCACATTAGATAAATCGCTATACTATTATAATTCTCAATGAAGCACTTCTTCACAAAATACTGTACAGTAAAGTAATTCTTTAAGCAATAAACTTTTGATTTTCCAATAGAATGTTTTGCACACTTACCGGCATTATCTTTATGATTGACATTTATCCCAGCTGCAATCAGAGTGTTAACTTGTTCCAAGTCCCCTTTTTTACACGCCTTATGTAGCAGGGTCTCACCCATAAAGTTTCTTTTGTGTATGTTTCTAAAAGTTTTGGAGGTTCCACACTGCTGAACAGGTTCTGAAAAGAAAGGAAAAATAAAAAGAACATCATGCAGCAGAAAGGTAACCAATATGTAAAGAAAATAAAAGATTTATCCAGCTGCACAAATCTGAATTCACAATTATAACTGCATACAAAGATATTGGCTCAAACTAAGCAAGACAACCCATACACCTAAAAGTCCATATGTTGTGTGTTGTACATGGACCAGCAACCGGCTATTTTTTGTTTGCCGAAAAACTGAATGCTTGAATTCCTACCATTGCCAAGAAAAGCATCTGTATCTCTCATATGCAGCAGTGATTTGGTCACACATGTATGGTCACCCTCCATAATAGTGAACCAACTCCATTCTAGACGCTCCCGTGCTGTGTGTGCAGTCTGTGACTGAGCCGGCATTGCGGTGAGTGCGTCATTCTATACCCGGTGCCGGCGGCCTCCTAGACTGCTCAGCAACAACTGATGTGAAGTGAGAGCTTTCTCATCACCTGCTGCTGCCGGCTTCTATGGATCTCATTCAGCACTCCGCAGCTGAGAGCAGCTATTGATTCCTCCCCTAGACTGAAGTCTACATTAACACGGTTAGGTAGGATCCTGCTGTAATTAAAACCGCCACGGGCTGATGGGTGGAGTGTGCCATTGCAACCAAAAATCCTTTGGTAATCGTCAGATTTCATGATGGCTTGCACACTGTCAAGGCACCCAGTGCCAGAGGCAGCAAAACAACCACAAAACATATTTGACCTCAAAGATATTTGACTGTAGGTACTATATTCTTTTCTTTGTAGGCCGCATTCTATTTTTGGTACACAGTAGAATGGATGTGCTTTACCAAAATGCTCTTAGTCTCATTTGTCCACAAAACGCGTTCCCACAACGATTTTTGCTTACTCATGTACGTTTTGGCAAACTGCAGTCTAGTTTTTTATGTCTATGTGTCAGCAGTGGGGTCCTCTTGAATCTCCTGCCAAAGCGTTTCATTTAATTGAAATGTCGACGAAGTAAAGCTCAAGCATGGATAGTGGACCCACTATGCCATGGACTGAGGAGAGCCTGGAGGGGCTGACTCTTCGCTATAGTCCCTGATGGTGTGGCTAGACTTGGCTCCAGATGGATGCCAGGTGCTACTCCAGGACAGCCCTTGAACACACAACAGCTGATCCCCAGAGAGGTACGCAGGTTCAGAACTGGAGTGTTCGCTGGACAGAAACCAGATAACGGGGAATGGTTTCCATACGGCTGGTATTTTGGGCAAAATGAATTAAATAGCAACTAACCACTACACCATAAAGCTTGATAGAAAGGGGAAGATCACCACCCAGTACACATAAAGTATAATGTGAACAGAGTATTTGGTTTCAAAATAACCAGTTCAGTAAAAAATCTGTAGTGCAGTAGTTATTTGCTATTTCGCTCATTTAATTTTTGGGATAGTAGAATTGATCGCTAAAACCGCAGCAGCTCCACTGGGATTGTTATCAGGATTGATGCAATAACACAGTTTCTTTATCTTTTTATTTTGCCCAAAACACCACTTGCAACAGTTTGGAGATTTTTAATGCCAGTTTGGTGGTTTTGAGCTGCTGATGAATTTCCCCCAAAGAATTACATAAACCAGTCTTAAACAAAAATAAAAAGCTCCAGATTATTAGGAAGTACAATAAATTTAGCACATCTTTGTCTATTTATGTACCAGAATATTTTTTCACTGCTGCATGTACTGTATGTAATTTAGATCAATTTCTGACAAATTATAGTAAAACTGTACATCAGCCGAGGCCCCTTTCTTCTGCTAGACCACACTTCCATTTTTCCTCACGAGAATCCTGACTTTTAAACCAGAAAACTTACCGTATGTCCCCCCAGAAAAAGTGTCATTACATTCTAGAATTTTCACTGAACAGTGATAAGGCTTTATTTGCATAAAAATCTGAACATTTCTTTAAATAAGGAAATCAATGGAGGTGGAGAGTAGTGCAGATACCATCCAGCCATTAGAATACAGAAATCAATTTATATCTGCCCTTTTTTTCACTGCCTGTAGATTAGTAAAAGGAGGAGAAGGAGATATATAGAAGAGAGTAACATATAACTTCAGGATCTGGCTGTAGATAGGGTTTGTTTCTAGACTGTATTAAAGGAAAACAAAGGTTTACAAAACAGCAGAATTTCATTTGACATTTTGAATTGAATATTATTTTCGGAGTAGCTTAAAGTGTAGTTATAATGGAGAGAGATTATCGTACAGAAGCTTGCATAATTTCAGTACAATTTTTATAAATTACTTTAATTACTGATTTGCCTCTCAATAGCAGCACAGACCGGCTGTGGTCTGTGTTATCACCACCATTTCTTTGTCAATCACTGTCAGATGTATTCTGATTGTACAACACTGGGAGACAACCTAGGAGACAGCACAAATCATGGCTGATCCGTTAATCACTAATAAAATTAATATAAAAAGTGACTATTGTGCCTGATCCATATAATCATATTTTTTCTCTATAACTAGAGGTAAACTTACTAACTTTACATAGAATCATAGAATGGTAGAGTTGGAAGGGACCTTCTGGGTCATCTGGTCCAACCCCCTGCTGAAAGCAGGATTCACTAAATCATCTCAGACAGACATCTGTCCAGCCTCTGTTTGAAGACTTCCATTGAAGGGAGAACTCACCACCTCTTGTTGCAGCCTGTTCTACTCATTGATCACCCTCGCTGTCAAAAAGTTTTTTCTAATATCTAATCTGTTTCTCCTCCCATTTAGTTTCATCCTATTGCTTCTAGTCCTTCCTTATGCAAATGAGAATAAAGATGATCCTTCTACAATGTGACAGCCCTTGAGATAGTTGTAGACAGCTATTAAGTCTCCTCTCAGTCTTCTTTTTTGCAAGCTAAACATTCCCAAATCCTGTACCTGTTCCTCATAGGATATGGTTTGCAGACCGGTCACCATTCTGGTCGCTCTTCTCTTCTTGATCCAGTTTGTTGATGTCTTTTTTAAAATGTGGTGCCCAAAACTGGACACAGTATTCCAGATGAGGTCTGACCAAAGGCAATAATGACTTCACGTGATCTAGACTGTATGCTTGTTAATACATCCTAGAATTGTATTGGACTTTTTTGCTGCTGCATCACACTGTTGACTCATGTTTAGTTTATGATCTATTAGTATACCCAAGTCTTGTTCACATGTGCTGTTGCTTAGCCCTATTCCTCCCATTCTGTATATGCTTTTTCATTTTTATTGCCCAGATGTAGTACTTTGCATTTTTCCTTGTTAAAAACCATTCTGTTAGTTGCTGCCCACTGCTCCAGTTTATTTATATCTTTTTGAATCCTCTCGCTTCTCTATTAGCTTTCCCTCCTAACTTTGTGTTATCAGCAAATTTAATCAGTGTACCCTCAATTCCTTCATCTAAATCATTGATAAAGATGTTGAACAATACAGGGCCCAGGACAGAGCCCTGTGGTACCCCACTTGAGACATTCTTCCAACTGGATGTGCAGCCATTTACGACCACTCTTTCAGTCTGATCACTAAGCCAGTTATGAATCCACTTAACAGTTGCCTATGTCCATTCCATACAGAGTCATTTTTTAAATAAGGATGGTGCGCGATACATTGTCACATGCATTGCTGAAGTCAAAATATACTATATCTACAGCATTTCCCTGATCCACCCAGTCAAGTGATTCTGTCATAGAAGGAAATTAAGTTAGTCTGACATGACTTTTTAGTTACAAACCCATGCTGATTCTTGTTAATCACTTCATTCTTATCCAGGTACACGTACATACAAGTTGTTTAATAATTTGTTCAAAGATCTTTCCTGGTACAGAAGTCAGATTCACCGGCCTATAGTTCCCTGCGTCCGCCTTCTCCAACTTTTTGAACAACATTTGCTCTTCTCCAATCTTCTGGGATTTCTCCTGATCTCCAAAAACTTTCTAAAGATTACGAAGAGTGGTTAAAAATCTTCTTCTGCTATCTCTTTCAGTACTCTGGGGTGTTTAAAATGTGGTGCCCAAAATATGGACCTGGAGACCTGAATTAATTTATGTAAGCTAAATATTCTCGCACTCTGTTTATAGACAGCCTGGATTTCATTAATAGGACAGTGAATATCAGTTGATGTTACATTTCCTTTCTGAGAGAAAGCAGATGCAAAATAGCAATTTAAAAGTTCGGCCTTCTCAACATCTTTTCTTACCATTTCATCATTTTCATCCTGTAAAAATCCTATAGAATCTTTGACTTTTCTTTTGCCTTTGACATATCCCCAAAAACCTTAATTATTGTTTTTGACATCTCTTGCAAGCCATAATTCATTGTCAGCTTTAGATAATCTGATACGTCCCCTGCAGGTTCTGCAGACAGCATTATATTCTTTTTTAGATATGCCTCCCTCTTTCCATTTGATAAACATTTCTTTGTTCCTTTTTAGCATGTGTTTAACTTTTGTGTTCATCCATCCTGGTTTCCTTAAATGCTTCCTATTCTTCTCTCTTTTCAGAATTGTTAACGATTGTGCGTTGAGAATCTCATTTTTCAAAATTTCCCATCCTTCCTCGACATTTTTGTCCTTAAGGATATCCAGCCATTGGATCCCTCCGATTCTATTTCTGAGTACCTTAAAATCTGCCTTTCTGAAATCTAACCTTGAAGTCGGAGTCTTCACAGGTCTTCCTCCTCTAGTTATCCAAATTTCTAAAACAGCATGGTCGCTACCTCCTAGGGTCCCAGCCACTCTTACCTCCTCAACCATTTCCTCCCTGTTTATAAGGATTAGATCCAAGGTAACAGATCGCCTTGTTTTCTCCCCTACCTTTTGGAAGATAAAGTTGACAGCAAAAGAGGTTAAGAATTTGCTTGACCTGTTAGTTTTGCCTGAGAGAGAATCCCAACAAATGTCTGGATAGGTGAAATCTCCCATGACCACTATGTCATATTTTTTGGAGAATATATGATACTGTATTTTTATATCTATGGATGTGTTGCCTGTCCTGGTACCAGCACTGCATCACTCCGCATCCCCAGCCAGTTCTGTCTCCTCTCCTATGTATTAAGTAGTAAACTGATGCAATCCAATTACATAATCTGTCTGAGTTATTTAATCCAGACACGGGCTGTGGAGCAGTTTGCATTTTTGCTAATACAATTCAGAGTCTCCTTCCCTTCAAATAGTGGTTCCAACCCTGCAACATCATTGTGCCACCTCTGATAACATCATGGTTGCACACTATTATATTGTTTTTGCAACTCTGCTACTTCATTAAACCAATTCTGCTATATTTGTGCCAATTCTGCTACATTGTGATTCCAACGCTGCCAAATTGTTGTGCTAAGGCTAGTTTCACACTAGCGTTTTATTGCGCTGTGTTTCGTGCGCACATCAAACGCATGACAAAAACGCTTACAAACGCTGCGCTTTTTTCTCGCCTCATTATGCGCGTTAAGGCAAAAAACTCAGCGTTTGTATGCATTTTAAAGCGTTTTTCATACGTTTGTGTTTTTATTGCGCATGTCGTCACAAACACGAGTAATAATCCTTGACCAATTAGTGCAACAGACTCCACCAATTGGACAGCAGTGGGCGTGTGTTATTTGAATTCTTTATATAGACCCTGTTTACAGCTATTCTTCACATTTGCTTGTTTTTTTTCTTGACTACATGGATCTGCGCTGGAAAAGTTTTCACTTCAACTTGGATCTGGACATCAGGATGTCTCAGGCTTATGCAGTTGCTTGCCATGAACAAAGGGAGAGAGAGACAGCGAAGACGGCAGCGGCGGCGTTTGTGGATTCATCCAATTGTTGAACTCTGGGAGAGCCATGGAGCGTACCACACCCTCTACAGCGAGCTACAGGCAAACCCGGATAAATTTACTGATTACACACGGATGTCCCAACAAAGCTTCAGGGATTTGCTTGGTTGTGTACAAGATGTAATCCGGAGACAGGACACACAGCTTCGTCGTGCGATTCCTCCTGAGGAACGTCTCCTGGTCACATTACGGTACGTAGTATTGCAAAACCAATGCCTGCCTAATTTAATTTGCTCTCTGATGTACTATTCTATGTTGGCAGAATTCTTGAACTGACATGTACTTGGGCTGCAGCATTATTTTTCTACCATTTATTAAAGAAAAAGATGCATTTTTATTCCTTGGTACGCCCTTTTTTGTGTGTTTTTGGTTGTGGTAAAAATCCATATACACAAATATTAATTTTGGTTGTTTCTTTGTGTCACAGATTCCTGGCTACTGGAGAGACACTCTTCACTGCACTTCCAGTACCGGCTAGGAATATCCACCTTGTCTGGAATAGTTGCGGACACCTGCCGGGCTTTGTGGGCCGTTCTCTGTCCAGAATTTATGCCCCTGCCCACTGTGGAAAAGTGGATTGAAAATGCAGAAAGATTCTGGACTGTCTGAAATTTTCCTAACTGTTTGGGTGTGGTGGATGGGAAACACATCAGGATTATAAAACCCAAGAGAACTGGATCAGAGTACTACAACTATAAAAAGTACTTCTCTACAGCACTCATGGCCATTTCTGATGCAGACTGTAAGTTTGTTGCAGTGGACATTGGGGCATTTGGCCGTGGAAATGACTCCCAAGCTTTTAAGAACTCTGACAGGGGCCGGAGGTTGTATGGCAACCAGTTCAATTTTCCTATGCCATGGCCTCTTCCCAACACCGAAGGTCCGCCACAGCCCTTTGTAATGGTTGGGGATGAGGCATTCCAGATGTGCCAAAACCTCCTCAAACCCTACTCCAGCCGGGACTTGGACCAAACCAAACAAATGTTTAATTACAGGCTGACCAGGGCAAGAAGAACTGTAGAGTGTGCCTTTGGTATACTTGTGTCCAGATGGCGCATTCTCGGCACAGCCATTAACCTTAAACTGAAAACCGTGGATGAGGTGGTGAAGGCCTGTGTTGTACTACACAATTTTGTGATGGTTAGAGAGCACCCGCATTTTGAACTCGATGATGACGCTCCTAACCCCTTGCCACAATTTAACCAGCACCCTTCTCAGGTCATCCGTTGAAGTAGGGCAAATGAGGCACCAATTTGCGGTCCACTTCAACTCTGATGTAGGACGGGTGGCATGGCAAGAGCAAATGGTGTAAAGCAATTTGTTTTTGGTATGTTAATAAAACACCTGTGTTTATACCTGTACTATACTCTGTTTTTTAATTTAAAATTCTGATACATGGCCAGGTTACTGAACATATGGCGTGTATTTTCCACATAATCTCCTCACTTTATAAACAAACACTGAATAGAGGATGAGGTTATTTACAAGGTCTATCAATAATAACCTGGGATTGCATTCCAAACAGTTAAATGTTAAAAAACACCATATTAATTGTTAAGGATACAAGGCAAGTTAACAATAGATAGGCCTTGCACTCAACACCGTACTCTAGTCAGTCTTTGCGATATTACCTGAGAAAAGACACTGAGGGGATTTGGAAATTGCAAGTCATATAGATTTGTTGTTTTGACAACACATATCTCCAAGATTGACACATGAAACATGTGTCATTAATGGAGCTATGTGTTCCCAAAAACGCAAACTGTACAGCGCATTGTGTGTATGCGGCAAAAGAAAAAAAAGTTACAAAATAAAAAAAATATTTTCCCTTTGCAGGAGGTTTGTGGGAAGAATGGGATACTTTAGGGGTGTGGAGAGACGAGGAATGGCTGGAAATTGAGGAAGGGGTTCTAGGTGAAGGGGCAACTAAATTTGTGGGGGAAGGGAGTTCAGGCATGGAAAAGGAGGCAGGTTGAGAAACATCAGAAGGAGAGGGGGACTAACAAAGTATTTTGTTTCTTGGTCTTCTTTGGGGCAGGAGTCACCAGCCTGGACCGACTAGCACCGTGTGACCGCCTTACATTACTTGAACACCTAGAGCTGGTGGACTGTGATCGTGCAGAAAAAAATAAGGAATGTGGGTCTCCCCTAGGGTTCTCTGTGGTGGTGCTGGCGGTGCTCCTTGGAGGAGATTGCGGTGTCGGTGCTCATCAAAGGTGAATTGTGCGCGGTGCTTCTAGTAGGAGAAGAGGTGGCGGTGCTCCTATCAGGCGAAGTGTTGGCGCTGCTCCTCTGATGAGGAGTGGTGGCGGTGCTATGACGAGGCGAAGTGGTGGCAGTGCTCTTCTGATGAGTGGTGGCAGTGCTATGAGGAGGCGAAGTGGTGGCGGTGCTCCGCTGATGAGTGATGGCAGTGCTATGAGGAGGCGAAGTGGTGGCGGTAATCCTAAGAAGAGATGTGGGGCCAGTGCTCCTCTGAAGAGGGGTGGTGGTGGTGCTCCTCTGAAGAGGGGTGGTGGCTGTGGTCCTTGAATGGTGAGGAGTTGTGGCGGTGCTCTCATACAGTTGAGAAGTGGCGGTGCTCCGATCTGGAGATGATGATCTCTCTGTGCTCCGAACAGGAGAAGAGGTTGCTGTGGCCCAAGATGATTTTGCGCTTGTGCGCCAAGCTGATGTCACCGTGGCAGTACTGGTGCTCCAGACCGAAGCAGCGCTTGACATGGTGGTGGCGGTTGTGGAGTGTCCAGCAGCACTTGGCATTTGTGTTGATTTGTGGTGTCCGGCTTGGTTAGGAATGCATGTGGCTGTGCATTGATAAGCAGCAGAAGTCGGCACTGTGGTGAAGCGAGTCAGAGGTGGCACAGGTGGGAATGACAACACTGACTGCTGCACCTACTGATTCTGCTGCATACCCTGCAAGTAAGCAGTGTTGCAGGCGTGTAACACAGTCAGCTGTTGCTCAGGACAAAGGTGATCCGCCATGCCCCGTTCAATTTTACTAAAGAAATGGTGCGCTGGTCTATTGAGGTCGGCCTCCAGCCGGTCAAGGCGCTGTGCAGAAGAGTGGAAGAGGTGTTCAATGTAGTTAAAACCACGTTCCATTAGTGAAAATCCACTTTCCACTCTTTCGGACAGCGTCTTGAGGCTGGCATGAAAGGCCTCGCTCAAGTGCATGAACTCGGGCAAGACAGGCCTGTCCAAGGCCCTCTGCCGCTGGCGGGAAGTGCCCGCATAACCAGTGGCAGAGACCTGGGACAGGGGAACACCTGATTGACCAGCTTCCTGGTCACCAGCTGTCTGTGTTGCTGACCTGCAACTTGCTTCCTGGCTGTCGGATCGCTGGGACGGGTCCGAGGTCGATCGATGAAGAACCGCTCCCGGGACAGGTTGCAGGGTGCTGCTCCAGGTGCTGTGGAAACAAAAGCTAAACATTAGTATCAAGCATTTTAAAGACGGATCAGCTGTGGAATAGAAAATGAACGATTAGGTTCAATTAAAAAAAAAAAAAAAACTTGCGCTCTGGTGGCAAGGACTGGTCGTAGGAATTCCAACGTGCGATGATAGCGGTGCTTGGTTCTTCTCCTTGCCGCTGAGCCACTGCGAACCTGTCCCTCAGCACGAACATCAGTGTTGAAGCGGTCAACGTGTGCGGACTTTGTCCACTGTTGAGAAAATGGCAAAGAAAAAGAAATTTATATTATACAATGCACAGGTGGTAACATCTGTATCAAAACACACCGGAGTGAACTTGACAAACAGTCAAGGCGGCATCCCAACAAATTGAATACACAATGCATTCTCTGTTGAACTTGAGGACACTTGTGTGTTTACTGCAAGTATATATCTTGCAATAAACACACATGTATCCTCAGGAACAAGAGTGAAGCATGAACTATACAGCATGACAATACACAATGCGTACACTATTGAACCTGAGGACACTTGTGTGTTTACTGCAAGTAAATATCTTTCAATAAACACACATGTATCATCAGGAACAAGAGTCAATGCAGCATCGCACAACAGAGAAATACTTACTGAACGCCTTTTTGACAGTTGCAGAGGCGCTGTCCCAGCCCTCCATCAACGCTGCGGCCACTTCATTCCAGAGCTGCCGGGTCACCACAATATCTTTGTACTGCTGGTCACGGCTGTCCCACAACGGGACACGCTCCTGGACAAGGCTGATGATTTGCTCATTGTCGAGATACACGTCTTCATCCCATTGAGGAACCTAGAAAAGAAATACATTTAGAATCTTTGTAGTTGTGGAGAATGATATAGATGGAAAAAAAAGGGGAGAAAAGCAGGCCAGAAAAACAGGAATACAAAACATTAATAGGCAAAAGAACCAAAAAAAAGATACTTACAGTGCGTCTCCTTCCCGCCGTGCCTTGTGGACGCTGCTCCAGCTGTTCCGGCTCACTTGGCTGGTCCGATGCTGAGATCTGAAAAAGAACAGAAATAATTACCCTTTTGTAGCAGCAGGTATACTTACACAAAGGCAGCAAAATACTCACCTCACGCTCTGCGTCTGCCAATTCTTGCCTGGTAGGAGAATATTCTGATCCAGAAGACATGCTGGGAAAAAAACATTAGTACATTATATATTTTTTAAAAGAAAAGGCTCACATACATTGGTTTATACTCACATATTACAGTGCTGTATTCTCCAAACTATAATGGATTCTCGCTGGCTGGGTGGGTGTTGTCTTGCAGTCTGTCTGGAGAGTGATGATCTGTCACTACATAACCCTTCTTTTATGTCCCCTCCATCAAAACAATGTTGCTTGTTTAGGGGATGGATTCAACAAGTGTCTAGACATTGTTTACTCTGAAATCGCGCGCGCTTGCAAAGCGCTGACATGCGCACTACAATGCGCACGTCAACGCCCCCATAGACGCTAATGCTATTTTTTTGCGCAATGAGTGCGCTGACACGCGCATGTGCATTTTTAACAAGGTTGGGCGGAAAAAAAAATGCAACATATAGTGTCCGGCGCGTCTGGTCGCACACTTGTTAAATGCGCAGCGAACTGAAACGCTGAGCCACGCGTACAATCGCTAGACACTGCGCCTGCCATTTTAAAGATAGGGGACCATTGCGCGTGCGACCGATAGCACACGATGCGCTGCGCGATAAAACGCTAGTGTGAAACCAGTCTAACTCTGCTACATTATGGATCAACTCTACTACGTCACTGTAACAAATGTACAGCATGGTGGTTTCAACCCTGCTACATAGTTCTGACACCTATGATACATCGCTGTGCCAACATCGCTATATCGTGGTTCCATCTCTGCTAAATTTTTGTGCTACAGTAAAGGTTAGATCTTCTACATCATTGTGCCAACCCTGCTGCATTGCAGTAAAAGCTGTGTAGGAATAAAAGCACACAAAATGGGAGTTACCCTATTAGAGGAAGATGGATATGTATGGAATTGGTGTTGCTTATTTAAGGGGTTTGCGTGGTGACCCCTGGTTAAAAAATCCAAATGCTGCTGTCTTGTGGCTGGGAGGTGGAGTTCACCAGTTAAAGTTCAACAAAGGCATAAAAAATACTTTAAGATACGATGCGTGGCTGGAAGAAGGTCTCTTGCTGCGCAAATAATAATAATTTAAGGTTCTTTTCTTACACAATGCATTTTGAAGCTGCACTTCTGTCTTTCTCAAGTAAAAATATTGGACAGATCAGCCTTGACAATCTCGAGAAAGATGCTAGAACAGCATGAAAATGCATTGTCTAATAAAGGAACCTTTATTTACAATTCTTACAGCAAGACAACTTCTTCCAACTCTGCTACATCATGGTTCCACTCTGGTATTTCATTGTGCCAAACAAGATACATTGTGGTTTTATTCTGCTACATCATGGTTCCAACTTTGCAAATTTTCGTGCAAACTCAGCTACATCATGATTCCACGCTACTACTTCACTGTGCCAACTCTGCTACATCATAGTTACAACTATGATGCATCTTTGTGTTAATTGTGCAACATTATGGTCCAAACTCTGCTAGAATGTAGTTCCAGTTTTACTTTGTTGTGCCAATCATTATCCCTAATTTGCAACATCAGTAGCCATTTTCCCAGCTCTGCTACACAAATAACTGTTGTTCCAGCTCTGCTACATTAGCCACCTTATTTCTACGTGTCATACCTGCTACTCAGCTGAGAAATGCTACAGCAATGCAATGGAGAAGAGCTGCATATGTATATGGTACCAAAAAAGAGCACTAAATGGCAGCGCACTGAGTTCCTGTAAGTGCTGTTACAAGGAGCTACCGTGTAGTTGCTGTGTAAACACATAAAAGAAACAGCTGCACAAGCTGCACAAGCGGCTAATTTAGA
The DNA here is from genome assembly GCF_039654945.1 of Dendrobates tinctorius. NCBI lineage: Eukaryota > Metazoa > Chordata > Amphibia > Anura > Dendrobatidae > Dendrobates > Dendrobates tinctorius. The sequence goes on from NW_027361751.1 coordinate 9,062,004, forward strand.
CTGGCCACCCAACTATCTCATGTCTATGGCAGTCTGTTGGGGAAGGAAGGATCAGGTTTATTACATTTTCTCAGTGAGTTCATCCACTACCAGAGTTGGCAGAAGCTCATTACCCATTGAGAATATGTGCACCCTTGGCCAAATCTGTAGTGCATGTGTATGAAAAATTTATGGAATAGCTTTTGGCTGAACAATAGCATTGAAATGAGAGTTGTCAGCTTTATGTCGATAGCTTCAAGTCATTATAACTAGTTGCAGTTACTAATATCTTATCGCAGTCTTTTGGATAGGTGTCACAATGGTGTTGGGACTATGGGCGCTAACCAGGTCCCTAGAACTCGGGGCGCCCTAGTCTATCCCTATCTCCCGATTACTCCCAAAGGTGGAGACGCCAGGTTCACATGCTTTGCTATGCTCCTTTACCAACCCTAAGCTGTCCCTACCCCCACCCAGGGTAATGGGAAGCTGAAGTGTATCGGAGCAAACTAACCAGACAAACAAGATAAGACGGACAGCAATACATGAAAATACCAACCATACAAATTCACACACCAAAAACCGAAGTGGGACACAGGGCGGTTTAAGAAAGGTGAAGACAAATAGTAGAGGATGAGGATGTGGACAAAGACAAAACTCCAAGCAAAAATCTTCTGAAGAATCTTCAAATGCTAACTCCAACTACGAACTACACCTCCAACTCCAAAACCAGGCAGTAAGAACTAACATTGGCAATCCCTAAGTGCCAGAGGCGAGCATACATAGCAGAGGGGAGTGGCGAACACTTAACAGCTGACACAATACAAAATAGGAAAGCTGCAGGAGCTTCAACTGAACAGAATAACCCTTGCACTGCTAGCAAGGAAAAAAACTGCACTTAATACAATAGTGATGTACTTCTAACCAGTGAAGGAGTTCATGAAACCAGACACCACAGTCTTCTGGCCCCTCTTTGTTGCGGTATCCTCGTGACAGTGGGACAGTTTAAAAGGCTGGAACTCAAAAAGAATGTAATACAACAAGTGTATAGACCTTGTATAGCCTACCCTGAGCCTAATATATAAATATATCTTTATTTAAATACAGGTAGGTATGTGGTGACTGAAAAGACAGGAGCACACACTGATTAAAATGACAGAATTGTTATTAAAAAAAACCATACTCAAGCTGCAAGGTACAGATTAAACATAAATGTGCATGGATGCAATATGTAATACTGGGCCTAGCAAGTAACGAGTAGTGATAAGAAGGAAGCATGCAATTCGATCTGTGCATATCCATAGGGTCACCAATGAGCAAATGTCGCTGAAAAAGGTACTGATAAAAAAATACAAAGTTGACTGTGAGGACAATGTTGTTGGAAAGGTAGTTAACTTACAAATGTAGAGATATAGTATGATACAGATGCAGCCATACAATGTCTATGGTGACAATGTAATCGGAAAATGAGCCAGTCCATAGATACAAAGCATAATAACACCCAAAAATAATAACATATCTAAGCAGGAAATTACCAATTCACAGATTTAAGAGTCACAATATTAACTACGAGGACAATGCAATTGTAAAATTAGTCAATTCAAAGGTGTGAGCAAGCTCAGTGACGATTATAATGTGAATGGACTATTCCAAATATAAGTGCTAAAACAAATGCTAACTACGAGGACAATGAAATTGGAAAACTAGTCAACTCACAGCTATAAGATATAATAGTAGCACGAAAATGCTGTAATTGAAAAATGAATTGACTCATGGATGCAGCATCAGAGTATTAGCTACAAGACGATGAAAATAAATATAAATAAAGACAAATAATCTACCTGCAGATGTGAAAACAATGTGTGCGGATATACAAAGTCATACCATAATGGACATATAGCTAAAGGGGGGGGATCAGCAAGCAAATGGTGAAACCATCACATAGAGGGAAAGGTTCAAGCCTGATGATAATCCTTATGGCAATGTAGATAAACGACCTATAGATAAGAAAGTAGAGCCATATATAATAAATCAGCCCAGAATGAATTAGATGCTTGTTCATAGTCACAGTGGTCTGTATATAGGTCAGAGAACCACATTTAGTACATTACCCAAAGCAGTAACTACACTGAAACTAATGCTTGTTTGTGGTGAATCAAAGAGCATACATATCGATCAAAAAGCAGGATGTCAGCCCAAATGAACATATTACCTTACAGATGGAGCAGTGAGGGCTCCACCCTACTCCATCTGGAAGGTAATATGTTCATTTAGGCAGCCATTTGATTCACCACAAACAAGCATTAGTCTCCGTGTAGGCACTACTGTGGGTAATGTACTATATGTGGTTCTCTGACCTATATACAGACCACTGTGACTGACTATAAACAAGCATCTACAGTAATTTATTCAGGGCTGATTTATGACACACAGCTTTATTTTGTTATGTATACATCATTTATTTGTCTATTTCTATTTATTTTCATCGTCTTGTAGCTAATACTCTGATGCTGCATCCATGAGTCGATTATTTTTCCAATTACAGCATTTTCGTGCTACTATTGTATCTTATATCTGTGAGTTGAATAGTTTTCCAATTTCATTGTCCTCATAGTTAGCATTTGTTTTAGCACTTATATTTGGCTTAAGGGGGTTTTACACTAAGCGATATCGCTAGCAATATCGCTAAAACGTCACCGGTTTTGTGACGTTATAGCGATATTGCTAGCGATATCGCTATGTGTGATACTTACCAACGACCGGCGCCCCCGCTGTCCATCGCTGATCGCGCGAGAATGTCCGGCTCCATTTCTCGTCGTCAGCTTCCTGCTGGGGCTTCCTGCTATGACGACGAGCGACGTGTGGAGGCGGGCGGGAGGACGCCAGGATCGCTGTGAGTATCGTGCGCTGCGTCGCTGCTGCATCACTGTGAGATCTTTCTGTGTGAAAGCTCACTAGCGATCATTTAGCGATGCACCAGCGATCCTGACCGGGTCGGATCGCTCGTCGAATCGCTGGTGCATCGCTAAATGTAAAAGGGCCTTTAGTCCATTCTCATTATAATCATCACTCAGCTTCTTCACACTTAGGAGTTGATAATTTTACAATGACATTGCCTTCACAGCCACCTTTGTGCTTTTCAGCAACACTTGTTCATTGGTGGCCCTATTTATATGCACAGATCTTATCACTACTTTTATATTTAATCTGTACCTTGCAGATTGTGTATGTTTTTCAACAACAATTATTTTATGTCATTTCAATCCTTGTGTGCACCTGTCTTTTCAGTCACTGAATACCCACCTGTATTTCAATTAAGTTTTTTTTATATATTTTCACAAGTGACTCATTGATCCTTTCTTTTCAGAGTTTTTCTATTGGTTTTTAGGTTTTAAACACAGTCTGGTCCTCATCTGGTCTGTCTATTCCAAGGCCTGGATGGCACATAGCACTGTGAATCACTAAAGTTGGGGAGCATCCTGAGTGAGTACACCTTATCACAGTGGGATGGTGTTAAGCCCCCGTTACACACTGCGATATCGCTAGCAATATCGCTGTAAAGTCACCGATTTAGTGACGTTACAGCGATATTGCTAGCGATATTGCTGCATGTGATACTTACCTCCGACCGGCTCCTCCGCTGGCTATCGCTGATCGCGCGAGAAGCTGCTGGACCATTCCTCGTCGGCCACTTCCTGCGGCGCTTCCTGCTGTGACGACGAGCGACGCGTGGAGCCGGGCGGGAGGACGCAGGATCGCCGCGTCTGACAGGTAAGTAGCGATCCCCGTCCCCTGCGATGTCGCTGGTGAGATATGCCTGAGTGGCAGATCACTAGCGACCACCCAGCGATGCACCAGCGATCCTGACCGCGTCATATCGCTGGTCGGGATCGCTGGTGAGTCGCTAGGTGTAATGGTACCCTTACACTTTAAAGTTATCTATGCACCCCTTGGTTTTCATATTACGGTACTTCTTTACTTAGTGCAGTATGACTACACATTATGTTTTTATTCTATGTTATATATACACCAAATAGCTCGTTTAAGCTACAGTACTTTTCTTTTAATGGTGTTTATTAGTGAGTTTTTGCACTTGTAAAATGTTTCTTCAGAAGGTTTTTTTTGCCCTTTACTATGTAATGTTTTAAATAAAAGTCCTTTGTTTTGGAAATTTCCTGTTTGCGGAGTTTACCTAACTTTGCTAAAACTTTATTGATAAAGTCATTTGCGGATTACATGTGTTTTTGCTGCATTTTCTTTGTGGAAAAGCACTAAAACATATAAGCAAATCTGAGCAATGGATTTTCCTCATTCACATCTATGGGGATAATATGAAATGATACACATAATTACTGCAAGGGTAATTGACATTCTGTGGATTGAAAAAAAATGCACTGCAAGTGAATTTCCACAACGTTAAAAAAACAGCAGAGTGGTTCATGATATTTATGTAAATCCTATACACTTTACTAGAACTGTGATATGCTGGTTTTTTGTTCACGAATATACACAAAAAATACACCAACTTATAAACTTATAAAATTCATCCTCACCCACAATTACTTTGAATTTAACAACAAGATCTATCTACAGGAGACTGGCACAGCTATGGGAAGTAAAATGGCTCCACAGTATGCAAATCTTTTCATGGCCAAGCTTGAAAGCGACTTTTTGTCCTCATGCCCCATCAGGCCCCTGGCCTACTACCGCTTCATTGATGATATTTTAATCATCTGGACGGAGTCTGAGCAACAGCTAAAGATGTTCCACGAACAGTTTAATCAATTTCATCCCACCATCAATTTAACACTCAACTACTCCAGCACTGAGATTAACTTTTTGGACACCATCATTAAGCTAAAAAACAATGAAATAGAGACATCCTTGTATCAGAAGCCAATCGACCGTCCAACATACCTTAAATGGGACAGTTTCCATCCAAAACACATAAAGAACTCTATTATCTATAGCCAAGCCATCAGGTACAATTATACATGTTCCAACCCCATGGATAGAGACAAACACCTTGGTCGCCTCAAAAAGACCTTTTTGAATCAGGGCTACCATCCAAGAACAATTGAAAACCAAATTACAAGGGCCACCAGAATGTCAAGGAATCACCTGCTACATTACAAAGCTAAAGAAGAAAATAACCGGGTGCCTCTAGTAGTCACTTACAACCCAAATCTGGAAGTGCTAAGGGGAGCTGCACGGAAATTACAACCTTTACTACAAAAAGATGCCCGATTACAATCCATTTTTCCAGACCCCCCACTACTGTGCTTTAGGCAGCCCCCAAATCTAAGAAGCACCATTGTCAGAAGCTCCCTGTCGTCTCCTACAGCTGGAGGAACCTTTCCTTGCAACCAGAAAAAGTGTAAAACCTGTCCATCTATAATGACCACGGACAAGATAAAGATCCCCAATTCACATCAGGACTACAAGATCCCAGGTACTTTCAGCTGTATTACATCTAATGTGGTGTACATCAATTAAGGAATTTGCTCCTAAGACCTCGTGGGGGCATCACAACACATTAGGAGACCCCAATTAGAGGACAATAAAACATCCGGACTCCTTATCTATGAACTGGTCCAATATTTATGTTTCTCCCTCTCCCATAATCAAAATTCTGCTTCACGTCACTTGTCTCATCTATTGCATTTTTTCTGTGCTGTATAGTGCATAAATATGTGACTCTTCAGATTTTGTATTAGTCTATGCCTGATGAAGAGACCTGAATAGTCTCGAAAGCTTGCAATGTGTTACCATCTTTTCAGTTAGCCATTAAAAGGTATCAACCACTGAGGACTCTCAATTCTGAATATTTTTCTATCTACTGGCTAACACGGTACAAAGATATACATCTTTCCTGTAAAAAAATACACCAAACACTCATTTTGGGAAATTAGGCTGAGTAGGTAAAGATAAGGATGACACCAACAATGGAACAAAGAGACATTGGAGTAAAAGTGATCAGTAAAATGAGGTTCATGTCAAAACTAGATCTATAATATGTAACAGTAGATGACAATGACATATCTCACCTGTATAATTTAATTGAGAGCTCACTAAAAGGACAGGGGATGTACCGTCACAGGTCTTTGGGCCATCAATCCATCTTGCTCGATAAGCCCCTTTCTCTCTGTAACTATATTGTGAATCATAAATTAGTCGCTTATAGAACATCTTTCACTAGCCCAGCACGGTGGCTCAGTGGTTAGCACTGCAGCCTTGCACCACTTGGGTCCTGGGTAGAAATCCCACCAAGGACAACATCTGCAAGGAGTTTGTGTTTGCATGGGTTTCCTCCGGGTTCTCCGATTATCTCCCACACTCCAAAGACATACTGATAGAGAATTTATTATTATTATTTATTATTATAGCGCCATTTATTCCATGGCGCATTACATGTGAGAAGGGGTATACATAATACATACAAGTACAGTATTCCTAAACAGTACATGTCACAATGGGTACAGGAGGAGAGAGGATCCTGCCCGCGAGGGCTCACAATCTACAAGGGATGGGTGAGGATACAGTAGGCGAGGGTAGAGCTGGTCTTGCAGTGGCTTGGTCGATCGGTGGTTACTGCAGGTTGTAGGCTTGTCGGAAGAGGTAGGCCTTCAGGTTATTTTTTTACACTGTGAACCCCAATGGGGACAGTGATGGTGATGTCTGTAAAGCGCTGTGCAATTAATGGTGCTATATAATCAGAGTATGAGTAAAATAAACAAGCATATTGCAAGAATCAATTTTATAAGCTATATAATATTGAGTATAAATGGGTTGACCTCAATAGACCCTTGAATATTACCTTTCACAGCAGCTTCCTGAATTTCTCAAAATTCTGCGCCTAACTGATTTTCTCAGAATGACTTCAGTTGTTTTAGTACTTTCTGTGCTATTCATTTCCTAAAAATTGAGGTTTCTTTAGTGTACGTAAACCAGATACTTATCTGAAGTACAGAGCTTACTTTAAGTACAAAAACAGAATAGCAAAAAAACATCAATTTCCTGGATGTCGGATAAGCAATATCAAACACGAGCCCGATCGAGATATGCTATAGATATATTTGAGAAGATAACATTGTGGAGGACTCTAATTTAGGGCCACCACCACTGGGTTTCACTTTAAAGATTTGCCCTGTGGGAATGCACCCTAAAGGCACAGCTAAAGATTAAGTTCTGTCTATAAAATTGTCAAACTAACAATCAGTAGTATTGTGAACTCCGCCCTAGAATACAATATAAGCTGTAAGTCAGGATTTGTGGAGATATTCACCACATGCATAATATTTTTCTAATCAAAGGAGCCTGCCTATTCCCATGGGAACCTGCTGCGCCCTGTTGTGCTTTTGAGTCTGGACAAGGTATTGCAAGTATGGCAGCTATTTCTCTTTTTCATGTTCTTCCCATGAATGGTCTTTTTATTTGGGTAGCTATGACACACCTAAACCACGTTTCAGAATATGTAAACAGAACATATTTAGTATTTCCCACATGTCCGATGTTTACACTGGTTCATCCACCAATCAGCACTGTGTATAAACCACCAATTTATGTCAAAAGTTATTATAAGTGCAATAGCAAAATATTAAGAAACCGCTATGATTAATAGCTTCAATTTTATGAGATACTGGAACAAACAATACATATAATGCAAATACAAAGGTGTGCACACAGATTTCTGCTAAGTAAAAACTGTGCGTACAGAGGTAAGAACTAAGAAACAAGCTTGAAACTGGAACCAAAGGAGATCAATGTAAAAGCTGCACTTTCCTAATATGTGTTCAGCACCTATCTAAAGAAAAGCACAATAATTTGCCATGGAATCTGCAGAAGAAACAATTTAGGACTTCAATTCATTAGTTTTTGCTACACAGCTGATGTAAAACTGTTTGATATAGTGCACACTTTTTTAACAACTTGTAATTATGCAAATATGTTGTGACTTGTTGCCTTTTTAGGGTGTGTGCACACGTTGCGGATTCTGCCGCGAATCCGCAGCGGATTTGGCCGCTGCGGATCCGCAGCAGTTTTTGCTGCGGTGTACAGTAGCATTCTAACCTATGGAAAAAAAACCCACTGTGCAGACGCTGCAGAATTTTCGGTGCGGATTTGCTGCGGTTTCAAAACCGCAGAAAGAATTGACATGTCAATTCTTTCTGCGGATTCCGCTGCGGTTTGCCATCTCCTCCATTGTGAAGATGAAAAACCGCAGGGCAAAACCGCAGGCTAATCCACAGGTAAAACCGCAGGTCTTTTGACCTGCAGATTTTACAAAATCCGCGTGGCGAAATCCGCAGAGCATTCCGCAGCGTGTGAACATACCCTTACACCACCTTTGGCCAAATCAGCCATATTTTTTAGTGGGGAGGGTAAATGACCGAGCACTGCAGACAAATGAATCATAAATTATACCACAAGAGTGATATAAACTGCTACAGAAATGTACGCCAGTCTTTAAGGAGAATACTGCTTGCACTGGGGCAAAGCATCTGAAAAAATACGCTAAATTCATTAAAAGGTGAACCTGTCATGTGAGCTCGCCACAGGACGTGCTCAATAATAAATAACTTTTATTGGATATACTTTTAAATCTATAGTAGATAATAACTATGTGGATAATCCCACAGCATTAATTAAAGAGGCTATAAGTCAATAGGTTACGTAAGATGGCTGGCGGACGAGTCCTTGAGGGGAGATATGTGTCATTGCGGCTATTAGCTGCGGGGATGTGAGCTCTGAAGTATGCTCCAGGATGTATTGTGCTGAGAGTTATTTGTCCATTCCAAGGCCGGGTTTTATGAGCGGTCATAACAGATGGGTGGGAATGACTGCTCACATATCCCCACCCAAGGGACGTGGTGTGGCTAATAAAATGGAGGCCAAATGCCTCATTCAGTGTCTGTGGCTGGAGGTCTGCAGACCTTCAGTGTGTGTGTTAAAGATACTGACCTGAGCCGGTGGACCCGCAGTATTAAATGGACTGTTTATTTTGAGTACAAACTTGAACAAGGTCTGTTTTATGGCTCCAATGCTGCAATGTCACAAACGCGAGGCTCCAGTATCGCAAGCGTAGCGGTCACACTGCACTTTCTTCATCGCTGGGAGAGCGATGGGGCCCTTATTGTATTATATAAACTAATCCTTGGCCAATGATAATATTTTACAACATTCTGGATGTTTCAGCATACAACAAATTTGTTTTATGGTGAGAAATCGACCCCAATTGAAATGGAAATAAGCTGCATAAAAGAAGAATTTTAATTGAAGAATTAGGAAAATCCCTAATTAGGCAGTATATTGAAGCCAGAAAAGTGAACCCCAGAAGTGAAGGACCAGCAGCCATTGTGAAGAGTGTCCAGTAGCATGCTCAAGAAAGAGACCATGCCTCCACCAGCACAGCTACCAGCCTAAAAAGGAAGAGATGTAGCTTCTGTCCATCTTCTTGTGACAATAAAACAAATCTGACATGTGCCGGATGTGCAAAATATCTATGTAAAGGACATGTGTTTTATTATTGTGTTCAATTTAAAAATGCATGAACCTGTTCAACCTTTTTAGAGATAAAAAAGAAAAGCAAAGCTGTGATGTGAAAAAACGCCTTCAACTTGCAGATATGCGTTTAATCTACAGGTTAACCGATGCAATGAGGAAATTAACTTTATTCCTCCCTCCAGCTTTGGACTTTCAATCATAGCGGTGCAGCTTCAGTCACTACTCAGGACATAAAGAGAGGTGGCAGTAACAACGGCCTGGTACTGAGTGACAGCCAGCTTTACTGTGCATCAGTGCTGAGACGGCTGTCAGTCAGTGCCAGGAGGGGAAGAGTTGGTTTCAGCTGCCGCTCACTATGTACTGAGTTGTGACTGGAGTTGCGCAGCCTTGTCGCTAAGGCCTCTTTCACACTTCAGTCTTTTGATGTCAGTTCGAATCCGTCAAAGTGTGAAAAAAAGGATCCGTTGCAGTTTGACAAAAAACTGATGCACCGGATCTGTTTTTTGGACGGATCCGTCACAGCAGTGAGAGCCTGAAATTTAAAGGCGCACAACTCTGGAAAAGGAGACAGAGAGAGATTGAGAGAGAGAGATTTTCTGTGCCAGAACAGCTTTTGGGGTTAACTTTAATGAACAGAAATTTTTCCAGGCATGCTCAGTTTAAAAAAGCGGAATCCGTTGACGGATTTCTTCATTTGACGGCTTGCAACGGATCCGCCACCCATAGGCTTCCATTCTAGCCAACGGCGGACTGAGATGGATCCGTTGCAATCCATCATTTCAACGCAGACAAAAAAACGCTACAAAGTCCATCTGCTCCAGACGGCGGACGCTGAAATTCCGACGGAGACATCAAATAACGGGTGCAACGGACGACCATCCGTCACAATCCGCCGCTAATGCAAGTCTATGAGAAAAAAACGGATTCCGCCCAAAAAAAATGGATCTGCTTTTTTCAAAAAAGTGCGGATTTCGACTGACGTCAAAAGACTGAAGTGTGAAAGAGGCCTAAGACTGAAAGGCGGAGGCTGCCAGGACGAACAAATACAAATTAATCGACAAGATTTCAGTATGGGGACAGCTCTAAGTCAGAATGCTATTAACCTGCAGATAAATCCAATATCTGCAGGTTAGTAGCATTTTTTCACATGACAGGTTCCCTGTTACTGCTTACGGATTTAAAATATTTGCTTACAATTAAAGGGAATCTGTCACCCCATTTTTGGCCTATAAGCTGTGGCCACTGCCATCAGGGGCTTATCTACAGCATTCTGTAATGCTGTTGATAAGCCCCCAATGTAACCTGAAAGATAAGAAAAAAATAGTTTGATTATACTCACCCCGGCGTTTGGTCCGGTCTGTTGGGTCTCAACAGGGCAGATAAAGTACGCCTGCGCAGGAGCTGAGGGAGAAGCAAGGAGGAGGACATCGTATGAAGATGGGAGGCGCCGGACCGGACTGAGACACCCACCGCCCCCGACTCCACCCCCCAGTGAGTATAATCTAACGTATTTTTCTTATCTTTCAGGTTTCATCGGGGGCTTATGCTGTAGATAAGCCCCTTATGGCGGTGGCCGCATCTTACAGGGCTAAAATGGGGTGACAGATTCCCTTTAAATGATAAATAATTGATTGTCAGGTTGGGTAACCCCCCTGATGGAGCTAATTTTAACCTTAATGATCAAACCAATTATTTAAATCTAATCAGTGTCACTTTATGTGTTAACAACTCTGGAATGATTCAGCGTATTACAGCGATTCTGAGATTGTTTTTTCGTAAAATATTGTACTTCATGACAGTGATAAATTTTAGTCGTTATAATTTGTGTAGTTATACCACACAAAATAATTAGGAAATAACGTTTCCCCTCTACTTTATATCTGCATCATTCTTGAAACAGTTTTTTTTGTTAGGAAGTTAGAATGGTTCAACATTGATCAGCAATTTCTAATTTTTCCTACAAAATTTATAAAACCATTTTTTTTTAGGGACTACAACACATTTTAAGTGACTTTGAGGGCCTAAATGACAAAAAATATGCAAAAGTAACACCATGCACCCCTCAAAGTTCTCAAGTCACATTCAAAAAGTTTATTAACCCTTCTGGTGCTTCACAGGAATTACTGGAATGTAAAAGGAAAAAATTTACATTTTACCTTTTTTCAGCAAAATTTTACATTAGCCCCAATTTTTTTATTTTCACAAGGACAACAGGAGAAAATGGGCCAAACCATACAATTTGTTGTTCAATTTCCCCTGAGTATACAGGCTGGAATCAGGAGTGGACACCATGTCGCATTTGGAGAAACCCTGATGTGCCTAAACAGTGAAAAACCCCTACAAGTGACCTCATTTTGGAAAATAGACACGTCAAGGAATTTATCTAGATGTGTGGTGAGCACCTTGAACCCCAGGTGCTTCACAGAAGTTTATAAGATAGAGCCGTGAAAATAAAAAATAACATTTTTCCCACAAAAATGTTCTTTTAGCCCCAATTTTTTTATTATCACAAGGGTAACAGGAGTTAAGGAAAGAGAGCGCCCCTTGGGGCGATAAAAGTGATTTTTTTGGGAGACAATACACGGTTAGTGCACTCACCTTTACAAGTTGTGAACAGTCACAACCCCTTGTAGAATGTGAAAGGAACCAGTGGTCGCTGCAGACTCCCGTAGATACCAATGTCACAAAGGAGATAGAAAAAGACCGGGTTTTTCAATGTATCCGCGCTGACCACACAAGGACAGAAATATTCTTCATAGCTTTATTGTGCCAAAGCGTTTCGTGGCATAGCTGCCACTTCCTCAGGACCAAAGAATTACAGTATCTGATTACAGCAGTGGTTTTATACAAAACCTTCATGACATCACAATTACATGCAAAAAGGCATCATTTCCTGTGGAAACGCCCCCTCCAATGTCAAAATGTCATACAGCAGTCACAATAACTTTATATTGAGATCTAACCTCTGATAAAACACATTAAACATCTAAAAAATCAATCTTTAATTTGAAAAAGTGTATGAAACCTATAAAAATAAACCTATATAAATCAAACCCACAGATTTTAGGCAAGCCAGAACACTTAAGGCTTCCCATTACCATCATACTATCTCTCCACTTGTTAGGAATGGTTGTGGTTTTATATAAGACCTTCATGACATCACAAACAGACAAAACATCACTTCCTGTGAAAACGCCCCCTCCAATGTCAAAATGTCATACGCCAGTCATGATAACTTTATATCAAAATATAACCTCTGATAAAACACATTGAACATCTAAACAATCAATCTTTCATTTAAAAAATGTATGAAACCTATAATAAATATATATTAAAATTTTATAAAGATAGAATGACTGGACTCAAACCCACAGGTTTTAGGCAAGCCGTAACCCTGTAGGCTTCCCATTACCATTATGCTATCTCTCCACTTGCAAGGAATGGTTATGTAATGTGGAATTAACCGATTATTTGGTAAAATTCCCACTAGGTGTCCGGCATCCAAAACCGGACCCCCACGTGAGAACGCTGACCCGCCAGGTCAGGGAAGGAAAACCGTCGGGCCGCTAGGGACGAAACATGAGAGACAGCTTATCAAAAAAGATCTACCAACTCATTGAGGCCTTTAGGATGAATGGTATCTAGTTTATATAGTTAGCTTCCTTCATTTGGCCCTACGGTGAATTCCTTATATACTGTGCATGTGTATAACCCTGACTATACCCCTTTATTCTTCCATTTAAACTTTATGGTAAAGTGTCAAGTGGGAGGTTCCTGACTCCAAATGCCTTTCTGCTAGTTTTGGAACTCAGTTTTCCATTTTTTGTGTAAGGGGGTGTGTATTACTTATCCAGGTCTATCTCTGAGCGCAAATATTGAATTTTTATATATAGTTTATATATCCAATACATTTCTCTCTTATTTAGACACTGTATTCTGTTTCGGGTATCCACTGGTATATGATCTATGGGTTTAACTCGTAGTGAGGCTTTATTCCCATGTTTTTCAAAACAATGTTGGGACAAGCCATGTTTCAGATATCCTTTAGAGATATTGTGTCTATGTGAGTTCATACTTAGATGTAGAGGCTGTGCAGTGCGTCCCACATACAGTTGTGGCCAAAAGTACCCCTGCAATTCTGTCAGATAATACTCAGTTTCTTCCTGAAAGTGATTGCAAACACAAATTCTTTGGTATTATTATCTTCATTTAATTTGTCTTAAATGAAATAACACTAAAGAGAATGATGCAAAAAGCAAAACATTGATCATTTCACACAAAACTCCAAAAATGGGCCAGACAAAAGTATTGGCACCCTCAGCCTAATACTTGGTTGCACAACCTTTAGCCAAAATAACTGCGACCAACCGCTTCCGGTAACCATCAATGAGTTTCTTACAATGCTCTGCTGGAATTTTAGACCATTCTTCTTTGGCAAAAAGCTCCAGGTCCCTGATATTTGAAGGGTGCCTTCTCCAAACTGCCATTTTTAGATCTCTCCACACGTGTTCTATGGGATTCAGGTCTGGACTCATTGCTGGCCACCTTAGAAGTCTCCAGTGCTTTCTCTCAAACCATTTTCTAGTGCTTTTTGAAGTGTGTTTTGGGTCATTGTCCTGCTGGAAGACCCATTACCTCTGAGGGAGACCCAGCTTTCTCACACTGGGCCCTACATTATGCTGCAAAATTTGTTGGTAGTCTTCAGACTTCATAATGCCATGCACTCGGTCAAGCAGTCCAGTGCCAGAGGCAGCAAAGCAGCCCCAAAACATCAGGGAACCTCCGCCATGTTTGACTGTAGGGACCGTGTTCTTTTCTTTGAATGCCTCTTTTTTTCTCCTGTAAACTCTATGTTGATGCCTTTGCCCAAAAAGCTCTACTTTTGTCTCATCTGACCAGAGAACATTCTTCCAAAATGTTTTAGGCTTTTTCAGGTAAGTTTTGACAAACTCCAGCCTGGCTTTTTTATGTTTCAGGGTAAGAAGTGGGGTCTTCTTGGGTCTCCTACCATACAATCCCTTTTCATTCAGACGCCGACGGATAGTACGGGTTGTCACTGTTGTACCCTCAGACTGCAGGGCAGCTTGAACGTGTTTGGATGTTAGTCGAGGTTCTTTATCCAACATCCGCACAATCTTGCGTGAAATCTCTGGTCAATCTTTCTTTTCCGTCCACATCTAGGGAGGTTAGCCACAGTGCCATGGGCTTTAAACTTCTTGATGACACTGCGCACGGTAGACACAGGAACATTCAGGTCTTTGGAGATGGACTTGTAGCCTTGAGATTGCTCATGCTTCCTCACAATTTGGTTTCTCAAGTCCTCAGACAGTTCTTTGGTCTTCTTTCTTTTCTCCATGCTCAATGTGGTACACACAAGGACACAGGACAGAGGTTGAGTCAACTTTAATCCATGTCAACTGGCTGCCAGTGTGATTTAGTTATTGCCAACACCTGTTAGGTGCCACAGGTAAGTTACAGGTGCTGTTAATTACACAAATTAGAGAAGCATCACATGATTTTTCGAACAGTGCCAATACTTTTGTCCACGCTCTTTTTTATGTTTGGTGTGGAATTATATCCAATTTGGCTTTAGGACAATTCTTTTTGTCTTTTTTCATTTAAGACAAATTAAATGAAGATAATAATACCAAAGAATTTGTGTCTGCAATCATTTTCAGGAAGAAACTGAGTATTATCTGACAGAATTGCAGGGGTGTCAATACTTTTGGCCACAACTGTATTGTTTCCCACAGCAACAATCATTTAGATAAATCACAAAACTGGACTGACATGTTAGAGTATATGACATTAATTTTAAGCTATCATTATCACTATTGGAATAAAAGGTATTTACATTATCACTGATCCATAAACAACAAAAGCATTTTTTGTTTTTACATTTAAAGGAACCTCTTATGTGCTTCTGTAAGGTACTTTTTCCTGCATTCGGGGCTTTTTTTATCTCCCACATCCTTAATTCTACTGGGGGCTAAAATGTTTTATAGGGATGGCGCCCTCCTAAAGGTAACCACTGGTTTGGTTGGTAATACTTTCTGACAGACTGGGTCATTTAGTAGGACCTTCGAGTGCTTCTGTATTATGTTCCTGATAGTGTAATTTTGGGAAGAAAAGGTTGTGATGAAATTAGTGGTGTAGTATTCATCTGTAGATTTGTTATTTTCTGTCCCATGTATTAAACTACTTTGTGAAATTCCCTTTGCCTCTGAGTATGCTTTTTTTACTAATTTTTTGGGGTATTCACGCCAACAGCTATGTAACAATTACAACAAATGGTTGACAAACGTACCAAAAAATCAGTGTCAACGAATAAGGAAAAATTGCACCTTACTAAAAGATTATAAGGAACAAAGTAAATGTCTAATAGAGAGATTTTTAGAGAGTGAATACCCCCAAAAAATTAGTACAAAAAAGCATACTCAGAAGCAAAGGGAATTTCACAAAGTAGTTTAATACATGGGACAGAAAATAAAAAATCTACAGATGAATACTACACCACTAATTTCATCACAACCTTTTCTTCCCAAAATGGCACTATCGGGAACATAATACAGAAGCACTGGAAGGTCCTACTAAATGACCCAGTCTGTCAGAAAATATTACCAGCCAGACCAGTGGTTACCTTTAGGAGGGCGCCATCCCTAAAAAACATTTTAGCCCCCAGTAGAATTAAGGATGTGGGAGATAAAAAAAAAGCCCTGAATGCAGGAAAAAGTACCTTACAGAAGCACATAAGAGGTTCCTTTAAATGTAAAAACAAAAAATGCTTGTGTTGTTTATGGATCAGTGATAATGTAAATACCTTTTATTCCAATAGTGATAATGATAGAGTATATGACATTAATTTTAAGCTAACATGTCAATCCAGTTTTGTGATTTATCTAAATGATTGTTGCTGTGGGAAACAATATGTGGGGCGCACTACACAGCCTCTACATCTAAGGATGAACTCACATAGACACAATATCTCTAAGGGTATGTGCACACGTAGTTTTTAGTCTCTGCGGATTTTGTAGAGAAAACCGCAGGAAATCCGCAGGACAAAGTGCTGCGGTTTTTCTGCGGTTTATCTGCGGATTATCTGCGTTTTTTCTGCGGTTTTGCCCTGCGGTTTTACACCTCATAATGGATGAGGTGTAAAACCGCAGCGTTTCTGCACCAAACAATTGACATGCTGCGGATTGTAAACCGCAGCAAAACCGCGCGGAAAAAAACGCAGCATGTGCACAGCTTTTTTTTATTTCCATAGGAAATAAAGGTACTGTACAACGCAGCAAAATCTGCTGCGTTTCTGCAGAGCCAAAAACGCTGCGGAAACGTAGCAGAATCCGCAGCGTGTGCACATACCCTAAAGGATATCTGAAACATGGCTTGTCTCGACATTGTTTTGAGAAACATGGGAATAAAGCCTCACTACGAGTTACACCCATAGATCATATACCAGTGGATACTCCAAACAGAATACAGTGTCTAAATAAGAGAGAAGTGTATTGGATATATAAACTAGATACCATTCATCCTAAAGGCCTCAATGAGTTGGTAGATCTTTTTTGATAAGCTGTCTCTCATGTTTTGTCCCTAGCGGCCCGACGGTTTTCCTTCCCTGACCTGGCGGGTCAGCGTTCTTACGTGGGGGTCCGGTTTTGGATGCCGGACAACTAGTGGGATTTTTACCAAATAATCGGTTAATTCCAAATTACATAACAATTCCTTGCAAGTGGAGAGATAGCATAATGGTAATGGGAAGCCTACAGGGTTACGGCTTGCCTAAAACCTGTGGGTTCGAGTCTATCTTTAGAAAATTTTAATATATATTTATTATAGGTTTCATACATTTTTTAAATGAAAGATTGATTGTTTAGATGTTCAATGTGTTTTATCAGAGGTTATATTTTGATATAAAGTTATCATGACTGGTATATGACATTTTGACATTGGAGGGGGCGTTTCCACAGGAAGTGATGTCTTTTTGCATGTAATTGTGATGTCATGAAGGTTTTGTATAAAACCACTGCTGTAATCAGATACTGTAATTCTTTGGCCCTGAGGAAGTGGCAGATCTGCCACGAAACGCGCCGGCACAATAAAGCTATGAGGAATATTTCTGTCCTTGTGTGGTCAGCGCGGATGCATTGAAAAACCCGGTCTTTTTCTTCCTCCTTTGTGACAAGGGTAACAGGAGAAAATGGACCTAAAAATTTGTTGTGCAATTTCTCATAAGTACATCGATACCCAATATGTAGGAGAAAACTATTGTTTGGGTGCATAGCAGGGCACAGAAGGCAAGGAGAATATTTTGACTTTTTGGTGAAGAGAAAACAGCTGCACTCTGGGAAATTTTGATTTTCAATGCAAAAAAATTTTTTATTGAAGACACCACAGGGGAATAGTGCGTTGAGGTAACGTTTCGACCCTATGTCAGGTCTTTTTCAAACCTCACTTAAAGCACAAGAGAAAAAGAAGCAATCACGGCAGCATGAATGTGCAGGAGGGGCTAAAGTGCCATATGTAGAAGTCTGGTTTGACAGGGACCAGGCAGAGGTCCTGAGACGGGCTGGAAGCGTGGGGCACCCTATTTTAGTAAAAAGAGGATTTTGAACCCACAGGTACTACACAGAATTTGATAAAATTAGGTCGCCATATTGAATATGCCGTCATCAGTGTTGAGCGCAAGTGCTCACCACTCGAGTTTGCATCGGGTTCTTGGGCATGCACCAAGCATTGCGGGTGCTTGAGTGACATGCTCGAATCATGGGCGGACATACTGCCTGTGCAGCTGCACCGGGGCCCAGAGGCTCCAGGGGGCCCCTGCAAGGTGGCTAATGAGGGCAATCTGGCCTGTTTCTCTGGGTCCGAGGCTCCGGGGGGGGCCCTGGCCAGATTGCCCGCATGTGCAGTGGGCAGGGAGCGATCCCTGCAGCTCCGCTGCCGCTGCCTGCAAGAGAAAATAGCAGCGGAATGGAGCTGCAGGGATGCTTCCTGCCCGGAGCCCGCGATTCCTGTCTCTGACACAGACAGCAGCGCTACTGGATGACGTCACTGGATGATGTCATTGTTCAGCGGCCAGCTATGCCAGAGAGAGGAAGCAGCCCAAGGCGGTGATGCTGCGGCTGCAGGAGAGCATGCAGACAGGTGAGAGGTGGTGTGTGTGTGGTTTTTTTTTGTATGTACGTGTGTTGTGTGTGTACAGATGAGTGGTGGTGTGTGTGTGTGTGCGTGCATGCGCAGCGTTGCGTGGGAATGTGCAGAGAAGTGAATGGTGCTGTGTGTGAGTAGGTGGAGAAGGCAATGATGGAAGTGATGGGGAGAAGGTAATAATGGGGGTGATGGGGAGAATGCAATGATGGGGGTGATGTGGAGAAGGCAATGATGGGGTGATGGGGAGAAGGCAACAATGGGGTGATGAAGAAGCCAATGATGGGGGTGGTGGGGAGAAGGCAATGATGGGGTGATGGGGAGAAGGCACTGATAGGGGTGATGGAGAAGGCAATGATGGGGGCGATGGGGAGAAGGCAATAATGGGGGTGATGGGGAGAAGGCAATAATGGGGGTGATGGAGAAGGCAATAATGGGGTGATGCAGAGGGCAATGATGGGGTGATGGGGAGAAGGCAATGATTGGGGTGATGGGGAGAAAGCAATTATGGGAGTGATGGGGAGAAGGCAATGATGGGGGAGATGGCAATGATGGGGATGGTGGCAGAGGAAATGGTGGAATGGGCAAAGATGGGATGTGGGGGAAGAGGAAATGATGGAGGTGGTGGAAAGGGCAATGATGGGGGTGGGAGAGAAGGCAATGATCGAGATGGGGAGAAGGGAATGATGGTGGTAGTGGAAAAGACAATGATGGGAGTGGTGGGGAAGGAGGCAATGATGGGGGTGGAGAAGGAGAAGGCAATGATGGAGGTGGTGGAAAAGGCAATGATGGTGGTGGAAAAGGCAATGATGGAGGTGGTGGAAAATGCAACGATGGGGGTGGTGGAAAAGGCAATGATAGGGGTGATGGAGAGGGCAATGATGAGGTGGTAGGGGAGATGGCAATGATGGAGGAGGTGGAAAGGGCAATAATGGGGGTGGTGGGGGAGGAGGAAATGATGAAGGTGGTGGAATGGGCAATGATGGGGTGGTAGTGGAAAGGACAATGATGGTGGAAAGGGCAATAATGGGGGTGGTGGGAGAGGAAATGATGGAGGTGGTGGAAAGTGCAATGATGGGGGTGGGGGAGAAGGCAATGATGGAGATGAGGAGAAGGGAATGATGGTGGTAGTGGAAAAGACAATGATGGGAGTGGTGGGGAAGGAGGCAATGATGGGGGTGGAGAAGGAGAAGGCAATGATGGAGGTGGTGGAAAAGGCAATGATGGGGGTGATGGAGAGGGCAATGATGGGGTGGTAGGGGAGACGGCAATGATGGGGGTGATGGAGAGGGCAATGATGGGGTGGTAGGGGAGACGGCAATGATGGAGGTGGTGGAATGGGCAATGATGGGAGTGTTGGGGAAGAGACAATGATGGGTGTGGTGGTGGAATGGGCAATGATAGGGTGGCAGGGGAGAAAGCAATGATAGTGGTGGGGGAGAAGGCAATGATGGAGGTGGTGAAGAGGGCAATGATGGGTTGGGGGAGAAGACATTAATGGGATGCGGGGGGAGGAAGATAATGAGGGGTGTAGGGGATTAGGATGGGAGGAAGGGGGACTTATAATGGACTTAGGAACAGGAGGAGGTGGAGGAAGACATTATTATCGCTTATGATGTCTAACACAGTCTCTTAGTATATAGTGTACGTACTTATTATGTACAGTATAACACAGTTCCTTAGTATATAATGTACTCACTAATTCTGTATAACACCATCCTTAGTTACATAGTTTCCTCTTTTATTATGTATAACGCCGTCCCTTATAACGTACTATCCTCTCTACTTATATATGATGCCATCCCTTATTATATAGCGTCCTCTGCTGTTATGTACAGTGCTTTCTCTTACATAGTATATTCTTGTTAATTTTGTTATTCACAGCGCCCTCTTTTATTACACAGTCCCCTCTTTTTTAGCTATAAAATGACTGCTGATGGAGCAGCCGGTGACCAGACAACCAGTCCATCAGCTCCTCCATTAGAAAGGAAGCTTTCCCATTCTCCATCAGCCATCATTGTATTATACAGCTAACAAGACAGGACGATATGTAATAAAAAAACATGGCTCTATATAATCCAATATGTAAAGGACAGTACTGTACATAACAAGAGATGGCACGGTATACTGTATAAGGGACAGCAATATACATAATAAAGGAGACTATGTACTATATACATGTGTGTGTTGCTATATATATATATATATATATAATATATATATATATATGTAGCTTTGCCACCATAAAAGGAAGGGGGCCCAGACACATTTCTTGCACAGGCGTCCCAAGCTGTCAGTGTCCTCCCCTGGCTCGAGTCCTCACCCCATATGTTTTGCAGTTCTCAGACAGCTAAAAAACATGCGGGGCAGGCAATACTCCGTGCATACCCAATGAAAAAACTCGAGTAGGGAGCACTTGTGCTGAACACCAGTCATATTGTCATCATTTTTTTTTTTTACTTTTGAAAAAACCCCGAACATAAGCTCAACCCTAACGGCAAAGAATAAAAAAAATAAAAATTGTAGAAAACGAATAAATTTATTTGCCTAAGGGATTGACAGGGAGGGTGATATACTAATTATTGGCTTACAATCACTATGATAGGGTCTATCACAGTGATTAAAAGGAACCAATAGGAAAAATCACTTCTGTTGCTGGGTGCCGGCAGCAGATCCCGGCTGCCACACTGCGCATGTGCCTGCCTTTTTTTTTTTTGTAAGGAAAACCAGGCAGGGGTCAGGGGCTGGGGCAGGAGGGCCCAGGGGAGTTTGGGGATATAATTTTTCTTTCTTTTGACATGCATATCATGTCAGGAAAGAGAGAAATGATTGTTATAGCAGACACACTTTTTTATTTTTCTTACTTGATCGTCATTATTCATTGAATTACGGCGTAATCGGGACCGGAAAATCCAGCCCCTACCTGCGGTAGCTAAGACCCTGGAGATTTTAGGACTCTAGGGGGGTGCTATACCCCTTTCCTGATTGCCGTTTTAAAACGGCGATGAGGGAATAAGGCCCCTTAGCGGCCACCGTTTTAATGCGTATCAACGGTTGTTAAGGGGCTAAAATCATTCCTTATTCAGTATACATGAATAAATACAAAATACACTAAAAGATCCCCAAATGTTTGGTCTCATGCACTATTTTTAAAATAACATTGAATCGCACTATGTTGAGATTTAACAACACCCACTTCATTCCAGGTACACTAAAACTGTTACATTGATTTGGATGTGGAATGCCCAATTCTCCATATTGTCCCTGACATCATAACAACTAGCTTTTCCACGTTCTGCACTAAGTTCAGCACCATTGGTAAGACTTCACCATGGTCACTCATAAAAAAGAATGAGACAGACTGTTAATACCTCACTTGTCGTAAAAATCTCAACTCAAATCTTTACAAATTACAAAGGTAGAACATAGATTTGGAAACTAACCTTTTTGCACACATTTGGTTGGCTAAGCTTACTTTTTCTCTTCCTCCCACGGTTTACTACAAGAAAAAGAGTGTCATAAGTGTTGTTTCTGAATGCTCATTATTTTCTATACCTCATTCATGTATGCTTTAAAGGGAACCTGTTATGTCCAGTAACGGTATTTACCTGCAGATAAAGAGATTTCAATCATGGATGTTCACTTCTACCAGAAGGCTCACACTAAGAATTACAAAAGTCAGCTCCTATACTGTAGGCTACATTAACTTAAAGCAAAGCTGTCAGCAGGATTGTGCACAGTAACCTACAGACACTGTCAAGTTGGCGCTATTATACTGATTAAAATGATACCTTGGTTGATGAAATCCAACTTGTGGTTGTTCAATCTGTATTTGTAGTTATCAGTTAATGAGATTCTTGTGCTGTGGGGCGGCTTGTTGGGGGAGCTTCATGTGGTGCTCTGCTTACATATGCATCTTTATGGATTATGACAGGTCACTGATCCTTCATGGACCTGCCCCCTATTTTACATACTGCATATACTATTGTGGGGTTAGAAAAAAAAAACTGAATTTATCAAAATGGGGGCGGCGACTGCACTGTAGCATAATACATGCCTATATGCCTTTATGCCTATACTATTGTGGGGTAAAAAAAACAATAATCACCAAAATGGCGACGGCTCCTGCGCAGTAGCATCTATCGTGTTCTAGTAGATGCTACTGCGCTTGCGCCGCCGTCAGTACGATCTTCTGCAGCCAATTTTTTTCTCAAGCAAAATGGTGCCGGCAACAGTGCATTCGCCGTATCATTATCGCGTTCAGAATTATGGACATTCTAATGCAGTCCTCTTGGGTGGGTAATAAGATGTACAGTGGCAGGTAAAAGTTGGACAGCCCTGGTCAAAATTACTGTTATTGTGAACAGTTAAGCAAATTGAAGATTACACAAGCTAAAGATGACATATTTCCTTTGTATTTTAGGCCAAAAAATATCTTTTTTTTTCACTTTTACATTTTAAAAATTTCAAAAAGGAAAATGGGACAATGCAAATGTTTGAGCACCCTTGGAGATTTGTGCACTCAAATAACTTTGACCAAGGTTTCAGACTTTAATTAGCCTGTTAGGGTTATGTCTTATTCACTGACATCATTAGGAAAGACCAGGTGATGCAAATTTCCCAGCTTTATAAAAACCCAGCCTCCTATAACCTTGTGCCAAAAAACAGCAGCCATGGGTTCTTCTAAGCAGCTGCCAAGCTCTCTGAAAATGGAGGAGGCCCACAAAGCAGGAGAAGGCTATAAGAAGATAGCAAACAGTTTTCAATTTGCCTTTTCCTCAATTTGAAATGTAATGGAGAAATGGCAGTTAACAGGAACAGTGGAGGTCAATATAAGGTCTGGAAGACCAAGCAAAATTTCAGTGAGAGCTGCAGAGACAAATCAGAAACCCTGCTTGACTACTAAAGACCTTCAGAAAGATTTAGAAGACTCTGGAGTTGTGGCACATTGCTCTTCTGTTCAGAGACACCGGCACAAATATGGCCTTCATGGAAAAGTCATCAGAAGAAAACCTCTCCTGCATCCTCACCACAAAATTCAGCTTCAGTAGTATGCAAAAGAACTTCTAAACAAGACTGATGCATTTTGGAAACAAGTCCTGTGGACCGATGAGGTTATAATAGAACTCTTTAGCCAGAATGATCAAAAGGTATATGTGGAGAAAAAAGGGCAGAGTTTCAGAAGAAAAACATCTCGACAACCATTAAGCATGGGGTAGAGCAATCAAACTCACAGGGTGGACGCATCCCTGGGACAGCTCGTGGGTCTTCATCACCACCTTTATTGTAGGTACTTACCTCTTTGTCTGCACATGTCACTTTTTTATATATACACTGCCTTTTCATTTTGCACCAGCGTTGAATACTATAGGCAGCACTATATACCGTATATATTTGAATATAAGCCGAGATTTTCAGCCCATTTTTTTGGGCTGAAAGTCCCCCTCTTGGCTTATATTCAAGTCATATACCTGGCGTCAGCAGGTTAGGGGGAACGGGGGTCACAGATCATACATACCCCGTCCTGGCTCGGTCTCTGCAGCACCCCACTTCTCCATGGTCTCCCTTCAGCGGTCACATGGTACCGCTCATTAAACTCATGAATATGTGCATATTTATGAGTTTAATGAGCGGTACCACGTGACCGCTGAAGGCAGGAAGGGAGACTGTGGGAGAACGGGACTGCAGAGACAGAGCCAGGACGGGGTAAGTATAGGCTATATTCACCTGTCCCCAGTCCATCGGTGCTTGCTGCTGTCTGATGTGTCCTCTTGTCAGTTGTCAGTGACATTCAGACAGCAGAGGGCGCGGTGATGTGGTTAGTGCGTGCAGTGCCCTCTGCTGCTTGAACGTCACTGACAGATGATATGGCAGACAGAGGCGGCCGGCGAGCAGCGATGGACGCAGGACAGGTGAATGTCTCAGGTGCCGGGTCCTGAGGCAGCAGCGACACCAGCACCTGGCACCCAGCGACAGAGAGGTATGTCATTTTTTTTATTTTTATTTGCAGCAGCATATGGGGGCATAATGTATGGAGCATCTTATGGGGGCAGCATATGGGGGCATGATATATGGAGCATCTTATGGGGCAGCATATGGGGGCATAATCTATGGAGCAGCATATGGGGGCATGATATATGGAGCAGCATATGGGGGCATAATATATGGAGCAGCATATGGGGGCATAATCTATGGAGCAGCATATAGGGGTATATTGTATGAAACATCTTATGGGAGCAGCATATGGGGCCATAATCTATGGAGCAGCATATGGGGGCATGATATATGGAGCATCATATGGGGGCATAATCTATGGAGCAGCATATAGGGGTATAATGTATGAAGCATCTTATGGGGCAGCATATGGGGGCATAATGTATGGAGCATCTTACGGGGCAGCATATGGGGGCATAATCTATGGAGCATCTTATGGGGCAGCATATTCTATCGAGCATCTTATGGGGCAGCATATGGGGCATAATCTATGGAGCATCTTATGGGGCCATAACCTTTATGGAGCAGCATATGGGGCTTATTATTCTAGGGAGCATATTATGGGGCCATTATTAACCTTTGTGCAGCATTATATGGGGTGTATTTTGTATGGAGCATCCTATGGGGCCCATCATGAACTGTATGGAGCATTATATGGGGCTCCTGATTCAATATGGCTATTCAAAAACATTTATCCTACTGATGTCTCAATTAATTTTACTTTTATTGGTATCCATTTTTATTTTTGAAATTTACCAGTAACTGCTGCATTTTCCACCCTAGGCTTATACTCGAGTCAATAAGTTTTCCCAGTTTTTTTGTGGCAAAATTAGGGGGTCGGCTTATACTCGGGTCGGCTTATACTCTAGTATATACGGTATATTCTTTTTGGCACTTCAGATATATGATATCAAATACTATTGGTAGTACCTTATTTGCATTGGCACTTTAGATGTATGATATCAATTTTTAGGTGGTTACACATTGATAAATTAGTCATTTCTGTATTTGTTATCATTATTTTTTATAATCAATTCATTTTTTAGGGGATTCCTTTTGCACTAACACTTTATTTATTCATTCCCTCATTGCTTTTTTATATTATAATTTATCAATTTTTACCTGTTACATCTTGCATGAAGACCCAGTTACTATTACATTATCATCATCATCATCATCACATGTACCTTTTATACAGCATATTTCCTCATTGTTAGTTATTTATAAATATATTTCACTGCTGTAATTGTAACTAAAGAAGAAAAAAAGCACTACTGGAATAATGCACACCACAGAAAAATATATATAGAAAATATAAATCAAAACAATTTTATTGGCACACAATTACAATTAAAACACACTTAAAAACATAGAACTATGTCCACAGAGAAAAATTGATTCAATAATGACTCCCATGCATGAGAGTAGACAGTAAATGACCCCAAAATAACCCCTCTCCTAGCGGCTCATGAGGGTAAAGCAATACATATGAATGTAACCTGTCCAATAGGACCTGGAAAGCTTGATAGAATAATAATCCCAAAGGGAGAATGATCCCAAGGGGAGTGCAAGGAAAAATACAAACTGTCTCACCAGTCTAATAACCGGTGGACAATATGAACCGAAGGAAAGCTCAAACAATGAAGACACCTTCCAAAAAAATCCCCAGTGTCAGCATATTACCAGGAGAGTCAGGAACCCACTGCTCCCAAGGGTCAGAGATCTAAGTGGACCGCAGATGTAACCCCACACGTATCGCCCCCTCAATTTCTCTGCTGTAATTGGTCATTTTCTCCGTCTGTTCCTATCGTGTTGCGTCTTTTCTTGTCCCCTGAGCATTTGTTTTTTCCCAACCCCACCCCCATTTTTTGTATCAATAAAGATATATACCTTACAATTTTTTGAGTCGCAAATTCAGCATTTTTCTTCGTCTATCATAGGTACTAACCATGCAGGGTGTCCAAACTTTTGTATCAGCCCATTTTCCTTTTCAAAATTTTTAAAATGTAAAAGATATACGGTATATTTTTACCCAAAATACAAAGGAAATGTGTCATCTTTAACTTCAGCCCTTTTAGAGATCATTTCATTGTCAACTTGCATAACTGTTCATAATAACAATAATTTTGACTAGAGGGGGTGCCAAAACTTTTACATGCCACTGTATATAGCAAAAAAAGAAATGTAGGCCATAACAGAGTAGGGTAAGCCACATGTCAGTATTCCGGGTTTTCTAAATCACCTTGTGAATGAATTTGCCCTTTGTTAAGATGGAGGTTGCTGTGTTTGTGTGCCCTACTTCCTGTTCATGTGTATAAAACCAGCTCAGGTGCTGCCTTTCCTTGCTGGAGTATTCTGCTTCCTTCAGCTGTGCTGCTGGTTTGAGTGTGCTTCTGCTGTGGCTCTGGACATTCCCTGTTCTCTGTAGGAAAGCTGCACTCATCTTTGGAACTTAACCCTTGGTTCATGGTAGCTGGTAAGAACTGTGTTCCTGAACTGTGTGGTTCTTAACCCTTCACTGTTCCCCAATGAGAGCAGTTGGAACTGTCACCTACTGTATGCCTTAACGTGAACCTGTTTCTGGACTCACCTGTGTTCATGCCGCTCCAGGGATCAACTTGTGAATCAGCTTTTGGACTTTCCTGTGCTCTTGCTGCGTCTGGGATTTATCTATAGACTTGTTCTGGACTTCCCTGTGCTTGCTACATACCTGATTGGACTCTCTCTGCATCACTACGTTGTGAACTGCGCCACATCACCTGAGTGTTACACTCACCTTGGATCACATGTTTATGAGGACCCTGTTTTAGGAACTTTACTGAATTGCTATATAGCTTTAGGACTTGTCTCATTTCAGGTTATCAGCATATTGTTTTTGGGTGTCACTGCTGTTATAAAATACACTATTTGCACTAAAGTAACCCGCTTCTGTCTGTTCATTGCCCCACGCTATCAGAATCCTCGAGTTCCTACAATAGTATTACAGGATACTCCAGCCAAAAGAGGATTCTGCTGGGGCAATGTCACAGTCACAAGCGGACAAGATGTTTTCTATGATTAACTCCTTGCAGCAGGAGGTGGGGGCTTTACAAAATAAGCTCAGAGACTTGGAGTCCCAGGTGGACCACAATGCACAGGTGTTTGGTCAGGCTCTTCAAGATGTACGTACCAGGACGGAAGTCCAGGAGGCCTTACCTACTGAGCGTATACCGTCCCCCAGTATGCCCAAGTTGCCCCCATTCCGGTTTAATGGTGACCGAAGTCAATTTCGTGGGTTTGTTAATCAATGCATATTATTTTTTGATGTACATGCCTCTTACTACCGGTCTGATAGATCTAAGGTTTTATGTATTATTATGTTGTTGACATCGCGGGCTCTGGCTTGGGCAAATCCTATGGTTGAGAGTCACGATACCCGCCTAAATAATTTGGATGATTTTCTGACATCTATGGCGCAAATGTTCGACGATCCCAACCGCCGTGCCACTGCTGAATCTGCCCTGCTGTCATTACGCCAGGGGAAGCGCTCAGTCATAGAATATGTTACTGAATTTAAGAGGTTAGTGGTGGATACCAACTGGGACAACAATGCTTTATTGCCAATTTTTAGGAAAGGTTTATCCAGTGCAATCAAGGATGAGCTAGCTCGTTCCGAGTCCCCGCAGGAGTTCGAGTCGTTTTTACAACACTGTGTGCGTATTGACATTCGCCTAACTGAACGCAGACAAGAGAAATGGGCAGCTCTAAATCGCATTGCTAATTTTTCTCTTCCATCTAGGGAAACTACAGGCAAGAACCCACGGGAGACAGAGGAGGTGCCTATGCAAGTGGACTCGCTACAAAGACGTGAGAATAATGAACGCCGGGAATACCGTTTCCGTGAACGATTATGTTTTTATTGCGGTCAATCAGACCATTTCCTCATTAATTGTCCTAAATGTCCCAGGCGACCTAACAAGGTGTTAGCGGCAGTAGGGGATTATGAGAATACGGACGCTGAGTCTGAAGTTTCGGAGACCAGTCTACACCTAGACGCTATGTTTCCCCCAACATTGATGTCGACTTCCCCTAAAGATCAAGGGGAAAAATATTCACATTGTTCTCTTCCTATTCAGATTCTGTGGGAAGGTCAGTGGATACCAAGTTCTGCCATGATAGACTCTGGAGCAGGTGGGAATTTCATGGATTCTTCTTTTGCCAGGAAACATGGTATAAGGACACAACTAAGAGCTTCGCCAGTCACCATGGAAACGGTGGATGGTTCCCCATTAACTTCTGGACCAGTAGACCGGGAAACGGTGCTCCTGGAGTGTAAGATGGAACCAGACCATCAGGAAACCCTTTCATTTATGCTAATATCTTCTCCTCATTTTCCTATAATTTTAGGAATTCCCTGGCTACGGTTGCAAAATCCAAACATCAATTGGGAAACCAAGGAGATATCCTTCCCCTCGAAGGGTAGTCCTACCATCTGTCCAACAGTCACGGTTCCAGTTACCCGGGACGTGGAAGAGGCAATACAGGTACCCACTCTCCCTCTGGTTTACCAGGAATTCGCAGACGTTTGTGACAAAAAGAAGGCAGACCAACTCCCACCACATAGACCATATGACTGCCCCATAGAATTGCTTCCTGGGGCAGTGATCCCTTTCGGCCATGTTTACCCGCTGGCAGCTCCAGAACTAAAAACATTACGAGAGTATATAGATGAGAACCTAGCCAAGGGGTTTATCCGACCATCCTCTTCACCAGCAGGAGCCCCAATATTCTTTGTAAAGAAGAAAGATGGGACTCTAAGACCCTGCATTGACTACCGGGAGCTAAATAAGGTAACCATTCGTAACAGGTATCCGTTGCCGCTAATTCCTGAAATGTTGGAAGGAGTTCGTCAAGCCAAGGTGTTTACCAAATTAGACCTTCGTGGGGCATATAATTTACTCCGTATACGTCCCGGAGACGAATGGAAGACGGCTTTTAGATGCCGGTATGGACATTTTGAATATTTAGTGATGCCATTCGGACTGTGTAACGCTCCTGCTGCTTTTCAACACTTAGCCAATGATATCTTCAGGGATTTATTGGACCATTATGTGGTAATTTACCTGGATGACATCTTAATCTTCTCTGATTCTCTACAGGAACATCAGGAACATGTCAAGACCGTGCTCAGACGTTTAAGAGAGAATTATTTATACATCAAACTCGAAAAATGTGAGTTTCATTGCTCCAAAATTCAATTTCTGGGCTATATTATTTCTCCCCAGGGATTGAACATGGAATCCAGCAAGATCCAGGCAATCATAGACTGGCCGGTACCAGGAAACATCAAAGAGGTACAACGATTTATTGGTTTTGCTAATTTTTATAGACGTTTTATCCGGAATTTTTCAGAAATTGTCCGTCCCATCACTCTCCTTACTAAGAAGGGGAAGAAGTTTGTATGGTCTTCGCAAGCCCAGGAAGCCTTTGACCGCCTCAAGGTTTGTTTTACCACGGCTCCGATATTAATGCATCCGGATCCTGCACTGCCTTTCATCGTGGAGGTGGACGCTTCTGACTGTGCACTGGGAGCTATCCTCTCACAACGAACCGGAGACAAAGGTTTGCTGCACCCGTGTGCCTTCTTTTCGCGCAGGTTATCTTCTGCTGAACTAAATTATGACATTGCAGATAAGGAACTTTTAGCAATCATTTCCGCCTTTAAAGAATGGAGACACCATTTGCAGGGAGCAACTCAACAGGTAGTAGTGCTTACAGATCATCGTAATTTGGAATTTCTTAAATCCGCCAGGTGTCTTTCTCCCCGACAAGCTAGGTGGAGTTTGTTCTTGAACCAGTTTGATTTTATTATCTCGTACCGCCCAGGTTCACGTAATGGGAAGGCCGATGCATTATCCCGAATCCACACGGTGGACTCCGTGCCTGGGACCCCGTCTAAGACCATCTTGTCTGATGCCAATTTCATAGGAGTGCTCCAGGACCGGGACTTGTGGGAGGAGATCAAGCTGGCCTATGACGGTGATGCATTTCTTGCTGCTCCACCTGACAACGTGAATCTTGTCTTTCAGAATGGTGTGTGGCTTAGAGATCGACGTATTTACGTCCCAGAGGCTGTGAGACTTCGAATCCTCAAATTGGTCCATGACTCCGTATTGGCTGGTCATAGGGGGGTACAGAAGACTCAGGAATTTTTAAGTCGTTTTTTCTGGTGGCCTACCTGCTTAAACGATGTGAATGAGTATGTCCGCTCTTGTGAGGTTTGTGCCCGGTACAAAGTTCCTCGTGTTTCACCTACTGGTCTTCTCAAACCACTACCCGTACCATCTCGCCCTTGGGGGTCTATTTCGATGGACTTTATTGTGGAATTACCCACCTCTGGCGGTAAAAACACTATTTTGGTGGTAGTGGACCGTTTAACAAAGGCGGCCCATTTTATTCCTTGTACCGGTCTCCCCTCAGCTATAGAGACAGTGGATCTGGTTATCCAGAACGTTTTCCGGCTGCATGGGGTACCAGATGAGATCATCTCTGACAGGGGAATACAGTTTACCTCTAGGTTTTGGAAAGAATTTTGCTCTGCGCTCCACATTAATGTTTGCTTGTCTTCTGCATACCATCCTCAGACCAACGGGCAGACCGAACGTACCAATCAAACCTTGGAGCAATATCTACGCTGCTACGTCAGTCATTTGCAGGATGACTGGCTGAAGCTACTTCCTTTAGCGGAATTTTCGTACAACAACTCACAGAGCAGTTCCACGAAGGTAACTCCTTTTTTTGCCAATCTGGGATATCATCCAAATATTCTCCCTAGGTCTCCGGTTGTCTCTTCGGTACCGGCGGTTCACGACAGAGTGGAGCTGTTGCAACGTAATCTTGAAGTTTTGAAGGACTCCCTGACTGTAGCACAGGAGCGTTACAAGAAGTCAGCTGATAGGTTCCGGAAACCAGCACCTTTGTATAAGGTAGGAGACTCGGTTTGGTTGTCTACCAAGAATCTAAGGTTGGGTGTTCCTTCGCAGAAACTGGGACAGAAGTTCATCGGTCCATTCAAAATTACCGGGATTGTGAGCTCCGTTGCTTGTCGGCTGAAGCTACCACGAACTCTAAAGGTACACCCAGTATTTCATGTTTCTTTATTAAAACCGGTTTCTCCTAACAAGTTTCAGGGACGTATCGTACCTCCCCCTCCACCAGTGTTGGTGAATGGCGAAGAACAATTTGTGGTCCAGGACATTATTGATTCAAGACTTCATCGAAACCGGCTTCAGTATCTAGTTAGATGGCAGGGTTACTCTCCTGAAGATGATTCCTGGGAACCAGTAAGTAACATCAATGCTCCCCTGAAGGTTGCTCAGTTTCATCGGAGATACCCAGACAAACCTGGTCCGGGATCGTCCTGAGGCCGTTTCTAGGGGGGGAGTAATGTCAGTATTCCGGGTTTTCTAAATCACCTTGTGAATGAATTTGCCCTTTGTTAAGATGGAGGTTGCTGTGTTTGTGTGCCCTACTTCCTGTTCATGTGTATAAAACCAGCTCAGGTGCTGCCTTTCCTTGCTGGAGTATTCTGCTTCCTTCAGCTGTGCTGCTGGTTTGAGTGTGCTTCTGCTGTGGCTCTGGACATTCCCTGTTCTCTGTAGGAAAGCTGCACTCATCTTTGGAACTTAACCCTTGGTTCATGGTAGCTGGTAAGAACTGTGTTCCTGAACTGTGTGGTTCTTAACCCTTCACTGTTCCCCAATGAGAGCAGTTGGAACTGTCACCTACTGTATGCCTTAACGTGAACCTGTTTCTGGACTCACCTGTGTTCATGCCGCTCCAGGGATCAACTTGTGAATCAGCTTTTGGACTTTCCTGTGCTCTTGCTGCGTCTGGGATTTATCTATAGACTTGTTCTGGACTTCCCTGTGCTTGCTACATACCTGATTGGACTCTCTCTGCATCACTACGTTGTGAACTGCGCCACATCACCTGAGTGTTACACTCACCTTGGATCACATGTTTATGAGGACCCTGTTTTAGGAACTTTACTGAATTGCTATATAGCTTTAGGACTTGTCTCATTTCAGGTTATCAGCATATTGTTTTTGGGTGTCACTGCTGTTATAAAATACACTATTTGCACTAAAGTAACCCGCTTCTGTCTGTTCATTGCCCCACGCTATCAGAATCCTCGAGTTCCTACAATAGTATTACACCACAGCTGTTTGTATAGCCTATCTGATAAGGCTGGCATCTGCAAAAAACATGCACCATGTTAAAGCCCCCGT
Organism: Dendrobates tinctorius; assembly: GCF_039654945.1. Classification (NCBI taxonomy): domain Eukaryota; kingdom Metazoa; phylum Chordata; class Amphibia; order Anura; family Dendrobatidae; genus Dendrobates; species Dendrobates tinctorius. The sequence continues at coordinate 9,094,901 of NW_027361751.1, forward strand.
TACACACTGCAATATCGCTAGCAATATTGCTGTAAAGTCACCGATTTTGTGACGTTGCAGCGATATTGCTAGCGATATTGCTGCATGTGATACTTACCTCCGACCGGCTCCCCCGCTGGTTATCGCTGATCGCGCGAGAAGCTGCTGGACCATTTCTCGTCGGTCACTTCCTGCGGCGCTTCCTGCTGTGACGACGAGCGACGCGTGGAGCCGGGCGGGAGGACGCAGGATCGCCGCGTCTGACAGGTAAGTAGCGATCCCCGTCCCCAGCGATGTCGCTGGTGAGATCTGCCTGTGTGGCAGCTCACTAGCGACCACCTAGCGATGCACCAGCGATCCTGACCGCGTCATATCGCTGGTCGGGATCGCTGGTGCATCGCTAGGTGTAACGGTACCCTAAGAACATAAGAATTTGTAGATGGAACAACAAGCAATGGACTGAGAATGTCCAGCTGTGGAAGTGGGATTGGATAAAGGGGTGTTAATGGAATGAAGTCTAACCTATGCATTAAGCTGAAAAATGTAAGACTAATTTGTGAGAAAGGAAGGCACTAGGCTCAAGCCTCCTTTACCTAGAGAAGGAGGAGAACAGCATGAATCAGTCTCCGGTTCTGAGGTCCCTATGTTGAAAAATATGATGAATGGGAAGGCTACATTTCCAGGTCTCGATAGAGAAGCCAGTAGAGCGTAAATCACCAAGATAAACTCACAAGAGGCACAGGATGGAGGTGAGCAAAGAACCTTTGAAGGAAGGACCTGAACTGAGAATTAGAAGACATAGAAATAGAAAAGCCTTAGAAATAGAAAAGAGAAGATAGAGCCTTGACCCTAAAAATGGGTAGATCTGGTGTCAGGCTGTTTGTAGATGGACCCAAACTGGATCCAAAACTGAAGAACCCTGTGACTCGTCCTGGATGACCGGATCAATGTCTAGGCTTCCCAAAAGTTGACATACAATATCTGTTAGTGGATTACACAGGATGAAGATATCACTGTCCGATGCAAAGCCATTCTCTACTGATATACGCATCGATCCAGTTTTCTATTCCTGGAATGTTAACTATGGAAAAAAAACACAGGAGGCTATCTGCCCAGTGGAGGATGTGGGAGGGTTCTACCATGGATGCTTTGTTACAAGTTCCACCCTGTGTATGCCACCACCTCAGCGATGCTTGATTGAAAGCAAACTGGATCACCCACATTGCACCAAATAACCAGTTGGCTCTGAGATAAAATGCTTCCTTAGAAGCTTCCAGTGTTTTTTCCAGTGTTAGTCCAGTTTAGCCTGCAGGTGAGGAGATAATTTTGTTTTTCTAGTGACAGCCTCCTGGTGGTAAAAGTTAATAGCCACGGTTCCTGTTGCTTCTATATCCCCCAATGAAGTGACCCAGAATTAAGGTTAATCTGCAGGTAAAGAGAATTAAATCCTACATGGCTGCTTTACTGGAGCAGTAACTCACGAACTCAGAATCATAGAAATCTATATGGATTCTAACATGAGCAATCCTTCATTCTCAAACAGAGAAAAGTCACAGGCTAACTTCAAGATACCAAAATATTTAAACTGTCCAGCTGCAAGCTACACTACAATAAGACAATTAACCCCTTCAGCAGTGCAGAATTTAGCACCTTTTATTACCAAATCTATTCTAGTTTTTTTTTTTGTATCACTGCCTTCAGAGATCCTCAAGTTTATAATTTTTTACTGGTTGATTTGAATTTCCTAATGGCACCATTTCAGATACCACATACAGTAAAGCTAATTTTAATTCTATCACCTTTTGAGTTCTTGCCTCTGCTACCCATTAATTCAGTAGAAGATTTGGCACTTTGGAACAATCTTTCACTCTCAGAGACTGTGCACGTTCTGCAAGAAAATAACAAAAGATCTAATTGAACACAACTTTTTTTCTTCAGAGGAGTTAGCTAACACTTTCCCACTTCATTCAATTTTTGTTAATAACCCTTAATTTTCTTGTCTCCTTCTTCTAACATTGATATTTTTTTTTATTTTCCCATTGTCACAGCCGTATGAAGCCATTTATAATGTGAGATGAGTTCTGGGCCGAGGGACTAATTTTTTGTCATTAAGTTTTAGGCCTCTTTCAGAGGTCTGTGGTTTTTATTGTACGCAAAAAAATACGGTACATACTGTACACATACACATAATTTACAGTAAAGACAAATGTTCATCAGTGTTTTAGATCAGGTTCACCAGTGTTTGGTCAGTGTGTCAGTTTTTACCATCATTATTTCATCAGTGATTTGTTACCTGTACCTTTCGAATGAACCTCTTTTTGTCTTTTCCTCTTCCCTTAAGGTATTTTCATTCAAGTGAGTATCTTGTACTTCTTTTCTTTTTGGAGATTTGCTTAGCTCCTTGTGTTGTTGGTCCATCTCAAAATCAGTATTATTTTGGCTCATTAGCAGCATACAATCTTTAATAATTGATTCCAGGACCTGGGAAATAACATGCAAAGTCATTTTTCTAACCTACTTGAAACATTCGCCATTTTTACGTTATAAGAGTGCAAGCCCATGACTACGGAGGCATACAACATCTAAACTTTGGATGTGTAAAGGAGTCCATGTGCCAGCCTTTCAGCCCATTATATACCAAACTATTTTCCCCTAGAAGAAATGCTTTCAGGGCAGAAAAGCTTTGTACCTGCGGCATGCGATGTAACATGCTATGATGTTTTTCTGAAAGATTTGTACAGAAAAATCTGTATATACCTACTGCAGTACTGCAGCTAACAAAAAGCAGGTTTTTGTAAAAAAAAAGTTATAATCAATATGCATTTTGGTGCAGTCACTTTTTTATAGTCTATGAAAACCTAGAAAGCGGCCAGTTTTCTGGAGTGGGGAGCGACAATTCCCCTCTATACTTTAGGACAGGCCAGGGTTTGGCCAGTGGAATATGGTTTGGTGCTGATTTGCTCATACAAGATTCCCAGGATGTAGAAGAAGCTGTAATGCTGGCTTGTGGAAGTTATGATTACATGGGTGGACACGTGTGTTATTTTGTGGTGCTGGAAGGCAAACTTTCACTTTGCTAGTTATTATTATTTATATAGCACCACTGATTTCATGGTGCTGTACATAAGAGGTTACATACAAATTACAGATATCACTTAAAGTAAACAAACTTACAATGACAGACTGATACAGAGGGGATAGGACCCTGCCCTCGCAGGCTTACATTCTACAGGATGGTGGGGAAGAAGACAGTAGGTTGGGGTTTACAGCAGTTCCGGTGTTGGTTGAGGCGGTAGCTCCGGTAGTGGTGAGGAGGCAGTGGGGTCATTGCAGGCTGTAAGCTTTCCTGAAGAGGTGGGTTTTCAGGTCCCGTCTGAAGGATCCGAATGTGGTTGATAGTCGGACGTGTTGGGGTAAATTCCAGAGGATGGGGGATATTTGGGAGAAGTCTTGAAGGCGGTTGGTTGAGGAGCGAATAAATGTGGAGGAGTGAAGGAGTTCTTGGGAGGATCGGAGAGTACGTGAGGGAAGGTAGCGGGAGATTAGTTCAGAGATATATGGGGGAGACAGGTTATAGATGGCCTTATAGGTCAGCATTAGTAATTTGATCTGGATACGGTGAGGGAATGGGAGCTAGTGAAGAGATTTGCAGAGGGGAGAAGCGGAGGAGTAGCGAGGAGAGAGATGAGTTAGTCAGGCAGCAGAGTTAAGGATGGACTGGAGAGGTGTGAGGGTGTTAGCAGGGAGGCCACAGAAAATGATGTTGCAGTAGTCGAGGCGGGAGATGATGAGGGCATGCACAAGCATTTTAGCAGATTGAGGGTTGAGGAAAGGATGGATTCTGAAAATATTTTTGAGCTGGAGGCGACATGAGTTGGAAAGAGCTTGGATGTGCGGTTTGAAGGACAGGGCAGAGTCAAAAGTTACTACAGGGTGGGCCATTTATAAGGTTAGACCTGGGTGGGCCATTTATATGGATACACCTAAAGAAAATGGGAATGTTGGTGATATCAACTTCCTGTTTGTGGCACATTAGTATATGGGAGGGGGAAAACTTTTCAAGATGAGTGGTGACCATGGCGGCCATTTTGAAGTCGGCCCACCCAGGTGTATCCATATAAATGACCCACCTTGTAGTTATGATATATAATTGGTGATCAAAACACCTAAGATTTTTTTTTGAGCTGATACATAATTTTTTTGCATGAGAATCAGATAAAGCTAGATTTCAACAACAATCCTCTGCTTTGGATTGAAGTTCTTTATGTGCCTGCTGCCATGGACCCATCTAAGGCTCACTTCACATTGCTGTTTGGGACCAATTGGTAAGAAGTCTAGTTGAAATAAAACAAGAAGAGCAGATGCCAACGGATATCTTAATGAAACCAAACGCTTTGGTTTTCCTTTTGTATTAGTTTTCATCCATTTTTTCCCCATTTTGAATAGATTTATTTTTAATAGAGGTGTCTTTGAAAACCACTAGTTTTCTGAGCATGCACAATGTTAAAAACCAATCCAGTAAACAGATAACATGACGGATGATTGAAATGATCTGTTTCCTATAGATTTGATTGATTAAAAATCAGATCCATTGGGCAGACAAAAAAACTAAACAGATTCCATTTTTTAGTCTGAACAAAAACAATTGGATCCTAAGGGTATGTGCACACTAGGGTGACCGGATCTCATATGGGGGAAAAAATGTCAGAATCTTGTTCATCTGGACCCCACAAAACGATTCCCCTTTCCAGATATTGAGATAGCCAAAATTTGAGCTCGATCAAACGACGTTAACCCGTGCCGCTCGTCGCTCAAAGTTTGAAAAAATCCAAATTGAGGTATTTTAAGATTTAGGTATTTTGCATAGTCTGTTAGACTATAAAGAATGTGACAACAACATTGCAGAAATAGCCCTGACCAAATTTTCGAACCATTTGTGGTATTTGAATGCAGAGTTGGTGGGATTATCGTTTTTTGATCCCACCATTACAGACAATGAAAAGTTGTTAATGGCTAATAAATTGCTCAGTAGCACAGATGAACCATCAGAGCATGCTAACCTACATGAGTTGATAATTTTGCATAGTTATCTAATCTATTCTAGAGCTTTTGTTAAAGTAGTTTTTGAAACGTCAGAATATAATGCTCGGCATTTGCTTACAACTTGCAGGACATATTGCTTTTGTTCTTCATCTTTTGTCAGAAGGTCGTTAAAGTCGGTTACTTCCTACCTCTTTTAATTTTTCTTTCCTAACTTTTGGATTTACAACCCTAGCGTGCTCTGATGGCTCATCTGTGCTACTGAGCAATTTATTAGCCATTAACAACTTTTCATTGTCTGTAATGGTGGGATCAAAAAACGATAATCCCACCAACTCTGCATTCAAATACCACAAATGGTTCGAAAATTTGGTCAGGGCTATTTCTGCAATGTTGTTGTCACATTCTTTATAGTCTAACAGACTATGCAAAATACCTAAATCTTAAAATACCTCAATTTGGATTTTTTCAAACTTTGAGCGACGAGCGGCACGGGTTAACGTCGTTTGATCGAGCTCAAATTTTGGCTATCTCAATATCAGGAAAGGGGAATCGTTTTGTGGGGTCCAGACGGACAAAATTCCGACATCGATTTTTTGCGGTCACCCTAGTGCACACGCTGCATGTCAATTCTTTCTGCGGTTTTGAAACCGCAGCAAATCCACATGGAAAATTCTGCACCGTCTGCACTGCTGTTTTTAATATCCATAGGATATTATGGTACTGTACACCGCAGCAAAAACTGCTGCTAATCCGCTGCGGACCCGCAGCAGAATCCGCAGCGTGTGCACACACCCTAAAAGTGTTGCTTAGATATAAAAAGGTTTGGTGTGATACAAACGGCAACTGTATGGGATAGCTTAAAATCCTGACCTTTTAGGGTTTGTGTAGAAGTGCAAGTTACAAAATATGCTTTAAAGACATTTGTAGTATAATATATGGCACAACATTATAGAAATAAGCAACTGAATAAACCAGTAAAAGGCAAGACGTACCTGTTCTGTATTTTCTGTTTGCAGTTGTTCCTCATCTGTACAACCATGTATGACCAAAAAACAACTATAAGTTAGATATATTTTGTAACACAACATGGAAAGAACGAATCAAGGAATAACAATTCCTCTGGTTTCCTAACATATTTCCTTCATTAATCATAATGTTTGATCAGATGTATACAAGTAGAGCCAATGCATATAATGATAAGGACGGTACAGGGATGCTTCTTATAGAACTTGGAAAGATGACTGTAGCTAGAGGTACTCGGGTAGCACAATTTAAGTTGACCTACTGCATAATACGCCATTGAACATGTCAATAAATAGTTTGCTACATTATATAACAGGTTAAATAACAAGTTAGTTTTCTACATCTGAATATGAAGTCAAGTAACGATCAGACCAATGATAGGGTCATAGACCCTGAGGTGACATTATTAGCATTTTCTGGGTGCAATAAATGTGAGTGACAGTTGTAATTCAGCTTCTGATTTCTGCTGCGGGACGATTAGTTGCTCTAATACATTCATTTTTTTTCTGATTATAAGGATTATTTATAATCTTTTTTGCCAGGGCCATCAAGGCATTAGTGCCTTTACTGGTGTATGGGGCCCGGTGAACAGAAGCGAGGAGGGGGGCCCAGTCAGGATTTTGCTTCTGCATACTGGCCCCCAGGGGCAGGATTTTGCCAGTTTAGTAACTGATTATGTATCCTCAAATGCACATTCAGTTGAAATCTATTTCTGTGCTTCCTGCACCACAACAGTTAACAGCCGCCTGCTGGGTAAAAATTGGGAAATGTGCTCTAGATAACTGTGTGTTATTTTATGCAGAAAAAAAAGTCCTGGCTTGAAAATGTGGTGGCAGTCAGAGCTAGATAAGGAAGAAAGGCAAAGATGAAATACTTCAACTAGAGATGTCACTGTGCTACCTGTACATCAACTCTATACACTGTATACTATATAGAGAGCTCCTGTGTATAATATCACTTATGGTAATATTAGTATTCTTATTTTTTTATTATTGGTCAGTATTGTAGTGCCCGGCTACTGTGTGGTGGTATTTGTCCTAGTAGTGATGAGCGAATGTGCTCGTATATGTCACGTGCAGCTGGATACACCGCCTCCAGCAGGGCAAATTTCAATAATTACACGTGTACCTGGATACGCCTCCAGCAGGGCGAATTTACAGAGTCAAGGGGAACACCGGGGAAACAGTTACAGTGGTGGGCCCTGCAATAGGGAACGGGGACGTGGAGACCTCCTGCACTCCCCTGAGGCAGTGTCCCTAAACTCCTACCGATTCCTATACAGGCTCCTCACCTGTCGCCGAGCTGGATACTTCAATCCCTAGCTCGCCCTGCACCTATCCCTTACTAGTGCATTGGACGGTGCAGAAACTAACCACCACTGCACTAATACACACACCAGGAAAAATATAACAAACAGGGAAAACACCACTTAGCTTTGTTCTGTTGCTATTGCTCCCAGCAACAGAGTACAACACCCGAATTCAGCTTCCACCTGAAGCTACTACACCAGAGCTCTGACTGAGCTGCAAGGAACTCCTCTCTATAGCTCCTTCCTTCACCAAACTTGGTTGGAAATGACCAATATCACCAACAGTGAATGAGACCACCTGCTACTCCTTTATAGGAAGGAGCCAGGTTCATCACCAGCTTGGTAATTACGTGTAATAACGCTAGCGGCCACTGGGGGCAAAACTAGAACTAAAGAAACCACAGTGTAATGACCCTAACGGCCACCGGGGGCAAAACTAATTTTAAGCCAACAGCTTAAAGGAAAAAAAAGATTATTTGTGCAAAATCTGTCACAATCCAACATGGATCATGACAGTATAATGCATTATCCGAGCACACTTATGCTCAATCAAATATTTTCATTGTGCTCGAAAAGTATACTTGAGTCACCGCGGCTGCATGTCATACAGCTGTTCTACAGTTGCTACAGATGCAGGGATTGCCTGTTTGTTAGGAAATTCCTGCATGTGTAGCAGCTGTCAAACAGCCGCACAGCATGCAGCCGCAGCATGAGCATATTTTTCAAGCAGCTCGAAAATACTTGATTAAACACGAGAGTGCTAGGATTACACTTTATCTGAGCACGCTCGCTCATGAGTAGTCCATAACAAGTGGTATCATTCGGTCAGTATGTGGTGGTAATATGTGATCTGGTCATGGTGGGGTGGTATTGGTCCCTTGAATTTTGCATTATTCGGTCACTATGTGGTGGTAATATGTGGTCTAGCTATGATGAGACGGTATTTGTTCCTTATAGGTGATATTATTCAGGTTCATCACCAGCTTGGTAATTACGTGTAATAACGCTAGCGGCCACTGGGGGCAAAACTAGAACTAAAGAAACCACAGTGTAATGACCCTAACGGCCACCGGGGGCATCTTTATCAACGATTTAGATGAAGGAATTGAGGGTAAACTGATTAAATTTGCTGATGACACAAAGCTAGGAGGGATAGCTAATACTAGAGAAGAGAGAGAGAGGATTCAAAAAGATTTAAATAAACTGGAGAAGTGGGCAGCAACTAACAGAATGGTTTTTAACAGGGAGAAATGCAAAGTACTACATCTGGGCAATAAAAATGAAAAAAGCATATATAGAATGGGAGGAATAGGGCTAAGTGACAGCACATGTGAAAAAGACTTGGGTATACTAATAGATCACAGACTGAATATGAGTCAACAGTGTGATGCAGCAGCAAAAAAGGCAAATGCAATTCTAGGATGTATTAACAGAAGCATACAGTCTAGATCACGTGAAGTCATTATTTCCCTCTACTCCTCTTTGGTCAGACCTCATCTGGAATATTGTGTCCAATTTTGGGCACCACATTTTAAAAAAGACATCAACAAACTGGAGCAAGTTCAGAAAAGAGCGACCAGAATGGTGACCGGTCTGCAAACCCTGTCTTATGAGGAAAGGTTGCAGGATTTGGGAATGTTTAGTTTGCAAAAGAGAAGACTGAGAGGAGACTTAATAGCTGTCTACAAATATCTAAAGGGCTGTCACATTGTAGAAGGATCAACTTTATTCTCATTTGCACAAGGAAAGACTAGAAGCAATGGGATGAAGCTGAATGGGAGGAGACACAGATTAGATATTAGAAAAAACTTTTTGACAGTTAGAGTGATCAATGAGTGGAACAGGCTGCCACGAGAAGTGGTGAGTTCTCCTTCCATAGAAGTCTTCAAACAGAGGCTGGACAGACATCTAACTGGGATGATTTAGCGAATCCTGCTTTGAGCAGGGGGTTGGACCAGATGGCCCAGGAGGTCCCTTCCAACTCTACGATTCTATGATTCTATGATTCTATTCGGTCACTATATGGTGGTAATATGTGGGATGGTATTTGTCCCTTGTATGTGGTATTATTGGTCATTTTAAAAAATGTATGTTACTAATTCCCTTAAAGAAAAATAAATAAAAATATACCTTAACAGAGAACTGGGTATTTAAAGAAATGTATAATAGGTTAGAGTAATAAATAATAATTATAATCTTTATATAGCGCTAACATATTCCGCAGCGCTTTACAGTTTGCACATATTTTCATCAATGGGGCTCACAATCTAAATTCCCTATCAGTATGTCTTTGGAGTGTGGGAGGAAACCGGAGTGCCCGGAGGAAACCCACGCAAACACGGGGAGAACATACAAACTCCTTGCAGATGTTGTCCTTGGTGGCTAACCACTGAGCCACCGTGCTGCCAAAGTAGTAGAGTAGTAGGGTAGGGCCTGGCCAAAAGAGTCTACCTTGTCTTTGTGACGGCTTAAACATTTTTGGAGCCAAAACAAAAGCTGCTGGCTATGTATGTGATATGGTGTTCAATTGGAACTGTCAATGTGTTATTGGTGAGAACGTGGTGCAGAAAGTGGAGTTTTTGCAAAGAGTTAGCTGTGGAAGGTTTGAGGGGTGGAGGCAGAGATGGGTTGGAGCCTGGCAGAGTCTCAAGGGGGTCAGAAAATTTTACCAGTATGGGGCTCTTAAATTCCTGGTGACAGCCGTGCTTTTAACATAGTTAAATGTACAGGTGACCTACTGCACCTCTCCATTACACCCATGAAGAGACGCTGTTGCACCCCAGGAGGGACAATTGCTCAGATAACCACATCCGGCAGGTATTGGGCACTTGGATAATTAATTAAGAGTAGGGCATTCTTTCTGGGCAGCAGATGTAAGCCTCAGCAAGTGTCTCGCCTGGGTACTTGACTGATGTCAGATTGGGTAGAGGAGGTGCACCATCCCTTTAATAGCAATCCTTAATTTCATGTGCATGAAAGGCTGTAGAGCTTTGATTACTTAGAGTTTCTTATATCGACGACCCTTTGCTAACTGGAAGTCTGATTTCTCAAATGAACCCAAGACTGACATCTCTATGTTGGTGATCAGCTGTGATTGCCTGGTCAGAAGATGTCATGACACAGCCCGCTGCAGTTCCAAAGTTTAAACGTGCTATTTTTCTGCTGATGGAAATTTCTCCTGCTTCTCTTACCTGCTGCACTACAAGTAGCAGTTTTGGAAACCTCACTAATTGGCTTTACTTCCTCAAGACAGGGCAGACTATTTTGTGAACGAGATGCATCATTCCAGCTGACATTTGTACCTTTATTAAGTGTCAACTTCTCACTTTTTGGGCTGTGGAGAAAACATGTCATTAAAGTCAGCATTTTGCACCAGTACTCTAAAATACAATGTTTACAATTGGGCATTTTTTGTATAATCAATTTGAGATGTCACAAGAGACATGAATTTATAAATGAGAAAATGGAAAACGGTCTTAGGAGCGCAGGAAAGAAACTCAGACGAGAGATGGGGTTAAAACAACGCGTTTCAACGGAGGATCCGTCTTCATCAGATGGAAAAAATCCACCTGATGAAGACGGATCCTCCGTCGAAACGCGTTGTGGTTTAACCCCATCTCTCGTCTGAGTCTCTTTCCTGCGCTCCTAAGACCGTTTTCCATTTTCTCATTGCTCCTATCCTCCATCGGAGGTTTTTCGGCTGGAGCTGCGGTGGAGACCTGACATTCTAATCTGCCCCTGGGTTGCTTCCTAAGCGCTCCTCTATGACCGCTCATTACTGACTCTAAGAATTTATAAATGTAATAGTTAGAATCCACTGACAACTAAATGCTGTCTTGTCTCTGAGCTTTTTGGAGGATGTGTACATCTCTCTTCTTAGCCAATAATCCACAACACAATGAGCACAGTGGTTCCAGATAACTAGAAGCTTCTTCCAATAAAAGCTTCTAGAAATTAGAAAAATTGAGAACTTTTCTAATATAGAATAAAGGAACTATGGTCTTTTGTTCTGTAGATGGCTTTTTATCAACATGAACTATTTCTTTTTGGATTTAATGCCCTATGAGGATATTTCTCCCATTAAACATTATTCACCAATCTACATGAAATGTTAAGACATTTCATAGACTCCACCTAATAACAAGCTATTTGTTCCTTTAAAAAAAAACCTTGTTACTTTTTTCCAGTATACAAATGTAGCTTTCCACTGATAAGCCATAACATTAAAAGCAGAAATATTGTGCAGGGCCTCTGCTTGTCCTGTAGCCAAAACAGCATTGATAAACGAGAGACGTGGACTCCACAAGATATGTGTTGGTGTCCTGTAATGTGCGGCCTCCATGAATCAGGCTTGGATGATTGAGATTTGGTAAATCAGGAGGCCATGACAACACCTCTTTAATCATAGAATGTTGGAAGGGACCTCCTGGGTCATCTGGCCCAACCCCCTGCTCAATGCAGGATTCACTAAACCATCTCAGACAGATGTCTGTCCAGCCTCTGGTTGAAGACTTCCATTGTAGGAGAACTCACCACCTCTTGTGGCATCCTGCTCCACTCGGTGATCACCTTCACTGTCAACATTTTTTCTAATATCTAATCGGTGTCTTCTCCCATTCAGTTTCATCCCATTGCTTCCCGTGATTCCATGTGCAAATGGTAATAATGATGATCCCTCTACACTGTGACATCCTTTTAGATATTTGTAGACAGCGTTTAAGTCTCCTCTTGGCCTTGTTTATTGCAAGATAAACATTCCCAAATCCTTTAACCATTCCTTGTAGGACATAATTTACAGTCCACTTACCACCCTGGTAGCTCTTCTCTGAACTTGCTCCAGTTTTGAAATGTCTTTTTTAAAATCTGGTGCTCAGAACTGGACACAGTATTCCAGTTGAGGCCTGACCAAGGAGGAGCAGAGGGGAATAATTACCGTATTTTTTGGACTATAAGACGTACTTTTTACCCAAAAAATTTTGGGAGAAAATGGGGGTGCATCTTATAGTGGAATATGCTTACAAATACTGTGGCGGCAGCTGCTGGGCGATGATCACACTTCCTTCCCAGGCTGGTGCAGCAGGTTTGGAAGTGGTGCTCTGCTGGCATTTTGTGAAAGCTCAGAGGCCCCGCACATCCATTGCTGCGATGCGATGGCCTCCGGGAAAATGGCCGCTGGGGGCGGCACATGCTTACATTGAGATCTCGGCAACGAGATCTCGTCTCCCAAGCAGGGCTGTGGAGTCTGAGTCGGAGTCGTGGAGTCGGAGTTGGTGCTCATTTTGGTGGAGTCGGAGTCGGTATAAAATGGACCGACTCCTAAAATATATAATAAATTGGGTACAGTAGTTCAATGCAGAAAGTGCTGAAACTTAGGATTCAGTGTGTTTGAGATGGAAGGCCAAAGTGCTGTTCATGTAACTGAGGAACAAACAGATATTACAACAGAAGAACAGCAAAATTATACTTTAGAAATAGATGATCTTGTTGAAGGTGCTTCAAAACACTTTCATTTTCATCACATGCGCTGTGTTGTGCACACGCTGCAGCTGGCAATAAGAGATAGTCTGCAAGAGGGACATGCTGGAAATCTGATTGTGAGGAAATTGGTTATTGCCGCCAGAACCGCTAAAATTGATTCCATCTTGAAGAGACGTGCTGGGAAAGGGGCAATTGTCGATCAAGCCACTCGGTGGGGCAGCACTTATTTAATGACTGAGCGATTGCTTGAACTACAACCGTTTCTTATAGATATGATGAACCCTCAGGTAACCCTAAATGAAGGTCAATGGACACAGGTGGCTGAATTGAAGGAATTGCTTAATCACCCATTTACCGTGACTAAAAAATTACAAGCTGAGGATTTAACTCCTGGCATTTTCATAAGGGAGTGGAAGATCTTGCTATTTTGCCTGTCCCAAAGAGGAGGTTTAATCGCAGATGGCATTTCTGCTTCAATGAAATGGAGAGAGACACAGCTATTGGAAAATAAAATTTTTCTGGCAGCTGTTTATGTGGACCCGAGTCATCGTATACTGCTTGATGATCAACAGCTTACTAAAGGAAAAGAAGCTCTGACTGAGGTAGCAGTTAAGATGAGTGGCCTACAGGAGGACTGTCAGGCGCAAGAGGACTTGGGTCCTGACAGTGCTACTGCTGCCATATCTTCATCCTCATCAGATGAGGCGTTTGACTTTGACAAGTATTTGGATGACATGGAGCAGGCAAAGCGTTGCCGCAAGGAAAAAGATTTCACTCTGTCTCCTATAGCAAGAAGATTGACCATATTTCAGCAAAATGTTTCACTTGCTCTCAAAGAAATAGAAAAATTCAACCGTTCATCAAAACTGACTGTGCATGAGGCAATTCCTTTATACCCGGAAATTGTTAGCGATGTTGCCCATGTGGTTACGGCTTTGCCTCCAACCCTAGTGTAGAGAGGTTGTTCTCTAGCCTTAAAATTATTAGGTCAGATTTGAGGCCATCTATGAAGGAGGATCTGATGGAGGCAATTCTATACCTTAGAACAAATTGATAGACTGCACAAATGTTATTTAGTATGTTTTTGTTGAAAACTGTTTCTTGCCACTTACATAGTTTATTACATAGTGTTTTATATATATATATATATATATATATATATACATATATATATATATATATGTGTGTGTGTGTGTGTAATCGATATTACATAGTGTATTACATATTTACAATTTATTACAGTTTTTGTGTTCTAAAGTTGTATTCCAATAAATATATATTATGTTCTATCTAAATATCTTGATTATTGTATCATAAAAATGATTAAACGCCTGATGTTCACATTGTACTACAATAAATTTTTCACTTAAATATAAGCAATATATGTTGGAGTCGGAGTCGTGGAGTCGGAGTAAGGGAAATTGAGGTGTTGTGAGTTCATTTTCCCCTTCACTACTGAGGCCCGAGGAACTCCCTCTTCTGGTGAAGAAAGGTAGTGAGCCTGATTGTCAAACACCTGGGGCTGATGATGATGACTGGCTGAGTGGAGTTAATGACTGGATATAAGGCTGCCGACGCCCTTCTGGCCTGCGGGTGATTTCTCTGTGGACTTCTAGGAAACCAGTCTGATTCCTGCTCATCTAAAGCTAAGATTTCTGCTTTGCCTTTTTGCATTAGTGTTTTGTTTTCCTTGCTTTTCTGGATTCTGCCATTCCCTGCTGGGGTGAGCTGAATCTCCTTTTGCCTGTTGCTCTGTCTTCAGAATATTCCTGAGTACTGACATAGCTTTTTGAAGCCTAGCGTCTTCAGGGCCTTTTTTACTGTCAGTTTGTTGGCTCTTATTTTCATAGGGTTTTTCAGGGATTGCAGACAGCAGCCTTCCTGTCCTTTCCTATCTAAGCTAGCGTGGGCCCCATCTTTGCTCAGTCTATCTTTCTGTCTGTGTTTTGTTCTTTCTTCTTGCTTCACCGTCATTATATGTGGGGGGCTGCCTTTTGCTTTGGGGTCTGCTCTGGGCAGTTTAGATTTCCCTTTCTGTCTTTAGGCTATGTAGTCCTCCGGCTGTGATCGAGGGGCCTAGGGCATCGTAGGAGCCCCCCACGGCTACTGCTAGTTGTGTTGATAGGTTCAGGGGTCTGCAATCCGATAGCTGCCAACTTCTCTGGTTTTCTGGACTTAGCTAGCATTTCTATTTTTGCCTCCTATGGTGACTCAATCATAACAGAATCATCCGCCATACCGCAGATTCTAGGGTACTCAATAGCAGGAAAGAATTGTAAAAAAAAAAAAAAAAGTGTGTATATTTTTTCCTCTATATCTCTGAGGCCGTAGGGGGAATTTTTTTTTCTTCTCTCAATGGAGATAAAGCAATTGTCTGATCGTGTGGAGCAGCTCGCTGCGGAAGTGCGGGGAATTTCCGCCTACCTTGCTCATTCACATGCTGCTGAACCAAAGATTCCTACACCTGATGTATTTTTTGGGGATCGGTCTAAATTTTTGAATTTCAAAAATAATTTTTTTGCCTTGAAGCCTAACTCGTCAGGGAGCTCCGCGCAGCAGGTTAAAATTGTCATCTCTTTGCTGCGTGGCGATCCCCAGGATTGGGCGTTTTCTTTGAAACCAGATGATCCTATTCTGACTAATGTGAACGCATTTTTTCAGGCCTTGGGGTTGTTGTATGACGAACCTAATGCCATTGATCAGGCTGAAAAGACCCTGCTGGCATTGAACCAGGGTCGTGATTCTGCAGAATTGTACTGTCAAAAATTCCGAAAGTGGGCAGTACTTACTACCTGGAATGATAATGCCTTGGCTGCTCTCTTTCAGAGGGGGTTGTCAGAAGCCATAAAAGATACTATGGTGGGATTTCCTGTTCCCTCTGGTCTTGACGATTCTATGTCTTTAGCCATTCAGGTTGATCGGCGTTTACGCAAACGCAGAGCTGCACGAGAGGTGTTGCCACCTGTTGAACAGATGTCTGAACCTATGCAATGTGATAGAGTTTTTTCCAGAGAGCAGCGTCAGGAGTTCAGAAGGCGTAATAAGTTGTGTTTTTTCTGTGGAGATGCCTCGCATATTATTTCTGTCTGTCCTAAACGCGAGAAATGCTTTGCACACACGTTTTCTGTTGGTGGTGTTCAACCTAAGTTTCTTCTGGCTATTACTCTGATCTGCTCCCTGTCCACATTTTCCGCCAAGGCTTTTGTGCATTCGGGAGCAGCTCTAAACCTAATGGACTTGGATTTTGCTAAACGTTGTGGATTTCCGATGACACCTCTGCAGACGCCTATCCCTTTGAGGGGATTGATGCTACTCCTTTGGCTAAAAATAAAGCTCAGTTTTGGACCCAGGTGGTGATGCGGGTCACCCCAGACCATCAAGAAAATTGCAGGTTTTTGGTGTTACATAATCTGCATGATACTATTGTTCTGGGGGTTCCCTGGTTACAAATTCATAATCCAGTTTTGGATTGGAAATCTGTGTCTGTGGTGAGTTGGGGTTGTCGGTGTGCCCTTAGTGAGGCTCCGGTGTTTTCCACCTCTCCTCAGTCGCATGATGTTCCTGATTATTTGGCGGACTTTTATGATGTATTTAGTGAGAATGAGTCTGCGTCTCTGCCTCCTCATAGGAGTTATGACTGTGCTATTGAACTGAGCCCGGGGTGTAAATTTCCCAAGGGTCGGCTCTTCAATTTATCTGTACCCGAGCACGAGGCTATGCGATCCTATATTAAGGAGGCGTTGGAGAAGGGTCATATTAGACCATCCTCGTCACCCTTAGGTGCCGTTTTTTTTTTTTGTAGCCAAAAAGGATGGATCATTAAGACCTTGTATTGATTATCGTGCTCTCAACAAAATTACTGTTAAATATCAGTATCCGTTACCCCTGATTTCTGATCTATTCTCCAGAGTTAAAGGTGCTTGCTGGTTTACCAAGCTTGACCTCAGGGGGGCGTATAATCTTATTCGCATTAAGCATGGGGATGAATGGAAGACGGCGTTTAATACTCCGGAGGGACATTTTGAGTACCTGGTGATGCCTTTTGGGCTCACTAATGCCCCTTCTGTCTTCCAGTGCTTCATGAACGATATTTTCCGAGATTTTGTCGATACATTTTTGATTATCTATCTGGATGATATTTTGATCTTCTCCAAGGATTGGGATTCTCATGTGGAACATATTCGGACTGTGTTCCGGATCTTGAGGGAGAATTCCCTGTATGTCAAAGGATCTAAATGCCTTTTTGGAGTACAGAGGATTTCTTTTTTGGGATTTATTTTGTCCCCGTCAACTATTGAAATGGACCCGGCCAAGGTACAGGCCATTTACGATTGGGTTCAGCCCACTTCTTTGAAGGCCCTCCAGAAGTTTTTAGGTTTTGCTAATTTTTATCGGAAATTTATAGCAAAATTTTCTAGTATTGCCAAGCATTGACTGATTTGACTAAGAATTGTGCTGATGTGTTAAATTGGTCTCCGGAGGCTGTTTCTTCCTTTCAGGAGCTGAAGCGAAGATTCACCTCCGCCCCGGTTTTGCGGCAACCTGATGTCTCACTTCCGTTCCAGGTAGAGGTGGATGCTTCTGAGATTGGTGCAGGAGCTGTTTTGTCCCAAAAGGATCCTGTAACATCTAAAATGAATCCCTGTGCTTTCTTTTCCCGAAAGTTCTCTCCATCTGAACGTAACTATGATGTGGGGAATCGGGAACTGTTAGCCATGAAATGGGCATTTGAGGAGTGGAGACATTGGTTGGAGGGAGCTAAGCATCAAGTCGTGGTCCTCACTGACCACAAGAATTTGATTTACCTAGAGTCGGCTAAGCGCTTGAACCCTAGACAGGCTAGGTGGGCCTTGTTTTTACACGTTTTGATTTTGTGGTTTCTTTTCTTCCTGGAACTAAGAATGTCAAGGCTGACGCCCTCTCTAGGAGCTTCTTTGCTGATTCTCCTGTGGTGACCAAGCCTGCTACCATCTTAGGCGAAGGGGTAGTTCTTTCTGCCATCTCGCCCGATTTGAGACGTGCTCTGGAAGAGTTCCAGGAGGACAAACCTGAGCGTTGTCCCAGTGGAAAGTTGTATGTTCCTGACCAGTGGAAGAAGAGAGTGATGTCTGAAGTTCATTGCTCTGCTTGGGCTGGTCATCCAGGTATTTTTGGTACTAGAGATCTGGTGAGTCGGTCTTTTTGGTGGCCCTTCTTGTCTCGTGATGTCAGGAATTTTGTGCAGTCCTGTGGGACGTGCTCCCGGTCTAAATCGTGTTCTCGCTCTAGTGGGTTGTTGATGCCTTTGCCTGTCCCCAAGAGGCCATGGACCCATATTTCAATGGATTTCATCTCTGATATGCCTGTCTCTCAAAGGATGACTGTTATTTGGGTGATTTGTGATAGGTTCTCTAAGATGGTTCATCTTGTACCACTCCCTAAGTTGCCGTCTTCCTCTGAATTGGTGCCCCTGTTTTTACAACAGGTGGTTGGCTTGCACGGGATTCCTGAGAACATTGTATCTGACAGAGGAGTCCAGTTTGTGTCTAGATTTTGGAGAACTTTCTGTTCCAAGCTGGGAATTCAGTTGTCCTTCTCCTCTGCGTTTCACCCTCAGACCAATGGGCAGACAGAGAGAACAAACCAGACCTTGGAGTCATATTTGAGATGTTTTATTTCTGCTGATCAGGATGATTGGGTTTCATTTTTGCCCTTGGCCGAATTTGCTTTAAATAATAGAGCTAGTTCTGCCACTTTGATGTCTCCTTTTTTTTGTAACTTTGAGTTTCATCCTCGATTTTCTTCAGGGCAGGTGGAGCCCTCTGCCTGCCCAGGGGTTGACACTGTGGTGGAGAGAATGCACCAGATCTGGGACCAAGTGGTGGATAAGCTATCTCTCTCCCAGGAAAAGGCCCAGCGGTTTTCCAACCGACATAGGACCATTGGTCCCCAATTTAAGGTTGGTGATATGGTGTGGTTATCATCAAAAAATATTGCTATGAAGGTGGCTTCTCCTAAGTTTAAGCCTAGATTTATTGGACCTTACAAGATTTTGGAGATTATAAATCCGGTCTCTTTTCGTTTGGCTCTTCCTGTCACATTTAAAATCCATAATGTGTTCCATAAATCTTTGTTGAAGAGGTTTGTTGAACCTGTTGTTCCGGGGGTTGCACCTCCAGGCCCTGTATTGGTTGAAGGTAACATGGAATATGAGGTAGAGAAAGTACTGGATTCCTGTCTGGCTAGACGGAGACTCCAGTGTTTGGTTAAGTGGAAGAGTTATGGTCAGGAGGATAATTCCTGGGTCTCTGCCTCTGATATTCATGCCAAAAGATTGGTGCGTGCGTTTCATCGGGCTCACCCTGATCGCCCTGGTGACGTGGTTGAGGGTTCGGTGACCCCTCCTCAAGGGGGAGGTACTGTTGTGAGTTCATTTTCCTCTTCACTACTGAGGCCCGAGGAACTCCCTCTTCTGGTGAAGAAAGGTAGTGAGCCTGATTGTCAAACACCTGGGGCTGATGATGATGACTGGCTGAGTGGAGTTAATGACTGGATATAAGGCTACTGACGCCCTTCTGGCCTGCGGGTGATTTCTCTGTGGACTTCTAGGAAACCAGTCTGATTCCTGCTCATCTAAAGCTAAGATTTCTGCTTTGCCTTTTTGCATTAGTGTTTTGTTTTCCTTGCTTTTCTGGATTCTGCCATTCTCTGTTGGGGTGAGCTGAATCTCCTTTTGCCTGTTGCTCTGTCTTCAGAATATTCCTGAGTACTGACATAGCTTTTTGAAGCCTAGCGTCTTCAGGGCCTTTTTTACTGTCAGTTTGTTGGCTCTTATTTTCATAGGGTTTTTCACGGATTGCAGACAGCAGCCTTCCTGTCCTTTCCTATCTAAGCTAGCGTGGGCCCCATCTTTGCTCAGTCTATCTTTCTGTCTGTGTTTTGTTCTTTCTTCTTGCTTCACCGTCATTATATGTGGGGGGCTGCCTTTTGCTTTGGGGTCTGCTCTGGGGCAGTTTAGATTTCCCTTTCTGTCTTTAGGCTATGTAGTCCTCCGGCTGTGATTGAGGGGCCTAGGGCATCGTAGGAGCCCCCCACGGCTACTGCTAGTTGTGTTGATAGGTTCAGGGGTCTGCAATCCGATAGCTGCCAACTTCTCTGGCTTTCTGGACTTAGCTAGCATTTCTATTTTTGCCTCCTACGGTGACTCAATCATAACATTGAGGAGTCGGAGTCGCAGGTTTGGCTTACCGACTTCTCAGCGCTGCTCCCGAGATCTCATTGCCGAAATCTCAACCTGCTGTGATGCGGTGGCCTCCGAGAAAATTGTCGCCGGGGCGGTGCATGCTCAGACTGAAATCTTGTTGTCGAGATCTCAGTCTGAACATGCGCGCCCATGTCGGCCATTTTCCCGGAGGCCACCGCATCATAGCAATATAGCAATGGATGTTCAGGGCCTCCGAGCTTTCACAAGATGCCGGCGGAGCCACCCCTCCCGCATCACAGAGCACCACCACCGAACCTGCTGCATCAGCCTGGGATGGGAGTCATATCGCCAGACCACCGAACATCTCTGGTGACCATGCTCCACCAGTGCTGCTGATTCCCCCCCATCCCAGGTAAGCTAAATTCGAACTGTAAGATGGACCCCCATTTGACACATAAATTTTTTTCCCTATTTTCCTTCTGAAAATTTGGGGAGCGTCTTATGGTCCAGTGCGTCCAATGGTCCGAAAAATACGGTACTTCAGGTGATTCTGTGCTTCTCTTAATACATCCTAGAACTGTGTTTGCCTTTTTTGCTGCTGCATCACACTGTTGACTCATGTGACGTCTGTGATGTATTAGTATACTCAAGTCTTTTTCACATGTGCTGTTGCTTAGTTCTATTCCTCCCATTCTGTAGATGTAATTTTCGCTTTTCTTGCCCAGATGTAGAATCTTGCATTTCTCACTGAAATACTGTTCACAATATTTTTGAGCAATTTTTGCAATATCCTGATGAAAGAGGGCACTGACATTAAAGAGTACTGCAATTATCATAAGCATAATGTATAGAAAAATACAAGATTTCCAGCAGGACAGTGCCTAAAGCATCACACTGCTTCTAACTCTGTTTTCCCCATGAGGTCTTCTGTCACTTCATGGTTCTGTTCTGATGTCCATGTGCCCACAGTAGTTACTTTCAGCAATGGACAGGGTCCACATTAGCTCAATGACTGGTCTGTGCTGGCTGTGATGCTCCATGCGTTCTGACACTTTTCTATCATTGCCAGCATTCTTCTGTGAAATTAGACCAGACATGTTAGCCTTTGCTCTCCAAGTGTATCGAAGACCCATTGGCACTCATGACCCTGTCGCTTTTTCATCACTTGCTCTTTTCGGGCCTTTTTTTAGTAAGTAGTAAATACTGTATACCATCAGCAGCCCACAAGATCTACAGCTTAAAAGAGGCTTTCTCCCTTACATCCAGACACCGAATTTGTCTCTTGTCAAAGTGACTCAGATCCTTGCGCTTGCTCATGTTTCCTGACTCTACCACCAGTTAACTCTAGAATATAATCTGAAAATGGCGAGTTGAAAGCCAATAAAGCTGCATTTACGCTGAAAGATAATTGTTAACAAACTTTGTTAAAAAAAAAACATTCATTTCATGACTCAATTGCATGTAAACAGTCTACCGATGAATGAGCAAAACTCTTGTTCATCAGGTAATGTGATCTTTTGCCCAGCACAAAAAGTCATATACAGTACTCTATGCGCAGTTGCGCACTGAACGATCTAGCATCTATGCATCTATTTTGGTCTGCATGTCTAAACTTATGGATCCATTTATGCAAACTGATCGGCAGCACAATATGACTGCAGATTGGTAAACGTTTACCAGTCGACGGTTATTTGAATGCCTACTTACACGGACAGACCAAGCTACACGATGCGCACTGAGCAATCTCAATGCACACAGGCAGCCACTGTTTTTGGCAGAGCGAGTCCTGATTACTGATGAGAAAGATGATCTTCTATACAGCAAAAAGATCATTTCACTCTATGATCACCTGTTGATAATCTCATTTGCTTTGTCATTGAGTGATGGGCAGCCTATTTATATGCCAGGATAATGGTGAAAACAAGCATTTTCAACAATGCTCATACACGATTATCTTGCAGTGCAAATGCCCCTTTAGCTCGTCTGTACAACCAAATTAATTGTCTGTGTAGAGTTACATAAAGAACATCTGTCGCCAGATTTAAAAATTTCAAACAATATTACATAAATCCCTTATTACAGATGAGGCTGAAGTATTTACTTTGAAAAATCTCGGTCAAAATGGATGTAAAATTCTCATATTAAAATTAAAGTTTTATGAGTCGAGCTAAAGCAAGGCTCACAAATTTCAATGTGTATGTAGTATTTATAGTCAAATCTGGTTATAGATACTCTCGTGGTATTTTCCTTACTTGGAGACTGGAAGAGATTTTTGCGTAACTGATTGTTCTTCCATATTAAAAAGATGGCTGATACTACTGGGAATACATCCAAAAAAATTTAACAATGAAGGTGAAATCCCAGTACTTTCCTCATTTACAATTGATTCTTCAGGTGTTTCCTGTAGATACATATTTTGTGTAAACTGTGAATAAAAAAGAAGCAGCTGCAAAGCATTATAAAAAAAAATTCTATAAATTAAATGGTATAGTGAAATATTATGAAGACAAACAGCAAAATATCTGTATTACACATACTGTATATACACTACCTAAATAAGGAAAAAATAAACAGCAAAATAATTTTCTAGAAAATGATTATTATAAACTGGCTGGCTTGGCTATGGAAATGAGCCAGCATCCTTCACACAAAGTTGTAGTCACAAAATCAGACAGGAAACGCTGCGCTGTGACGGACACAACCCTGAAGATGACCTACTGGGACAATACAAGAAAATCCCCGTAACCCCCTCTCGTCACGCTTACACGATCCTTGTTTATATAATACAATGCTGCACACACTTCTATACCCCTAATATCCTGTCTTTGATGAGTTCCAGAGAGGCTAAAGGCCCCTTTACATTTAGCGATGCACCAGCGATCCCGACAACGATACGACCCGGTCAGGATCGCTGGTACATCGCTAAATGGTCGCTAGTGAGCTGCCACACAGGCAGATCTCACAGCAATGTAGCGACGCAGCAGCGGTCGTTACTTACCTTTCAGACGTGGCGATCCTGACATCCTCCCGCCCGCGTCCACGAATCGGTCGTCGGCGCAAGCAGGAAGTGCCCGACGAGAAATAGAGCTGCGCGATCCGCGACAGACAGCGGGGGAGCCGGTCGGAGGTAAGTATCACACATAGCGATATCGCTAGCGATATCGCTGCTGCGTCACAAAATCGGTGAAGCTTTAGCAATATCGCGGTGTAAAGGCCCCTTAACCCAGGAAAGTCCAACCAACCCCCCATAGCGATTCATTTTGTCTCTCTTCATATACACACTCAGCATCATAAGTATCATGAAATGGACTCTGTTCACAAATTTCTTTCTAGTAGAAGGATCTTCATGCAACCAATGTAATGTACCGTATATACTCGTGTATAAGCCAACCCGTGTATAAGCTGACCCCCCTAATTTTGCCACAAAAAAACTGGGAAAACTTATTGACTCGCGTATAAGTCTAGGGTGGAAAATGCAGCAGCTACTGGTAAATTTCAAAAATAAAAATAGATACCAGTAAAAGAAAAATTGAGACATCAGTAGGTTAAATGTTTTTGAATATCCATCAGGAGCACCATATAATACAGTTCATGATGGCCCCATAAGATGCTCCATACAAAATACACCCCACATAATGCTGCACAAATGTTAATAATGGCCCCATAAGATGATTCAAAGAATATGCCCCATATAATGCTGCACAAAGGTCAATAATGGACCCATAAGATGCTCCATAGAATAATATGCCCCATATGCTGCTCCATAAAGGTTATGGCCCCATAAGATGGTCCATAGAATATGCTGCCCCATAAGATGCTCCATAGAATATGCCTCATAAGATGCTGTGATACAAATGAGACAAGAATGAGTGTGTGCCTGGGTTACGATAGGTATACAGTTTTCAGAATAGGTGATTATGGAAGTCATGCTGCCCATATGTTACCATCTTAGAGCGTTATGCTATAATCATGAAGAGTTAACTTTGTGACAAGCAACATATGGGGGAACTTTGAACAGTAACAAACAACCTTGAAGCATTATGCTATTGTTAGAAAACCTATTGCGCAATGGCAAGATACTGATGATTCGGCCTAAACATACTGCACAGATGTGATAGGGGAGGATGTGGAAGCTGTGTATAAAAAAGGGGACCCTGTGTCAGCGAGGTAGGGACATTCCAGAAGGTATCGCGGACGCACGGTTTCTGTGATGACAAGACCAGATTATTTCCCTCTCGCTGACTCTGGTCCCTCCAGTGGAGAAGTGATGTTACAATACTTGGTAATGTATTGATGCTTATGTCTCTATGTACTATAATTCATATTAATTGTATGATTCACATGAAATGAATTAACAAAACAGGGTAATATTATATCTGCCATTCCATAATTCAGCATTATCCTGATGTAATCTTAATAAATTGTTACATTATTGTTTTACCATAAAACTGTATTCAGTGTGCCTAATTTGTACATTAATGAGCGTTACGTAAGTAAGGGCGTACCCGCCCTGTCACTTTGACGTGGTAAAGCAAAAATTGGCATAGTCGGCAGGATTTTGAATATCTGGAAGGGTGCATTTGAGGGGTATATTGGACGAAGGTAAACGTTATGTAGTCAAATCCATGGAATAGATTGATTTTGCAAGTTTTTTTTTTCCTTTGTTGGGCACCAATCCAGATCTTCATAATTTCAAAAGTATAAAAGATTTTAAGAAAATTGTTTATAAGAAATAATCCTCACGTCCTAACTTATTTTAGAGTAAGAGAATAATTTGTTGGCCCTAGGCCAAAATTTTCGGCTTTTTGGCACAAAGAGAAAAAAAAAACAAACAAAATGTTTAAGAAAGGGAAAAAGAAAGGGGATGGTTGTGTGGGGATCCCTGGCTGGACCAGGGCTCCATACAATATTATAGCACAGGAAATGCGTTTTTGTGGATTGGCAGAACCCTGGGAGAATGAGCTCAAAGGGTCAGCCCCACTGATGTTGCTGATGTACTCAGGGGTGTCCAGAAGGTGATGTAGTGTATTTAGGATGGCGTATGTGGATTTTACTTAGTGCATACCGAGTTATGCATGAGCAAAATAACCATATGCAAAGAAAGTTGTCGGAAATGGAACAAAAAGTGATGGAAACCGAGGGGGAAAAAGTGGTACTGGAATGCAGCACTAGATTGCTCCGCGATAAGCTAGAACATTATCAAAACATTGCAGAAAGGGCTGCTGTAAAGATAGCTCAAAATAAGTATAAAAAATGCAGAGGTAGAGTTAACAAAGAAAAGATGCATAAAAGTATTGCATCTGCCTCCGTAGCCTGGGATCCGGATCATTGGGATGGGGATGTGTGGGATACCACCTCCTCTGATGAGGACTGGGAATATTCCCCAGATCCTACTATTAATCCACCCAGTAGGATTACTGCGAAACCCATTAAAAAAAGATCTGAAAGAACAGAATATGAAACAACACGAGTCCAAGCACAGGATGGTGGGGAAATCCTCAATATTATGAGGATGGACAGCCCATCTGGGTAGAAGACGTAAAACCTCACATCCGTAGTCGAGTGACTGTGGAAGATTTTGCCCAAAATGAGATAGATGACATTTTAAAAAGCTTTGGACAACACAATAGGGAAAGTGATATAGCTTGGTTGGTAAGAATACATGATTAGGGAGGAAATGGAGTACAATTGGATGCGGGAGATGTAACAAAGTTTATCACTTTGTCCAAAGATCCCACCATAGTCAGACATATCAAAATTCACTTTTCAGAAGGGGAAAAAGGACCCCATAGTTTAGTGACTATTATCGCAGCAGCAATAAGGGACAAATGTTACCAAAGCAGACATACCCCTTAATGAAAAACCTTGGTTTACATTAAGGGATGGTGTTGATCGCCTGAAAGAAGAGGCGATGAGGGCAGCTATTGGGTTGTTAGCTATAGAAGAGGATTATCTTCAGCATCCTTTGACCGCCAGCATGAGAAGCCAGATTGTGAAAGCTGCTCCCCCAGCTCATAAGACTGTGGTGCTGACCTTAATGGTAGCACTCACAGGAGAGAGTTATAGTACTGTTATTACACGTATGAGAGAGTTGCAAGATATGGGGGATTGGGGATCCGTTAAACCAAATATTAATGCCCCCAGTCACCCGGGCAACTCTAAACCTGCTAATCCTGATTGGAAGAATACTTCTAATAAAAATCCTTTGGAAAACCCAAGGGTGTCTAGGAAAGAGATGTTTCAGGCTTTAATAAAGGCTGGGGTATCCAAAGAGTCTATTGATGGGAAAGAAACTGGAGAATTGTGGAAACTATACAAAAAGAAGGTCCTTTCTGCCAAAAAGATTGATATAAAATCTACAACCAAAACCAAAGGTATTAATGAGTCAAAAACGGAAAAAACTAAGGAATTCGTCAAGCCCAAAAAGGTCGCTTGGGATGACTTCCAACAAGTTTATCCGTGGGAGGAGTTGGCTGCTGCTGTAGCCACTCGAGTGATAGCACAAGTGGGAAA
Source organism: Dendrobates tinctorius (assembly GCF_039654945.1). Taxonomy (NCBI): domain Eukaryota; kingdom Metazoa; phylum Chordata; class Amphibia; order Anura; family Dendrobatidae; genus Dendrobates; species Dendrobates tinctorius. The sequence goes on from NW_027361751.1 coordinate 9,121,429, forward strand.
GAGTGTGGCAGCATCTGCCCCTCCTCCTGAGCTAAAGTCTGAATCAGATAGTGATGCATAGGTAGCCAGCCAAGTCTCTGTTTGGATAAAAAGGGACGAACGTCCCTATGTAAACGTGCAAATTCATTGGAAAGGGGGGAATGTTCAGAGTCCCCGCTTTAATTGATACAGGGGCGGAGGCTACTTTGATTTATGGAAATCCACAGAAGTACAAAGGTCCCAAGATTAAAATTGCTGGACTAGGGGGAAAAGTGACAGTGGGTGTACAAACCCAGGTTGCTTTAAAAATAGGGAATTTACCTATCATAAAATACAGTGTGTTGGTTGTCCCTATCCCTGAATATATCTTGGGAATAGATATATTAAAGGGAATGACTCTACATCTTAAGGAAGGAAAATTTTCCTACGGGGTCCAAAAACAGGATCTTGTACATTGTCATACAGCAATGGTGGGCAAAGTTAAAATGCCGCTAATTCATGTTCCACCAGCCACTAAAATGGTAGCTATGAAACAGTACAGGATCCCAGGGGGTCATAAAGAAATTGGGGAAACCATCAAAGAATTGGTGGGAGTAGGAGTAATGTGTCCTACAACCACTGCATAGAATAACCCAATTTGGCCAGTAAAAAAGAGTGATGGATCATGGAGAATGACAGTGGATTATCAGGAATTGAATAAGCATACTCCTCCCCTGATCGCTGCTGTTCCTGATACTATCACTATTGTTGAAAATATCCAAAGTCATGATGGTACTTGGTATGCTGTAATAGATTTGGCCAATGCCTTTTTCGCTATACCCAAAGAGGAGAAGGCGCAAGATCAGTTCGCATTGGGGGGCATGGCTATGTAGTAGAGGAGGACGAACGCACGCTGCAAGAGCTCCTGCCCATCCTGAAACTATCCGATATCTACCGCCTGTTTACCGCTGTACAATTAACAGCGATCGGTGTCCCTGGTTAACGGGAACCCCGGGAGCTCCGCGGGAGGGCGCAGGACGGCTCCGGTGAGCAGGAAGTCAAAAGAAGCCGGGGTGGACGGCGGGGCCCACACGAGGCGGCAGCCATCTGGGACGCGCGCTCTATCATAGGGAGCGCAGCGTCCAGCTTCCAACGCTGCAGCGTCGCAGGACAGCGACCTATATCCTGAAGGATTTGAGGGATGAGCGGAGAGTGCCCTGAAAGATGGGCCCTGCATTACTCCCTCTTTCTTAACTGACTCACTGGCCTGTTGGTGACATTACTGAGGGAGAGCTTGCTCATTGCCCATTGCTGCTGTCTCTGAGGGTGGATTTCTCTCCCCCTCCCCCCCTGCCATAAGAAGCTTAATGTCATGTCCGCCATGTCTGCCCTGTCTGTTTTCTCTCAAGAACTCCTGGAGCGATGTGCATGCGAATATCTTGTCTGCTATCCTACTCGTTCCCTAGAGCAGTGTGCACACTCACCTCAAGTCTGAGCTGCAGGATGCCTGCGTTTCTGCTCTGTCTTCTGTGATCTTCTCGTCATGTCTAGAATCTCTGATCAGGTGTCCTTGTCTGGATCCTGCACTGTCTGGTTCTGCAATCATCTCGTCATGTCTGGAACGCTGATCATGTGACCTTTCCTAGGATCCTGCACTGTCTGGTTTGGTAATCATCTCGTCATGTCTAGAACTCTGATCATGTGACCTGTCTAGGTTTCAGCACTGATTCTGCAGTCGTCTCGTCATGTCTGGATCTCTGATCATGTGACTACGCTCTGTTATCCTGTGGATCTGAACCCGGAAGTGCTCCCCTGGTCCTGACCTGGAAGAGGAGGTGCTATGCCCTAAATCAGGCCGCCGCTTCCTATGCTCAGGGCCTGAGTATTGTGTGGTGTCCCTGCATGGCTGCTTGCTCCCTCTATTCTGTGCCCTTGCACTCTGCTCTGTCGTGCATCTCTGCACACGCTCCGTGCTCGAATTCCGTCTCTGGTCTCGTGTCTTGTCTAGTGTTTGTCCTTCGTGCCATGTTTTGTCCCTGCTCTGCTTTGCCTTGTAGTCCTTGTTTGCTCGGATTCTGTTTCGTGTTTCTGTCCTTGTTTCATGTCTCGCTATGCTTTGTGGCTTCAGGTACCCTGCCTCTGTACCATGTCCCTGACTTGTCTCCTCACACGTGCAGGCCTTCGCTCTGAACCTCTCCCTGATGTGTCTCCTTACACGTGCAGGCCTCCGTCTCTGTACCCTGCCCTGACGTGTCTCCCTACACGTGCAGGCCTCTGTCTCTGTCCCTGTCGTGTCCTTACACGTGCAGGCCTCCGTCTCTGTACCCTGCCCTGACGTGTCTCCCTACACGTGCAGGCTTTCGTCTCTGAACCTGTCCCTGGCGTGTCTCTACACGTGCAGGCCTTCGCTCTGAACCTCTCCCTGGCGTGTCTCTACACGTGCAGGCCTCGCTCTGTACCCTGTCTAGTCCCAAGGCCCTGCCTTGGCCCGGCTCTGGGCTTCGGCCTACGCTCCGCTGCTAGACTGTCCCTGGCATGCTCTCCGCATGCGCAGGGCTCTGCCTCGTTCTTTGTCTTGTTCCTGTTGTTTTGTGTGCTCTTGCACATTTCGTACTAGGCTTTGCATGCTGTCTCGCATGTGGCTCTGTCCTGTACCCTTTGCCTAGCCCTGCCTTGTGGCTCCGTGCCTCCGTGCAAGTGCCTGGTCGCCTGTGCCTGCCTGGTGTGCCTCAGCCGTGCTCACCTGTGTGCCCTAGCCGTGCCCCGTCCAGTGCTATAGTGGTCTGGCTGCATGGCCCCGCAGTGGTGCCGCCTCTAGTCGTGCCCGCTTGCAACTGCCATCGTCGGTACCACCTGCCGGTGCTCCCAGCCGTGGTCTCTGTGCTTCCTTGCACTCACGCTGGTTCTCGCACTGTGCCTTTTCGTGCTACTCTTGCACAAAGCCTTGGTCTCTTTTGCTCTTCTCTGACCCCTAGTTTGCCTGCCGGATTCCATAACCTGCCGACCGCTGCCAGAGGTCCGGACTTAGATGACTGCGGCCTGATGTCCGGAGCTGATGTCCGGAGCCAGATACCTGGACCCTGTCGGTTGATGCCAGCATTTGGATTCCGATGCCACCATACTCTGTGCCTCTCCCTGGCATGCCCCTTGGCATGCGCAGGCCACCGTCCTGTGAACCTGACCCGTCCCTGGCATGCCCCTTGGCATGCGCAGGCCACCGTCCTGTGAACCTGACCCGTCCCTGGCATGCCCCTTGGCATGTGCAGGCCACAGTCCTGTGAACCTGACCCGTCCCTGGCATGCCCCTTGGCATGCGCAGGTCTCTTTTCTGTGAACCTGATCCTGACATGTCCGTTGACACGCACCATGTCAGTAACTCTATCTTGTTTCCTTGCATGGAACCCTGGCTGACTTCTGGATGTCCGGATCCTGCCGCTCACCCTCTGAGCTACAGACCCTGATGCCCTGGTTGGTTGTAGACTGTTGTTCAGATTCCGATGTCCGCGTACCATCTGCACGTTCCATGCTTGGACCTCGGCGTGCCTTTGCACGCACCCTGATCCACGAACTGTGTGTGTTCACGTTTGCTCCTGTTGCACCCTGAAGAGTTCCTCAAGTCTTGGACCTCGGCGTGCTCTTGCACTCACCTTGCCTTATGTTCTGTGTGTCCACGTTTTGCACCTGTTGTACCTGAAGTCTTCCTTAATGAAGTTTCTTTGAATTAACAACTCGTCTTGCCTTGTCTTGTTTCCCTGAGCCGGCCGTCTGGTCCAGCTGCCGTGGTGGCTCACCCCCTTGGTCTTTCCCCTGACACTCCCTGTATAGGGGGTGGTTCTCATTAGGTCAGCTCGCCCTAGGTGGGTGGGTGCCACGGCCCAGAGGGTCCACTCTTTCTAAGAAGAACACTCGTCACTAGTGTTGAGCATTCCGATACCGCAAGTATCGGGTATCGGCCGATATTAGCGGTATCGGAATTCCGATACTTAATTCCGATACTTTTTTCATATCGGATTCCGGAATCGGAATCGGAATAGGAAGTTCCCATCATGCTATGAGCCTGCTTGCTTTGATTAAGCCAATGGGAATCCTCCGAAGTGTGGGCACATCCTGTTAGGCATGTAGGCATGTTAACTATTGGCATGGCTGTGATTGGCTGCCGAAATGATGTCATGATGCACTATAAAAGCCACCGCAGCCGCCATTTCTGGTCACTCTGCTGTGAATTCAGTTAGGGACAGGCTGCTGTAGAAGACTGTGAGGGACAGTTAGAAATAGCGATTCCACCAAACATCTAGTGCTTTACCCAGGCTACATAAACCACCACTGTAGCCTTCTTTGCCCTAGCAGCAGTGTTCACAGCTGTCTGCAAGGGCTGTGTGAGTGCAGCTCACGCTGTGGAGTGGGTCCTGCAGCCACGTCAGGCTGTAGGCCACCCAGTGTGATCACTGCTGCCTCATACATCTTTTATTTTTTGAGCTGCATTTTTTACATAATTTCAATCTAGTGTGCTTCCATCCGTATCCATATACGTTGGTTGCAAACACTAGTAGTAGACAGCGGAGCCTTTCTGCAGCCTTTCAGTGCTAGTGTCCACTTTGCTGCACTGTTCACGGCTGTCTGAGAGGTCTCTGACTGTGTGTGAGTGCAGCTCACGCTGAGTAGTGTGTCCTGCAGCTACGTCTGGCTGTAGGACGCTCAGCGTGCGTCAGTGCCTCACACATATTTTTATTTGAGTGCAGCTCATTTTTTCTTCTATTAGTGTGCATCCATCCGTCTCCATCTACGGTGGTTGCAAACACTATAAAGGAGTACACAGCGGAGACTTTCTGCAGCCTGTCAGTGCCAGTGCCCACTTAGCTGCACTGTTGACGGCTGTCTGAGAGGCCTCTGACTGTGTGTGAGTGCAGCTCACGCTGAGTAGAGTGTCCTGCAGCTACGTCTGGTTGTAGGACGCTCAACGTGCGTCACTGCCTCACACATATTTGTCTTTGAGTGCAGCTCATTTTTTCTTCTCCTATTAGTGTGCATCCATCCGTATCCATCAACATTGGTTGGTTGCAAACACTATATAGGAGTAGATAGAGGAGCCTTTTTTTCTGGCTTGTGCCCTGCCGGCGCAGCCAGATTAGTATTACCCAATTTTTTTGGAGCCTCATCTTTTGCATTGTAGGTTACCTGCCTGCATTGTAATAGCTCCAAAAAGTTGGTGATACTATCAGTTTCAATTCTTTGTTCACATACTTTGAGTTTGTTTCCAACAAAGAAACCACAAAAAAAGTTCACCAAACACTACATTTTGAACTTGTGTAGGCCACATCAGCTCCTATTAAAGTCTAGTCCACACACACACACACTTCATAAAATTAGTGTTTCTTGTACCTGTAACCAGCTGTTCAGGAATAAGCACACTAAGGCCCCCCTTTGTACTTTTTTGCCTATCTTAAGCAGTCTTGCAAGATGAAGAAGGCAGGGAGTAAGGCGCGTGGGCGTGGGCGTGGGCGTGGAGTTTCAGCAGGGAGAGGACGTGGGGATTCTGCAGGGAGAGGACGTGGGGATTCTACAGGTAGAGGACGAGGGGATTCTGGGCCTGCTGCGGGCACCAGTGGATCAGCATCCCCCAGTTTTAGCAGGCAACAGTCCTTTATGCGCAGCTTTGTAGGACCTCAACGTACCCCACTGCTGCGGGAGGAACAAATTGAAGCCGTTGTCGGATGGATGGCAGCTAACGCATCGACTTCAATTACTTCCGCATCCTCTCAGGGTCAGAGCACCGAAGAGCAACCATCTGTCTCTTCACCACCTGCCAAAGTGCCCAGGCAGTCAGAGAGACATGGACAGGAGCCATCACAGTCTCTACTTCTGTTCTCGGAATCTGTTGGCTTGGAAAGAGGGGGCCAGCCAAGCAGCATTCCTGAATGTGAAGAAGAGGGAGTATGCAGTGATGCGCAACTTCTTTGTCCCTCTGAATCTGAAGAGGCGAGTGGGCCAGTGCCTATGGTCAGCACACCTCAGTACGCATCAGATGATGACGAGACTCAGTTGCCACTTTCTGGTGCGTACGGTGCTGGCGAGACAACCCCGGAGAAGCAGCTGTTTGAAGAGGGGAGGGAAGATGATGAGGTCCTTGACCCATCATGGCGTGAGCAACAGGAAGGTGGTGGGAGCAGCTCGGAGGAAGAGATTCCCCTACCGGCCAAAACAGGAGGCAGAGGGAGGGGGAAGACTTGGTTGCCTGTACCCTCCACTTCGGCACCCGTTAGGAGCATTCCTCCTTCCAAAGGCAAACCGGGCGCTCACAAGAGTTGCAGTGCGTGGTCCTTTTTTGACACAGTTGCAGATGACATTTGCTTTGTCAAATGCAAGCTGTGTCATCAGAGAGTCAAAAGAGGGAGAAATGTCAGCAACCTCAATACCACAAATATGTGGAAACATGTGCGCACCAAGCACGAGTTGGAGTTGCAGAGACACCCTGAAGACGTAGGCCAACGTACAGCACCACCTACCACCTCTTCAGTTCGTGTTGGGCCCTCTTCCTCCAGCTCACACACTGCTGGTTCGGCTTCCTCACAGGATCGCCAAGGAAGAACCTCTGCCACTGTTGTCCGGAGACCCTGTCAGATTCCACCCATAGCAGCATGTTCCCATCCATCACAGCCATCGGTAGCACAGGCATGGGATAAAAGGCGCCCTTACTCGGCAAACCATCCCCGAGCACAGTCTGTGAATGCTGGCATTGCCAAACTTCTGGCAGTTGAAATGCTGTCATTCAGGCTGGTGGACACTGACACCTTCCGGGACTTAATGGCATTGGCAGTCCCCCAATACAACGTGCCCAGCCGCTTTTATTTCAGCAGGCGAGCCGTCCCTGCCCTGCAGAAACATGTTGAGGGCAAAATAAAACATGCGCTACTAAACGCCGTTAGTAGCAAGGTCCACCTGACCACCGATGCGTGGACCAGTAACCATGGACAGGGACGATACCTTTCCCTCACTGCCCACTGGGTCAATGTTGTGGAGCCGGGTACGGATCTGGAGAGTGGAGCTGTACGTGTTCTTCCAACGCCACGGATTGCAGGACTCCAGTCTGTACACATAGACTCCTCCTCCTACTCAAGTTCCTCAGAAACAGCAGAGCAGGAGCCTGTTACGACCGATATGAGCACAGCCGTGGCCAAACGTCAACAGGCTGTACTCAAATTAATTTCTTTGGGGAATCGAAGCCACACAGCGCAGGAGCTCTGGAATGCTATCAAGCTGGAGAGCGATGTGTGGTTTGGGCCAGCGAATCTCCAGCCGGGCTTGGTAGTGTGTGACAATGGCCGAAATCTGGTGGCAGCTCTTGGCCTAGGCAACCTCACACACATCCCATGTCTGGCACATGTTCTTAACTTGGTCGTGCAGAGCTTTCTGAGGGACTATCCGGATCTTGCTGCACTGTTGCACAAGGTCCGCATAGAGTGCGCTCACTTGCGACGTTCCAGCACGGCAAGATCGCGCCTCGCTGCTCTGCAGCGACGATTTGGCATTCCGGAACATCGCATCATATGTGACCTACCCACCCGTTGGAATTCAACGTTACATATGTTGGAGCGGTTGTGTGAGCAGCAGGCAGCAGTCATGGAGTACCAGCTGCATCAGGCGCAAACAAGTCGCACTGTGCGCCGTTCACACTTCAGCACCATTGAGTGGGCCTCTATGAAGGACATCTGCCTCGTTTTGCGTGCCTTCGATGAATCCACGCGGATGGCGAGTGCAGATGATGCACTAATCAGCATGACTGTCCCCCTTATCTGCCTGCTTCAACAAACACTGCAAGCACTAAGGGATGAGGTTTCAGAAGAGGTGGAGGATGAGGAGTCCCAAATGCCATCTGCTTCTGGACAGTCTGCGCTACGTGTTTCCTCACAAAGGCCTAGGCAGGGGACACTTTGTGAGGAGGATGAGGAGGAGTCGATGGAGGAGGAAGACATCTCTCCAGAGGAGGGAGGTACACAAACCTCTACTCAGTATGTACAGCGAGGGTGGGGTGATGCAGAGCAGGCCGAGGTCACGCCTCAAACAGGGGACAGCGGTTCTTTGGCAGTTGGGAGTCTGCAGCACATGGTTGATTTCATGCTGCAGTGCCTGAGAAACGACCGCCGCATCGCCCACATTCTCGTCTCGGCTGATTATTGGGTGTACACCCTCCTAGATCCTCGCTACCGGGACAGCGTACAAAGGCTCATACCAACGTTGAACCGGGAGCGTAAAATGCGGGAGTACGAAGAGTCACTGGTGCAGTCCATAATGTTTTCCATTCCACCCGACAGCATTGTTGCTAGTGCTTTACAAAGCAGCTCTGTGCGTCGAGGCAGTGGAGGAAACTCTGCACAAAGAGGGAGCAGAGGCAGCGCCGCAGCACAAGGCAAGACCACTATGGCCCAAATGTGGCAAAGTTTTGTGTGTCCACCACAATTGTCTACACCATCAGCGACGCCTCGAGTCAGCAGGAGGCAACGCTTCCGTCAGATGGTGTCAGACTACATGTCTTGCCCTGTCGCTGTACTCCCAGATGGCTCTTCCCCCTTCAAGTTTTGGGTCTCTAAGCTGGATACATGGCCAGAGCTTAGCCAGTATGCATTGGAGGTGCTGGCTTGCCCTGCTGCCAGTGTATTATCGGAACGTGTCTTTAGTGCCGCAGGTGGTGTACTAACAGACCGTCGCACGCGACTATCTTCCGATAATGTTGACCGGCTGACTTTTCTGAAAATGAACAAGGCCTGGATCTCCAAAGACTTTGCCATTCCTCTTACAGACTAAATTAGTGGTTGGCAACTGTATCCAGGTCTGCTGGTGTGTTCATTTTTCTACCACCTGAACTATAATCCCTTTGCTTCAACACAGCCAGTTGTCGCACAGATGTGTCGTCTGCACAGAGAAACACACTAGCTCCTGTGTTAGTGGGGTTCAGTAATGCCAGCTGATCCCCTGCTGTGTGGACGGCAAAGTCACCAGCTCCATCAACATTCAAACCACTACTGATTTTTAACCGTGCCCAACTTAGGTCTCTGGCTCCACTGTCTCTACTATTTCCCCTGACCTCCAACCCCGCCATCTACATCTCTGAAGTGGCGTCAGCACAATCTACACTTGTTCCTGTGTTCCTGTGGCTCAGTCCCATCAGTTTATCCCCTGATGTGTGTCCGGCAAGGTCTCCTGCTCTGTCCACATTCCCATAACCAGTAGTGGGAATGAGGACAGAGCTGGCGAACTTGCCGGACAAACATCAGGGGATCAACTGACGGGACTGAGCACCAGTAACACAGGAACAAGTGTAGATTGTGCTGACGCCACTTCAGAGATGTAGCTGGCGGGGTTGGAGGCCAGGGTAAATAGTAGAGACAGTGGAGCCAGAGGCCTAAGTTGAGCATGGTTAGAATCAGTAGTAGTCCACAACCTCCATAAAAACCGCTGCCCATTGGCCTCTGCATGCGGCATGCGTAATCCTGGGCTCCAACAGCTTCAGTTGGTGTTCAGAAGTGTCGTCTCCACAGAGCCAAACACCTTCGTTAGAGTGTTAGTGGGGTTCAGCACTGCCAGCTGTTCCCCTGCTGTGGAGATGGCAAGTCTCCTGCTGCCTTCACCTGCCAAAATCCAGTAGGCCCCAGCCTGCTCCTCGCCTAATCCTGGGCTCCAACAGAGTCAGTTGGTGTTCAGAAGTGTCGTCTCCACAGAGCCAAACACCTTCGTTAGAGTGTTAGTGGGGTTCAGCACTGCCAGCTGTTCCCCTGCTGTGGAGATGGCAAGTCTCCTGCTGCCTTCACCTGCCAAAATCCAGTAGGCCACAGCCTGCTCCTCGCCTAATCCTGGGCTCCAACAGCGTCAGTTGGTGTTCAGAAGTGTCGTCTCCACAGAGCCAAACACCTTCGTTAGAGTGTTAGTGGGGTTCAGCACTGCCAGCTGTTCCCCTGCTGTGGAGATGGCAAGTCTCCTGCTGCCTTCACCTGCCAAAATCCAGTAGGCCCCAGCCTGCTCCTCGCCTAATCCTGGGCTCCAACAGCGTCAGTTGGTGTTCAGAAGTGTCGTCTCCACAGAGCCAAACACCTTCATTAGAGTGTTAGTGGGGTTCAGCACTGCCAGCTGTTCCCCTGCTGTGGAGATGGCAAGTCTCCTGCTGCCTTCACCTGCCAAAATCCAGTAGGCCCCAGCCTGCTCCTCGCCTAATCCTGGGCTCCAACAGCGTCAGTTGGTGTTCAGAAGTGTCGTCTCCACAGAGCCAAACACCTTCGTTAGAGTGTTAGTGGGGTTCAGCACTGCCAGCTGTTCCCCTGCTGTGGAGATGGCAAGTCTCCTGCTGCCTTCACCTGCCAAAATCCAGTAGGCCACAGCCTGCTCCTCGCCTAATCCTGGGCTCCAACAGCGTCAGTTGGTGTTCAGAAGTGTCGTCTCCACAGAGCCAAACACCTTCGTTAGAGTGTTAGTGGGGTTCAGCACTGCCAGCTGTTCCCCTGCTGTGGAGATGGCAAGTCTCCTGCTGCCTTCACCTGCCAAAATCCAGTAGGCCACAGCCTGCTCCTCGCCTAATCCTGGGCTCCAACAGCGTCAGTTGGTGTTCAGAAGTGTCGTCTCCACAGAGCCAAACACCTTCGTTAGAGTGTTAGTGGGGTTCAGCACTGCCAGCTGTTCCCCTGCTGTGGAGATGGCAAGTCTCCTGCTGCCTTCACCTGCCAAAATCCAGTAGGCCCCAGCCTGCTCCTCGCCTAATCCTGGGCTCCAACAGCGTCAGTTGGTGTTCAGAAGTGTCGTCTCCACAGAGCCAAACACCTTCGTTAGAGTGTTAGTGGGGTTCAGCACTGCCAGCTGTTCCCCTGCTGTGGAGATGGCAAGTCTCCTGCTGCCTTCACCTGCCAAAATCCAGTAGGCCCCAGCCTGCTCCTCGCCTAATCCTGGGCTCCAACAGCGTCAGTTGGTGTTCAGAAGTGTCGTCTCCACAGAGCCAAACACCTTCGTTAGAGTGTTAGTGGGGTTCAGCACTGCCAGCTGTTCCCCTGCTGTGGAGATGGCAAGTCTCCTGCTGCCTTCACCTGCCAAAATCCAGTAGGCCCCAGCCTGCTCCTCGCCTAATCCTGGGCTCCAACAGAGTCAGTTGGTGTTCAGAAGTGTCGTCTCCACAGAGCCAAACACCTTCGTTAGAGTGTTAGTGGGGTTCAGCACTGCCAGCTGTTCCCCTGCTGTGGAGATGGCAAGTCTCCTGCTGCCTTCACCTGCCAAAATCCAGTAGGCCACAGCCTGCTCCTCGCCTAATCCTGGGCTCCAACAGCGTCAGTTGGTGTTCAGAAGTGTCGTCTCCACAGAGCCAAACACCTTCGTTAGAGTGTTAGTGGGGTTCAGCACTGCCAGCTGTTCCCCTGCTGTGGAGATGGCAAGTCTCCTGCTGCCTTCACCTGCCAAAATCCAGTAGGCCCCAGCCTGCTCCTCGCCTAATCCTGGGCTCCAACAGCGTCAGTTGGTGTTCAGAAGTGTCGTCTCCACAGAGCCAAACAACTTGGTTAGAGTGTTAGTGGGGTTCAGCACTGCCAGCTGTTCCCCTGCTGTGGAGATGGCAAGTCTCCTGCTGCCTTCACCTGCCAAAATCCAGTAGGCCCCAGCCTGCTCCTCGCCTAATCCTGGGCTCCAACAGCGTCAGTTGGTGTTCAGAAGTGTCGTCTCCACAGAGCCAAACACCTTCGTTAGAGTGTTAGTGGGGTTCAGCACTGCCAGCTGTTCCCCTGCTGTGGAGATGGCAAGTCTCCTGCTGCCTTCACCTGCCAAAATCCAGTAGGCCACAGCCTGCTCCTCGCCTAATCCTGGGCTCCAACAGCGTCAGTTGGTGTTCAGAAGTGTCGTCTCCACAGAGCCAAACACCTTCGTTAGAGTGTTAGTGGGGTTCAGCACTGCCAGCTGTTCCCCTGCTGTGGAGATGGCAAGTCTCCTGCTGCCTTCACCTGCCAAAATCCAGTAGGCCACAGCCTGCTCCTCGCCTAATCCTGGGCTCCAACAGCGTCAGTTGGTGTTCAGAAGTGTCGTCTCCACAGAGCCAAACACCTTCGTTAGAGTGTTAGTGGGGTTCAGCACTGCCAGCTGTTCCCCTGCTGTGGAGATGGCAAGTCTCCTGCTGCCTTCACCTGCCAAAATCCAGTAGGCCCCAGCCTGCTCCTCGCCTAATCCTGGGCTCCAACAGCGTCAGTTGGTGTTCAGAAGTGTCGTCTCCACAGAGCCAAACACCTTCGTTAGAGTGTTAGTGGGGTTCAGCACTGCCAGCTGTTCCCCTGCTGTGGAGATGGCAAGTCTCCTGCTGCCTTCACCTGCCAAAATCCAGTAGGCCCCAGCCTGCTCCTCGCCTAATCCTGGGCTCCAACAGCGTCAGTTGGTGTTCAGAAGTGTCGTCTCCACAGAGCCAAACACCTTCGTTAGAGTGTTAGTGGGGTTCAGCACTGCCAGCTGTTCCCCTGCTGTGGAGATGGCAAGTCTCCTGCTGCCTTCACCTGCCAAAATCCAGTAGGCCCCAGCCTGCTCCTCGCCTAATCCTGGGCTCCAACAGCGTCAGTTGGTGTTCAGAAGTGTCGTCTCCACAGAGCCAAACACCTTCGTTAGAGTGTTAGTGGGGTTCAGCACTGCCAGCTGTTCCCCTGCTGTGGAGATGGCAAGTCTCCTGCTGCCTTCACCTGCCAAAATCCAGTAGGCCCCAGCCTGCTCCTCGCCTAATCCTGGGCTCCAACAGCGTCAGTTGGTGTTCAGAAGTGTCGTCTCCACAGAGCCAAACACCTTTGTTAGAGTGTTAGTGGGGTTCAGCACTGCCAGCTGTTCCCCTGCTGTGGAGATGGCAAGTCTCCTGCTGCCTTCACGTGCCAAAATCCAGTAGGCCCCAGCCTGCTCCTCGCCTAATCCTGGGCTCCAACAGCGTCAGTTGGTGTTCAGAAGTGTCGTCTCCACAGAGCCAAACACATTCGTTCAAGTGTTAGTGGGGTTCATCATTGCCAGCTGATCCCCTGCTGTGGAGATGGCAGTCTCTCCTGCTGTCTCCGCATTACAAAGACAGTAGGCCTCTGCCTACACCCTCCTATTTCCTGGGCTTCAACACAGCCAGTTGTAGTTCGGAAGTGCCGTCCACACGGAAAGAGATACTTGCTCCCGTGTCTCAGTGGGGTTCAGTAACGTCAGCTGATCCCCTGCTGTGTGGATGGCAGTCTCTCCTGCTGTCACCTCAATCAAAAGACAGTAGGCCTCTGCCTACACCCTCCTATTTCCTGGGCTTCAACACAGCCAGTTGTAGTTCGGAAGTGCCGTCCACACGGAAAGAGATACTTGCTCCCGTGTCTCAGTGGGGTTCAGTAACGTCAGCTGATCCCCTGCTGTGTGGATGGCAGTCTCTCCTGCTGTCACCTCAATCAAAATACAGTAGGCCTCTGCCTACACCCTCCTATTTCCTGGGCTTCAACACAGCCAGTTGTAGTTCGGAAGTGCCGTCCACACGGAAAGAGATACTTGCTCCCGTGTCTCAGTGGGGTTCAGTAACGTCAGCTGATCCCCTGCTGTGTGGATGGCAGTCTCTCCTGCTGTCACCTCAATCAAAAGACAGTAGGCCTCTGCCTACACCCTCCTATTTCCTGGGCTTCAACACAGCCAGTTGTAGTTCGGAAGTGCCGTCCACACGGAAAGAGATACTTGCTCCCGTGTCTCAGTGGGGTTCAGTAACGTCAGCTGATCCCCTGCTGTGTGGATGGCAGTCTCTCCTGCTGTCACCTCAATCAAAATACAGTAGGCCTCTGCCTACACCCTCCGATTTCCTGGGCTTCAACACAGCCAGTTGTAGTTCGGAAGTGCCGTCCACACGGAAAGAGATACTTGCTCCCGTGTCTCAGTGGGGTTCAGTAACGTCAGCTGATCCCCTGCTGTGTGGATGGCAGTCTCTCCTGCTGTAAACTCATTCAAAATACAGTAGGCCTCTGCCTACACCCTCCTATTTCCTGGGCTTCAACACAGCCAGTTGTAGTTCGGAAGTGCCGTCCACACGGAAAGAGATACTTGCTCCCGTGTCTCAGTGGGGTTCAGTAACGTCAGCTGATCCCCTGCTGTGTGGATGGCAGTCTCTCCTGCTGTAAACTCATTCAAAATACAGTAGGCCTCTGCCTACACCCTCCTATTTCCTGGGCTTCAACACAGCCAGTTGTAGTTCGGAAGTGCCGTCCACACGGAAAGAGATACTTGCTCCCGTGTCTCAGTGGGGTTCAGTAACGTCAGCTGATCCCCTGCTGTGTGGATGGCAGTCTCTCCTGCTGTAAACTCATTCAAAATACAGTAGGCCTCTGCCTACACCCTCCTATTTCCTGGGCTTCAACACAGCCAGTTGTAGTTCGGAAGTGCCGTCCACACGGAAAGAGATACTTGCTCCCGTGTCTCAGTGGGGTTCAGTAACGTCAGCTGATCCCCTGTTGTGTGGATGGCAGTCTCTCCTGCTGTCACCTCAATCAAAATACAGTAGGCCTCTGCCTACACCCTCCTATTTCCTGGGCTTCAACACAGCCAGTTGTAGTTCGGAAGTGCCGTCCACACGGAAAGAGATACTTGCTCCCGTGTCTCAGTGGGGTTCAGTAACGTCAGCTGATCCCCTGCTGTGTGGATGGCAGTCTCTCCTGCTGTAAACTCATTCAAAATACAGTAGGCCTCTGCCTACACCCTCCTATTTCCTGGGCTTCAACACAGCCAGTTGTAGTTCGGAAGTGCCATCCACACGGAAAGAGATACTTGCTCCCGTGTCTCAGTGGGGTTCAGTAACGTCAGCTGATCCCCTGCTGTGTGGATGGCAGTCTCTCCTGCTGTAAACTCATTCAAAATACAGTAGGCCTCTGCCTACACCCTCCTATTTCCTGGGCTTCAACACAGCCAGTTGTAGTTCGGAAGTGCCGTCCACACGGAAAGAGATACTTGCTCCCGTGTCTCAGTGGGGTTCAGTAACGTCAGCTGATCCCCTGCTGTGTGGATGGCAGTCTCTCCTGCTGTAAACTCATTCAAAATACAGTAGGCCTCTGCCTACACCCTCCTATTTCCTGGGCTTCAACACAGCCAGTTGTAGTTCGGAAGTGCCGTCCACACGGAAAGAGATACTTGCTCCCGTGTCTCAGTGGGGTTCAGTAACGTCAGCTGATCCCCTGCTGTGTGGATGGCAGTCTCTCCTGCTGTCACCTCAATCAAAATACAGTAGGCCTCTGCCTACACCCTCCTATTTCCTGGGCTTCAACACAGCCAGTTGTAGTTCGGAAGTGCCGTCCACACGGAAAGAGATACTTGCTCCCGTGTCTCAGTGGGGTTCAGTAACGTCAGCTGATCCCCTGCTGTGTGGATGGCAGTCTCTCCTGCTGTAAACTCATTCAAAATACAGTAGGCCTCTGCCTACACCCTCCTATTTCCTGGGCTTCAACACAGCCAGTTGTAGTTCGGAAGTGCCGTCCACACGGAAAGAGATACTTGCTCCCGTGTCTCAGTGGGGTTCAGTAACGTCAGCTGATCCCCTGCTGTGTGGATGGCAGTCTCTCCTGCTGTCACCTCAATCAAAATACAGTAGGCCTCTGCCTACACCCTCCTATTTCCTGGGCTTCAACACAGCCAGTTGTAGTTCGGAAGTGCCGTCCACACGGAAAGAGATACTTGCTCCCGTGTCTCAGTGGGGTTCAGTAATGTCAGCTGATCCCCTGCTGTGTGGATGGCAAAGTCTCCTGCTGCCTACACAGTCGTACCACTACTGATTTTTAACCGTGCTCCAATTAGGCCTGTGGCTCCACTGTCTCTCGTATTTCCCCTGTCCTCCAACCCTGCCAGTTACAGCTCCGAAGTGGCGTCTGCACAATCCACACTTGTTCCTGTGTTACAGGTGTTCAGTCCGGTCAGTTAATCCCCTGATGTGTGTCCGGCAATGTCGCCTGCTCTGTCCACATTCCCATTATGGGAATGTGGACAGAGCAGGCGACATTGCCGGACACACATCAGGGGATTAACTGACCGGACTGAACACCTGTAACACAGGAACAAGTGTGGATTGTGCAGATGCCACTTCGGAGCTGTAACTGGCGGGGTTGGAGGACAGGGGAAATACGAAAATCAGTGAAGCCACAGGCCTAAGTGGAGCTTGGTTCAAATTAGTAGTCTACAACCGATCTTAAAATTTCTTCAATGCAGCCTAAGCCTGCTCCGTGCTTGTCCCTGGGCTTCAACACAGCCAGTTGTTGCTCGGAAGTGCCGTCTTCACAGAGTAAAACACTAGCTCCTGTGTTTGTGGGGTTCAGTAACGTCAGCTGTTCCCCTGCTGTTTTGATGGCAATCTGTCCTGCTGCCTCCCAATTGACAGCACATCAGGCCTCAGCCTGCTAAGTGCTTGTCCTGGGCTCCAACATCGCCAGTTGCTGCTCATAACTGACTTTGGCACGGGTACTCCCTCCTGCCCAGCTTGGTTCCAGCCCTGCCTGCTGTTTCCGGGAAGTGTCAATGTCAGTTTGCCACCCCAAGTTGCCATGTCGTGTTGCGGTTGGGTTAGCCGAGGCTAGGGTGCCAGCAGTTTAGGTGCTTCCTATGTGGACTGCGGGTTCTGGTAAGAAAGGTTTGTTCCATAGTGCCAGTAGGACAAGCACCCCCTGTAGGACTGTGTGATTCGGTAACTGCGGCCAGCTTGCGGCATGCCAACTTTGCTTTTCAGGGGTAACTTCTGATACCCCTCCGGGTTCCAGCACCGTCAGCTGGTTCTCATCAGAGCCTTTGGCCTAGGTGCCTCCATCTCGGTATCCGAGTTCCGTCAACATCTGCTGGTCCTTGGTAGTGCTTTGTAGCACAGGTACCTCCTGCTTAGTAACCGGGTTCCAGCACCGTCAGCTAGTCCTCGGTTGTGCCATTGGCTCTTATTCCTTCTGCTGCCCCTCCGGGTGCCAGCACTGTCAGCTGGTCCTCGCTATTTCCATTTGCTCTTGCAGCTTATGCTACCCCTCCGGGTTCCAGCACCGTCAGCTGGTTCTCGTCAGAGCTTTTGGCCTAGGTGCCTCCATCTCGGTATCCGAGTTCCGGCAACGTCTGCTGGTCCTTGGTAGTGCTTTGTAGCACAGGTACCTCCTGCTTAGTAACCGGGTTCCAGCACCGTCAGCTGGTCCTCGGTTGTGCCATTGGCTCTTATTCCTTCTGCTGCCCCTCCGGGTGCCAGCACTGTCAGCTGGTCCTCGCTATTTCCATTTGCTCTTGCAGCTTATGCTACCCCTCCGGGTTCCAGCACCGTCAGCTGGTTCTCGTCAGAGCCTTTGGCCTAGGTGCCTCCATCTCGGTATCCGAGTTCCGGCAACGTCTGCTGGTCCTTGGTAGTGCTTTGTAGCACAGGTACCTCCTGCTTAGTAACCGGGTTCCAGCACCGTCAGCTGGTCCTCGGTAGTGCCATTGGCTCTTGTTCCTTCTGCTGCCCCTCCGGGTGCCAGTACCGTCAGCTGGTTCAAGAGGACAAAGAACAGGAAGAAAACCACCAAGATGCAGAACAACAAGAGAGAGAAGACAAAGAAGCATAAAAAAAAACAAAGCAGAAGAACATTAAGCATAAGACTAATACTCTGAGCAAATGATATTATCTTATTTATAAGCAGAAGAAGACTAAGCAGTGTATGGGGGTGAGTCCGTTCCTCCTCGTGGTGCCCCTGGAAAAGGCCTGCTGCTGCAGGCCAAACTGAACGCGGACAAATCCTGTTGTAAATCTTTTGTGACAGGCAGAACGGAAGGTGTAAACTTCTAACTTTTCTAGATAACAACTACAGGAATGCCTGACACAAACAAGAATATGATGAAGAAGAATAGGAAGAAGATGAATAAGCTGAATATGTAGAATAATAATTGTTGAATAAGAAGAATATGAAGAATGTAAGAATATGAAGAATGTAAGAAAAGGAAGAAGAAGAAGAAGAAGAAGAAGAAGAATGTAAAAAAAGGAAGTAGAAGAAGAAGAAGAAGAATGTAAAAAAAGGAAGTAGAAGAAGAAGAAGAATGTAAAAAAAGGAATAAGAAGAAGAATGTAAAAAAAGGAAGTAGAAGAAGAAGAAGAAGAAGAATGTAAAAAAAGGAAGTAGAAGAAGAAGAAGAAGAAGAAGAATGTAAAAAAAGGAAGTAGAAGAAGAAGAAGAAGAAGAAGAATGTAAAAAAAGGAAGTAGAAGAAGAAGAAGAAGAATGTAAAAAAAGGAAGTAGAAGAAGAAGAAGAAGAAGAAGAATGTAAAAAAAGGAAGTAGAAGAAGAAGAAGAAGAAGAAGAATGTAAAAAAAGGAAGTAGAAGAAGAAGAAGAAGAAGAAGAATGTAAAAAAAGGAAGTAGAAGAAGAAGAAGAAGAATGTAAAAAAAGGAAGAAGAAGAAGAAGAAGAAGAATGTAAAAAAAGGAAGTAGAAGAAGAAGAAGAAGAAGAAGAATGTAAAAAAAGGAAGAAGAAGAAGAAGAAGAAGAAGAAGAATGTAAAAAAAGGAAGTAGAAGAAGAAGAAGAATGTAAAAAAAGGAAGTAGAAGAAGAAGAAGAATGTAAAAAAAGGAAGTAGAAGAAGAAGACATACATGTCTGGCAAAATATAAATGAGGCTAACATAGTCAATATCTTTGTAACTCCTAACATCTTTAAAAAAAAAGTTTAATTCCTGCTATTCCATTTGATTGGGCTAAACCTCTATGGCTTTAATGTCTCCTCCACCTCCCACAATACATTCTACATTATTCTTAGTTGTTTTTCTTCATGTAGAATTAACCTACAAGGAAAGAAAGGGTTTTTTTTAATTCCGATATTTTGGCCCCATTGACTTGCATTGGTTCCCGGTATCGGAATCGGCGATACCGATACTTTTTTTAAAGATCGGCCGATCCATTCCGATCCGATATTTTCAAGTATCGGCTGGTATCGCTCAACTCTACTCGTCACACTTCAGTGATATGGTGTCTCCGTGTGGACGGATACTGCTTCCGGGCCATAATTAATTAACCTGGTTCCTGCTGTGTCTATAACTACAGTGGAAGGAATCCTGGACTGTACATTTTTTAGTTACATCAGTATTTTTCACTGTCCTTAACCATGAATCGGTCTAAAGGATCGACGGCAGCAGAAAAATTAAAGGAATTTGTCAGACCTGACCCTTCTGAGAGTGCCCGTTCTCTAAGGAATACCTCCTCACAACCTCAGCGTAAAAATCGTCCCTCAGGGGGCAGAGAGGAGATTGAACAGAAAGAAATGATTCTTAAACAAGCATCTGAACAGTTAATGCAGGCTCTCTCTCACTAGGACATCTCTGATGGAGAAAATAGAAGATGTCTATACCGAGGTGGGGAGGCTCCGTCAGGATATGCAGGCCATGAGGGGGCGTATCACGGAGGTGGAGGCAAGAGTGTCCCAGGTGGAAGACACCATTACGCCTATGAAGACTAAGTTAACCAAGGTAGCAGGATATATGAACGCCTGGAGGCAAAAGGCAGACGACCTAGAGAACAGAATGCATCGGAATAACATCCGTGTTATTGGCCTGCCTGAGCGTTCTGAAGGTCAGGACCCTGAGCAATTCCTGGAGGGCTGGCTTAAGGCCTCTCTGGGAGATGAATTCTCCTTGATGTTTGCTGTTGAGAGAGCCCACAGAGTTCCCACAAGGCCTCTACCTCCGGGAGCCCCATCTAGACCCTTCCTGGCACATATCCTCAACTGTAAAGATAGAGACACCATCTTACGCCTTGCACGACAAAAGAATCCCATCAAGTTCAACAATGCCGTGATCTCAATCTTCCTGGACTTCTCCATGGAACTCCAGAAGCAACGTGCACAATTCATCGACATCAAGAAGCGGCTCATGGAAAAGAACATTGTATACTCCATGATTTATCTGGCTCGTCTTTGGATTGTCTACGGGGGTTCCTCCGTATTTTTTACGGATCCAGCGGAAGCTACTGAGTGGCTGTAGTCCCATAAAGGATCTTCTCCTGCAAAGGAATCCTAGTATGCCTACTTTCACCTGGATCCTTTAATTACAGGCATAATTGGAGCTCATCTGGCGAGCACCCAGAGATCTATAATACCGGACACTGTGCTCAGTGATGGTATCCCCTTGTTTATTTTTCAATAGGGGCATGGGACCTTGCTCCTATGTTACTAGATTTATGTTTTTGTTTTCTTTTTCTGAAAAGCTTCAGTTTTAGCTTCAAATGTTACTTAGGTAAAAGTTGCAGCCAATGGAAGTCCTGTTGTTGTTTATGTGATGTCCCTGAGTCCTACTCGGACACTGATGCGCAACATACTCAGATAAGCGGAGATGGGTTCTGAACTAATATGCATGACATGGAATGTGAGGGGTATTAAAACCCCCCGAAAGGTTAAAGTATTCTCTCAGATCAGGCTCTATCGCCCTCACATTGTGGCTTTGGTCGAGACGCACCTGACCAGAGATACAGCTCGAAGCGTACAAAAAACGTGGGTTCAGTGGTCCATACACGCATTTCACACCAGCTATTCCAGGGGAGTCTCACTACTAAAACACAAAGATGTTAGATGGGAGGTCCGGGAGGCCCGGAGAGACTCTGAAAGGCGTTTCATATTTGTGTATGCACTGATCAATTCTAGGAAATATGTTATTTTGTGTGTTTATAATCCCCCTCCAGCTGGTACGTCAATCCTACAGAAGGCATTGAGTTTTGCCCTAAATTATCCAGACGCAGATGTCATTTGTATGGGAGACTTTAATTTAGTTATGAATAGTCGCCTTGATAGGTTGAGACTAGATGATGGGATACCAAGTGGGACCCCGGAAGCTACATCCCAATTGTCACAGTTTATAGAAGGTAGTGGATGGCTGGACCAATGGAGAATGCGCCATCCCGAGATGAAGGATTATACTTGCCATTCATCCACTAAGCGTTCATTATTATTATTATTATTATTATTATTATTATTTATTTATATAGCACCATTGATTCCATGGTGCTGTACATGAGGGGTTACATACAAATTACAGATATCACTTACAGTAAACAAACTAACAATGACAGACTGATACAGAGTGGAGAGAGGACCCTGCCCTTTCGGGCTTACATGCTACAGGATGGTGGGGAAGGAGACAGTAGGTTGGTGGGTTGCAGCAGTTCCGGTGTTGGTTGAGGTGATATCACCGGTAGTGGTGAGAGAGAAGGAGGTAGCGGGGTCATTGCACGCTGTAGGGTTTCTTGAAGAGGTGGGTTTTCAGGTTCCGTCTGAAGGATCCAAATGTGGTTGCTAGTCGGACTTGTTGGGGCAAAGAATTCCAGAGAATAGGGGCTATTCGGGAGAAGTCATGGAGGGGGTTGGGTGAGGAGCGAATAAGTGTGGAGGAGAGAAGGAGGTCTTGGGAGGACCGGAGATTACGTGAGGGAAGGTATCAGGAGATTAGTTCAGAGACATATGAGGGAGACAGGTTATAGATGGCCTTGTAGGTCAGAATTAGTAATTTGAACTGGATACGCTGAGGGAATGGGAGCTAGTGAAGAGATTTGCAGAGGGGAGAAGCGGAGGAGTAGCGAGGAGAGAGATGAATTAGTCGGGCGGCAGAGTTAAGGATGGACTGGAGAGGTGCGAGGGTGTTAGCAGGGAGACCACAGAAAAGGATGTTGCAGTAGTCGAGGCGGGAGATGATGAGGGCATGCACAAGCATTTTAGTAGATTGAGGGTTGAGAAAAGGACGGATTCTGGAAATATTTTTGAGCTGGAGGCGACAGGAGGTAGAAAGAGCTTGGATGTGCGGTTTGAAGGACAGGGCAGAGTCAAAGGTTACTCCAAGGCAGCGGACTTCTGGTACTGGGGAAAGTGTGATGTCATTAATTGTTATAGCTAGGTAAGGTAAAGAAGATCTGTGAGATGGAGGAAAGATGATGAGTTCAGATTTGTCTACATTGAGTTTGAGGAAGCGAGAGGAGAAGGAGGATAGGGCTGATAGACACTCTGGGATTCTGGACAGCAGAGAGGTCACGTCTGGGCCAGAGAGGTAGATCTGAGTGTCATCAGCATAAAGGTGGTAGTGGAATCCGTGGGACTTTATGAGTTGCCCCAGACCAAGTGTATAGATTGAGAAGAGTAGGGGTCCTAAAACAGAGCCTTGGGGGACTCCAACAGAGAGAGGGTGGGATGAGGAGGTGGTGTGGGAGTGGGAGTGGGAGACGCTGAATGTGCGGTTGGAAAGGTATGAGGAGATCCGGGATAGGGCAAGGCCTTTGATGCCGAAGGAGGAGAGAATCTGTAGTAGGAGGCAGTGGTCAACTGTGTCAAATGCAGCGGACAGGTCTAGAAGCAGGAGTATAGAGTATTGTCCATTTGATTTGGCTGTAAGTAGGTCATTAGTAATTTTGGTCAGGGCTGTCTCAGTGGAGTGATGGGGCGGAAACCAGATTATAGACTGTCAAAGAGTGAGTTAGATGATAGGTGGGAGGAAAGTTCAGCGTGTACATGCTATTCCAGGAGTTTGGAAGCGAATGGGAGCAACGATATTGGACGATAGCTGGACATAGCAGTTGGGTCGAGGGTTGGCTTTTTAAGGATAGGCGTGATTGTGGCATGCTTGAAAGCAGAAGGGAATAATAATAATAATAATAATAATCTTTATTTTTATATAGCACTAACATATTCCGCAGCGCTTTACAGTTTGCACACATCATCATCACTGTCCCCGATGGGGCTCACAATCTAAATTCCCTATCGGTATGTCTTTGGAGTGTGGGAGGAAACCGGAGTGCCCGGAGGAAACCCACGCAAACACGGGGAGAACATACAAACTCCTTGCAGATGATGTCCTTGGTGGGATTCGAACCCAGGACCCCAGCGCTGCAAGGCTGCAGCGCTAACCACTGAGCCACCGTGCCGCCCGGTAGGTACCGGAAGGTACCGGACGTTAGTGATAGGTTGAAGAGGTGGGTTAGGGATGGGATAAGTGTGGTGATGAGGTTGTGGAGGAGGTGGGATGGGATGGGGTCAAGTGCACAGGTTGTGAGGTGCGATATCTCACATAGATTACATCTTTGGATCTAGTGGTCTGGCAATGTGGGTGGATAACATTGAACATGGTAGTAGAGGGATTTCGGATCATAGTCCAATCATTCTTAAACTTAAATATGGGTGGTAGGATGGTATGGAAATTAAACCCTTTTTGGCTGAAGTTGGTAAAGTCACCTGATAGAACAATTGACCAATTGCATGGCTTCGTCTCCTCCCACCCCGAGCCCCGGAATGTTAACTTATTTTGGGATACCCTTAAGGCGTACCTGAGAGGTTGTTTATCTTCTACGATCTCATATATCAAACGGGTGACGTCGAAGGAAGATGACGAAATAGAGCAACGTTTGAAAGACTCTGAGGCTGCTTACATATCTGATCAAACTAGCGGTAACAGAGTAGAGTGGTTAGCTGCCCAAAGATTATATACTCAACACATAGACTCTAAATCTAAACGTAAACTATTTTTTACTCGCCAGTCCTACTTTGAGCTAGGGAACCAATCCAGTAAATCTCTGGCCTATTTGGTGCGTCAGCACAATGCAATTAACACAATATTACAGATCCGCAGCTCAGACGGTACATTGGTGTCCTCAACCGAAGAGATAATGGGTTGTTTTCACGATTATTATAGTTCACTATACAGCTCAAAAAATGATGTTGATAGCCGGGGATGTCTGGATTATCTATCAGATATACCGCTTCCCACATTGAGTACTTCTCAGCGGGCCTTTATGGATGCTGAATTCACTTTGGAAGAGATAGAGGATGCCATGAGGGATATGGCCTCTGGGAAGGCCCCTGGGCCAGATGACTTCCCTATTGAGCTATACAGGAAATACCGGGAGATTTTGGAGCCGCTTTTGTTGTCGGTGTTCCGGGGGATCTGGAGGGGGGGGGTCATGCCGAAGTCCTTTTATGAAGCTAATATAATAGTGCTTAAGAAAGAAGGGAAGGACTCTTTAGATTGTGGGTCTTATCGCCCAAATCTTTAGTAAATGTGGATTATAACATTTTTACGAAAATCTTGGCTACCAGGTTGAACTCAATTATTTTGGAACTCATACACCCTGACCAGACTGGCTTTATGCCCGGAAAAAGCACCTCCATTAATATTAGACGAGTTCAATCGGTGGTCCAATACAGCTCCCTGATGCCGGACAATAAGTGGGCACTGGCTTCGTTGGATGCAGCTAAGGCCTTCGATTCCCTTGAGTGGCCCTTCCTCCACGCATGCTTACAGAAATATGGTTTTGGGGATAGGTTTTTAAAATGGGTTAACACATTATATATGAAACCTAAGACTCGTGTCATTGTAAATGGTTCCATGTCTGAATCCTTTTCTCTGCACAGGGGGACTCGTCAGGGGTGTCCCCTTCCCCCGGACCTCTTTGCTCTTGCAATAGAGGCTCTGGCAATTCGCATGAGAACTTCCCCTAACATTATGGGTATAGAGATAGCAGATCGGGTGGATACCATAGGCCTATATGCCGATGACATGGTAATATTTATGGATAAGGCGGAGGAGACGCTGGCGGGAGTGATTGCCACTATAAATAAATTTAGTAAATATTCTGACCTGTATATAAATTGGGAGAAGTCTGCTCTGATGCCTCTCTCTCACACCCTGATGCTGTGACTTGAGACTCTCTCCTTGCTGCCTATTGTACCGCATTTTAAATACCTGGGTGTTCATATTTCTCAATCCAGCACATTTGATCTGCAACTCAATATATATCCATTACTAGAGATAGTTAAAGTCAAATTTGCGATCTAAAGCAAACTCCCGCTGTCTGTAGCTGGACGCATTAATTTAATTAAAATGATACTACTCCCTAAGATTAGCTACTTTCTTCAACACAGTGCTGTGGTGGTGCCTAAGTCTTTCTTTACCAATTTGAATTCCCAGATTACGTCTTTTATATGGGGGAAAACTAGACCAAAGCTCAAACTGTCCACCCTACAAAGGCCGAAAAAAAGGGGGGGGGGGGGGGGCAGCACTGCTGGATTTTTTTCTGCACTATCTGGCGGGACAGGCCACAGCGATAAATAAGTGGATGCCCGGTGGTCATCTTCCTAACTCTGAAAGCCATCTGCTTCATGCCGCACATGCTGATTGTCCACTGGGGTTCTTGGAGTTGGAGAGGGTTAGTGTCCCACGTCTGCTACCCATGCTTCGTCTGGCAAGATTAGTGTGGAGACAGATTAAGAGGGTGGTTGGATTTAGTGATGTTGTGGCAGAGATGCCCTTATGGAATAGTAGTTTTTTTCCGGCACTGCTTGTCCACCCGTCTGCCGAATTCTGGCCTCGGCACAATGTTTCTACGATAGGGGATATATATGACTGCGGTACATTATTATCTTTTGAACAATTACAAGCTAAGCGCAATGTCCCGAGGTCGCAATTCTTCCGATATTTGCAATTGAGATCGGCCATTCAATCGCACATGAGATGTGTCGGTATGAATAATGCTATTTCGTCTCTGCCCTTGATAGGCATTCTTAAATCACAGGGTCCCCAGGGTCTCATCTCCTCTCTGTATACACACATGCTATTGGTGGGGACGGAATCTGCCATATGCTTTGTTAGGGGAAAATGGGAAAGGCTCATCCCTGATACACAGGGAGAGGAGTGGGAGGAAAGGAAATCCTGGAGTCACCAACTAAGGTGTCTCCGTCAATTAACAATAGAATGATACAACTATACATTATAAACCAATCATATTTGACTCCGGACTGACTTTTTAAGATGGGTCGTTTCCAATCTTCGGAGTGTTTGAGATGTCATACATCGGACGCAGATTTTATTCACATGATTTGGCAGTGTCCAATTATAGCACATTATTGGAAAGAGGTGACATCATTATTAATCTCCCCTTGAGCCATTGGTTTGTCTGTTTGGGGTGTGGGATGATGAGACATGGGGGCATTATACAGGGATTTTCTTGTGGGAGACGTTGTTTATGGCACGGAAGGTACTGGCACTGCGGTGGATGGGGGGTTCAGATCCCTCCCTTAGGGCCTGGATTGAATTGGTAAACTCGATTATACCATACGAGCGGACACTGTACCAAAACAGAGGGTGCCCGGGTAAATTTGAGAAGATATGGGAGAGGTGGAATTCCTCTCATCTCACGTTGTAGGATGGAGATATCGCATGACGGGGAGTCAACTATGAGGACAGAGACTGCAAATAGTTGTTGTTTTGTAGTAGTAGTAGTAGTAATGGTTTGGAGGTTTGACAGGTTTTATTATTTGAATAATACCATGCAGACTAATGTAAGGTAGCTGACATTATTTTTTATTCTGTAAACTGGTATACATACACTGTTTGACATTAATGCTTTGTGTAACGTATACGTTTTGTATGGTATTTTCATCATTGTCAGTTTGAGTATTGTATACCCTGTCTATGGTTTAATAAACGAATTTAACCCCTTCACCCCCAAGGGTGGTTTGCACGTTCATGACCGGGCCAATTTTTACAATTCTGACCACTGTACCTTTATGAGGTCATAACTCTCGAACGCTTCCATGGATCCCAGTGATTCTGACATTGTTTTCTCGTGACATATTGTACTTCATGTTAGTGGTAAAATTTCATTCAAATAACTTGCGTTTATTTGTGAGAAAAACGTAAATTTGGCGAAAATTTTGAAAATTTCGCAATTTTCCAACGTTGAATTTTTATGCCCTTAAATCACAGAGATACGGCAGAAAAAAAACTTGATAACTAACATTTCCCACATGATTACTTTACATCAGCACAATTTTGGAACCAAAATTTTTTTTTGTTAGGAAGTTATAAGGGTTAAAAGTTGACCAGCGATTTCTCATTTTTACAACACCATTTTATTTTTAGGACCACATCACATTTGAAGCCACTTTGAGGGGTCTATATGATAGAAAATACCCAAAAGTGACACCATTCTAAAAACTGCACCCCTTAAGGTGCTCAAAACCACATTCAAGAAGTTTATTAACCCTTTAGGTGCGTCACATGAAATTTTTTGAATATATAAAAAAAAAATGAACATCTAACTTTTTTTCATAAAAAAAATACTTCAGGTTCAATTTTTTTTATTTTACCAAGGGTAACAGGAGAAATTGAACTGCAAAAGTTATTGTGCAATTTGTCCTGAGTACGCAGATACCTGATATGTGGGGGAGAACGACTGTTTCGGCGCATGGCAGAGCTCAGAATGGAAGGAGCGCAGTTTGACTTTTTCAATGCAAAATTGGCTGGAATTCAGATTGGACGCCATGTCACGTTTGGAGAGTCCCTGATGTACCTAAACAGTGGAAACCCCCTACAAGTGACCCCATTTTGGAAACTAGACCCCCCAAGGAACTTATCTAGATATGTGGTGAGAACTTTGAACCCACAAGGGCTTTACAGAAGTTTATAACGTACAGCGGTACAATTAAAAAATCATATTTTTTCCACAAAAATGATCTTTTCACCCCAATTTTTATTTTCCCAAGGGTAACAGGACCCTAAAAGTTATTGTGCAATTTGTCCTGAGTACGCTGATACCCCACATGTGGGGGTAAACCACTATTTGGGCGCATGGCAGAGCTCGGATGGGAAGCAGCGCCATTTGACGTTTTTGGCTGGAATTGAGATTGGACACCATGTCGCGTTTGGAAAACCCCTGATGTACCAAAACAGTGGAAACCCCCCACAAATGACACCTTTTTGGAAACTAGACCCCCTAAGGAACTTATCTAGATGTGTGGTGAGCACTTTGACCCCCCCAGTGCTTCACAGAAGTTTACAACGCCCGGGCGTGAAAATAAAAAATTCGTATTTTTTCCACAAACATGATCTTTTAGTCACCATTTTTTTATTTTCCCAAGGGTACCAGGAGAAATTGGACCCCAAAAGTTGTTGTCCAATTTGTCCTGAGTATGCTGATACCCCATATGTGGGAGAAAACTACTGTATGGGCACACGTCGGGGCTCGGAAGGGAAGTAGTGACGTTTTGGAATGCAGACTTTGATGGAATGGTCTGCGGGTGTCATGTTGCCTTTGGAGAGCCCCTAATGTACCTAAACAGTGGAAACCCCCCACAAATGACACCATTTTGTAAACTAGACCCCCCAAGGAACTTATCTAGATGTGTGGTGAGCACTTTGACCCCCCCAGTGCTTCACAGAAGTTTACAACGCCCGGGCGTGAAAATAAAAAATTCGTATTTTTTCCACAAACATGATCTTTTAGTCACCATTTTTTTATTTTCCCAAGGGTACCAGGAGAAATTGGACCCCAAAAGTTGTTGTCCAATTTGTCCTGAGTATCAATACCCCATATGTGGGAGAAAACTACTGTATGGGCACACGTCGGGGCTCGGAAGGGAAGTAGTGACGTTTTGGAATGCAGACTTTGATGGAATGGTCTGCGGGTGTCATGTTGCCTTTGGAGAGCCCCTAATGTACCTAAACAGTGGAAACCCCCCACAAATGACACCATTTTGTAAACTAGACCCCCCAAGGAACTTATCTAGATGTGTGGTGAGCACTTTGACCCCCCCAGTGCTTCACAGAAGTTTACAACGCCCGGGCGTGAAAATAAAAAATTCGTATTTTTTCCACAAACATGATCTTTTAGTCACCATTTTTTTATTTTCCCAAGGGTACCAGGAGAAATTGGACCCCAAAAGTTGTTGTCCAATTTGTCCTGAGTATGCTGATATCCCATATGTGGGAGAAAACTACTGTATGGGCACACGTCGGGGCTCGGAAGGGAAGTAGTGACGTTTTGGAATGCAGACTTTGATGGAATGGTCTGCGGGTGTCATGTTGCCTTTGGAGAGCCCCTAATGTACCTAAACAGTGGAAACCCCCCACAAATGACACCATTTTGTAAACTAGACCCCCCAAGGAACTTATCTAGATGTGTGGTGAGCACTTTGACCCCCCCAGTGCTTCACAGAAGTTTACAACGCCCGGGCGTGAAAATAAAAAATTCGTATTTTTTCCACAAACATGATCTTTTAGTCACCATTTTTTTATTTTCCCAAGGGTACCAGGAGAAATTGGACCCCAAAAGTTGTTGTCCAATTTGTCCTGAGTACGCTGATTTCCCATATGTGGGAGAAAACTACTGTATGGACACACGTCGGGGCTCGGAAGGGAAGCAGTGACGTTTTGGAATGCAGACTTTGATGGAATGGTCTGCGGGTGTCATGTGCGTTTGGAGAGCCCCTGATGTACCTAAACTATTGAAACTCCCCACAAGTGACCCCATTTTGGACACTAGACCCCCCACGGAACTTTTCTAGATGTGTGGTGAGCACTTTGAACCCCCAAGTGCTTCACAGAAGTTTATAACGCTCGGACGTGAAAATAAAAAAATCATTTTTTTCCACAAAAATGATATTTTTGCCCCCAATTTTTTATTTTCCTAAGGGTAACAGGAGAAATTGGACCCTAAAAATTGTTTTGCAATTTGTCCTGAGTAGGCTGATACCCTACATGTGGGGGTAAAACACTGTTTGGGCGCATAGCAGAGCTTGGAAGGGAAGGAGCACCATTTGACTTTTTCAACTAAGAATTGGCTGGAATTGAGATCAGATGCCATGTTGCATTTGGAGAGCCCCTGATGTGCCCAAACAGTGGAAACCCCCAATTCTAACTCCAACCCGAACCCCAACACGCCCCTAACCCTAGCCCTAACCCTAGCCCTAACCCTAGCCCTAGCCCTAACCGTAGCCCTAACCGTAGCCCTAACCCTAGCCCTAACCCTAGCCCTAGCCCTAACCCTACCCTATCCCTACCCCAACACACCCCTAGCCCTAACCCTAGCCCTAACCCTAATGGAAAAATGGAAATAAATACATTTTTTTTATTTTATTATTTTTCCCTAACTAAGGGGGTGATAACGGGGGGTTTGATTTACTATTTATGGCGGTTTTTATGTTTGGCGGCTGTCGCACGCTAAAAGACGCTTTTTATTGTAAAAATAGTTTTTGCATCACCACATATTGAGAGCTATAATTTTTCCGTATTTTGACCCACCGAGTCATGTCAGGTCTTATTTTTTGCGGGACGAGTTGACGTTTTTATTGGTACCATTTTCGGGCACGTGGAATTTTTTGATCGCTTTTTATTCCGATTTTTGTGACGCAGAATGAACAAAAACCAGCGTTTCATGAATTTCTTTTGGGGGGGGTGCGTTTACACCGTTCCGCATGCGGTAAAATTGATAAAGCGGTTTTATTCTTCGGGTCAGTACGGTTACAGCGATACCTCATTTAGGTCGTTTTTTTATGTTTTTGTCGGTTTTATGCAATGAAAACTATTTTATATAAAAAATAATTATTTTTGCATCGCTTTATTCTGCGAGTTATAACTTTTTTATTTTTTCACTGATGATGCTGTATGGTGGCTTGTTTTTTGCGGGACAAGATGACGTTTTCAGCGGTACCATGGATATTTATATGCGTCTTTTTGATCGCGCGTTATTGCACTTTTTGTTTGGCGGTATGATAATAAATCATTATTTTTTGCTTCGTTTTTTATTTTTGTTTTTTAAGGGGTTCGCTAAAGGGGTTAACTATTGGGACAGTTTTATAGGGCAGGTCGTTACGGACGCGGCGATACCTAATATGTGTACTTTTATTGTTTTTTTTTTTTATTATTTTCAAAAAATGAATTTATTGGGGAATATTTTTTTTTTTTTACTAATTTATTTGGCGATTTTTTTTAATTTATTTTTACACTTTTTTTTAATTTTTTTTTTACTTTATTACATAGTCCCAGGTGGGACATCACTGTCCTGTGACAGATCGCTGATCTGTCACATCACAGATCACTGTGACAGATCAGCAATCTGTCACAGGCAGTGCACAAGGCTTCCTCATGCCTGCGCTTTGCAGGCACTGAGGAAGCCAGCTTCCCCAGGCCCCCGAAGGCCCCCGTCGCCATCTTGGATTCGGGGGCCTGGAGGAAAGGAGCCCCCCGCAGCAGCGCTGCACATTGCGCTGCCGTGGGGGGCTCAGGGAAGCATGGAGGGAGCCCCCTCCCTGCCGATGCTTCCCTTTAACCCCCGGTACACCGCGATCATGTTTGATCGCGGTGTGCAAGGGGTTAACGTGTCGGGGGCGGTCCGTGACCGCCCCTGACACATTGTGCCGGGTGTCAGCTGTGATAATCAGCTGACACCCGGCCGCGATCAGCGGCGCTCACCACGTGGGCGCCGCTGATCGCGGTAGACGTAC
Source organism: Dendrobates tinctorius (assembly GCF_039654945.1). Taxonomy (NCBI): domain Eukaryota; kingdom Metazoa; phylum Chordata; class Amphibia; order Anura; family Dendrobatidae; genus Dendrobates; species Dendrobates tinctorius. Next base: position 9,152,617 of record NW_027361751.1, read on the forward strand.
TATCCCGTCCCCGGTCATACGGGCCCGGGTACCGTGGACGGGATAGTACGTCTCATGTCAGGAAGGGGTTAAAAAAAAGATCAGTTCGCATTCACCTGGCTAGGGAGGCAGTATACTTTCACTAGGTTGCCTCAGGGTTGGATTCACAGTCCAACTATCTGTCACCGGACGGTGGCCGAACACTTGGATGAGTTCCCATTGCCTGCAGAAATGCAGTTTTCTCACTATATCGATGATATATTGATACAGGGGGAAAAGATGAGGAGTCAGTAAAAGATCAGCTGACCAAATTACTATCTCACATGAGATCCAAAGGGTGGGAGATTAATGATGCTAAGGTCCAAGGACTGGCTCAGTTGGTCAAGTTCCTGGGAATCCAATGGAACAAGGGTCATAGGGAAATTTTACCCAAAGCAAGGCAGAAAATAATAAATTTCCCTATTCCCAAGTCAAAACAAGAAACCCAATCATATATTGGTCTTTTTGGCTTCTGGAGACAGCATATCCCACATTTGGGGCAATTGATGGCTCCATTGTACAAGGTGATTCGGAAAAAGTCTGAATTTCAATGGGGTGAGGAACAACAAAATGCTTTTGAAATGGCCAAAGAGGCCATTCAACAAGCTGTAGACTTGTGGCCCATTAAGGAAGGGGACATTAAATTACATGTTTCCGTGCAACACCTGTATGCAAATTGGTCATTGTGGCAAAAACAAGGGGCAAAGAAAGTTCCCCTTGGCTTTTGGAACCGTAAATTGCCGAATGCAGGAGAAAAATATACCCCATTAAAGTAACAGCTACTAGCGTGCTACTGGGCGTTAGTGGATACTGAACAAATGACAGTAGGACATGTAGTTCTATTAAGACCTCAGATACCCATAATGCAATGGGCATTATCAAATCCTAAAACCCACAGGGTAGGACATGCCCAAGAACAAAGTATCATTAAATGGAAATGGTATATTTCAGAAAGGGCAAAGAAAGAAGGTAGGTGTCAGGAACACTGCACTGCACTTGCTCACTGAGCCAGAGTGCGTGTCCTGAGTACAAAGACTGTGCACAAAGAAACCTGCGGAGCGAGCAGCAGTGGTGACAATGCATGCTCCAGGACCTGAATCACGTGACTGCTGGGGGCGTGGCCTAAGCTCCACAGAGCTAGGAGCTGCAGGGAAACTCCTAGAAGGGTAACTACAGGACAATCTTACCAAGGAGCATAGACAGAGACAGATACCAGATCAAGCCGGGTCAAAGCACGAGATAGCAGGACAGTACCAAAGGGCTTAGACAGAAAGAATAGTCAGGACGTAGCAATAGATCAGAAAACCAGAACAGGTATTAGACGGTACAATAGGGGTAAACTGTAACGGAGTAACGATAGCCAAGCCAGGAGGTCAGAACCAGAAAAGACAATGGTACCAAAAACGAGAGACGGAGTGCAGAGTGAAGGAACAAGCCGGGTCATACACGGGAAGCAAACAAACAATGCAGAGTACACGCACACCAGGGGTCAGACACACCAGAATAGCAGTATAACTGACAGAGAATGCCAGTATGGAGTGAGCATAAATACCCCTCCCAGATCCAAAGAGAGGCCGGCAATGTTAACCCTGTCAGAACAGGACATTAACCATGTCCTAACCATGACACCGGCAATGTTAACCCTGTCAGAACAGGACATTAACCATGTCCTAACCATGACAGTACCCCCCTCTTAATGGGGGGCCACCGGACCCCCAGGTTTCTCAGGGTACCTGGCATGAAAAGCCCGCACCAGTCGATCAGCGTGCACCGAACTGGCCGGAACCCACGATCGATCCTCAACGGAATATCCCTTCCAATGGATAAGGTACTGAAGTCTCCGGCGCACCCACCGCGAATCAATGATGCGCCCTACCTCGTACTCCAGTTGACCCTCTACCAACACTGGTGGAGCCACGGATGAGGGATCTTCTCTAACTGTCCCCACAGGTTTTAATAGGGACCTGTGGAAGACGTTAGAGATTTTGAAGGAGGTGGGCAACTGTAATCTGTATGCCACCGGGTTGATCACCTCTACAATCTTGTATGGGCCAATAAATTTGGGGCCCAACTTCATAGAGGGTATTTTAAGTTTGATGTTACGAGTGGACAACCAGACTTTTTCCCCCACTGTCAACGCAGGAACCACCCCCCTTCTCCTGTCTGCAAAATGTTTGAACTTCTTCTGGGCTTTGGAGATGTTCCCCTGTACCTCCTTCCAGAGGGTTTTTAATTGTTGTACCATCCCCTCGGCACCAGGGCAATCCGAATCCATATGGGAAAATTCCCCAAACTGCGGAACAAACCCATAATTGACCAGAAAGGGAGGCTTTCCGGTAGACTGATTAACCCGACAGTTGAATACAAATTCTGCCATGGGCAATACCTCACACCAGTCTTCCTGTCTGGAGGAGGCCAGGCATCTCAGAATCTGCTCCAATGACTGGTTGGTGCGTTCCATTTGTCCGTTAGATTCCGGGTGATAGGCAGAGGAGAATGACAACGTGACTCCCAACTTCATACAAAACGCTCTCCAGAACCTGGCCACAAATTGCACACCCCTGTCCGACACCACGTTCACAGGCACTCCATGCAGTCGAACAATGTGCTGTATAAACAAACGAGCCAAGGTTTCAGCAGATGGTAACGCAGGTAATGGCACAAAGTGGGCTTGCTTAGAAAATCTATCAACCACTACCCATACCACTGAGTTGCCCTTGGAAGGTGGAAGGTTAGTGATAAAGTCCATGGACAGGTGTGTCCATGGTTTATCCGGAATTGGCAAAGGCACCAATTCCCCGGCCTGCCGGACCTGAGAGCTTTTAGAGCGCGCGCACACCCCACAAGTATTCACAAACCTTTTTATATCAGTACCCATAGAGGGCCACCAAAAACCCCTAGCTACTGCCCCCTGGGTAGCTGCAATACCAGGGTGTGCACTTAACATAGAGTCATGAAATTCTTGAAGGAGTGTGGGACGGAATTGTTCGGGTACAAACAATTTACCTGGGGGTTTATTCCTGGGAGCTTGTGCTTGTGCTTCCAGAATCTCTCTCTGTAACTCAGAGGAGATTTCGGCTACAACCACTCCCGGTTGAAGAATGGAGGAAGGAGGTTCTGGAGGGGACACAGAATCAAAACTTCGGGATAAGGCATCTGCCTTTACATTTTTAGACCCTGGTCGGAACGTGATGGTGAATTGAAATCGAGAAAAAAAAAGTGCCCACCGAGCCTGTCTGGGGGTCAATCTCTTAGCAGACTCGATATAGGCCAGGTTTTTATGATCAGTGATAACCGTAATGGGATGAGCGGCCCCCTCCAAAAAATGTCTCCATTCTTCAAAGGCCAATTTAACTGCTAACAGTTCCCTGTTACCGACATCATAGTTTCTCTCGGCCGACGAGAACTTCTTAGAGAAAAAGGCACAGGGATTGAGGTTTGTCAGGGTAGAGGGGCCCTGTGACAATACTGCCCCCACCCCCACCTCCGAAGCGTCGACCTCGACGATAAAAGGTCTTGACGAATCGGGTTGTACCAACACAGGGGCTGTAGTAAAACACTTCTTTAATGCCAGGAAGGAATTTTTTGCGGCCACAGACCAAATTTTTACATCTGCCCCTTTAAGAGTGAGGTCCGTCAAGGGTTTTACCACCTGCGAGAACCCTTTAATGAACTTCCTATAATAATTAGCGAAGCCCAGAAATCGCCGCAACCCCTTCAGGTCATGAGGCTGCACCCAATCTGTAATGGCCTGAACCTTCCCTGGATCCATGCGGAATCCCTCCCCGGATACAATTACACCCAGAAAAGACAGTTCTTGCATAAAAAATGAGCACTTCTCCAGCTTAGCATACAAATGGTTCTCCCGGAGTCTCATAAGCACCGTACGCAGATGATGCAAGTGTGACTGACTGTCCTCAGAGTAAATCAAGATGTCATCCAGGTAAATGACTACATAACGTCCAATCAAGTCAGAAAAAACAACATTAATAAAGTTCTGAAAAACCGCAGGAGCATTAGTGAGGCCGAAGGGCATAACGAGGTTTTCAAACAGCCCCTCAGTTGTCAGGAACGCTGTTTTCCATTCGTCCCCCTCCCGGATCCTTATAAGGTTATAAGCCCCTCGTAGATCGAGCTTAGAAAACCATTTGGCCCCCGTGAGTTGATTGCATAGATCAGGAATCAACGGGAGAGGGTACGTGTTCTTAACAGTAATTTTGTTCAGTTCTCGAAAGTCGAGGCACGGTCGCAACCCACCATCTTTTTTCTTTACAAAGAAAAACCCCGCTGCCACGGGTGAGACCGAGGGCCGAATATGCCCCTTGCGAAGGCTTTCTTTAATGTACTCTTTCATAGCTTGGCGCTCAGGCCCGGACAAATTAAACAAACAAGCCTTGGGTAATTTGGCTCCAGGTACTAAATCGATAGCACAATCATATGGTCTATGTGGTGGGAGCGCCTCGGCCTCGCTTTCGGAAAACACATCTTTAAGGTCTCTCAGGTATTCCGGAATACCCTCCAGACCGACAGATGACACAGATACAGATTTTATCGGATTGACAAAAGGAATCGGGTTACAACACAGACCATTATCATTACATCCCCAACGGGTGATCTCCCCCTTCACCCAATCAATAAGAGGATTGTGGCGTTGCAACCAGGGCATTCCCAATACCAGTCCTGCAGGCAGATTATTCATAACGAAACAACTTAAATTTTCCACATGAGTGAAACCCACCTTCATAGAAAAAACTTCAGACATAAAACAAATTCCATCCCGGGTAAGAGGGGATGAATCCACAGCCACAATTTTAACAGGGTCTTTTAACCTGACTGTCCCTATCTTATTAAGAGTCACAACTTGGGCATCAATCAGATTAATGGAGGAACCACAGTCAACAAAGGCGGTGGTCATAACAGGACCGCCAGCAATTTCCAATTCAACCTGGAGGACCATTTTTATACGTGAGAAAAAATGTACCTGGGAGTCTGGACAACCTCCTCGTTTGTTGCCCAGACTCAGTCGTTTCTCTGAAGGTTTCTCTGAAGAAGGGCAGGAGGGACAATTCCTTTTCCAATGTCCAGAGGCTCCACAGTAAAAACATAGTAGGTTGTCTCTGCGGTGCCTTCTCTCTTTCTCCTTAACCGAGACTGACCCAACGTTCATGGGCTCAGATACGGGTGGAGTGTCACACAATTTGGGGTACAAGGGAGACTCTTGTTGCATCATTACTCTAGCACGGAGTCTCCGGTCCATACGGACCGCCTGCATCATGGCATCCTCCAGGGTATCAGGAGGCGGATGTAATGCCAGAGCGTCCTGCAGACGGTCAGAAAGGCCCCTGCGAAACAACCCCCTCAGGGCGGCATCATTCCAGGATACTTCGGCGGTCCAACGTCTAAACTCTGAGCAGAACCATTCGGCAGAGTATCTCCCCTGTGTCACACTCATCACCATATCCTCTGCCAGACGCACTCTATCAGGCTCGTCATAAATGTGCCCCAGAGCCTCAAAGAACAAGTTCACTGACATACGTTCAGGAGCAGAGGAAGACAGAGAGAAAGCCCATGCTTGCGGAGCCCCCCGAAGTAGGGAAATAATGACCCCCACCCTCTGGAACTCATCCCCGGAGGAGCGGGGCCTTAGAGAAAAAAAAAGCTTGCATCCTTCTCTGAAAGACCTGAACTCCTTTTTATCCCCTGAGAAGGGATCGGGCAATTTGACTGGAGATTCGGGGGACGCTAATGACACATCCCTACCCCCAGAACTAGATCCCCTGCATCGACAGCCCCCTGCACAGTAACCACCAACTGTTGCTGGGTATGGGCCATCGTGCGCTGTTCCACATTGAGTTTATGGAACATTTGGGTCAGGTGCTTGACCTGATCAGCCAAGGCTTGTATGGGATCCATGAGGATAACACACACTTTTTTTTTTTTTTTTTTCCTTCAGAGGAAAAAAAAACTGAAACGGTCAGTTATAATGTCAGGAACACCGCACTGCACTTGCTCACTGAGCCAGAGTGCGTGTCCTGAGTACAAAGACTGTGCACAAAGATACCTGCGGAGCGAGCAGCAGTGGTGACAATGCATGCTCCAGGACCTGAATCACGTGACTGCTGGGGGCGTGGCCTAAGCTCCACAGAGCTAGGAGCTGCAGGGAAACTCCTAGAAGGGTAACTACAGGACAATCTTACCAAGGAGCATAGACAGAGACAGATACCAGATCAAGCCGGGTCAAAGCACGAGATAGCAGGACAGTACCAAAGGGCTTAGACAGAAAGAATAGTCAGGACGTAGCAATAGATCAGAAAACCAGAACAGGTATTAGACGGTACAATAGGGGTAAACTGTAACGGAGTAACGATAGCCAAGCCAGGAGGTCAGAACCAGAAAAGACAATGGTACCAAAAACGAGAGACGGAGTGCAGAGTGAAGGAACAAGCCGGGTCATACACGGGAAGCAAACAAACAATGCAGCGTACACGCACACCAGGGGTCAGACACACCAGAATAGCAGTATAACTGACAGAGAATGCCAGTATGGAGTGAGCATAAATACCCCTCCCAGATCCAAAGAGAGGCCGGCAATGTTAACCCTGTCAGAACAGGACATTAACCATGTCCTAACCATGACACCGGCAATGTTAACCCTGTCAGAACAGGACATTAACCATGTCCTAACCATGACAGTAGGGTTGCTACCTTACATGAAAAAATTGCTGAAATATCAGAGGATCCAGGAGTGAATCCTCTCCAAGCAGCTCAAATGGAGGAATCTCCAGTCAAATGGGGACAGAGCTATTCAGACTTGTCAGAAGATCAACAGAGGCACGCCTGGTTCACAGATGGATCTGCCAGGTATGTCAATGGAAAAAGACAGTGGAAAAGTGTAGCATACAATCCAAAGTTGGAAAAACATATTACCATGGAGGGAGAAGGGGGAGAAGGAAAGAGCAGTCAGTATGCTGAGTTGTATGCGGTCTTTCTTGCCGTAAGTTTTGAGCAAGGAAATGAATGTCATTTGTACATGGATTCCTGGTCAGTGACAAATGGATCAGCCACCTGGATGATGGGGTGGAAAAAACATAATTGGTTGATCCATGGTAAAGAGATGTGTGGCAAAGAGGTGTGGGGCAAAGAGGTATGGCAAATCCTTGAAGAACTAATTCAGAATACCAAAACAACTGTGTTTCATGTTGATGCACATGTACCTATTGACTCACTTGAACGTCTGTTTAATTCCGAAGCAGATAAAGCAGCTGCAATACTCAAAACATCCATTGAAGGAGAAAAAGACAAAGAATCATGGTTACAAGGTACAGCTATTTGGGCACATCAGAAAAGTGGACACCTGGGAGAAAAAGCCACTTACAGGTGGGCCCAGGAGAGAGATGTATTCCTTTGACCTATGATATAATAAAACAAGTCATATTGCAATGTCCAGTGTGTCAACATTCACAAAAACGAGAGGTACCGCACACAGTCATGGGACACATAGGAAGAGGACAGCTACCAGCTCAAATTTGGCAAAAGGATTTCATTGGTCCCTTATCAGAAAGTAGGGGGTGTAAATATGTTTGCACAGCTGTAGACACTTTCTCAGGACTGATGGTGGGGTTCCCTGCAAAGCAGCCACTCAATGGAGCACACTTAGAACTTTGGAGATAATCACTCAATACTATGGGACCCCACTACAAATACAAACTGACAGTGGGTCACACTTTACAGGACAACAGGTCCGAGAATATGCTACACAGAATAACATTAGATGGGCATTTCATATGCCATACTATCCCCAAGCCGCTGGTTTGGTGGAAAAAATGAACGAATTGTTAAAATCCATGCTGAAAAAATTAAATCAGGGATCTGATTCATAAGATGGTCAATGGAGAGATAATCTAAGTGAAGCATTACAGATTATTAACAATAGACCAATCACTGACTCAATGACACCACTGATGAGAATGCTGACACCAAATCTCAGTATACATGAATCACACGTGATAGATACCATCTTATATTGGAAATTTGATGAGGGAGCAGTAGTACCAGAGAGATCTACCCCTTTGTCTGCTGGATTAGATCTTCATTCTACTAAGGTTGTGTGAATAACACCAGGTAAGCTGGGAGTCATTCCCACAGGTCTGGGATGTCAGATTCCAAAAGGACACTATGGGCAAATAGATACAAGATTTAGTTTTGCCTTAAAAGGAGCAATGGTGATGGGTGGAGTAATTGATGCAGATTATCAAGGTGAAATTAAGGTAATAATGATCAATATGGGAGAAGAGCCTTTGATCATTGAAAAGGATCAGCGAATGGCACAGATGCTGCTGATACCTGTATCTTTAACCCAGGCTGGGGAGGGAAGCGCTCCTACTGAATTAGCCCTTAGAGGGGACAAGGATTTGGGGTCCTCAAATATCACGAATGTTGGTGCCAAAATCTGGACCCAAAAAGTTCAAGGACCGCCTTCTGAGGCTGAGGTCATTGCAGTATGGAAAGATCATACCCTATTAGTAATGAGACTGGGGTTGAGAAATGGGAGTATGTTCCCCAAGAAAAATGCTATTTGCGGGAATAATGCTTGTGTCTCTTGATTACAGAAGTAAAAACCAGTTTATGGAATCCTTGGTGCAGAGTTATTGGCCAATCTAGAAAATGAAGTATGAGATGTGGTGGCTATGGATCCTGGTATTCCCTTTTGCGGATGGATGGAAGAATTTCTACAAGGAGGAGCCAATGGCCAATCGATTCTTAAAACATCATCAAGTGATTTTTGAGGCATTGAACAGCAGTCAACATACGGATTGCTGGATATGTACCCATTCTCTGGTAACAGCCACCAGTATTCCTTTTCTAGCTATCCCTGTGGCAATGGAGGATATTTTAACATGGAACAGTTGTTCTAATACCTTAGCAAACAATGACACTTGGAATTCTCGGTTATGGAACATGATCGTACCCATACCTATTGTAGGATGGGTAAACCTTCCTTGGTGGCAAGGAAATATGAGCGGAACCAACAAAAACTTACAATACTTGGCGTTCAAAGGAGGATCATGGGTACCAAGAAATAAAGTAGGATTAACTAAATTGGGAACTGTACCCACAGACAACATACAAATAAGTTTCAAATCAACCTTAAATACGGCGGATGCTTTTAAACCTATATTGCTGGAAAGATCTGTTCACAATAGTTCATGGACATTTGCCAAGATGTTTGTGAATGGTACTACTGAATCTTGTAGTAATATACGAGGGAATTTGATGTGTTACAAGTCGTCTGAATATACGCCAGGACAGGAAACTTGTGGTAATCCAGATATGGGTTATTGTAGTCTTATTGGACAAAGTCCTAGTTGTTGTGTATTATCTAATGTCAGTGTTTTTATTGATTTAGTTCATCGATTAGTATTGCAACATTCAGCATTGTGGGATCTTCCCCATAACATGTATTGGGTATGTGGGGAAAATTCATATAAATGGATTCCTGTGGGCATCCAAGGGATATGTACATTAGCTCGGTTAACCCCAGCTACCTTTATTGTACCCTATTCTCAGTTAGATGCTAAAGCCCCCGTTACACACTGCGATATCGCTAGCAATATCGCTGTAAAGTCACCGATTTTGTGACGTTACAGTGATATTGCTAGCGATATCGCTGCATGTGATACTTACCTCCGACCGGCTCCCCCGCTGGTTATCGCTGATCGCGCGAGAAGCTGCTGGACCATTTCTCGTCGGTCACTTCCTGCGGCGCTTCCTGCTGTGACGATGAGCGACGCGTGGAGCAGGGCGGGAGGACGCAGGATCGCCGCGTCTGACAGGTAAGTAGCGATCCCCGTCCCCAGCGATGTCTCTGGTGAGATCTGCCTGAGTGGCAGCTCACTAGCGACCACCTAGCGATTCACCAGCGATCCTGACCGCGTCATATCGCTGGTCGGGATCGCTGGTGAGTCGCTAGGTGTAACGGTACCCTTAGGTATTACCAAAACACATGATATTCAAAAGAGCAGCAGATAATAGACCTCGGGAGTCAGGACAACCTCATGTGGTGTAAATGAGTACTGCAAATAAGATTGTCAGTACTCTATTTGTATATCCAATGATTATGCAGATGTGGGATAAATTGGTAGAATCTACAGATTTAGATGAGCAAATTTTCCAGATACTGGATATACTCAATATAACAATACCAGTCCAACAACAATTAGTGACAGTTACTAATCAACATACATTAGTATTAGATTATCTTACGGCTGCTCAAGGGGGCATGTGTCAAATAATTGGACCTGCCTGCTGTCATTACATAGATTCACAAGGAGAATTGCAATTGCAAACAAAATTGTACAGTATACAAAAATTAAGGGAAAAATATCAAAAAGATAATGATGAAAATAAAGATAGTTGGTGGGGGAATACTTTCTCTTTTCTAAACCCTGCCAATTGGTTTAAAGGAATGGGAGGTTGGCTGATGGGAATTCTACAAGGCGCTTTCCAACTTATTCTGTGTGGTATTTTAATATATAGGGTTAAGAGTTGTGTGGTGTATTCTTACACATGTGCTAGAAAAAATTACTAAAGCAATAGAAAAAATAACAACCATACAGATAATGAGTATTTATGTTGCTTGAACAAGGAAGTCTTGTGTTCAATGACAGTGTGATGCTCAGAGACAAGGGAGACCAAAATGTTTTGATGGTTTCATGTAGCAATGGTCATGCATGACATCAATAATCAAGGACTGATTGTGATACAAATGAGACAACTATGAGTGTGTGCCTGGGTTACGATAGGTATCCAGTTTTCAGAATAGGTGATTATGGAAGTCATGCTGCCCATATGCTACCATCTTAGAGCGTTATGCTATGATCATGAAGAGTTAACTTTGTGACAAGCAACATATGGGTGAACTTTGAACAGTAACAAACAACCTTGAAGCATTGTGCTATTGTTAGAATACGTGCCAGTGGCAAACAAATCTTGGGTTGTAATCAGTAACAAACAACCTTGAAGCATTGTGCTATTGTTAGAAAACCTATTGCGCAATGGCAAGATACTGATGATTCGGCCTAAACATACTGCACAGATGTGATAGGGGAGGATGTGGAAGCCGTTTATAAAAAAGGGGACCCTGTGTCAGCAAGGTAGGGACATTCCAGAAGGTATCATGGACGCACGGTTTCTGTGATGACAAGACCAGAGTAGTTCCCTCTCGCTGACACCGTGGTCCCTCCAGTGAAGTGATGTTACAATACTTGGTAATGTATTGATGCTTATGTCTCTATGCACTATAATTCATATTAATTGTATGATTCACATGAAATGAGTTAACAAAACAGGGTAATATTATATCTGCCATTCCATAATTCAGCATTATCCTGATGTAATCTTAATAAATTGCTACATTATTGTTTTACCATAAAACTGTATTCAGTGTGCCTAATTTGTATGTTAGTGAACGTTACGTAAGTAAGGGCGTACCCACCCTGTCACTTTGACGTGGTAAAACAGATGCTCCATAGAATATGCCCCCATTAGATGCTCCATAGAATATGCCCCCATAAGATGCTCCATAGATTATGCCCCCATAAGATGCTCCATAGATTATGCTCCCATAAGATGCTCCATAGATTATGCCCCATAACATGCTCCATAGATTTTGCCCCCATAAGATGCTCCATAGAATATGCCCCCATAAGATGCTCCATAGATTATGCCCCCATAAGATGCTCCATAGATTATGCCCCCATAAGATGCTCCATAGAATATGCCCCCATAAGATGCTCCATAGATTATGCCCCCATAAGATGCTCCACAGAATATGCCCCCATAAGATGCTCCATAGAATATGCCCCCATAAGATGCTCCATAGAATATGCCCCCATAAGATGCTCCATAGATTATGTCCCCATAAGATGCTCCATAGATTATGCCCCCATAAGATGCTCCATAGAATAGGCCGCATAAAATGCTCCATAGAATCCCCATATGCTGCCGCTGCTGCTGAAGATAAAAAAATGACATACCTCTCCGTCGCTGGGGGCCAGGTGCCAATGTCGCTGCTGGCTCAGGACCTGGCACCTGAGATATTCATTTGTCCCCGTTCCCACGTTGCTCCCCGCTGTCTGCCACGTCTTTTGTCAGTGACGTTCAGGCAGAGGGTGCGCACTAACAACGTCACTGCACCCTCTGACCTGAACATCACTGACAGAGGACGCGGCAGCCAGCGGCGAGCAACGTGGGAATGGGGACAAGTGAATATAGTATATAATCACCCCCCCTGTCTCTGCAGCCCCATTCTCCCACGGTCTCCAGCGGTCAGGTGATACCGCTCATTAAAGACATGAATATGCACATATTCATGTTTTTAATGAGCCGTACCACCTGACCACTGAAGGCAGGCACCAGAGACATGGGACAAACAGGGGGGCTGCAGAAATGCGCCGGGGGGTCAGTATGATCTCTGACATCCCGCTCCCCCTCCCCCGCCGGCCCCCTGACATATAACTCGGGTATAAGCCGAGAGGGGGACTTTCAGCCCAAAAAAATGGGCTGAAGATCTCGTCTTATACGTGAGTATATACGGTAATAGTCTTCCTTGCAACATTTAGCATTTTGGCTATCACCAGTCTGCCTCATTCGTCAGTCGCCACCCCGTTTACATGCCCTAAAATACACATCAATGGGTCTCGGTTAATATTAATTTCCATCACTCTATCAAATTCAAGACCAATATCCAGAATGCCTGCAATCGGGGGCAGGACCATAGCATATGTAGCATATCGGCCTCATCCATTGTACACCTCGGGCACCTAGAATCCATTCTCACACCAGCCTTTTTCATCCACACAGGAGTCCTATATACCCTATGTATGGTGAATAATTGCAACACCCTCCCAGACTCACTTATAGAAATTTTAGGGACGTATTGCAAGACCAACTCTCATTGAACATCCGATATGTCTCCCAAGTCCGCAATCCACCTAACTTTGGCCTTCAACGGATGTCTGTCCAAAACGTTTCTAGCAATCCCTTGTAAATATGTGTTATAAGACCCCTAGTACTTCTCTGTGCTCCAAGAATACGCAACAAACTGTCCCTCTGTATCATTATCTGCGATCTTCTCCACTGCTTATAAAATGCATGCCGCAGCTGTAGGTACTGGTAGAACATGTTGTGTTCCAAAGGGAATTCTTTCTCAAGTGCTTCAAATGTTTTAAAGGTCTCACCATCCAAAAGCTGCGACACATACCATATACCTATTCTTCTCCACTGTCCAAAATTTTATAGATGTAGCATTTCGGTCAACCGCGGATCATAACAAATAGACGTGTAATTCGTGTATTCCCTTATATCCCTTCACTGCTTAAAGTTTTTTCCACAATTTCTCAAGCAGTGCCAGTGTTGGAAATCTTCTAGAACTCAGCCGAAATCTGCCCGCCTCCAAGGAAGCCAACAGTGGACTCTTCCCCACCATGTGAGAGATAACCTTCCCCACTGAACTAGTTAATTTGTGATCCCCCCATCCCACCATATGTTGACACTGAGACCCAATGTAATATAACCATGGATTGAGGACAGCCAGGCCTCTGTCATCTTTTGGGCGCTGCAACAACTCTAGCTTGATAAGCGCTCGACCTTCCTTCCATATCAATCCCGGATGATGGCATTAATTCTATAAAATCTGTTCTGAGGCAACCAGATTGGTGCATTATGTAGCACATACAAAAGCTGAGGCATGAGTATCATCTTAATTAAGTTCTCACGCCCGGCCATTGTCAAGTTTAGCTTCCTCCACGCCGCGATCTTCCGTTTAATCTTACACAATAGCGGAGCCAAATTAAGACTCACATAGTCCATAAGATTGTTTGATACCTTAATACCCAGATATGTAACTTCCTCGACTACCTGTAGTTGAGTTAAACAATCTCTTTCAACAGGGGTCCCGCGGTCCAGCGGCAGCAGCACCGATTTATCCAAATTAATACGTATCTCACTGCCCTCATAGAATCCCCCATATCACCAAAAAACAACAGAATGTCGTCGGCATAGTGTGCCACCTTTTCCTCGTGTATTCCATATTGGAATCCCACAATATTTTGCTCCCGTCTTATTATTGCCTCCAGTGGCTCAATTGCTATGGCAAACAGGAGGGGAGACAGGTGGCACCCCTGCCTCGTACCCCTAAATAAGGAAAATTCTTCAGACAACTGATTATTAACTCGCACTCTGGCCTTTGGAGCAGTATACAGCAATTGAACCCACTTAATAAATACTTCCCCAAAGCCCATATAGCGCATTGTAGCCCACAAGTACCTCCACTCTACGCTATCAAATGCTTTGGCCGTGTCTTATGACAGGATCGCTCTATGCCCTACATTGTCCGCCTCCACCTGCATATTAATAAATAGTCTCCTCAGATTCGTCAGTGTGGATTTGTTCGGCATGAACCCCACCTGATCCTGGTGTATTATAGATGTTATGACTTTACTAAGACGATTAGCCATCATCTTTGCCAACAATTTTACATCTGCTGTCAATAATGAGATCGGGCGATATGAAGCCTTTGCGGTGGGATCTCTACCCTTTTTGGGAAGCACAACAATGATCGCTTCTCGCATGGACCACGGGAGTTCACCCCTCTCTACCCCTGCCTTATATATTCCAACAAAACAGGCAAGAAAAATTCCTTATATTTTTTAAACATTTTCCCCGACAAACCATCTACCCCTGGAGCCCTATCATTAGCCATGGAGGCGAGTGCCAACTCCAGTTCCTCTAAATCAAATGATTCATCTAAGAAAAATATTCAGGATTGAGAGTCCTCAGTAGTTGATACCTTTTAATGGCTAACTGAAAAGATGGTAACACATTGCAAGCTTTCGAGACTACTCAGGTCTCTTCATCAGGCTAGACTAATACAAAATCTGAAGTCACATATTTATGCACAATACAGCCTAGAAAAAATGCAATAGATAAGACAAGTGACGTGAAGCAGAACTATCAATATGGGAGAGGGAGAATCCTGAATATTTTTCTATCTACTGGCTAACACGGTACAAAGATATACATCTTTCCTGTATCATGATTCATCTAAAAAATTTTGGGACTCCATAGACAATTTTGGAAGCCCAGCTCTAACCAAAACTTCATCAATCTCAGTATCCGTTGGCTGCACCTGTGACCCATATAAATTAGTATAGAAGTCCGCCATCACCTCCAGCAAACCCCAAGTATCCGTGACTTCCTTTCCATCCTCCCCCTTTAAGTCAATTATGTAAGCACTGTCTCTTTGTGCAGCAGCCACTAGAGCCAAAAGATGGCCAGCTCTCTCTCCCTCCTCAAAATATTGCATAGTACGGAACATCTTTTTCCGCTCAGCTGCCCGCAATGACAGTGCATTAACTCTGGCCTGAGCCTTTTTTAACCTCTCTTGTGCCCGAGTGGATTGGTCATGAATTAATGCCTCTTCTGCCTCCTCCAACTCCCGGAATGCCAGCTGATCCTTCTGCTTAGTGCTGCTTGTTTGGATCTTAGATATCTCTTTAATACACAGCCCCCTAAAAAAAGCTTTCATAGCTTTCCAAACAATCCCCTCATGTGCCGTACCCCTATAGGTCTTAAAGTACTCCCGAAGCTCCCTCCCCAAGTCATTTCCTTTATCAATAAACTGTAACCAGAAGGGGTTTAATCGATAGGTCTACTATTGATCATTTGACCTTGGTCACCAAGCAACACATACATTGGGGAGTGGTCAGACACCGTTCTGGTCAGATAGCCCACGTCCGTCACAAGGCTCAGCATCCGCTCATCCCCCAGCTCCAAACCAATCCTTGACATTAAGGAGAAAGTTGTTGAGAAACACGAGAATTTACGCACCCCAGGGTTACGAATCCTCCACAAGTCAGTCATAGATGTCTCCCTTAATAACGCCCCGAAAGGAGTATTGTTGCCCTCCTGCTTTATGTCTTCCCCCCTGCCTCTGTCTGGGAGAATCAGATACATTGTTAAAGTCCCCCATCACCAGACATGGGATCCCAGGGAATATTGCAATAATTTCTAGTATCTTCAGAAACAGCTTGGTATTATATGGCGGCAGAATGTATACAGATAAAAGAAACATAGGCCTATTATTGAGTTTACAGCGTAAACACACATATCACCCCTCAGAATCAATAAGTGAAGTAAGCTTTTCAAACCCCTACATATCAAAATACTGACTCCCCTTGAATATGTAGAATACGTAGCATGGTAGCTTTCTTGTATCCAGTGCCCATTCAGTAAATAAGACCTTTCAGGGACCAAGTGGGTCTCCTGCAAAAAGACCATAGCTGACTTTGCTTCGCGCAGGAATTGAAAAACTGCCTGTTTTTCAACATCCGTTGCCAGGCCTCTAACATTCCAGCTCAAAATTTTGATATCATGTACCATTACAATTCAAACTTGCATATAATACAATATGTGTATCAGCATGTATACAGCCTGAATAGGAAGTGTGACGTAAACATTTCCCATAATCCCCATCCCCCAAAAAATTAACCCACAAAGAATAGCAAAACAGAAAAATCAAAACATCTTTTCCTGTGATGGAAAAATTGGGGTATATTATCCAAAACCATTCTTAATCTCCATATCGAGTCCCAAATCGGCTCCCTGAATGCAGGGGTCCATGATGATTTGACCTTGTGAACAAAAATTAAACCATTAACTCTCCACAGAGATCCCCATAAAACCACCGGGGACACCAGATGACAGAACAGACACACAGGTCATGAGACCCTCAGTCCACAGAATCCTTTGCCTTCTCCATCCGCAGTTGTTTCTCATTGCAGTCCAGCCACCTGAGTGCATCTTTGGCCTCAGAGAAAAAATGGACTTTATCCGCAGCCACAATCTGCAAATTACTCAGATATAACATGGAATTTATAACACCAATTTCCGGCAACCTCTTCTTGATACTAATAAACTTAGCTCTCTGTTTCTGTACTTCAATTGAATAATCTGGAAAGATGGAGACTGCAGAGCCGTTGATTACAAGATCAGGGAGATCCCTAGCAAGCTTCAAAATAGTATCTCTGTCCCAATAATGAAGTATTTACAGTCCGCGGTGGATGTCCAGGGGGGACGGGACGCATGGGGACCCTATGGGCTCATTCGATATCAAAGAATCGGGACAATTTATCGGCACCCAATTTAT
This sequence comes from Dendrobates tinctorius, assembly GCF_039654945.1. Lineage (NCBI taxonomy): Eukaryota > Metazoa > Chordata > Amphibia > Anura > Dendrobatidae > Dendrobates > Dendrobates tinctorius. The sequence goes on from NW_027361751.1 coordinate 9,169,841, forward strand.
CCAGTATCCACTTCTCAATAAACTCCATAGGGGTGTTACCCTCAACTTTTTCTAGTACACCGATCAGCCTCAGGTTGTTGCATCGGGATCTGTTTTCTAGATCATCCACTTTAGCTTGTACAGTGGTTAGAGCCACTGCCATTTAGTTACTCTCCTTCTCGGCTCTTATTATATAGTCCTCCGCAAAACTGACCCTTTTCTTTACTTCTCCCACCCTTTCTTTCACCACATGTAAAGTGTGCTGCAATTTGGACAGGTCGGCCTGGATACCGCCCAGCTGAGTCGCCATACTGAGAATGGAGGAGTCACAGTGTATAATGGCGCGAAAAACATCCTTTAGGGTCGGCTCCTCTGGCGGTATCAGTTCACCTGCCTTCCCCCGCAGCAGCCCAACAGTCATCTCACCACGTCCTGTGTCTCCCTCCTGTGAGCCACTCCGTCTCTCCTTTTCACTTTCATCAACCTCTTCCTCCCCCATACTTGCTCCTTCATCTCCTCTCTCATATCTATGCAGAGAGTGCGTGTGTCCCCCATCTCCATCTCCTGCCTGGCTCCGAGGCTCCCCTGTGTTCCTGGCAAATCGCTGCAGCTTGCTTACAGCGTCCATCCTCCAAGACTCTCCCTGTGCCGACTCCTCCTCCACCTCCAGCCCTCTGGTGGCATGGGCTCCATCTTGGGCCTTTCTGTTCGGGTTCCCGGTGTTTTTCCTGGAGCTTTTTCTGCATGTCATCAGCACTGCCGATAGATTCCGTGCAATCCTGGGATATCACTGCACTCTAAGCCTCACAGCAGGGAGGCAGAGAAATGCCACTGGGTGTCACAAGGTATGATCTGACTAGATACTCTGCAGGAGCTGTACCCACACACGTCTGCTCACGTTTCACTCCAGGCCACGCCCCCAACTTCAACACTTAACTATATTTTTTAGCTGTAAACTTAATGAGGTTGTCTCATGTTTATAGGGAACCTGTCAGCAGATTTTTGCCATTTAATCTGAAGACAGCATGAGACAGCAACTGAAACACAGATTTCAACGATGTGTCGAATTTTTTTTGTGCTGATGTTTACTTACAATGAAGGTTTCATCAGCAGGTCATGATCACTGTTGGACTACAGCTCATGTGAGACCTGGTCTGACCACACCCCCACCTCTGATAAACAGCTCATTGTTAATAGAAAATGTGCATAGTGAGCCTAGTGCGGGCAGGGTCAGCTTTCTCAGTTCTGCCAAATGCTGAAAACTTTGTGTCACAACTGCTGCAGCCAGTAAACATAGATAGATTCAGAGTCTCTTTTCCTACATTATGTTTCTCTCATATGAGGTAGCAAAAACCTGGTGATAGATTCCCTTTAATGGTTAACCGCTTCACCAAGGGCCATTTTTCGCTTTCATTTTTCACTCCCCAGAGCCATAACTTTTTTATTTTTCCGTCAATATGGCTGTATGAGGGCTTGTTTTTTGCAAGACGAGATGTACATTTGAACACCACTGATTTTACCACATAATGTACTGGAAAACAGGAAAGAAAATCCAAGTGCTGGGGAAATGCCAAGTAAGTGCAATTTCACAATGTTTATTTATTTTACCATGTTTACTAAGTGCTAAAACTGACCACCTATTGTAATTCTCCAGGTCATTATGAGTTTGTAGATACCAAACATGAATAGGTTCTGTTTTTATTTTAGGCTACTTTCACACATCAGGTTTTCGGCGTCAGGCGCGATCCGGCGTCGTGCCGGAACGCCGGATCCGGCAAATGTTTCTGAAAACCGGATGTGACGGATCCGGTTTTCTGCCGGATCCGTCTTTTTCTGGACAGACAAAACCGGATCCGTCTCATCCGGTTCATCCGTTTTTCTATCCGTTTTTTCGACGGATTACGCCGGATCCGGTTTTTAAAATTGACCCTTGTGGCCTTCCGAACGGGATTGGCTACTGGAAAACTATATATAGCGTGTTCCTACAGCCCTTCTTTGACAGGTTGTAGAGGAGAAAGTGCAGGTTGGAGAGAAGAGCAAGTTACTGGCGAAGATGGATGTTGTGATTGGAAATATTTTGAAGAATTTGGCGGATTTTACAGCGGAGGCGAATCGTTTGAGGGTGATTGTTCTGGAGAAGGAGAGAGCGAGACAGCAGCGCATCAGGCATCGTAGACAACGTTTGTGGATCCACCCCATCACAGCCAAGAGAATGACGCGTGGGGTCTATTCTACACTATGCATGGACCTTCGACGAAACCCGGATAAATTTTTTGGATATGTTAGGATGAAAATGGAGAATTTTGATTACTTGGTGGAGCGCATTGCACACCTCATAAGAAAAGCGGACACCTATTGCCGCTTCTCTGTTTCACCCGCAGAGCGTCTGATGGTGACTTTAAGGTAAGCCACATTTATTGGATATGATCGCATCAGAGCACACTTTCACTGCAATCTTGTTGGTGGTAATTTGTATCTCCAAGTGTTATAGGTCAGTTTTGGTATGTAATGCTGTGATTTAAAACTAATTTATTGTTTTTTAATTCCCCACAGATTTCTTGCAACTGGAGAATCCCTTTCGTCACTGCATTTCCAGTACAGACTCGGGATTTCCACCATATCTGGAATTGTGAAGTACACATGCCGTGCACTGTGGGACTCCTTAGCTGAAGAGTTTTTACCAGAGCCCACAACAGAGAGGTGGATTGAAATTGCTGACAAGTTTCAACAGATATGTCAGTTTCCAAACTGCTTGGGCGCTGTGGACGGGAAACATATCCGCATTGTAAAGCCAGCTGGATCGGGATCGGAATATTTCAATTACAAGAAATATTTTTCAATTGTCCTCATGGCCATCGCTGACGCGGAATACAAATTTATTGCGGTTGATATTGGGGCCTATGGCCGCTCCAATGACTCTCAAGTTTTCAAACTGTCTGCCATGGGGCGTAAACTGTATGGAAACACCTTCCAGTTCCCACCACCTAGACCGCTGCCGCAAATATCTGGTCCACCTATGCCATTTGTCTGTGTAGGGGATGAAGCCTTCCAGCTGTCAGAACACCTTTTGAAACCGTACTCTAGCAGAGGATTGACAAGACCAAAACGCATTTTTAATTACCGCCTCACAAGAGCAAGAAGAATGGTTGAATGTACCTTTGGTATTCTGACAGCCAAATGGCGGGTCCTATTGACTGCGATCAACCTCAAGACAGAAACTGTGGACGAGGTGATCAAAGCGTGCGTGGTACTCCACAATTTTGTTATCTGCAAGGAACCCATTTCCATTGAGGACACCTCTGAAGAAACCACCTTGCAAGATTACCATGACATTACCACTAGAAGTTCTGTGACGGTTTCAGTAATGAGGGACAATTTTGCACTATACTTTATGTCACCTCAAGGCAGAGTACACTGGCAGGATGACAGAGTGTGAAAGATTTGTGCCCTAACCAAACTTGTGTACCTTCTGGACCAACAGTATATACCTTTGCCAACCAAAGTTGGCTATCTTGTCATGGTCTCTATTTTTAGCTTTAGGCCACAGGTGTGTACCTGGTTGTGTTTTATGCAAAGTATTTCACCTTTTAACAAAAGTTGTGTACATTGTTAGGAAATCACCAACAATAAACACAACTTTTTAGGTGAAATACTTTGCTTCAAACACAACCAGGAACACAACTGTGGCAAAAAGCTAAAATTTACCCACAGTTATATACCTAGTTTTGAATACCATTTCACCTTTTAAATACCCTGTATTTAACCTTTTTCGCCGCAGAAAGAAATGACAGACAACCAGTGTAAAATAATTTAACTTTTATTGAAAAATGTTTTTTTTAGTAAACTTTTTTAAAATTTTAATAAACTTGTTTAATAAAACTTTGAAACTATAAAACTGAAACCATAAAACTGGTCATTTTTATTTAAATACACACATTATAATTCTGTGTAGTGTGTGGTGGAAATACTGCTGTAGGGGCTGCGGGACACTTCGACACTGGGAGTGTGGAGAGAGGACTGGGATTGTGGTGGGGAAGGAACAGTTATAGGTGAAGGTGTGGAAAAAACTACAGAATGGGTGGACATGTGGGAAGCAGAAGAGGTGGTGGGTGGTGGAGTGGAGGGTTGGGCAGGGACTGTAGGAGCAGATGATGTTGATGGCAAGTTGTATGGGGAAGGAGTTTGGTACGGGGCAGGTTGCTGGAAGTGGGGAGATGTCTGGTACGGGGCAGGTTGCTGGAAGTGGGGAGATGTCTGGTACGGGGCAGGTTGCTGGAAGTGGGGAGATGTCTGGTACTGGGGAGGTTGCTGGTACTGGGGAGTTTGCAGGTACTGTGGAGGTTGCTGGTACTGGTGAGGTTGCTGGTGCTGGGGAGGTTGCTGGTGCTGGGGAGGTTGCTGGTGCTGGGGAGGTGGATGGTGCTGGGGAGGTGGATGGTGCTGGGGAGGTGGATGGTGCTGGGGAGGTGGATGGTATGTAATAGGAGGGGGAGGATGGAAAGTGGCTGGAGGTGGATGGTATGTAATAGGAGGGGGAGGATGGAAAGTGGCTGGAGGGAGTGTAGATGTAATAGGAGGGGGAGGATGGAAAGTGGCTGGAGGGGGTGTAGATGTAATAGGAGGGGGAGGATGGAAAGTGGCTGGAGGGGGTGCAGGTGGAGGAACTACTGTGGTGGTGGGAGGAGGTTGGGAGGTAACTTGCTGGAGAGCAGCGTGGCATGAATGCATTACATGCATCTGCTGGGCAGGAGAGAGCGTTTCCATGCGCTCCACAACAGACCTGAAAAAGGTGTGGTTTGGCGAAGATCTTGCTTCTGAATGCATGGTTTGCAGAAGTGTCTTCACCTCCAGAATGCTGGAGTTGATCTGCTGATAGCCTGCGGATATTTGCTCTGACAAGACTTTTAGACAGTTCTGGAAAGATGCATTCAGATGCAAGAACTCTGGCGCATAAGTCTTTTCCTGACCCCTCTGCCGCTGCCGCCCAGTACCCGCAGGTGTACTAGAGGTGGCAGGGGCAGAAGGGTGGGGTAAAGGGAAAGCGATCTCCTCACCAGCAGCTTCATGTAATGTAGGCGGCCACGATGCTCCTGTGCTGGTGGATGGGACAGATGGGTCGAATGTGTGGGAAGGCTGGGAAGGTGCAGATGTACCGGGGCGGTCGAAGTGTCCCTCGGTGCCGGTCTCCTCAGGGATCGCCTCAGAAGGGTCCAATCGTGCCGGCTCCCGAGTGCTGCTCACCGTGCTGTGGAATAAAGAGAAAAAAAAACAATTAAAATACTGACATGGTATGGCCCTGGCTGAAAAAAATTTTTAAATATAACATTTTTTTTCACATGTGGTGTGTAATATTTACCTTCTGGTGACCATTGTTTCCCGGAGGAACGACAGGGCTTCTGCGTACTTGTACTTGCTCCTGCGTCCTCCAGATCCACTCGGGGCCCGCATCTCTTTATTGAACTCCTTCTTGAAACGATCCCTCACAGACCGCCACCGATTCACAATTCTGTTCCCTGAAACAAGAAAGGAGTGGTTAGTATACAACATCAGTGTTTCCCAAACTCCAGTCCTCATGGTCCCCAGGGGTCATGTTTTCATGATTTCTATAGTAAATAGAAATCCTGAACACATGATCCGTGGGGACCACGAGGACTGGAGTTCGGGAAACACTGGTTTACATCAAGCAACCGGTACTGTATATACTTACGCTCTTTAATCTGGGCCCGAGCTTCGAGGTCCTCCCAGCGGCCCACAAGGAGAGAACAGATTTCCTCCCAGAGTCGTCGGGTAACAATCAGGTCAGCGTGGCGGCGGTCAGCCATATTCCAGAGCGGCTCCCTTTCTCTGACGAGATCGATGAGGCGGTCCACATCAATCCCTCCATCCTCACCGTCAGAGTCGGGAGCACGCTGTGAAGGCTGTTAAAGAAAAAGACAAAAATAACATAATTAGCCTCCACAAAAGAAATGAAATAAAAAGTGCAAAAAAACAAAGCAAAAATATTTATACTTACACGCTGGTGACCGCCGCGTTGCTGTCGCCGACGACCCTGGGAGGCACTGCGAGGACCTCTTGGCCGAGCACCAGATTGGGAAGACTAGAGAAGAAAACAAAAAAAGTTATGTCTTTGGATGTAGGCATTTGTTTGCTGTGTGTGGTCTGCAGAACATTGTTTTCTATGTGTTGTGTGTAGTGTGATGTTGTGTTTCTGCGTTTGATGCAAAAAACTTACGAATTGTGAGCCCACTCCAAGTGTCTGTCCACCCCTTCCTTCTTCTTCTGGGAGCTCCTCTTCATCTTGTGATTCCTGTTTTGAAATAAAAGGCAATGAATAGACATATATTACAGAGAAGATGGATTTTGGAAATAAAAACTTACCGTCAAACGCTGACGATGCGAGGGAGGGCTCCCAGAAGATGTGCTGTCCTCTTGCTGGCCAGACTCCATGGCTGTGGGTGGTGTTACAGCTGCTGCCAGTGAAGCCAGTGCTGCTGCTGCTGCTGCTGCTGCATCTCTTGGGCGGCTGTTGAATAAAGAGAAACAAAGGGCCAATGAATATCTTGATATTCAATAGCCCTAGTTTGGAGGAATGGGGGATTTGATAATTACCGTCTCTCATCTGCTGCTGGCCTCCCCTACTCAGCATGTTCTATTTGCTGCTCCATTTGGGGTGGTGGTGGTGCGGATGGTGCTGCAGTGGTCTCCTGCCTTCTCCTGCGCCTGGTTGCTGTCTTGGGTGGCATGTTGGGTGTGGCTGTGGGTCCCACTGTCTTGCTTTTATATATGTCTTGTGGGCAGAGCTACTGAGCATGCTCAGACCAAAAAACCGGATCCGGCCGACGGATCCGGCTGTCGCCGGATCCGGCGCATTGCGGCGCTCATAGGCTTTCGTTGTGTGAAAAAGCCGGACGCGCCGGATCCGGCGTGTCCGGCTTTTTCGACGGAGACAAAAAACGTTACAGTCACCGTTTTTTCCAGACGCCGGATCGCGACACATTGCCGGATCCGGCGAAAACCGGATGAAACGCATGGCCATCCGGCGCGATCCGGCGCAAATGCAAGTCAATGGGGGGAAAACGGATCCGGCATTGCATTTCGCCGGATCCGGTTTCTGTCAAAAGCGCCGGATCGCGCCTGACGGCGAAAACCTGATGTGTGAAAGAGGCCTTAGTGGTGAAAAAAAAAAAGTTAACTAAAAAATGGCACCATTTTCCGAGACCCGTAGCGTCCCCATTTTTCAGGATCTGGGGCTGGGAGAGGGTTTACTGTTATTGCATTTTATTGCAATGTTGCAGCGACCAAAAACAAACGTAATTCTGGAGTTTTTAATTTTTTTCTCGTTACACCATTTAACGATCAGATTAATTGCTTTTATTTTTGGATAGATCGGTAGTTTCGGAAAGCTACAATACCAAATATGTTTTTGCTTTTTTTAAAAAAAAAAAAATATACACTGTATACTATATATTTTGAATGGGGCAAAAGGGGGTTGATTTGAACTTTAACATTTTTATAAATTTTTTTTACACTTTTTACCTTCTTCAATAGTCTCATTAGGAGACTTAACCCCTAAATGACAGCCAATACGTCTTTTAACTGGCCTGAGATATGAGAGAATAACATCCCCATACAGGTGACAATCCAGCAGCTGTCGGCTGTACACTATAGCAGACAACTTGCTGCATTAGACCAAGATCAGTGCTTGCACCGTCCATATCTGTTTAACCCCTTAGATGCTGCTGTCAATAGTGACTACATCTTATAAATGGTTAACAGAGTGTGGGGGCTCCCTGTTTATCCCCATCAGCACCCTGAGATCATGATTGTGTAGTTTTGATGTTTGCCATGGCAATTCATGGCCAAATAGCGGCTTAAGGGTATGTGCACACGTCGCGGATAGTGCTGCGGATTTTTGCGCGTGGATTTTGCTAAGGCTATGTGCACACAGTGCGGATTCTGCTGCGGATCCACAGCGTTTCTGGCCCTGCGGGTCCGCAGCAGTTTCTGCTGCATTGTACAGTACCATTCTTTGCAATGGTAAAACCAAAAACGCTGTGCACATGCTGCGGATTTTTCTGCGCGGATTTGCTGCGGGTTACAATCCACAGCATGTCAATTCTTTGTGCGGATTCCGCTGTGGTTTCACACCTTCACCATTGTGAGGTGTGAAATTGCAGGGCTAAACCGCAGGCTAATCCGCAGGTATTTTGACCTGCGTATTTTCCCAAATCCGCGGGGACAAATCCGCAACACCGAAAACTACGTGTGCACATAGCCTGAATACGTAGGTAAAATGACCTGCGTTTTACCTACGGATTTAGTGCAGATGTCCTGCGGATTTTCTGCAGATTTTGTGTGGATTTCACCTGCGTTTTTACACCTGCGGATTCCTATAATGGAGCAGGTATAAAACGCTGCAGAATGCGCACAAAGAATTGACATGCTGCGGAAATGAACCCGCAGCGTTTCTGCTGCGGATTTTTCCACAGCATGTGCACAGCACGTTTTATTTAACATAGGATATAATGATACTGTACAACGCAGGAGAATCTGCTGCGGATCCGCAGGGCCAAATCTGCTGCGGATCCATACCAAAATCCGCAACGTGTGCACAGACCCTTAGAGTCTGCCAGCTGTTAGGTCGTAAAAACACATTTTTTCATTCCTGTTATGTCACTTAGCTTTAACTCCTGAAAAGCACCTAAAGGGTTAATAAACTACCTTACAGCATTTTTCAATTTATGGAGGGGTGCTGTTTTTAAAATGGTATCTCTTTTGGGGGGGTCTCTAATATATAGGACCCCCAAAGTCACTTCAAACCTGGATAGGTCACCTAAAAAAAAATATTTTGTAAATTTCCTTGGAAAAAGGAAAATTAAATAACATTTTACAAATGGTGTATATAAAGCGGACATGAGGAAAATGTTATTTAACCCCTTAACCACCAAGGGTGGTTTGCACGTTCATGACTGGGCCAATTTTTACAATTCTGACCACTGTCCCTTTATGAGGTAATAACTCATGGATCCCGGCGATTCTGACACTGTTTTCTTGTGACATATTGTACTTCATGCTAGTGGTAACATTTAATTCATATAACTTGCGTTTATTTGTGAAAAAATGGAAATTTGGCGAAAATTTTGAAAATTTCGCAATTTTCCTACTTTGAATTTTTATGCCCTTAAATCACAGAGATACGGCACACAAAAAACTTAATAAGTAACATTTCCCACATGTTTACTTTACATCAGCACAATTTTGGAACCCAAATTTTTTTTTCTTAGGAAGTTATAAGGGTTAAAAGTTGACCAGCGATTTCTCATTTTTGCAACACCATTTTATTTTTACGGACCACATCACATTTGAAGCCACTTTGAGGGGTCTATATGATAGAAAATACCCAAAAGTGACACCATTCTAAAACCTGCACCCCTCAAGGTGCTCAAAACCACATTCAAGAAGTTTATTAACCCTTCAGGTGCTTCACAGGAATTTTTTGAATATTTAAAAAAAAAATGAAAATTTAACTTTTTTTCACAAAAAAAATACTTCAGGTTCAATTTTTTTTATTTTACCAAGGGTAACAGGAGAAATTGGACTGCAAAAGTTATTGTGCAGTTTGTCCTGAGTATGCTGATACCTGATATGTGGGGGGGGGGACCACTGTTTCGGCGCATGGCAAAGCTTAGAAGGGAAGGAACGCCATTTGACTTTTTCAATGCAAAATTGGCTGGAATTCAGATCGGACGCCATGTCACGTTTGGAGAGCCCCTGATGTACCTAAGCAGTGGAAACCCCCAGAAGTGACCCCATTTTGGAAACTAGACCCCCCAAGGAACTTATCTAGATATGTGATGAGAAATTTGAACCAACAAGGGCTTCACAGAAGTTTATAACGTACAGCGGTACAATTAAAAAATCATATTTTTCCACAAAAATGATCTTTTCACCCCCAATTTTTATTTTCCCAAGGGTAACAGGACCCTAAAAGTTATTGTGCAATTTGTCCTGAGTACGCTGATACCCCATAAGTGGGTGTAAACAACTATATGGGCGCATGGCAGAGCTTAGAAGCAGCGCCACTTGACCTTTTTGGCTGGAATTGAGATCGGACACCATGTCGCGATTGGAAAACCCCTGATGTACCAAAACAGTGGAAACCCCCCACAAATGACACCATTTTGGAAACTAGACCCCCCAAGGAACTTATCTAGATGTGTGGTGAGAACTTTGAACCCACAAGGGCTTCACAGAAGTTTATAACGTACAGCCGTACAATTAAAAAATCATATTTTTTCCACAAAAATGATCTTTTCACCTTCAATTCTTATTTTTCCAAGGGTAACAGGACCCTAAAAATTATTGTGCAATTTGTCCTGAGTACGCTGATACCCCACATGTAGGGGTAAACCACTATTTGGGCGCATGGCAGAGCTCGGAAGGGAAGCAGCGCCATTTGACGTTTTTGGCTGGAATTGAGATCGGACAACATGTCGCGTTTGGAAAGCCCCTGATGTACCAAAACAGTGAAAACCCCCACAAATTACACCATTTTGGAAACTAGACCCCCAAGGAACTTATCTAGATGTGTGGTGAGCACTTTGAACCCCCTAGTGCTTCACAGAAGTTTATAACGCCCGGGAGTGAAAATAACAAAATCGTATTTTTTGAAAAAAAACATGATCTTTTAGTCACCAATTTTTTTATTTTCCCAAGGGTACCAGGAGAAATTGGACGCCAAAAGTTGTCGTCCAATTTTTCTTGAGTACACCGATACCCCATATGTGGGAGAAAACTACTGTATGGGCACACGTCGGGGCTCGGAAGGGAAGTAGTGATGTTTTGGAATGCAGACTTTGATGGAATGTTCTGCGGGTGTCATGTGCGTTTGGAGAGCCTCTGATGTACCTAAACTATTGAAACTCCCCACAAGTGACCCCATTTTGGAAACTAGACCCCACCACGGAACTTATCTAGATGTGTGGTGAGCACTTTGAACCCCCAATTGCTTCACAGAAGTTTATAACGCCCGGGCGTGAAAATAAAAAAATCATTTTTTTCCGCAAAAAATGATATTTTTGCCCCCAATTTTTTTTTTTCCTAAGGGTAGCAGGAGAAATTGGACCCCAAAAGTTGTTTTGCAATTTGTCCTGAGTACGCTGATACCCTACATGTGGGGGTAAAACACTGTTTGGGCGCATGGCAGAGCTTGGAAGGGAAGGAGCACCATTTGACCTTTTTCAACGCAGAATTGCCTGGAATTGAGATCAGACGCCATGTTGCATTTGGAGAGCACCTGATGTGCCCAAACAGTGGAAACCCCCCAATTCTAACTCCAACCCTAACCCCAACACATCCCTAACCCTAATCTCAGCCCTAACCCTAGCCCTAACCCTAATGGGAAAATGGAAATAAATACTTTTTTTATTTTATTATTTTTCGCTAACTAAGGGGGTGATAACGGGGGTTTGATTTACTATTTATGGCGGTTTTTATTTTTGGCAGCTGCCACACGCTAAAAGACGCTTTTTATTGTAAAAATAGTTTTTGCATCACCACATATTGAGAGCTACAATTTTTCCATATTTTGACCCACTGAGTCATGTGAGGTCTTATTTTTTGCGGGAAGAGTTGACGCTTTTATTGGTATCATGTTCGGTCATGTGACATCTTTTGATCACTTTTTATTCCGATTTTTGGGACGGAGAATGAACAAAAACCAGCATTTCATGAATTTCTTTTGAGGGGTGCGTTTACACCGTTCCGTGTGCAGTAAAATTGATAAAGCCCTTTTACTCTTCGGGTCAGTACAGTCACAGCGATACCTCATTTAGGTCTTTTTTTATGTTTTTGCGCTTTTATGCAATGAAAGCAATTTTATATAAAAAATAATTATTTTTGCATCGCTTTATTCTGTGTGCTATAACTTTTTTATTTTTTCACTGATGATGCTGTATGGCAGCTTGTTTTTTGCGGGACAAGATGACGTTTTCAGCGGTACCATGGATATTTATATGCATCTTTTTGATCGCGCGCTATTGCACTTTTTGTTCGGCGGTATGATAATAAATCATTATTTTTTGCTTTGTTTTTTATTTTTATTTTTTAAGGGGTTCGCTAAGGGGGTTAACTAATGGGACAGTTTTATAGGGCGGGTCGTTACGGACGCGGTGATACCAAATATGTGTACTTTTGTTTGTTTGTTTTTTATTTCCAAAAAATGAATTTATTAGGGATTTTTTTTTTTTTTAATTTATTTAGCGATTTTTTTAAAATTATTTTTATACTTTTTTTTTTTTTTTTAACTGTATTACATTGTCCCAGGTGGGACATCACTGTCCTGTGACAGCGATCTGTCACAGGCACTGCACAAAGCTTCCTCCTTGCCTGCGCTTTGCAGGCATGAGGAAGCCAGCTCCCTGAAGGCCCTCGAAGGTCCCCGTCGCCATCTTGGATTCGGGGACTTGCAGGGATGGAGCCCCCCGCAGCAGCGCTGCACATTGCGCTGCTGTGGGGGGCTCAGGGAAGCATGGAGGGAGCCCCCTCCCTGCCGATGATTCCCTTTAACCCCCGGTACACCGCGGTGTGCAAGGGGTTAACGTGTCGGACATTGTGCCGGGTGTCAGCTGTGATAATCAGCTGACACCCGGCTGCGATCAGCAGCGCTCACCGCGTGGGCGCCGCTGATCGCTGTGACGTACTATCCCGTCCCTGGGAATTAAGTCCCAGGGCACATGGACGGGATAGTACGTCACATGACAGAAAGGGGTTAATAATGTTTTTGTGTGGTATGACTATCTGCATTAAAGGGATAATCTTTCAAAGTTTGAAAATTGCTATTTTTTTTTACAGTTTTGTCAAATTTCTGGTAATTTTTAAAAATAAACTCAAAACATATCGACCTAAATGTACCCTTATCATAAAGTATAATGTTTCAGGAAAAAACAGTCTCAAAATCACTGGGATATGTTGAAGTGCTCCAGAGTTATTACTACATAAAGTGACGCTGGTCAGATTTAAAAAATTTAGCCCTGTCACTAAGGGGTTAAACCTGTGATACTTCTATCGCTTGTGCTTCAGCCCTTTTATGTGTAGCAAACATGCTCATCTTCTATGAACTTCAACTATGGGGCGGCACTCATAGCAGATCAGCAATGACAATCACGGGGTATGTTCTGCAGTCCTCCTGTTGTCATGCCAACACATCGGCGCCTTGCGATCATGCAACGGGCGCCACTGGGCAGAGCTAGTGATGTACTTCCGACGCGATCATGTTAAATGCCACTGTCAGAGACTGACAGTGATATTTCACGTTAAGGCCAGGTTCACATAGCGTTAATGCAGTCTGTTTAACGGATTGCGTTACAAAGCGGCATTAACGTGATGTAACGCATCCGGTAATGCTGCCATTACCGAGCCCATCGCTAACGCATGTCATAAGCGGCATGCGTTAGCGATGTGCCGTCATTCTGTGACGGACCCTCGGACGCGATCTGCAGCGATCGAGGGTCCGTCACTGCTAGCGCAGATTGAGCATCTGCACTAACGTGATCAGAATATAAGATTAGCGTTAGCGCAGTCCCTTTAACGCATGCGTTGAACGGACTGCATTAACGCTATGTGAACCTGGCCTAACAGCCGCAGGTGGATCGCGTTAGGGGCACATGACAGCGAATCAAATCAGCTGACGTGTTCCGGAAAATATGCGGGCTCAGCGCTGGATTGGAGGGAGAAAGCAGTCATCCAGGCCTATGTGTGCACACTTCAACTAATCAGAGTCCTCTCGTGTTTATACTGGTGCTGATGCTGAACCTTCTAAAGGCTTCTAAAAAAGAGTACTGGTTGTTCACCTTGCTAGACCCAAGCTACAAGGAGAACCTTGCATCTCCCCTTCAAGAGGTGGAGAGGTCTTCTAAAATGACATCTTGAAAAATTTCCCATCAGACAATGCAAGCGGCAGGCGGCAAGCTTCCTTGCCCAACCAAGGACAAGAGGTGAGAGAGACACACACCAGGTACAGCAGAGGCAGGGGTACACTGTCAAAGGTCAATTTGATGACACCCTACCCTCCCCAGCATCCATGACCTGATGACCAGGTATTTTTGACAAGGAGGGAAAGTTTTTAAAGATGGTCTAGCAATACCTGGCCGACAAAACCAGCGTACTGAGCAAATTCCTATGCGACCTTCAACTATTGGGTCTCAAAGCTGAACACCAGGCATGTACTGTCATTCTATGCCTTGGAGGTGCTGTGCTGCCTTGACATTAGCATCTTGTCTAAGCATGTTTTTAGTGTCGCCAGGAGATCATAACAGAAAATTTCACCTGTCAACAGAAAATGCTGACAGGCTCACTTTGATACAAATTTAACATAGCCTGGATTAGCCCTGACTTTTCCACACCACCAAATGACAGCAGCACATAAAGGGTTTTTTATCTTCAATATTTGAATGAGGCCCACTCGTTGTTGCTTTCAAGGGTGTTTGGATGCCTGGATGATCCTACTTATAATTTTTTCCTGGCTTTGCACTGTATGCAAAGCCTTTATGAGTTTTGAAGTGCCACAACTACACTTTCTTATTTTTATGAGGCACTCCAGTTGGTGCCTTGAAGGGTGTATGAATGACTTTTTATTAGTGTAGGAGTAACACAACTACAATTTGTTCACAATATTTGAATGAGGTACTACAGTTGGTGCCTTAAAGGGTATATGGATGACCCTGCTTCTAATTTTTTGCAGCTTTTGCACTTAGTACATAGCTTTTATGAGTCTAGGAGAACCACTACATGACAATTTGAACAGAATGTGTATGAGGCCCTCCTTTATCTCTAATACCAGGTGTATTGAAGGCCCTCTTCCATCAAATTTTTGGCAGTTGTTGCTTCCTTCATAAATTACACTGAAATTTCCAATTTTTTTAATAAAGATTTACATTTTGGTTTATTAAAATTAATATTTTTTTAGATCCTTTTTAAATTTTTCCATATATAAAAGTCATTATACAGAAAAGAATGTTTCTTAACATTTTTATTCCTGCAAACTGCAATTTATCGTCGATTTTGAATGTTTTATTGTACGTCCTTAAAGTGAAGTAATAGTGTGATACCATTGTTCTCAGCAGCGATCTAGGAGACAGGATGCTTCCAGGGGTCCTCCAAATGCTGTTCTCCTTCCACGTCAGCACTTTTTCCATCCATTTTAACATTTCACTGCCCCCCCCAGACCTCCTTGTGGGGTCTGCTATAAAAATGCTCCAGATTTCCCATTGACTTCCATCATATAAGTTACTTGAAACGAGAATCCAAGCATTTTAGTGCTCGCTGAACCCAAGAAAAGAATAAAAAAATAAACATATTTGGTAATGTCACATGCATTAAACTCTGAAACTCTGATCTATTAAAATGTGGAATTAATTAACCTAATCGGTAAATGATGTAAAGGGTAAAAAAATTTAAAGAACCAGAATTGCAGAGTTGTTTTAGTCACCTCACCTTCCTAAAAAAATGTACTAATGAGAAATAAAAATACAGTATGTACACAAAATTGATATAGTCAATAAAAACATCAGCTTAGAGCGCTTTCAAGAAAAATAAAAATGCTACAATAAGAAAATGCTGACACAAAGCTACAGGAAAGATGTATATCTTTGTACCGTGTTAGCCAGTAGATAGAAAAATATTCAGGATTGAGAGTCCTCAGTAGTTGATACCTTTTAATGGCTAACTGAAAAGATGGTAATACATTGCAAGCTTTCGAGACTACTCAGGTCTCTTTATCAGGCTAGACTAATACAAAATCTGAAGTCACATATTTATGCACAATACAGCCTAGAAAAAATGCAATAGATAAGACAAGTGTTCACGTCACTTGTCTTATCTATTGCATTTTTTCTAGGCTGTATTGTGCATAAATATGTGACTTCAGATTTTGTATTAGTCTAGCCTGATAAAGAGACCTGAGTAGTCTCGAAAGCTTGCAATGTATTACCATCTTTTCAGTTAGCCATTAAAAGGTATCAACTACTGAGGACTCTCAATCCTGAATATTTTTCGACACAAAGCTAAACATTTTTTACCAAAATTCAAAAATATTTTTTTCACTATAAATTATGTTTTCTTATCACTTAAAAAGAAAAACAAATAAAAAAAAAAATAAAAAAATGCAAGTTTGCTATCGTTTCATCGGACTGACCTGGACAATCAAGTTTCCAAGTAATTTTTACTGCACAATGAAAGCCGTAAAAACAAAATCCAAAAAACAATAGCAAAAATTGCATTTTTCTTTCACTGTTTCATCCTACTTGGATTTTTTTTCTTTACGTTTTTCAGTACACTGTATGGCAAAATAAATGGTGTCGCTCAAAAGTACAACTCGTCCAGCATAAATACAAGCCTTCATATCGCCATAATAATTAAAAGTTATGGACCTTGTAGGTAGGAGTAAAAGATGAGCAGGAAAAAACTACCTGGTCCTTAAAGGCTTAATATTAATATAAATTGTATTTAATTGGTCACATCATATTTTAGCAATATTAGAAAGCTCCAATAAATGAAGAAAACTGCAGCACTCTGTTTCATCCGAAGTATTTAATTCACCAGACATTCAACAACAGCGGTCTTTGACAAGCTGGAATGATGAGATTTTCTTTAATTATTGGATCTTAAGTACCGTTATGTTTCTAGACAGGGATACTTTACTGCCTGGCACCCATATTGAAGATATGTGACCAGATAGCTATAATATACAGTATAATAGTACCTTATCAGTCTTTTGTATAGAAAGACCATAATCTTCTCTCTTATGTTTAACACTTTCATCTGGGCCAGGAAGCTGCTGTTTATTGCTGCAGTCAGTATTTCCTTCTCTGTCTGGGTGTTCTCCCTCCATGCTGCACCCCTCTCCTGCAGACTGTAAAGACTGTGAAGGCAGCATTGAATTAATTTCTGCCAACAACGTAGAGTTCAGCTCACCATTGTCATCTTCAGGCATTTCAAGAAATGACAGGTCGTTTATTAATTCTGTAAAACTGACCATTTCACCTGACATCTTTAGTAGGTCCTCAATATTAATCTCATCAATAAAGCTTCTGGACTTTTCACGTACAATGTGTGCACCTCCATCTTCACTTGTGTCATTCACATTGTGTTTTTTTTCTTGGATATTTAATGTATCAATATTATTTGAAGATACTATTTCTTTTATAGGATAGGAGACGTCCATTAGTACTATGGCAGACTGCAAACTAGTATCCTGAGATTCATCGACATTATTGTCCTGCATTTAATACAAAATAAAATCAGATATCAACAACCAACAGAAAAAAAACAGCAAAAAAATTATAAAAAAAACCACAACCCTGTACAAAAATTTAAAGTAGAGACTAGTGGGTTAGACCGCTGTAGTTCATTTTCACCTTCCTGGCTAGGCATGGTAATAACTCAGTAACGCTTACCCATATCTCATTGTGACAATGTTTTTTCATGACTTGAAATGAGCGAACCTGAACTTAAAAGTCAGTTAGTGTCCAGTGCTTCGGAGTTCTGGGGGAAGTCAGGGGAAACCGAGAATTTTCCAGCCCAAAAGTTCGGATCACTATTGTTTTCAATGGGGTTATGGTTCACGTTCGGATATAGTTGTGGTACCTGAAATTCAACGGGTCCACTCATCCGTATTCATGACACATTGGTCTTCAAGATCGTAGTAAATTTAGGTCAATAGGATTTGCATTTACTTCTGGCAATATTAAAAATGACAAAATATAGAAAAAATAGAAAATTTCGAGCTATAACGTTTTATGCCTCTACCCCTTAACGACATATGACAGATCATAACATGGCTCCCTGACTTTGATGTGGGCTTAGGAACGGCAGAACGCACTAAATAAAAATAAATAATAAAGTACGTTCGCCGCTCGGGGTCCACCGTGCAGTAGGTGTTACACTGCTGCTAGATAATGACAGACGAGCAATATGGCGGTATATGCGCACGGGTTAGACTTCAGCCGAAGTGCGCAAAGCGGGCACTGTTCACACACAGAGGCACCGCAACATAAACATACGAAAACGCTGAGCCTGTTAGTGTCACAGACCACAGGAAATGCACACACGGTATCTGGTCACAGGAGCAGGACCCAAGGCAGAGGAGCTGTGTCCATCTAGACCTACCGTGTGTGCGGCGTCGCTACTGCGGACGCCAAGGAGGGCTGCAACTGCAGCGCAGCGAAGGGCACGGCCGCTAGTCGACAAAGCTAGGAAGCAGGCGCAATGTCGGACGCTAGAGTAGAGGTGCGGTGTGCACAGTGACCTAAGGCTTGCCATTGACTGGCGCTGACTGCTGCACTAATTCCCTATCCACATGCGTAATATCAGAGGGAAGGGGTTTCAAATAAGTCAGTCACCAGAGTTATACATCTGTCATGATTCACACATTTAGCTTGAAAAGTCTATAGTAGCACATGGCCGAACGGTCATGCGCGCTTTTTATAGCCGTGCGGGACCTTCCAGATCTCCGAGATGGACCAATGAGATCTGGAGCAGGACCTGGGCACATGACTCCCGATCTCCAATGGGAGGTCGCCTCGTGAGCATGACCAGTAGGAGCACAGAGGAACTTAGTCTCTGGTGCGGTCTGCTGCAAAGTAATCTTCTCTGCAGTAGATAGACAGCAGGAAACCGCAGAATGTGAGGCTCTGGATTCCTGCAGAGCAGACGCAGAAACCAGACGCCTAACAGGAACTGAGCCTTCATCTTTGTCACCAGAGGATGACTGTGATATTCAGCCATCATCTCTTCAAAGAGCTGTACATGGGGTGGTACTCTACCCGTGGCTCCTAACATCCTAAATGCTGCTGTCAATTAATGACAGCGACATTTAGGATATGTTCCCGCACTTAATACGCATGTGACTAGGAGGATAATGAGGTTATACCGCAACTAATGAAAATGTATGGGTAATTTACGCAGCGGAGTCTGAGTGTCTCCACTACAGAAATAGACATGCTGCGGTCTGGAAAGACGCTCCACATGTGCGCCTCCACAGGGAAGAAGCAGACACCGATGCACGCATAGTTGGCATGGGATTTCTTGCTGTAACAACTGGACCCTGCAGGTTGAAAGCTGGAGATGTACGCAGTGTCCAATCCGCAGCATTTACTGACTGTGTGCACATACCCCCAATATTTCTGCAAACAGGAAAACACTTTTTTTTTCCTTCCTAGAAACCACCATTCAATTAGCTTTATTTCATGTGACAAAAAAATGCATACAATGAAATGGAAAAAATGCACAAAAAACGCATGGAAAAAACACATCAAAAATGCAAGTGACCTGCCAGTAACCTCAGATGCAGATTTGGTACAGATTTCACCTGCGTCAAATCTTGAACAAATACTGAGCCATTCCTGACCGTGTGCACATACCCTAAAGCCCCCCGTTACACACTGCGATATCGCTAGCAATATCGCTGTAAAGTCACCAATTTTGTGACGTAGCAGCGATATTGCTAGCGATATCGCTACATGTGATACTTACCTCCAACCGGCTCCCCCGCTGGTTATCGTTGGTCTCGCGAGAATGTCCTGGATCATTTCTCGTCGTCAGCTTCCTGCGGCGCTTCCTGCTGTGACAACGAGCAACGCGTCTGACAGGTAAGTAGCGACCCCCGACCCCTGCGATGTCGCTGGTGAGATCTGCCTGTGTGGCAGCTCACTAGCGACCACTTAGCGATGCACCAGCGATCCATATCGTTGTCGGGATGGCTGGTGCATCGCTATGTGTAATGGTAGCTTTAGAATGCGCCTCTTGGGATGCACTCTGTTCTAATCATTCATAGGCGCACCCGCCACACAATCACAGGGTGCAAATGGGGGTGAAGTGATAGCCAAGCGTCCCTCAAGATCCCCATCCCTATCAAGACCATGCTCCTATGAAGGCCAGCCTATAGCTAGCGTTCTTCGGAGGCCAAGATTTTTGCAACAAGCAGCAGAATTGTTGTATATTGCATGGGCGAATCGAACGTTTACGGTAAGTCTACTAACAAAGTAAAAAAAAAAGATGAAAAAATATAAAAAATAAAAAAATATAAATATAATAATTGTCCACAAATTAAAAAAATAGATATCCGGCACCGTTGTGTGGAAAAATACCCTGGATGTCTGCACATATATTTTTCACATTAATAAAAAACACCTTAATCCCACTTGGAACGGGTGCTCAATCCCATATTGAAAAAACAGAACATTTTGTTGTGGACAAAGATAAAAAGCAGGATGACACTCACCGTTCATGTGAATCAGATCACTTTATTTCACATACACAGGGCATCGGCATAGGCACGGGAGCAATGTGCTGGAAGACGGACAACAGCCGATCTGTCACAGTGATCTGTGATGTGACAGATCAGCGATCTGTCACAGGACAGTGATGTCCCCCCTGGGACAATGTAATAAAGTAAAAAAAAAAATAAAAAAAAGAGTAAAAATAATTTTAAAAAAATCGCTAAATAAATTAAAAAAAAAAATATTCCCTAATAAATTCATTTTTGGAACTAAAAAAAAACAAAAACAATAAAAATACACATATTTGGTATCGCCGCGTCCATAACAACCTGCCCTATAAAACTGTCCCATTAGTTAACCCCTTTAGCAAACCCCTTAAAAAATAAAAATAAAAAACGAAGCAAAAAATAATGTTTTATTATCATACCGCCGAACAAGTGCAATAACGCGCGATCAAAAAGACGTGCATGGTACCACTGAAAACGTCATCTTGTCCCGCAAAAAAACGAGCCGTCACACAGCATCATCAGAGAAAAGATAAAAAAAGTTATAGCTCACAGAATAAAGCGATGCAAAAATAATTATTTTTTATATAAAATTGTTTTTATTGCATAAAAGCGTCAAAACATAAAAAATGACATAAATGAGGTATCGCTGTAACCGTACTGACCCAAAGAATAAAACCGCTTTATCAATTTTACCGCAAGCGGAACGGTGTAAACGCAACACCCAAAAGAAATTCATGAAACGCTGGTTTTTGTTCATTCTGCGTCCCAAAAATCGGAATAAAAAGCGATCAAAAAACGTCACATGCCCGAACATGATACCAATAAAAGCGTCAACTCGTCCCGCAAAAAATAACACCTCACATGACTCAGTGGGTCAAAATATGGAAAAATTAAAGCTCTCAATATGTGGTGATGCAAAAACTATTTTTACAATAAAAAGTGTCTTTTAGCGTGTGACAGCTGCCAAACATGAAAACCACCATAAATAGTAAATCAAACCCCCCGTTATCACCCTCTTAGTTAGGGAAAAATAATAAAATTTAAAAAATGTATTTATTTCCATTTTCCCATTAGGGTTAGGGCTAGGGTTAGGGCTAGGGGTGTGTTGGGGTTAGGGCTGGAGTTAGAATTGGGGGTTTCCACTGTTTCGGCACATCAGGTGCTCTCCAAACGCAAAATGGCGTCTGATCTCAAATCCAGCCAATTCTGCATTGAATAAGTCAAATAGTGCTTCTTCCCTTCCAAGCTCTGCCATGCACCCAAACAGTGGTTTACCCACACATATGGGGTATCAGCCTACTCAGGACAAATTGCAAAACAACTTTTGGGGTCCTATTTTTCCTGTTGCCCTTAGTAAAATAAAAAATTGGGGGTAAAAATATCATTTTTGTGGAAAAAAATATATGATTTTTTTATTTTCACGCCTGGGGTCACTTGTGGGGAGTTTCAATAGTTTAGACACATCAGAGACTCTCCAAATGCACATGACACCCGCAGACCATTCCAACAAAGTCTGCATTCCAAAACATCACTACTTCCCTTCCGAGCCCCGACGTGTGCCCATACAGTAGTTTTCTCCCACATATGGGGTATCAGCATACTCAGGACAAATTGGACAACAACTTTTGGGGTCCATTTTCTCCTGGTACCCTTGGGAAAATAAAAAAATTGGGGACTAAATGATCATGTTTGTGGAAAAAATACGATTTTTTTATTTTGACGCCCAGGCATTATAAACTTCTGTGAAGCCCTTGGGGGTTCAAAGTGCTCACCACACATCTAGATAAGTTCCTTGGGGGGTCTAGTTTCCAAAATGGTGTCATTTGTGGGGGGTTTCCACTGTTTTGGTACATCAGGGGCTTTCTAAACGCGACATGGTGTCCGATCTCAATTCCAGCAAAAAAAGTCAAATGGCGCTGCTTCCCTTCCGAGCTCTGCCATGCGCCCAAATAGTTGTTTACACCTACATATGGGGTATCAGCGTACTCAAGACAAATTGCACAATAGCGTTTAGGGTCCATTTTCTCCTGGTACCCTTGGGAAAATAAAAATTGGGTGTGAAAAGATCATTTTTGTGGAAAAATATGATTTTTTAATTGTACCGCTGTACGTTATAAACTTCTGTGAAGCCCTTGTTGGTTCAAAGTTCTCACCACATATCTAGATAAGTTCCTTGGGGGGTCTAGTTTCCAAAATGGGGTCACTTGTGGGGGTTTCCACTGTTTAGGTACATCAGGGGATCTCCAAACGTGACATGGCGTCCGATCTGAATTCCAGCCAATTTTGCATTGAAAAAGTCAAACGGTGCTCCTTCCCTTCTGAGCTCTGTCATGCACCGAAACAGTGGTTCCCCCCACATATCAGGTATCAGCGTACTCAGGACAAATTGCACAATAACTTTTCCAGTCCAATTTCTCCTTTTACCCTTGGTAAAATAAAAAAAATTGAACCTGAAGTATTTTTTTGGGGAAAAAAAGTTAAATGTTCATTTTTTTTAAATATTCAAAATATTCCTGTGAAGCACCTGAAGGGTTAATAAACTTCTTGAATGTGGTTTTGAGCACCTTAAAGGGTGCAGTTTTAAGAATGGTGTCACTTTTGGGTATTTTCTATCATATAGACCCCTCAAAGTGGCTTCAAATGTGATGTGGTCCGTAAAAATAAAATGGTGTTGCAAAAATGAGAAATCGCTGGTCAACTTTTAACCCTTATAACTTCCTGACAAAAAAAAATTTTGGTTCCAAAATTGTGCTGATGTAAAGTAAACATGTGGGAAATGTTACTTATTACGTTTTTTGTGTGCCATATCTCTGTGATTTAAGGGCATAAAAATTCAAAGTTGGAAAATTGCAAAATTTTCAAAATTTTCGCCAAATTTCCGTTTTTTTCACAAATAAACGCAAGTTATATTAATGAAATTTTACCACGATCATGAAGTACAATATGTCACAAGAAAACAGTGTCAGAATCACCGAGATCCATGGAAGCGTTTCAGAGTTATTACCTCATAAAAGGACAGTGGTCAGAATTGTAAAAATTGGCCCGGTCATGAACGTGCAAACCACCCTTGGGGGTTAAAAAAAAATGAGCGTTTAACTTTTTTATACAAAAAATTTACTTCAGATACAATTTTTTTTATTTTACCAAAGGTAACAGGAAAAATTGGACCCCAAAAGTTGTTGTGCTATTTGTTATGAGTACGCTGATACCCCATATATGCAGGTAAACCACTGTTTGGGCGCATGACAGAGCTCGGAAGGGAAGGAGCGCCGTTTGACTTTGCTGAAGAGGTCAGCCAGGGCCGTAGTCGTGGCTGAGCTCATCGAGCCTTGCGTGTCCTGGCCTCCCAATACATGCAAATCATCAAATCAGCTTACTTGTCTCTTTGTCCCCTGCGCCATCAGGGTCTTTTCTAAATTCTTTAAGGTTACCTCTGGCCGCTTCTGAATAAACAGAGACACAGTCCAGGTGCAAATGAAAACGTAAAACTTTACTCTCATGTCTTCGCAGCACATCCAGATTCGTTACAACATTATCGACAGCTTGTACGTTACTTCGTCTTTCCCTGCACTCCTCTCCTTGTCACACTGCATGTGCCTGGGTCGGACCATTTCCAAGGGTTCCTCAGCATCCTCCGTGGCCAGCCTCATTACATATTGGTGTTCCCTCAGCCGTTTCACCCCGGATCTGAGGGCATCAGCCCAAGCAATGACCTGCCACGTGACGAGTGACCTAACCCTGTTGTGCTGCGGTGACTTTTGCAGTAGCTCAAGTCCCTGTAGCTGCTGCCGCTGCTGTAACTGTAGCTATGCTGTCTCTCCTATCACACCCACAGATGGCCGCTGGATGGCTGGGCTTCTCCCTTCAATGTTGCGGGGTGCTGAATAGCTCAGGCATTAAGCCCACTCGAGCACTTCGGGCTACCTAGCCACATCTCGCTCTATCCAGGAAAAGTTTCTCTCCTACTCCCAGCTAACCCCTCCTATGTTAACTATTTACACTGATGAACTCTTGCTCTATATTAAGCACACTTATAATGACCCCAATCTAGAGGCCGAATAGGAACATTAGTTTCCCTAATCATATACATATATACATAGCATTTTACAATGACGAACCAGGACGTGCTTGGGGTACAGGACGGTATCTGTGAGCCCCTTACATTTCAATTCAAAATTGGCTGGAATTGAGACCGAACGCCATGTCGCGTTTGGAGAGCCCCTGATATGCCTAAACGGTAGAAACCCCCCACAAGTGACACCGTTTTGGAAACTAGACACCCCCAAGGAACTTATCTAGATGTGTGGTGAGCACTTTGACCCCCCAAGTGCTTCACACAAGTTTATAACGTAGAGCTGTGAAAATAAAAATCATATTTTTTCCACAAAAATTATCTGATCAGTGACTGAGCTGCTGGGAACAGCGTCAGTGACCGGGGGTGACATCATAGAGGTTACTGCCAGTCACTGGGCTCTTCCCAGCCGGGCTGAGCTGCAGTGAGATCCCCGCTAGCACCGTGAACGCTCACGGTGTTAGCGGGGATCTCACCGCAGCTCAGCACGGCTGGGAACGGAGCCCAGTGACCAGAGGTAACCTCTATGATGTCACCCCCGGTTACTGAGCGCTCACGGTGCTAGCTGGGATCTCACCGCAGCTCAGCTTGGCTGGGAACAGAGCCCAGTGACTAGAGGTAACCTCTATGATGTCACCCCCAGCTGCTGATGCTGCTTTTCCAGTTCATTCACCAGTGGTTCTCAGCCTGGACGGTCACAACTTGGCACTGTCCAGGTTGAAAACAAATTATCCCCCAGACATGGATTATAGCGTGGGACAGAAAGACAGACGGGTATGTTATATTGTTGTTTTTTACTTTCCTTTTATTACAGGAGAACAAGGGCTTCGGTGGAATAGGCGTTTGGTGAGTACAACTGTGTTTGTTATTTTTAAGTAAAAAAGTAAAACTGTGTTTTGTTTTAGCTCTAATAAAAGACTTTATTCTGGCTGTGTCTTCGTGGTGGGTCTGCCCAAGTCCAGGGGCAGCACGGTTATCTGGGTTGTCACCGATCATTTCTCCAAAATGGTTACCTGTTGTGAACTCTTAATCCAACTTTTGAGGCAAGGCTCCCTCTGGTGGATACTGCTGGTAATGGAGCTGGTCAACATGATGTTAACTCAACAGCTGCAGAAGATAATTGGAGGAGTGGGGGTAGTGACTGGGACTACATAAGTGAGCAGACTTCTCTCAGTGGCTGCCAGTGATACTCCTTTCTTTGCTTATTGAGGATTTCTGTCTCCTGCCTGATCCTGCATTTTTCAGCTAAGTGTCATTTGCTAAACCCTTTGCATCTGATTTTGCCTTGCTGTCAGGGGTCAGCTTGCTCCCCTAGGGGCTGCTGGCATCTGCACTGTATTTTTGTATCTTGTGCTTGTTTGCTCAGTCCCCTGCTGTACTAGCCTGTTGCTAGCCGCCAGTTCACAGAGTGCTGATATAGTGGGGGCGAGGTTTGTGCAAACCTCAGTATTTTTGTACATCAGTTGTGTTGGAATTGTTAGGGTTTTTGCGTGATTGAAGACAGTGCCTTTTCTGTCCTGTCCTATTATGTGGGCCCCATCATTTGCTCAGTATATTTTCTGTCTGTTCGTGCTTTATCTTGTCTCATCGACAATATATGTTTGGAAGCTGTCTATTCCTTTGGGGATCTGCTCCGGGGCAGTTTAGAGTTCACCTTTCTGTCTTTAGGCTTAGTTAGTCCTCCGGCTGTGACTAAGCGTCTAGGGCACCGTAGGAACGCTCCACGGCTCCTGCTAGTTGTGTTAAGGGGTCTGCAGAAGGAAAGAATTGCAAAAAAAAAGTGTCAGAATTTTTTATATATTTTTTCCTCCTTTTTCTCTGGGGCCGTAGGAGGATTTTTTTTTCCTTAATGGAGACTAAGCAATTGTCCAATCGTGTTGAGCAGCTCGCTGCTGAAGTGCGGAGAATTTCTGCTTATCTCACCCAATCAACTGTTGTAGAACAAAAGATCCCTACTCCTCATGTGTTTTCTGGGGATCGGTCTAAATTTCTGAACTTTAAGAATAATTGTAAACTATTTCTTGCTTTGAAGCCTAACTCCTCGGGGATCTCGGTGCAGCAGGTTAAAATTGTAATTTCCCTGCTGCGCGGCGATCCCCAGGACTGAGTCTTTTCTCTGACACCTGGAGACCCTATTCTGGCTAATGTAGATGCGTTTTTTCAAGTCCTGGGGTTATTGTATGATGAGCCTAATGCTATTGATCAAGCTGAGAAAACCTTATTGGCATTAAAACAGGGTCAAGATGCTGCTGAGTTATATTGTCAAAAATTCCGAAAGTGGGCGGTCCTTACTAAATGGGATGATGATGCCCTAGCAGCTCTCTTTCGGAAAGGTCTGGCAGAATCCGTAAAGGATGTTATGGTGGGATTCCCTGTCCTTTCTGGTCTTGACGACTCTATGTCGGTGGCCATTCAAGTTGATCGACGTTTATGAGAACGTAAAACTACGCGAGAGGCGTTGCCGCCGTTCGAATAAACCTCTGAACCCATGCAATGTGATAGGGTTTTGTCTAGGGCGCAACGTCAAGAGTTTAGAAGGCGTAATAAGTTATGCTTCTTTTGTGGAGATGCTTCTCATGCTATTTCAGCCTGCCCTAAACGAGAGAAAAGTTTTGCTCACTCATTTACGATGGGCAGTGTGCAGCCTAAGTTCCTTTAGGCTGTTACCTTGATCTGCTCCTTGTCCACATTTTCCACTAAGGCATTTGTGGATTCAGGAGCAGCTTTGAATCTGATAGATTTTGACTTCGCTAAGCGTTGTGGTTTTCCTATGGTACCCCTGCAGACCCCTATTCCTTTGAGGGGTATTGATGCTACCCCTGTGCGGAGAATAAACCCCAGTTTTGGACCTAGGTGATTATGCGGGTCGCCCTGGACCACCAAGAGAATTGTAAATTTTTGGTGTTGCACAATTTACATGATATTATTGTACTAGGTTTTCCATGGTTGCAGACCATAATCCTGTGTTGGATTGGAAATCTGTGTCTGTGGTGAGTTGGGGTTGTCAATGTGCTCTTGGTGACACTCCCGTTTTCTCCACCTCTCCCCAGTCTCAGGATGTTCCTGACTATTTGGCTGATTTTTCTGATGTATTCAGTGAGAGTAAGTCTGCGTCTTTGCCTTATGATTGCGCAATTGAGTTGATGTCCGGGTGTAAATTTCCCAAAGGTCGGCTTTTCAACTTATCGGTACCTGAACATGATGCTATGCGATCTTATATCAAGGAGTCATTAGAGAAGGGTAATATACAGTTGTGGCCAAAAGTATTGACACCCCTGCAATTCTGTCAGATAATAATCAGCTTCTTCCTGAAAATGATTGCAATCACAAATTCTTTGGTATTATTATCTTCATTTAATTTGTCTTAAATTAAAAAACACAAAAGAGAATGAAGCAAAAAGCAAAACATTGATCATTTCACACAAAACTCCAAAAATGGGCCAGACAAAAGTATTGGCACCCTCAGCCTAATACTTGGTTGCACAACCTTTAGCCAAAATAACTGCGACCAACCGCTTCCGGTAACCATCAATGAGTTTCTTACAATGCTCTGCTGGAATTTTAGACCATTCTTCTTTGGCAAACTGCTCCAGGTCCCTGATATTTGAAGGGTGCCTTCTCCAAACTGCCATTTTTAGATCTCTCCACAGGTGTTCTATGTGATTCAAGTCAGGTCTGGACTCATTGCTGGCCACCTTAGAAGTCTCCAGTGCTTTCTCTCAAACCATTTTCTAGTGCTTTTTGAAGTGTGTTTTGGGTCATTGTCCTGCTGGAAGACCCATGACCTCTGAGGGAGACCCAGCTTTCTCACACTGGGCCCTACATTATGCTGCAAAATTTGTTGGTAGTCTTCAGACTTCATAATGCCATGCACACGGTAAAGCAGTCCAGTGCCAGAGGCAGCAAAGCAACCCCAAAACATCAGGGAACCTCCGCCATGTTTGACTGTAGGGACCGTGTTCTTTTCTTTGAATGCCTCTTTTTTTCTCCTGTAAACTATGTTGATGCCTTTGCCCAAAAAGCTCTACATTTGTCTCATCTGACCAGAGAACATTCTTCCAAAACGTTTTAGGCTTTTTCAGGTAAGTTTTGGCAAACTCCAGCCTGGCTTTTTTTATGTCTCGGGATAAGAAGTGGGGTCTTCCTGAGTCTCCTACCATACAGTCCCTTTTCATTCAGATGCCGACGGATAGTACGGGTTGACACTGTTGTACCCTCGGACTGCAGGGCAGCTTGAACTTGTTTGGATGTTAGTCGAGGTTCTTTATCCAACATCCGCATAATCTTGCGTTGAAATCTCTTGTCAATTTTTCTTTTCCGTCCACATCTAGGGAGGTTAGCCACAGTGCCATGGGCTTTAAACTTCTTGATGACACTGCGCACGGTAGACACAGGAACATTCAGGTCTTTGGAGATGGACTTGTAGCCTTGAGATTGCTAGTGCTTCCTCACAATTTGGTTTCTCAAGTCCTCCGACAGTTCTTTGGTCTTCTTTCTTTTCTCCATGCTCAATGTGGTACACACAAGGACACAAGACAGAGGTTGAGTCAACTTTAATCCATGTCAACTGGCTGCAAGTGTGATTTAGTTATTGCCAACACCTGTTAAGTGCCACAGGTAAGTTACAGGTGCTGTTAATTACACAAATTAGAGAAGCATCACATGATTTTTTGAACAGTGCCAATACTTTTGTCCACCCTCTTTTTTATGTTTGGTGTGGAATTATATCCAATTTGGCTTTAGGACAATTCTTTTTGTGTTTTTTCATTTAAGACAAATTAAAGGGAATCTGTCACCCCTTTTTAGAGATATCATATAATGATATCATTCAATTGTGTGTCACATAAGGATTCTCTTAGTACTTTTGCTTCCCCCTGACCCCGCACCTTTCATGCATAAATACCTTTTTCATATCGGTTCAGATGTATGTAAACTGCCGCTGTCCGGTCTGCTGGGCGGGGCTTATTCACCTGCTCCCCCCTCCCTGTCTTGCTCTACTCTTTCTGATTTATTTTCCAGGGTCAAAAGTGCTTGTTGGTTTACCAAACTTGACCTTAGGAGGGCATATAATCTTATTCGCACCAAGCACGGGGATGAATGGAAGACGGCTTTTAATACTCCAGATTGACATTTTGAGTACCTGGTGATGCCTTTTGGGCTCACTAATGCCCCTTCCGTCTTCCAGTCTTTTATGAACGATATTTTCCAGGATTTTGTGGATAAGTTTTTGATCATTTATCTGGATGATATTTTGATTTTTTCCAGTGATTGGGATTCTCATGTGGAACATGTTCAGACTGTGTTCCGGATCTTGAGAGAAAATACTCTGTATGTTAAGAGATCGAAATGTCTCTTTGGTGTACAGAGGATTTCGTTTTTGGGATTCATTTTGTCCTCGTCTGCTATTGAAATGGACCCGGACAAGGTACAGGCCATCTATGATTGGGTTCAGCCCACTTCTCTGAAGGCTCTTCAGAAGTTTTTGGGTTTTTCTAATTTCTATCGTAAATTTATAAGTAATTTTTCTGGTATTGTTAAACCACTGACGGATTTGACCAAAAGAGGCGCTGATGTGGTGAATTGGCCTCCAGAGGCAGTCTCGGCATTTCAGGAGCTTAAGCGGAGATTCACTTCTGCTCCGGTTCTGCGGCATCCTGATGTTTCACTCCAATTTCAGGTGGAGGTAGATGCTTCTGAGATTGGTGCAGGAGCCGTTTTGTCTCAAAGGGATCCGGTAACCTCTAAGATGAATACCTGTGCCTTCTTTTCTCGAAAATTTTCCCCATCTGAACGTAACTATGACGTGGGGAATTGGTAGTTGTTGGCCATGAAGTGGGCATTTGAAGAGTGGAGACATTGGTTGGAGGGAGCTAGACATCAAGTTGTGGTCCTTACCGACCACAAGAATTTGATTTATCTTGAATCAGCCAAGCGCTTGAATCCTAGACAAGCTAGGTGGGCCTTGTTTTTCATGCATTTTAATTTTGTGGTCACCTTTCTTCCTGGCACTAAGAATATTAAGGTGGATGCCCTTTCTAGGAGTTTCTTTGCGGATTCTCTTGGTGTGACCAAGCCTACTACCATTCTAGGTGAGGGTGTGGTTCTTTCCGCCATTTCACCCGATTTGAGACTTGCCCTGGAGGAAATTCAGGAGGACAAACCTGAACGATGCCCTGTGGAGAAATTGTATGTCCCTGACCAGTGGAGGAAAAGAGTGATGGCTGAAATTCATTTCTCCGCACTGGCTGGTCATCCGGGTATTTTTGGTACCAGAGATTTGGTGAGTCGGTCTTTTTGGTGGCCTGCCTTATCTCGTGATGTCAGGAATTTTGTGCAGTCCTGTGGAACTTGTTCCAGGTCCAAGTCCTGTTCTCGTTCTAGTGGTTTGTTGATGCCCCTGCCGGTGCCCAGCAGGCCATGGACCCATATTTCAATGGATTTTATTTCTGATCTCCCTGTCTCTCAGAGAATGACTTATTTGGGTGATTTGTGATAGATTTTCCAAGATGCTCCATCTTGTACCACTCCCGAAGTTGCCATCTTCTTCTGAGTTGGTGCCCCTGTTTTTACAACAGGTGGTTCGTTTTCCTGAGAACATTGTGTCAGACAGAGGAGTCCAGTTTGTATCCAGATTTTGGAGGGCCTTTTGCTCTAAACTGAGAATTCAGTTATCTTTCTCCTCTGCATTTCATCCTCCGACCAATGGACAAACTGAGAGAACAAACCAGACTTTGGAATCCTATTTGAGATGTTTCATATCTGCTGATCAGGATGACTGGGTCTCATTTCTGCCATTGGCCGAATTCGCTCTAAACAATAGAGCTAGTTCCGCCACTTTGATGTCTCAGTTTTTCTGTAATTTTGGTTATCATCTTCGATTTTCTTCGGGGCAGGTGGAGGCTTCTGCTTGCCCAAGTGTGGATTCTGTGGTGGACAGAATGCAGCAGATTTGGGACCAAGTAGTGGACAAGTTGTCCCACTCTCAGGAAAAGGCCCAACGGTTTTCCAACCGGCATAGGACCTTTGGTCCCCGGTTCAAAGTAGGTGATATGGTTTGGTTGTCCTCAAAAAATATTCCGATGAAGGTTGCGTCTCCAAAATTCAAGCCAAGGTTCATTGGACCTTATAAGATTTTGGAAATCCTTAACCCCGTTTCTTTCCGTTTGGCGCTTCGAGGTACGTTCAAGATTCATAATGTTATTCACAAATCATTGTTGAAAAGGTTTGTGGAGCCAGTAGTTCCTGTGGCGGCGCCCCTTGACCCTGTATTGGTTGAGGGTAATTTGGAGTATGAGGTAGAGAAAATATTGGACACTCATCTGGCTAGACGGAGACTCCAGTACTTGGTCAAGTGGAAAGGTTATGGCCAGGAGGATAATTCTTGGGTCTCTGCTTCCGATATTCATGCCGAGTGATTGGTTCGTGCTTTTCACCGGGCCCATCCTGATAGGCCTGGTGGTGTGGATGAGGGTTCGGTGACCCCTCCTCAAGGAGGGGTACTGTTGTGAACTCTCTTAATCCAACTTTTGAGGCAAGGCTCCTTCTGGTGGATACTGCTGGTAGTGGAGCTGGGCAACATGATGTTAACCCGACAGCTGCAGAAGATAATTGGAGGAGTGGGGGTAGTGACTGAGACTACATAAGGGAGCTGTCTTCTCTCAGTTGCTGCCGGTGATACTCCTTTCTTTGCTTATTGAGGATTTCTGTTTCCTGCCTGATCCTGCATTTTTCTGCTAAGTGTAATTTGCTAAACCCTTTGTATCTGATTTTGCCTTGCTGTCAGGGGTCAGCTTGCTCCCCTAGGGGCTGCTGGCTCCTGCCCTGTATTTTTGTATCTTGTGTTTGTTTGCTCAGTCCCCTGCTGTATTAGCCTGTTGCTAGCCGTCAGTTCACACCTGAGTGCTGATATAGTGGGGGCGAGGTTTGTGCAAACCTCAGTATTTTTGTACATCAGTCGTGTTGGAATTGTTAGGGTTTTTGCGTGATTGAAGACAGTGCCTTTTCTGTCCTGTCCTATCTAGTCAGTGTGGGCCCCATCATTTGCTCAGTCTATTTTCTGTCTGTGTTTGGAGGCTGTCTATTCCTTTGGGGATCTGCTCCGGGGCAGTTTAGCTTTCACCTTTCTGTCTTTAGGCTTAGTTAGTCCTCCGGCTGTGATGAAGCATCTAGGGCACTGTAGGAACGCTCCACGGCTCCTGCTAGTTGTGTTGTTAAGATCAGGGGTCTGCAATCCGCTGAGCAACCAACCTCTCTGGTGTTCTGGTGGCATAGTCTATTACGCTCTCCTCCTCGGTGACCCATTCATAACAGTTACCTTCTGCACAGGCCTGGCAGCGCTATTTATTAAGCATATCTTTCGCCTACATGGTTTGCCGGACAAGGTAGTCAGTGACCGGGGTCCCCAGTTTGCATCTCGGTTCTGGAGAGAACTCTGTAGTCTGCTCAGCATTTTGCTGAATCTCTCCTTGGCCTATCATCCCGAAACAAACGGGTTGGTAGAGAGGGCCAACCAGACCCTGGTCACATACCTACGACACTTTGTCTCAGCAAGGCAGGATGACTGGGCATCCCTGCTACCATGGGCGGAGTTTGCGTTGAACAATGCTGTGGCCGATTCCACCGGTCAGACTCCATTCCTCCTCAATTATGGCCAGCATCCTCGCTTCCCTGCTCCCATGCCCGTGTCTTCCACCGATTCTAGGGTGGCAGACTGGGCGGTGGAGGCACATGACATTTGGGTCCATACTCAGGACCGCACTCAGGATGCCATCCGGGCCTCCAATGAGTGGATGAGGGTCTCCGTCGACGCATACCGACGCCCCGCTCCGACCTTCTCCCCTGGCGACTTAGTGTGGCTCTCTGCCCATAACATCAGGCTGCAGGTCGAGTCCACTAAGTTCGCACCTCGCTACATTGGTCCTTTCAAGGTCCTTAAACAGGTCAACTCTGTAGTCTACCGGCTGGCCCTTCCCCCATGCCTGGGTATCACTGATACCTTCCACGTTTCCCTCCTTAAGCCCGTTCACATGTCCCGGTTCGAGTCATCTGCCGGGACATCAAGCTTGTCCTCGGACGAGTTTGAGATGAACGCCTTTGTGGGCTGCAAGGTGGTACGTAGAAAAAAAGAATTGTCTGGTGGAATGGAGGGGTCATGTCCCAGAGGATCGGACCTGGGAGCCAGTGGAGAACATCTGCGGTCCACTACTCATTGCGGCCTTTCAGCATAGTGAGGCTCAGGGGGAGGGGGCAATGTTAGGCGTCAGGTTCCTGCCTCTGCACAGGAGTGAACTCAAGCCTTTCCTTCTGCGGTCTCCCATTCCTCTCCAGCCGGAGAGGAGGCTGCTCAGCAGAGACGTCGGTCCCAGCGCCTTGCCCAGGCTAATGCTAGGCGTTTGTTTGCTCCTCCTGGCTCTGCTATTATATCAAGCGTGAGTCAGCAGCAAGCAGATGCTCCTGGGAATAAGTACTGCTTTTCCCCTACTGAGCATGCCCGTGGGACGACCTCTCATTGGAGATCGGAGGTCACATGCACAGGTCCCGTTCCTGCTCGGATTGGTCCACTGGGAAGGTCCCGGAAGGACGTCGCTATAAAAGAGTCGCATGGCCGCTCGGCCATGCGTTAGTATAGACGGTTATTATTACTTGTATGTGTAATGATGGATGCATGAAACTGGTGAATGACTCATTATGAAACCACTCCCTTTGATACGCATGTTGTAGGGTTATCTTAGTTTGAGTCAGCGCCTTGTAGTGGCTAAGCCTAGCGCCACAGTGCTTCCCAGTCACAGCACCTCTCTCTGTGCCATATTGTGCCATCCAGCACAAGGCACCTAGTGGCTACCTTCACCAGCGCAGCGCCATGCGCAGGTCTAGCGCTTTCCTCCTTAGTCTGGGTGGTTAGTGGCTTTCACCAGAGCGGTGCAGTGCACACTAGTACGTCATTACTGTTTGTCTCTTGCTGGCTCTGCTGCAGTGGCGCCGAGCGCTAGTGGACTAGAGGGACTCTAACCCCGTGTCCTTGGGGCAGAGTCCTGTGTCTGTATACTAGCACTCATCCGGCCGAGCCCTGTGAGCTTAACAGGTTTCGGCATTTACATTGTGCGGCACCGCGGTTCTGTGAATCAACAGAACTCGCTCCTGTACACACCGGGTGACGCTAACCAGCGTGTGTTCATTTATTATTTTCCATATAACCTCTGCCATTACCGAGCAGCAGTTCTACATCTCTGCACGGTGGACCCCAGGCTGCGAACGCACCTCATTATCATCTTTATTATTTGGTGCGTTCCGCCAGCCTAACACATATAGGAGGCTTCTTTTGTTCTGGCACCTCAGGGACTCTGCTAATGTGACATGGAACCCTCAAACCATTCCAGCAAAATCTGAACTCCAATATGGCGCCTCTTCACTTCTGATCTTTGCATTGTGCTTAAAACATAGCATTCCCCTACATATGGGGTATCAGCATACTCAAGAGAAATTGCACAACAACTTTTGTGGTCCAATTTCTCCTGTTACCCTTGGTAAAATATAAAATTGGGGGGCGAAAAGATTATTTTTGTGGAAAAAATATGATTTTTTACTTTCACGACTCCACGTTATAAACTTCCGTGAAGCATTTGGGGGTTCAAAGTGCTCACCACACATCTAGATAAGTTCCTTGGTGTTCTAGATTCCAAAATGGGGTTACTGAAACCCCCCCCCCCCCCGGGTGAGTATAATAAAACTTATTTTTCTTTTCTTTCAGATCAGATCGGGAGCTTATCTACAACATTATAGAATGCCGTAGATAAGCCCTGAAAGGCAGTGGCCGTATCTCATACAGACCAAAACCGCTGACAGGTTCCCTTTAAGTATTTTGTGTGACATATCTCTGTGATTTAAGGGCATGAAAATTCAAAGTTGGAAAATTGCGAAATTTTCAAAATTTTTGCCAAATTTCCGTTTTTTCACAAATAAATACAAGTCATATCAAATAAATTTTACCACTATCATGAAGTACAATATGTCACGGTAAAACAATCTCAGAATCACTGGGATCCATTGAAGCGTTCCAGAGTTATTACCTCATAAAGGGACAGTGGTCAGAATTTTAAAAATTGGCCCGGTCATTAACATGAAAAACCACCCTTGGGGTAAAGGTGTTAATATATAACATTTCCCACACATCTTTTTTACATCAGTACAATTTTTGAAACGTAATTTTTTTTTCTGTTGGGAAGCTATAAGGGTTAAAAGTTGGCCAGCGATTTCTCATTTTTACAACAAAACTTGCAAAACCATTTTTTATGGATACATTTGAAGTCACTTTGAGGGGTCTACATGGCAGAAAACACCCAAAAGTGACACTATTCTAAAAACTACACCCCTCAAGGTACTCAAATCTACATTCAAGAAGTTTATTAACCCTTCAGGTGCTTCACAGGTTTTTTTGGAAGGTGGAAAAAAAAATTACTTTTCTTTCACAAAAATTTTTCTTTAGACCTATTTTTTACTTTTGCAAGGGTAACAGGAGAAAATGAACCATAAAATTTGTTGTGCAATCTCACCTGAGCATGTCAATACCCCATATGTGAGGGAAAGCTACTGTTTCTGCACATGGTAGGGCTCGGAAGGAAAGGAGAGCCATTTCACTTTTTGAATGTAAAATTTGCTGGCATAATTAGCAGATGCTGTATCATATTTGGAGAGCCCCTAATGTGCCTAAACAGTGGAAACCCCCCCACAAGTGACACCATTTTGGAAACTAGACCCCTTAGGGAACTTATCTAGATTTGTATTGAGCACTTTGAACCCACAGGTGCTTCACAGACATTTATAACGTTAAGCCGTGAAAATAAAAAAAATTTTTTAAAAAAATCACATTTTTCCCAGATAAATATTTTATAGCTCCAAATTTTGCATTTTCATAAGGGAATAAGAAATTGCCCTATAGAATCTGTTGTGCAATTTCTCCTGAGTACGTAGATAAGAAACACAAAAAGCACAACGCTTTTTTTTGAATATTTAAAAATTGCAAATTTTTATTGAAACAGATATATAAATAAAAACCACAAGAGTTATAAAAAAGTATAAAACAGATTTGGAGGGGAAAGACAAGCACAGGAAAAAGAGGGGTGGGTATGGCTATAAGTAAAGGGCATGTAATAGATGTTGAGGTAAGCAGGGTGTAATTACAAAATAGTGCACCGTATAATTGCATGAAATGCAAGTGCAAATGATTCTAAATAAAAAATATGACAGCAGCAAGTATACATAAAAAATAAATAAGTAGAAAATTCATTAACCATCAAGGTGTGATATAAATGCTCGGTCCATAGGAAAAACCTGTGCACCACTAAATTTAGTGGTAAGACAGTGATAATGAATAAATCATATACCGTATATTGGCTAGGTGTAAGTGATGCACGGTCACAGTAAGGACAGAGCAGATATAAGCAGATAACCAATGTATAGAAAAACAGTATTCAAAATACCAGTGTATTCTTCATCATAATTTCCAGTAATGCCAGAAGCCAGGGACCCACCACACCAGTGCGAAGATACGCAATATGTGGAGGAAAACCACTGTGTGGGCACACGGCAGAGCTTGGAAGGGAAGGAGCGCCATTTGACTTTTTGTATGTAAAATTTGCTGGAATAATTGGTGGATGCCATGTCACGTTTGGAGTGCCCCTGATGTGCCTAAACATTGGAAACCCCCCAAAAGTGACACCATTATGGAAACTAGACGCCTTTGGGAACTTATCTAGATGTGTATTGAACACCTTTAACCCCTAGATGCTTCACAGAGGTTTATAACATTAACCCGTGAAAATAAAAAAATTTAAAAAATCACATTTCTCGCAAATATCTTTTTTAGCTCCAAATTTTGTATTTTCACAGGGTAACTGGATAAAATGGACCCCAAAATTTGTTGTGCGAATTATCCTGAGTTTGCCAATAGCCAATATGTCATTGAAAACTACTTTTAAGACACAGAAGGGAAGTCGCGCCATATTACAGTGCAGATTTTGCTGCACTTGTTTGAGGCTGCCATGTAACATTGACAGAGCCCCTGAGGTGCCAACACAGCAGAATACCCCAAAAGTGATCCCATTTTAAAACCTATAAATTATTCATCTAGGGGTGCAGTGATTATATTTACACCACAGGTGTGTCAGACTTTTATACCATTGAGCAGTGAAGATAAAATTATTAAGATTTTAACCACCAAGATTGTGTATTAGCCCCAAGTTTTACATTTTCATACTGAGAAATGAGTAAAAATGGCAACAAAATTTGTCCCACAACTTCTACTGATTGTGGCAATACCCCATATGTGGCTGTATAGTACTACTTAGCCATACGGAGAGACTCAGGAGGGACGGAGTGCTATTTGCCTTCTGGAATGCAGATTTTCCTAGGAAAGTTTGCGGATTCCTTACAAAGAGCCCCTAAGTGCTAGAAAAGCATTATCCCCCCTCAAGTGACCCCATTTTGGAAATGATAACCCTTTGGGAATTTATCTACAGATGTGACGATTTTGACTCCATGGGTGTTTTCCAGAAACAAGCAGTAGTGGATGCTGCTGAGTGAAAACTGCTAACTGCCGTTGTAGTGACCAGTACATTATGCCCAGCTCATGCTTCTGGAGACACGCACATGTAAATTAGGAAGGCTCTAATCACTACAGAATTGCCAAACATGTGGGTACTAAATGTGGTTTAGGCACACTAGGGCTCAGAAGGGAGGGAGGCATTTGGATTTGGGAGCAGAGAATTTTCTGAATTTCTTTTGGAATCATTTAGCTTTTTCAGAAACTCTGTGCAACCAATAACGTGGAAGCCCCTATATTTCCATTAATAGATGAAGGACCTGAACCAGGGCTTGCTTTTTTGTGGATTGAGTTGAAGCTTTTTTTGGGAACATTTCACATAACATTTATGATCACATTTATACAACGTCGTACACTGAGCACTTACATCGGGGTTTCCATCTAAATCACCGAGTGACGTGACAGATGAATCCCCTGATAGATAAATTCACTATAATGAGGCAACAGAGTTACTCTGGACTTCGTCTGGCCTCTGTTCAGTGGTGTCCTTTTCAGAATTGAACAAAACTGTGGCCGACGGCACTTTTATGCAATCCTAAAAGGACAGACACCACCGGATCACAGGTCAGACGACGTCCACAGTGCCTCCACCTGCCTCACTATAGGTAATTTTCCGCCTGAAGTTCTGTCTGAATTACATATTTCAGAGATTTACACAGAAACCCCAGTGCAAGCCCTCAGCATAGTGTGCAGGATAAATGTACGCCAAGCCTTACTGCGATCTTTGGGAGGCAGAATGAAAAAATCAACAGCAGGTGAAGAATTGGTGTTTTTTATTTTTTTACGCCGTTCCTTGTGAGGTATAAGTGATTAGGCAACTTTATTCTTTGGATCAGTGTGATTACAGTGATACCAGATTTATATTGGCTTATTATGTTTGGCTGCTGTTACACACTAAAAGTCGCTTTTTATTGCAAAAATAGTTTTGCATCACCATATTTTAAGAGCTATAATTTTTCCATATTTTGGCCCACAGAGTCATGTGAGGACAAGTTGATGTTTTTATTGGTACAATTTTCAGACACATTACATTTTTTAATCACTTTCTATTTAGATTTTTGTGAGGCAGAATGAACAAAAACCAGCAATTCAGAATTTTTTTACATGAAAAAGTGTAATGCAGGGACATACACTGGGGAAACAAAATAATAACTACTGTACAAACAAGGATGAATCTGCAAAGACACACAATAGAAAATGAGCTGGACAGTCCTGTAGGAATACACTTCTCTAGACCTGGACACAGTATGGAAGATCTAAAAGTCCTAATATTGAAAGGTCAATTTAATAGTGACAGAGAAATAAAAATCTGGGAGTTCAAACTCATAAATATGTTTCAATCTTTAACAATAGGACTCAATTTGACACCTGGATTCATGACTCATTACATGGACACAGTTCACACCTCCACAAGAAGGTCTTCAGATGTCTAATAGAACAATTCCACCTCATCTGCATGTATAACAAAAACCTTAATTTGATTTCCTTGGCCTAATTCTAGAAAGCATCACCTCATGTCCTTGTGTAATTCCTATTTAAATGTTGCCATCTTTTCTCAGTAATTCACTTGTAATTTAGCCTGATGAAGGGGCCTTCTGAGCCCTGAAAGCTTGCAAATGTAATTTCTCTGGTTAGCCAATAAAGGTATTACTCCTTGAATACTTCTCTCATTTTTTGGGACATAAGTATTTACATCGATTTTTCTGACTAACACAGTACCACAATATTATTTTGTGTTGTACAAGACAAAATAGCCAAAACAAATAAAGCACTAAAGGAATTGTGCATTTTGGCTACTGTCTCATTGTAAATAATGGCCATGTTACTAACCTCAAGCTCACAAGAATCGAATAACTGCTGTGCGTCTTCACATAAACCTGCAGAAACATCAAATCCATCCTTCAGTGAGAAAATGTGCATGTCAGGCAGGGGGTAAGGTCTAAGTAGAGGTATACAGTACATACTTTAACCCACTTAGTGATGGAGCCAATCTTGACATGAAAAAAGTTGTTCCCTTTCAATTACATTTCTCCCTTAGCTGTAGTTTTCTTTAAAAAATGAACTGTTCCCTACTCAACTTCCCTGGGTCCAATCGCGAGCCTCCAAGACTGTTCTGAGTGTCTGGCATTGACTCAGGCGCTGACATCCTGTCAACAGCGCAGCTGCAAATTAAGGCTCTAACAGGGCATTCTTTTGTAGACAAAAGGAATGCTTCAACATATCATATCATAATGATTCAGAGATTGATTTATTTTGTGATGCATTATACTTAATGTTAGTGGTAAATTTAGTTGATAGATTCTCCGTTTTTTAATAAAAAAAAATGTGAAATTTGACACATTTTGAATCATTTGCAATTTTCAAAATATTTACACCCTTAAACCATAGAGACATAGCAAACAAAATAGTTAAATAAAACTTACCAAGTCTATGAGATGTCAGCATCATTTTCAAACGTCTGTTTATTTTGCAAAGAGGTTTGAAATTTAGCTGCAATTTTTCATTTTTTTCAAGGAAACTTACAAATCAAATTTTTTTAGGACCTATTACATTTTGAAGTAACTGAGGGCTTATATTGGAAAAACCCCTAAATGGATACCATTTTAATAACTACATCCATCAAATTATCATAAATTGCTAACAGGACATTTTTAACCCTTCAGTTACTCATAGAAATTAATGCAACGTAAAATGAAAAAGTATTCCCAGTAAAATATTGCCCTAGCCCCAAATCTCTCATTTTCAAAAGGTGTAATAGGAATAATGGCACCCTATAATTTATTATGTACATTCTCCTGAATGTGGTCACACCCATACATGGTTGAAAACTAATGTTTGGGCACACGGCATGGCTTAGAAAGGAGTGAGCGCTATATGACTTATGTAGAATAAATTTAGCTGGATTGATTGCGGGAACCATGTTGCATTTGAAGAGCCCCCTGGGTACCAAAACAGTAGAAACCCACCACAAGTGACCCAATTTTGTAAAGTAAACCATTCCTGGAATTTATCTAGGGGTGAGGTGAGAATATTTAACCCACAGGTGCTTCACAGAATTTTACAAGATTAAGCCGTGAAAATGAAACATGCATTCTCTTTCTTATAAAATGCTACATAAACCTCATTTTTTAAATTTTAACATGGGGAAATAATAGAAAACAGATCCCACAATTTGTTATGCAATTCCTAGCAGTAATACCCCAAATGTGGTTATAAATTGCTGTTTGGGCACACAGCAGTGCTCTGAAGAAAAGGAGTGCTATCTGGCTTTTGGAACACACATAGTGCGTCATTAGCAGAGTCCCATAGGTGCTAGAACAGAAAAAAAACTCACAATGTGGCATGTGGATTCTGGAGTACAGAATTCACTGGATTTTATATAAAGGAAGAAAAAAAGATGAGCCATGTCACTTTTAAAGAGCCTTTGTGCTACCAGTAAAGTGAAAAAACCCCATTCT
Organism: Dendrobates tinctorius; assembly: GCF_039654945.1. Taxonomy (NCBI): domain Eukaryota; kingdom Metazoa; phylum Chordata; class Amphibia; order Anura; family Dendrobatidae; genus Dendrobates; species Dendrobates tinctorius. Next base: position 9,211,231 of record NW_027361751.1, read on the forward strand.
TCCATTAACACGTGATGGACATGAGTGGGGGCTTGTTTTTTTTTTCCAGATGAGCTGAAATATTGATCGGGTACCATTTTGGGGTAATGCAAACAGGTGTAGCCCAGCTCACAGTGTTTGAGGCTTTCAATGATTCTCAGTGAAAAATGCAACTGCTCCCCCTTGTGGCCAAAGTTTGCATAACAAATAGACGATTTCCCAGCCAAAAACTATTACTCCATATTGTAAAAATTGTCACTCACGATAAATTCAAGCATGATGTAGTTTTCAAGCAAGTTGTAAAGTACATTATGTTTGGATTTATTGTGAGTGCCAATTTTTATGATATGGAATAAAAGTTTTTGAAACATTTTATTCAAGAATCGGTAGGAAATTCTTCTATTTGTTATACCATTTTGGAGTAGATAACATTTTTTTATTACTTTTAGGCTATGTGCACACGTGCAGAATTCCCGTGGATTTTATGCGTTTTCACCGCGAAAACGCATAAAATAAGCAACCCATTGTATTCAATGGCATTCCGCAATGCTGTGGAATCGCATCACGGAAAAATATGCAGCATGCTCATTCTTTTTGCAGAATCGCAGAAATTCCGCACACATAGGAATGCATTGTTCCGCTTACTTTCCGCATGTGGCTATGCCCACCATGCGCAAAGTAAGCGGAAAATGTACGGATGGTACCCACGGTCTAGAGGAGAGGAGACTGTCCTCCAGGCTCTGAGTACCATATCCCTGTAAAAAATAGAAAATAAAACATTGTGATATTCTCACCTTCCAGTGTCCCCCGCAGCGTCCCCAGGCCTCAGCGATGCTCCCAGCAAGTCCCGTTCCCAGCAATGCCTTGCGACAATGACCCCAGATGACATTATATATTACTGATGCAGCATAGGCAGCCACAATAGTAAAAAGTTGGTCACATTTGTCAAACACTATGTTTGACGAGTGTGACCAACCTGTCAATCAGTTTTCCAAGCTATGCTACAGATCGCTTGGAAAACGCTAGTATTCTGCAAGCTAATTACTCTTGCAAAACGCTATTTTTTTGCGGGAATTAGGCATGTGGATTTCTCGCATATTTCCTGCGGCAGGGAGTTGCAGAATTGCCACAATTCCGCACGTCTGCACATAGCCTAAGGGTCCTGTCCACGTTTATTCTGTGCTCTGTGCAGAGCACTTAAGTTGCAGTTTCCATCTAAATCCGCCCCAAAATGTAATTCAAACGAAACCCCCCCAGTGGAACTATAGTGAGACAGATGGAGTCACTTGCCCTCCGACTTGCCTTTGTGCCAGTCGTGTCTGTCTTTTTAGGCATTCACACAACTGTGGCCAACCACACTTTTGTGCACTAAAAAGACAATGTCTAAAGTGACTCCATCACTGGTTTCATCACTGCAAATTGATCTGTGGGGTTTTTGTCTGAATTGCGTATTTTGGAGATTTAAAGGGATATTTCTATCTCCAAGATCCTATCCAAATACGTAGTAGGTGTAATAATAATAATAATAGTAGCAAATAGCTCCAATTAGAAATGTAGTATAGTTCTTCTGATTCAATGTGTCTCTTTCCTCATGTGCAGGCATTGCAGGATCTTAGGTAGCCATGGTTACGACCACTGATATATTGACAGTTAGTTAGTTGCTAACGGCTGTAACCATGGATACTTAGGGTGTGTGCACACGTTGCGGATTCTGCTGCGGATCCGCAGCGAATTTGGCCCTGCGGATCCGCAGCAGTTTTTGCTGCGGTGTACAGTACCTTTATTTTCAATGGAAAACAAAAACCGCAGTGCACATGTTGAGGATTTTTCTGTGTGAATTTGCTGCGGTTTCAAAACAGCAGCATGTCACTTCTTTGTGCGGAATCTGCAGCGGTTTCACACCTGCTTCATTGTAGAGGTGTCAAACAGCAGGGGAAAACCGCAGATAAACCGCAGCAGAAACCGCAACGTGTGCACACACCGTTAAGGTCCTGTAATGCCTGGACATGAGGAAAGAGACACAGCAAATCACAAGAACTAATGTATACCACATTTCTAATTGGAGATATTTGCTAATATTATTATTACACCTACTACACATTGGGATAAGATCTTCGAGATGGAAATACCCCTTCAAACAGAAACCATAAAGTAAGTTTACAGTATAGAGAACAAGATAATTGTGAGCCAAGATTTAAACTAAATTTTGAAGGGATATTACATATAAACAGCAGCTAAAGAATCCTTCATTATTTTTTTTTATGCCACACACCGCAGAGTATAAAAGAAAAGATAAATGTATTCCTTGGGTCTGTGTGACTGCCGCAATACCAAATTTATATTGTTTTTTTTTTTTATATCTAGATTTTGTAACTTCTACAACTAAAGATTGCATATTCTTAGAGATTTAACCTTTTTGTTCTACAGAGCTGTATTATGAGGGCTTATTTTTTGCAGAATGAACTGAAGTTTTTTTTTGTTTTATTTCGGGTTACATAGAGCATTTTATAATCGCTTTCTATTCAGATTTTTTCAGGTGCTGAATATACAAAACCAGAATTAATGGCTTATTTTTGTTGTTTTTTTCACCAATCACTTGAGCGGTAAAAGTAATAACTTCCCCTTCACACGTCCATATAATACAGGTACCATAAAAAATGGTACCTGTATCTTCAGTGTTTTGGATCAGTGTGGCATCCTTTTTTTTCTGCTATGGCTTAAGAAAAGTCAGTTCCAACACACAGACGCTACACGGATGCCATCCGTGTGCTGTACGTGTTTTACATTGAAACTGAATGGGAGGAGACACAGATTAGATATTAGAAAAACTTTTTGACAGAGTGATCAATGAGTGGAAAAGGCTGCCACGAGAAGTGGTGAGTTCTCCTTCAATGGAAGTCTTCAAACAGAGGCTGGACAGACATCTGACTGGGATGATTTAGCGAATCCTGCTTTGAGCAGGGGGTTGGACCAGATGGCCCAGGAGGTCCCTTTCAACTCTACGATTCTATACAGACCCTTAGAAATGTGTGCAGCACCATAGATTGAACAAATGTTTGAAATCTGACCAGTGTCACATTATGTGATAACTCTGGAAAGCTTCATCGGATCCCATTAATTCAGAGATTGATTGTCGTGACATATTGTACCGTATTTTTCGGACTATAAGATGCATCGGACCATAAGACAAACCCCAAATTTTCAGAAAGAATATGGGGAAAAAAATTAATGCGTCAAATGGGGGTCCATCTTACAGTCCTGAATTCATCTTACCTGGGGGGAATTGGCAGCGCTGGTGGCAGCAGGAGTCGGGCAATTCTTCTGGTGGTCCAACGCTGTAGGGCGATGATCTCGTTCCCATCCCAGCCTGGTGCGGCAGTTTTGGTGGTGCTCGGTGCTGTGGGGGGCTCTGGCGACATGGTGCAGCAATTTCTGCGGTGCACAGTGCTGCGAGGATCTCCGGCAACATTATGTGAAAGCCCGAAGCCCCCACACTTCTATTGCCTTGCCTTGATACTGTGGCCTCCGGGAAAATGGCCGCCTAAGGCGGCACATGCGCAGATTGAGACCACATTTTGAAAACGTACCAAAAAAATTGGTTGTGCAAATTCTCCAGTGTACGTCAATACTCTAAATGTGGGCGAAAACTACTTATTGGGAGCACAGCAGAGCCTGGAAAGGAAGGAGTGATGTTTTGAAACGCAGACTTTGAAGGAATGGTCTGTGGGTGTCATGTTGCGTTTGTAGAGCCCCTGTTGTGCCCAAACAGTTCAAACCCCCACCAAGTGACCTCATTTTGGAAATTACACCCCCTCAAGGATTTTATCCAGAGGTATACTGAGCATTTTAAACAAACAGGTGCTACACAGATTTCGATAACATTTATCATATGAAAAGTTTTTATTTTTTTCACGAAAATACTGTTTCAATTGCCAGGGATAGAAGGGTAAATATTGTGCAAGAAGCTAGGTACGTAATGAGTCCTGTGAAACAATTTAAGGGATGTTTCAGTGAGTGAAACTTGATTGCTACCTCTCAATATGTTCTCGTAACATCTGTACCACTTTTGAGGTGTGAGGGAAATTTGTAGGTAAACTTCCCATTGCTCCATAAATTTCAATTTAAAGCCGTCTCTAGGTTGATTAAATGTAGAATAGAGATGGGAAATAAGGCCATTACCAAGGGGGTCATATAAACATTTTAACTCGTAAGTTGTAGGTTTTATGTTTGGTGAGCCTACTGTAAGGTTTTGCAGGAAGTGGAAAATTTGTTCCAGTCCAGTCAGATCTCGGAACTTGATATTTTGTGACAAACCCTTGTTTTGACATTAGCTTAAAGTGGGTAGATAGATTTTGCAGCCTAGTTAATTTATTCTGCTGCCACCACGTATGGTTCCGAGACGTAACTCCTGTCAAAAACATGGGGTTGTTGAACAAGTTTAAAAGAGAGGAGGGGTGAGATTGTAGTGCAAATTGGAATCTGTTCGCCCTCCAGAGACGTAGGGAGTGAGAAGTATACAGCGAATGTAGAGTTAGGTCCTTCGGCAAAGGTCCCGTGGCCCAAATTAGGCTCTCCAAGGAATAAGGTGCTATCAGCGAATTTTCTATTTGTGGCCAGATCGGGGCATGTTGTTCTGCGTTGACCCCTGCCAGCTGGGCAATCTGGGCCGCCCTGTAATAAAGGGAAAAGTTTGGCAGAGAGACTCCTCCCTGTTTTTTGTGTCTGTACAAAATTTTCTGAGAAATACGGGATTTTAAAATTACACCAGATAAAACGTGTTATATACGAGTTTATCATTTTGAAGGCCAACAGAGGCACTGGGATAGGCAACGATCGAAACAGATATAGGCACTGAGGCAGAATGACCATTTTAATCGAGTGGACTCTTCCTAAAAAGGAAAGAGACGGGGAGGACCATTTTGATACAAGATTGCATTAGTTCTTCGAGAAGAGGGGTATAGTTATACTTAAATAACGGATACTGTAAGGTTGATTCCTAGGTAGGTAATATAGCGCTTCGAATGGTTGAAGTGGAAGTTCTCCAAAATTATGGTTTGTTCGGAAGGGGGAGTATTAAGAAACATAATTTCTGATTTGTCAACGTTGACCTTCAAACCAGAAATTTCCTCAAAATATTTAAGTGTATTTATAAGATTAGGCAGGGACACATGTGGGTTCGTCAAAGTCAAAAGAAGGTCGTCAGCAAACAGACTAACCTTGTATTCACGTTTACCTATAGTTTGGCCTCTATTGTCGGGGTGTAGGCGGATCTTTTGCGCTAATGGTTCTATCACCAAAGCGAATAGAGCTGGAGACAAGGGGCAACCCTGCCTAGTTCCCCCATTAATAACTATTGGTTCTGGAGAGGTTGAGGGTAGTTTTAAATACGCTACCGGGTTGTTGTAGAGGAGTTTGAGTGAGTTGATTAATTGTTGCGACATCCCCAATTTGTGCATTATATTAAACATATATGACCAGGAAACAGTATCAAAAGCTTTTTCTATATCTAAAGCAAGTATAGCTAACGGGGTTTTACGTTTATTGGCGTTATGAATAAGGTTTAGGTTTTTACGGATATTATCTGGGGCCTGCCTTGTTGGGATAAAACCCACCTGGTCTTTGTGAATAAGGCTAGGTAAGCATTTATTTATCCTGTTAGCTATTATAGAGGAAAAGATCTTGAGATCCACATTCAATAGGGATATTGGCCTGTAGTTTTTGGTAACGGGTCCCTCCCTTGTTTTGGGATAACAGTGATGTGTGCTGTGTAAAATTCCGGCGGCATTGCTTGGCCTGTTAGCATGTTATTGCAATAGATTTGGATATGTTTAAGCAGGGTATTTGAGAATTTTTTATAATATAGTGCGGTCAACCCATCGGGCCCTGGAGCCTTCCCAACTTTTAGTTGGCTTATTGTGGATGTGATTTCCTCTTCGGAGATAGGAGAGTGTAATGTGGCAGCATAATTCGAGGTTAGGGAAGGTAATGGCACATTAGTTAAAAAGTCCTCCAATTTGGGCATTGAGAAATTTGCACTGTCAGTGTGTAATTTTTTATAGTAATTTTGAAACGTTTTATAGATTTTATTAGGATTAAAAGTAGTTTGAGACTGTTCGTCTTTTATAGAAAAGATTGGGTTTAATCGTTCATTCTGTTTTAATTTTCGAGCAAGCATTCTATCCATTTTATTAGAAAACCGATGTCGCTTGCGTCCATCTAATTGCCCTTTCAGTGCGGGTCGTTAATAGAGTATTTAGCTTTAGCTTTAGATCATAATTTTGCTTAGTTAAGTATAATGAGGGGTGTAACTGGTTGGCGGTTTCTAATTTATAGAGTTCATTCTCGAGACTCAATTGCTCGTGGAGACGATTTTTCTTTTTTTGGGATGCCACCCTAATGAGTACCCCTGTGATATATTTTTTATGAGCCATCCACACATTACCCATAGAAGCGTCGGGGGTGATATTAGAGAGAAAGAAAGTATTAAGCTCTTGTTCGACCAAAAGTCGAGTCTGAGGATTAGACAATAGGGATTCGTTCAGTCTCCATGTGTACAAACGTGTATTTGCTACACCCAGTTTAAATACAGAGAGTACAATATCGTGGTCAGACCAAGAGGAGGGGATATGTCTGGAATACATCAGTGATGGTATATTCTCCGAGTTGGTGAGAACCCAGTCTATCCTGGAATAAGAATGAAAAATCCTAGAAAAATATGTGTAACCTTTTGACTGTTTATGGGACTCTTTCCATGTATCAACCAGATAATGAGCTTGAAGGATATTTTCAAGTATAATTTTATCCTTCGTTGACATATCCGACCTCTTATTATTAGAGCTATCAAGAGTTGGGTCTAAAATCAGATTGAAATCACCCCCCCATATGACAGTATCATAGGGGACGGACCTCAGGGATTTTGAAATGGATTTAATTGTCTTCATTTGTAATGTCGGGGGTGCATAACAGTTAACAAGACAGAGTTGTTTCTCCTGTACCGTGCCCCAAAGGATTATGTATCTTCCCTCTGCGTCCACAGTCATACCCTCCTGCACAAATGGGAAAGAATTATGAAGGAAGATGGCTACTTCCCTTATTTTTTATCATGAGAGGCAAGAAAAGATCTAGAGTAAAGCCTATGGAAAAATTTGGGGGATGAATTGTTAGAAAAATGGGTCTCCTGTAGGAATAGCACATCAGGGGAATGCTTCAGGTAATCAATAAAGGCGTGTTTTCTTTTTATCGGTGAATTGAACCCCCTAACATTGTGTGAAAGTGTCTTAAACATTTGGTTTGGTAAAATAAATTCTAAATAAATCTCTGAGTAAAAAACCATCCAGGATGGATACTTTCACGTCATCTATCGATCTAGCAACCTGTTTGTAAAACATCTGCACTCTGTTAGTGGAAGGGAGGGAGGGAAGGCAACAAAAAATATAAGAACATGAGAAGTGGTCACAACCAATGACTAGTATGCGGGCTAAAGTGTGCCGGCCCAATATTAAGAGGACCAGAAGCAACAGCAGCCCAAATTGGAGTGGCATACTTACTCCAGGGGCACAGCGCCCAGAAACAAGAAAACAATATATGAAAATTGTCAAAAATCACATGAACTAATAATACTTATCAGAACAATGTCTCAGCATTTTGATTGCTCTTTGAATCTGTTCCAGTACAAACACCGGCAATGGTTTCAAGGAGTAGACTGTTCGTTATGCTGTTTTATTGGGTCTAGTACGGCGAACTTCTATCCATTCTCTACGAGGCCTCTGTCTCTGTGGTAGGGCCCCTGGTTCTGGAACCGGGATGCCTGCTTTTTCCAATACTTTTCTGCCTTCTTCAAGATTTCTTGGAAAGTAGGTGGAATTGTTATGTGAGAAGATTAGAGCATGTGGAAATCCCCACCTGTATTTGATATTTGCTTTTATTAAAGCAATTGTTATGTCTTTCATGGCCTTTCTCCTCATTAGAGTCGCTGGGCAGATATCAGGGAACAAGGACACAGTGTCTGGAATGTCTGGCAGCTTATTCAATCTGCGAGCAGCAGAAAGAATTAGGTCTCTGGATGCCTCATGATGCATTTTGAGGATAACATTTCTTGGGGAGGCGTCAGATTTCGGACCTCCCAGGGCCCTGTGAATTCTGGTTATTTTCAAGGAACTAGGGTCTGCCTGGGGTAAGAGTGTGCGGAAGAGGCTCGAGGTAATTTCCATTAGGTTGGAGCAACTTTCTGGAAGTCCTTTAATTCTAATGTTACCTCGGCGTGAGCGATTCTCCAGATCTTCACATCTAAGTTCCAGGAATTCGATTCTGGCCTCTTGCTCCTGGACTAGTTCACTATTATGTTCAGTAGCGTCGGCAGCGTCATCCATTCTCCTATCCAAATCATTGGTTCTTTGAGCAATGTCTTGAATTTGTTGGGTGAAATTATCCACAGCAGATGACAACTCAGCTCTGAACGTTTTCTGAATAGTGACCAAAAGATCCTCCATTGTCATTGGGATCATATTTGCTGAGGTGGCCTGGTTAGTTTGCTGAGATCCTTGAGGAGAGCCCTTGGAGATCAGAGAGGTTGATTTTGACACCGGCATAGTGTTGCTAGCTGGTTTTGTACGCTGAAATAATAGTTGTGTGATTGATCGGGTATTGATTTCTGATGAGGCAGATTTTTTGGGGCGCATTGTTCAGAGACCACCCGTGTTCTGAAAGTCAGTACATGACAACTTCCTGTGAGAATGAGCGCATCTTTGTGCCCGTGGTGACAGACCTAGTATTCCATTTTCATAGTCCACCAGGAATGTCTATGCCCTCTGTGTTGAATTATAGCAGAATATGGGGTAGACTTTGTAGGACAAAATATGTCTCCAATAAAGCTATGTTGTAGTACCCCTTTAATATTTCAGAAATATAAGGGCGGGCGAGCCAATAAGTCTAAGCACCAGGGAGTATTGTCGGTCCAGAGAAGAGGTGAAGAAAAAGAAAAATTTGCAATGTGGGTAATATTGTCAATGACCAGCAGATGGAGGCCCAGCTCATCAGATATAAAGTGAGACAGCTATGGAGATTACACTAGGTTTTGCAGTCTTATTGCTTCTTCTCCAGCTGGAGACAGGTAAAATATATAACCCTCTAATATGTAAACAGGAGGGTACCTGCAGCACTTTCAGGGCTCCACAGACTGGGGAGATTTCTCATAGGCAATAATGATATGGTGCCCGTTGCCCTCCTGCACCCCAGATGGGTCCCAGGCTTCTCCTTCGCCTCAGCAAGTCACCCACCTCCAGGATGAGATAGTCTGCAAGCCCAGTACTGTGAGAGTTAATGTCACTCGACCGTCGCAGGTCACTGGACACAGTGCGGAGGCAAAGCAATTAGATCAGGGAGCCCTGACTGACACTGTAATAGAGCCGACGGCAGTGAGTCTGACGTTGCTCCGTGAGCCTGAATGTAATGGCTGGCTCCTTCTTCCCCGCCTCTGAACTGAGTATTTTTAACAAAGTTTTGTGAATCACCTATATAACATTTAGATGTGAGAGCAAAAACATTTTTTTCCACTAAAATACTATTTTAACACCACATTTATAATTTACCCAAGGAGTAATGGGAGAAATTGGAACCCACACGTTTTTATACAATTTCTCCTGAATGTGGCAGTACCCTATATGTGGTTCTACACTACTGTTTGAGCACACGGTGGGAATCAGATGGGAAGGAGCACTACTTGTCTTTTAGAATACAGATTCCGTTTGAATAGATTGTGGACTCCATTAGCTGAGCACCTGAGGTGTCAGACCAGCAGACACTCCCCAGGTGACCCCATATTGGAAACTTGAATGCATATGGAATTCATCTAGGGGTGTAGTGAGTATTTTGAACCCATAAGTGTCGCTCAGAATTTGATAACATTGAGAAATGGAAATATGACATTTTGGTGGTAAAATATAATTATTGTATTGGCTGCAAATTTTTCAGGTACACAAGTGTAAACAGGTGAAGCAGGACCCCATCATTTATTATGCAATTTCTCCCGAACATGGTGCTGTCCCATATGTCGTCAGAAATTACTGTTAGGCATAGGTCATGACTGAGAAGGAAGGAGTGCCATTTGGATTTTGGAGCATAGATTTGGCTAGAATACTTTATTGATGCCATTTGCGGAGTACCGAAGGTGCCACAACAGCATAAAAACCCCAAAAGTGATCCTATGGGGCTCAGAAGGAGGGGGCATTTGGATTTGGAAGTGCAGAATTCACTGGATTTTATTTCATGGGGCAGGAGCCATGTCACCTTTCCAGATTCTTCGTTCTTCGTGGGAACCCCCTATAGTTCTAGTGACAGATGACGGACCTGAGAGGGGGCTGGTTTTGAGCAAGATAAATTAGGATTTTTATTGGTAACATTTTGAGGTACATAATGATTTTTGGTCGCTTCCAGAATAAGGCAGGGATCACAATCCTGTGTTCAACGCTGAGCACTTACGTCAGGGTTTCCGTGTTAATCCCACAAAAGTGCGATTCAGACGAAACTCTCAACGGAACCACCCACCATGAGGCAGATAGAAACACTTCTTACTCCGTTTGATGTCTGCTCCAGTGGTATACAACTTTTTAGGCGTGCACAGATTTGTGGTCGGCTATACTTGTGGGCTAAAAATACGCTCAAAATGATGGGACACCACAGGAGCACAGACCAGTCTGAAGTGTCTCCATCTGACTTGTAAGTGAGTGGTTCCTTCCTGCGTTTTGTCTGAATCGCAGTTTTGGGGAATTTACATCGAAAACTTCAACGTAAGCCATTAACAGAAAGCGTAGGATAAAAGTCAGCCGAGCCGTATTCCAATTTTACTAGTACTAGTGTAGTGCAGTGCATGAGAGCAGTCAGTGAGTTACTTACTCAGCCAGTGAGACCCAGCTTATAGATGGATCTCGCCAGCCATTGTACGCTGGGGTCAGCACATGACCTCAGGTTACCATGGAAACCATCTGGACCTGCGATTCTCATCGCAGGGGTCTGATGGTTACCGCCTTGCAACCACTTAAATACAGCTGTAGTGATTGACAGCGGTATTTAAGGGGTTAATTGGCCCCGGATCCTACAGGTTACGGCGATACACGAGGGGTAATGGTCCTGGGTATGGCATCCGTGTATCCGTATTTTCATAGCGGCTATTGTTCGTCCTTATGGCAGTTTTTGATATTGTTTTGCCCTACTATGTGCTCTGGCACCACTGATATGTGGAGGATTTAACTTTTTTCCCCACTTTCTTGCTATTTGGGCTTATTAGGTTCCTGGCATGAATATTATATAACATGGATTTTTGTGTGTGGTTGCTCCATTGCATTTATGGGCTGGGCTTTATCTAGGGTTATATAGTCCTCATGAGCCTAGGAATAGGGAGGGATACTGCTATGGTGCCACAGCGTCGCTGGATTATATGCTCACATTATATGTGCCTATATGTATGATATTTATGTGCTGACATGTATTATGGGTACTATGGATGCCATAGTTTTGTGATTTCATCATGTTTTTATTATGTATAACTCTTTCGTATCAATAAAAATTACTTATTTCAGTCTTAATTATAAGTGGTGCAGTATGCACTTTTTCTACAGTGGTGCTTTCTTTTTTTTCTTATTGTCATTATTCCACTGCTGTGGCACCTGGCCATATCATTGATGTTGCTATCATGCACAGCTGAGTGCGCCCACAATTGCACCTTGTATTTTGGATAATTCCAGATGTTTCAATACCAAACTATGTGTTTGGTTTAAGTTTTTTGCATAAAAGCAGCATTTCTAGTGGCAAAATAGGTTTTTACTATGTTTTTCTTGCATTCTGTGTCTTTTTCACAAATGTTAATGAACTTTTTAACCTTTTCGGTAGTCCCGATATGAAACTTGAATATTTTTCATTGATTTGCTGATCTCATATACTACAATACTTCTGTATGGCAGTTCACGAGACCTGTCAGTTTCTCACTGACACATCCTGTTAAAAATTTACAATAAAATGGTCCTCTACCGTCATTCTAGTCTGCTTCATTTATGTCTTAGCTGCAGATATTGATAGTATGTCGGCTGTACATTGAAATGTTATTGCAGTCGTACAAAGTCCTTAACCCCTTTACACCCAATGACGTGCAGTGTCTGTCATTGGGTGCATCCACCTGTTTTGTGCGGGCTCCTGAGATTAACTCGCACCTTTTCCAGCACATGACAGCTGATCTGATCAGCTGTTACGTGCCCCTAACAGCTGCGGATGGAATCACGATCCACCCGTGGCTGTTAAAATGTTAAATGCCGCTGTCAATCTCTGACAGCGGCATTTAACGAGCATGCGCCAGAAGTGCGTTGCAAACCACGCCCATGAGCGCCTGTGTCACATGACCGTGGGTTGACAATGGGATGACATGACAACCCAGGGTCTGCAGCAGACACCTGTGGTTGTCATAGCCGATTGCTATGAGCGCCGCCCAGCGGTCGGTACTCGTCAGGGGAGGACACTGAAAGCTTGGGGCCCCTGTGCAAGAATTGTGTCTGGGCCCCCCTCCTATGGCAACAAAAGTTTACATATATTATATAAAGCCCTGTCTTAATTACATACTGTCCTGTTTTGTTAGACATATAATGCAATGATGGCTGATGGAACATGGGAAAGCTTCTTTTCTAATGAAGGAGCTAATGGACTGGTCGTCTGGTCACCAGCTTCTCCATCAGCAGTCATTTTATATCTAATAAAAGAGGTCACTAATAAAAGAGGGTGCTGTGAATAACAAAAATAACAAGAATAAACTATGTAAGAGACAGCACTGTACATAACAGCAGAGGAGGCTATATAATAAGGGACGACATCATATATAACTACAGTGGATGGTATGTAATAAGGGTCGGTGTTATACATAATAGAGGAAACTACGTAACTAAGGACGGTGTTATACATAATAAATGAGTACACTATATACTAAGGGACTGTGCTATACATAATAAGTGAGTACACTATATACTAAGAGACTGTGCTATACATAACAAGGCAACATCCTTGTATTTGTGTGCAGTATTTGTGTGCTGCCCACTGAAGCCCTGCTCTTTGTAGCACAAAGGATCAGATGATCACAGCTTCTAGTCTCCATTGGAGACTATTGATGCTAGTGTAAAGTGAAAAAAAATAAAAAAATATTAAAAAAAATATTAAAAAGTTCAAATCCCCCCTCCCCCCATTCATAATAAATTGCCCGATCTATCAATATATAAAAATAATTCACAGGTCTGCGACTAAAAAGCTGTTTGATTATTTTCATCTAATTTCCATGTATTTTGGTGTGCTGAAAACGAACAAAATATTGAAAAAAATCCTGGACGTCAGGATTTGCCACAAAATGCAAAATTCTCTTCAAATTTAGTAAATTTTTCTCAATTTTTTTTTTATCTTTGGGTTTTGAAAGTCAAAATTACTATTAATTAATTCACATCAATGCATTGAATATATAAAATGCCAAAAAAATATAACTTTCAAAGAAAAGAACTTGCAGAGTGAGCTAATGAAACCAGCAACAACATGTTGCAAGCTGAACGAGCGCGCTCTGACATGCTCGGGCTTGTTTCAATTGTTTTATCTTGGTTCTCGCCTGTTCACACTTTTTAATCTCAGTTCGTGTTAGCTCGTCATATTCAACCGTGTTTCCCAAAATTAGCATTATGGCTCAGCGGAAGTGTATTAATTCGCCTGACAGTTTCTGTTACATTTGTGGTGAACATACAGTGTTGAAGCAACAGCTGAATATTACAGACTTTGTGAAAAAAGTATACTTCGCATATTTCGGACTAAAGCTTGGAGATCAAGATAAAGCTTGGGCGCCTCATAAAGTGTGCAAACGGTGTGTTGAGGACCTCCGAAATTGGTTCAAGGGTAAGAAAAAAGCTTTCCGTTATGGGATTCCTATGGTATGGCGAGAGCAAAAGAACCATAGCGACGATTGTTACTTTTGTTCATGCGATGTGAAAGGGTATAATTCAAAATGGAAGCATTCCATTTCATACCCCAATATTCACTCAGCAATTCGTCCCATCCCCCATGGCACAGTTATACCAGTACCCAAGGCCCCTGCTACCTTGAAAGAGATAACTATCTCCGATGAAGGTGGAGTCATACCTGAACCAGATGATGAATCAAGTTCTGACTTTGAAGATGATACAAGACCAAAATTGTTTTCCCAGGAGGAGATGAATGATTTGGTAAGAGACTTGAATCTTCCCAAAGATGCCGCTGAGTTACTCAGATCAAGGCTCAAAAGCAAGAATTTATTGTTGCCAGGAGTGTCTTTTTCATGGTTCAGACATCGTGAAGACGAGTTCGTTCCTTACTTTGCCCAGGAAGATAAGTTGGTTTATTGCATCGATGTCGAAGGGTTGATGGGTCAATTCAAAATCCAATATGATTCGGCGCAATGGAGTCTTTTTATAGATTCTTCAAAAAGAAGTCTCAAAGCAGTTTTACTCCACAACGGCAGTTTTTATGCTTCCATCCCTGTACGTCATTCCGTACACCTCAAGAAAACCTACGAGAACTTGGAATTGGTTCTTCGTAAACTTAAATTTGAAGACCACGGTTGGCAAGTGTGCGGAGATTTGAAAGTCTGGTGCATGCTGCTCGGGCAACAAACTGGGTATACCAAATACCCTTGTTTTCTGTGTCTATGGGACAGTCGAGACCGACAAAATCACTGGACCAAGAAGAATTGGCAGCCGAGGGTGCTCACAGTTGGTGAAAAAAATGTCCTCTGAGAAACTTTGGTTCCTCCCCATAAAGTTCTTCTACCACCTCTCCACATCAAATTGGGATTGATGAAGCAATTCGTAAAATCACTTCCAAAAGATGGAGAATGCTTCAAATACTTGGTCACCAAATTTCCAGGCCTCTCGGAGGCAAAATTGAAGGAAGGTGTGTTCGTCGGACCAGACATTAGAAGGCTTATAGCTTGATCAAGAGTTTATCAATACCATGACGCATCCTCAAAAAGGGCGGATTGCATTTAAAGAGGTCGTAGAGAAATTTTTAGGCAATAACAAAGGCACTGACTACAAAAAAATCGTCGGACGAATGCTGAAAGCATTTCAAGCTTTAGGTTGCCTGATGAGTTTGAAAGTGCATTTCCTCCATTCCCACCTTGACAACTTTCCTGAAAATTTGGGAGCTGTGAGTGAAGAGCAAGGTGAACAATTCCACCAGGACATTAAAGAGATGGAAAGAAGATACCAGGGAAGATGGAGCATTACAATGATGGCAGACTACTGTTGGATGCTTCAGAGAGACATTACAGATGCTACTCACAAGCGTAAATGTACCAAGAGAAGCCTCACAGGGAAGAAGAATCAATTTTAGTGTGTGTTAGTGAGCTCATTGCAGTTAAAAAAATTATTTTCATGAAACATTTGTAATAAAAAATTAATTTTATGAGTTTATTTTCATTTATTTTGAGGTTTTGTCTTATTTAACATAGTTACTTAAATTGTCAGAAAACATGATGTCCTATGACAAAACGGAGGTCATTTTTGGATTCAGCGCACTCAAAAATATAAAGATTACGTGGAATAACCAAAACAGCTCTTGAAAAATTTTTTTTTGCAGACCTGTGATATAATTAATCTGATTTTTATACTGAAAAAAATCAAAACGCCAGAAATTACGTTTTTTGGTCACCACAACAATTAATTAAAATGTAATATTGAGCAATCAAAACATCGTATCTATGCCATAATGGTATCAATAAAAACGTAAGCTCGGCGCTCAAAAAAATAAGCTCTCACCCAGCCCCAGATCACAAAAAATGGAGATGCTACTGGTCTTGGAAAATTATAGCTTTTTTATTTTTCGTTTGTTTTTTTACGAACTTTGGATTTCTTTTTCACCACAAATAAAAAAGAACCTATACAGTGGGGGAAATAAGCATCTGATCCCTTGATTTTGTAAGTTTGCCCACTGAGAAAGACATGAACAGTCTATAATTTTAAGGGTAGGTTAATTTTAACATTGAGAGATAGAATATCAAAAATAAAGTCCAGAAATTCACTTTGTATAAATTATATAAACTTACCATATATACTCGCATATAAGCCAAGATTTTCAGCCCATTTTTTTTGGCTGAAAGTCGCCCTCTCGGCTTATACACGAGTCATATACGCCAGGGGGTCGGTGGGGAAGGGGGTGCGGGGGTGTCAGGTCATAAATACCCCCCGGCACGGTCTCTGCAGCCGCCCTGCTTCTCCCACGGTCTTCTCCTTTCTTCAGCAGTCACGTGGTACGTCATGAATATGTGCATATTCATGACTTTAATGAGCGGTACCATGTGATCGCTGAAGGAGCCTGAGACCGGGAGAAGCAGGGGGGCTGCAGAGACCGCACAAGAAGGGGGTAAGTATATGCTATATTCACCTGTCCCTGGTCTACCACTGCAGCCGCTTTGTCCTCCGCGTACTGTCTGTGATGTTCAGGTCAGAGGGCACGGTGACGTAGTTAGCGCGCGCTGCGCTCTCTGCCTGACCGTCACTGATAGAGGACCCGGCAGACAGAGCGACGCGCAGGGATGGAGCGCGGATCGGTAAATATCGCCAGTGCCGGGTCCTGAGCCAGCGGTGACACCGGCATCTGTCTCCACCTACTCAGAACACCGGCACTGGGCCCCCAGCGACGAGAGGTATGTCATTTTTTTTTATTTGCAACAGCAGCAGCATATGGGGCACATTTTATGGAGCATTTTATGGGGCATAATCTATGGAGCATTTTATGGAGACACAATCTATGGAGCATCTTATGGGGCATAATCTATGGAGCAGTATATGGGGGCATAATCTATGGAGCAGCATATGGGGGCATAATCTATAGAGCGTCTTATGGGGGCATAAACTATGAAGCATCTTATGGGGGCATAAACTATGGAGCATATTATGGGGGCATAAACTATGGAGCAGCATATGGGGCATAATCTATGGAGCAGCATATGGGGGCATAATCTATGGAGCGTCTTATGGGGGCATAAACTATGGAGCATCTTATGGGGGCATAAACTATGGAGCATATTATGGGGGCATAAACTATGGAGCATCTTATGGGGGCATAATCTATGGAGCATCTTATGGGGGCATATTCTATGGAGCAGCATACGGGGGCATAAACTATGGAGCATCTTATGTGGCATAATCTATGGAGCATCTTATGGGACAGTATATGGGGGCATAATTTATGGAGCATCTTATGGGGCAGCATATGGGGGCATAATCTATGGAGCATTTTATGGGGCATAACCTATGGAGCATTTTATGGGGCAGCAAATGGGGTATAATCTTTGGAGCATCTTATGGGGCCATAACCTTTATGGAGCAGCATATGGGGCATACTATTCTATGGAGCATTTTATGTGGCCATTATTAACCTTTGTGCAGCATTATATGTGGTGTATTTTGTATGGAGCATCTTATGGGGCCATCATGAACTGTATGGAGCATTATATGGGGCTCCTGATTCAATATGGATATTCAAAAACATTTAACCTACTGATGTCTCAATTAATTTTACTTTTATTGGTATCTATTTTTATTTTTGAAATTTACCAGTAGCTGCTACATTTTCCACGCTAAGCTTATACGCGAGTCAATAAGTTTTCCCAGTTTTTTGTGGCAAAATTAGGGAGGTCGGCTTATACATGAGTATATACTGTATTTGGATTTTGCAGTGAGAAATACATGTACAGTACATGGCTCCATCCATTCTCCCATTGATGCAGTGAAGTAGTCCTGTGCTCTTAGCTAAGAAACACCACCAAAAAATGCTTCCATTTCCGTGCGTGACAGTCAATAAGTTCTCCCAGTTTTTTGTGGCAAAATTAGGGGGGGTCGGCTTATACACGAGTATATATGGTATTTGGATTTTTCAGTGAGAAATACATGTACGGTACATGGCTCCATCCATTCTCCCATTGATGCAGTGAAATTGTGCTGCGCCCTTAGCAAAGAAACACCACCAAAACATGCTTCCACCTCCGTGCTTGATAGTGGGGATGGTGTTTCTCTTCCTCCATACACGGTGAGTTGAATTAATGCCAATTTCTGTCTAATCTGAATACAGCACCTTCTCTCAATCACTCACAAAATCATCCAGGTGTTCATTGGCAAACTTCAGATGGGCCTGCACATGTGCCTTCTTGAGCAGAGGGACATTGCGGGTACTGCAGAATTTTAAACCTTTACGGCGTAACATGTTACCAATGGTTTTCTTGGTGACTATGGTCCCAGCTGCCTTGAGAGCATTAACAAGTTTCCCTCGTGTAGTTGTAGACTGATCTCTCACCTTCCTCAAGATCAAGGATACCCCACGAGGTGAGATTTTGCATGGTGCCCCAGATCGATGTTGATTGACAGTCATTTTGTATTTCTTCCATTTTCTTACTATTGCACCAATAGTTGTCTCCTTCTCACCCAACGTCTTATGGTTTTATAGCCGATTCCAACTTTGTGCAAGTCTATGATCTTGTCCCTGAAATCCTAATAAAGCTCTTTGGTCTTGCCCATGTTGTAGAGGTTAGTCTGCCTGATTCAGTCTGTGGACAGGAGTCTTTTATAAAGGTGACTATGTAAGACTGCTGTCTTTAACCCCTTTCTGACATCTGACGTACTATCCAGTCCACGGTTCCTGGGCCCGTATGACTGGGGACGGGATAGTACGTAACAGCGGGGGGGAGCACCGCTGATCGCGGGCGGGTGTCAGCTGATTCACAGCTGACCCCTGCACTGTGTCAGGGGCAGTCACAGACCGCCCCCGGCACACTTCAAACATGATCGCAGTGTACCGGGGGATTAGGGAAGAATCGTGCAGGGAGAGGGCTCCCTGCGTGCTTCCCTATGACCCTCAGAGCAGCGCGATGTGCTGCGCTGCTCCGAGGGTCTCCTTCCTGCAATATGGCTGCGGGGGCCTTCAGGGGCCTGCAGGGAGGCGGCTTCCTCAGTGCCTGCTAAGAGCAGGCACTGAGAAAGCCTGTGCAGCGCCTGTCAAATCGCTGATCTGACAGAGTGCTGTGCAAACTGTCAGATCAGTGATCTGACACTTTATCGTAATATCCCACATTGGGACAATATAATAAAGTGAAAAAAGAAAACAAAAACAATTGTAAAAATAATTTATAAAAAAATCCTAAATAAATAAAAAAACAAAAACAATAAAAATACACATATTTAGTATCACCGCCTCCGTAACGACCCGCCCTATAAAACGGTCTTACTAGTTAACCCGTTTAGTGAACCCCTTAAAAAAAAAAAAACTAGGCAAAAAACAATGCTTTATCATACCGCTGAACAAAAAGTGCAATAACGCGATCAAAAAGACGTATATAAATAGACATGGTACCGCTGAAAACGTCATCGTGTCTTGAAAAAAACGAGCAGCCATACAGCGTCATCAGCAAAAAAAATAAAAGTTATAGAATAAAGAAATGCAAAAATAATTATTTTTTACATAAATTTTTTTGGCATAAAAGCGCCAAAACATAAAAAGACATAAATGAGATATCGCTGTAATTGTACTGACCCAAAGAATAAAACCGCTTTATCAATTTTACCACACGCAGAACGTTGTAAACGCACCCCCCAAAAGAAATCCATGAAATGCTGGTTTTTGTTCATTCTGCATCACAAAAATAGGAATAAAAAACGATCAAAAAATGTCATGTGCCTGAAAATTGTACCAATAAAAACGTCAACTCATCCCGCAAAAAATAAGACCTCACATGACTCGGTGGGTAAAAATATAGAAAAATTATAGCTCTCAAAATGTGGTGATGCAAAAACTATTTTTACAATAAAAAGCGTCTTTTAGCGTGACAGCTGCCAAACATAAAACCCGCCATAAATAGTAAATCAAACCCCCCCCCCCCTTAGTTAGGGAAAAATAAAATTTAAAAAAAAAATTATTTATTTCTATTTTCCCATTAGGGTTAGGGCTGTGTTTGACTTTTCAATGCAAAATTGGCTGGAATTGAGATCAGATACCATGTCGCATTTGGAGAGCCCCCGATGTGCCTAAACAGTGGAAACCCCCCAATTCTAACTCCAACCGTAACCCCAACAGATTCCTAATCTTGATCCCAACTCTAACCATAGCCCTAACGACAAACCTAACCCTAATCCCAACACTACCCCTAATCCAAACCCTATCTCTAATCCCAACTGTAGTCCTAAACCTAACTTTAGCCTCAACTGTTAAGCCCCCGTTACACACTGCGATATCGCTAGCAATATCGCTGCAAAGTCACCGATTTTGTGACGTTGCAGCGATATTGCTAGCGATATCGCTGCATGTGATACTTACCTCCGACCGGCTCCCCCGCTGGTAATCGCTGATCGCGCGAGAAGCTCCTGGATCATTTCTCGTCGGTCACTTCCTGCGGCGCTTCCTGCTGTGACGACGAGCGACGCGTGGAGCCGGGCGGGAGGACGCAGGATCGCCTCGTCTGACAGGTAAGTAGCGATCCCCGTCCCCAGCGATGTCGCTAGTGAGATCTGCCTGAGTGGCAGCTCACTAGCGACCACCCAGCGATGCACCAGCGATCCTGACTGCGTCATATCGCTAGTCGGGATCGCTGGTGCATCGCTAGGTGTAACGGTACCCTTAGCCTCAACTGCTATCTGTGTGACATGGGGAAATAGCTGGTAGAGCCCTTTAAGGTTCCTGAAGGTGTGAAAATGACCTCTGCAAAGTATATAGAGTTTCTGACAACTTTCTTCCATGGTATAAAGGCAGAGTTGTGCCTTCAGCAGCAAAATCATCTTCATGCATGACAATACACCATCTCATGCTGCAAAGAATACCTCTGAGTCATTGGCTACTATGGGCATAAAAGGAGATAAACTCATAGTGTGGCCACCATCTTCCCCTGACCTCAACCCTTTAGAGAACCTTTGGAATATCATCAATCAAAAGATCTATGAGGGTGGGAGGCAGTTCACATCAAAACAGCAGCTCTGGGAGGCTATTCTGACTTCATGCAAAGAAATACAAGCATAAACTCCAAAAACTCACAAGTTCAATGGATGCAAGAATTGTGAAGGTGATATCAAAGGGTTCCTATGTTAACATGTAACTTGGTCTGTTAGGATGTTTTGGAGTTAATTAGCTTTTTTGTTCAGTGAATGTGACCTCCTAATGCTGCAAATTCCACAAATGAGCATTTTCGTTTCTTTAAAACATATCAAATGTTTAGAAATTCTACTGTGCCTTATAATTTGGAACAGTGCATTTTGAGTTTTTATTCATTTTGGAGATTATACTGTCATCATTGGGAGGTTTCTTCAATAAAATTTGATGTATACTGTAATGCAGTGACCCCTGTGACAGCTAGGGGGCGCTGTATGGGCTTCCCAGGACATGCATGCAGGCATTTCCTTGTGATGGGGAAATGGTGAGCGGCAGGGTTGTGAATGGCCGATATGTATCACAAGGGTGGGTGCCTTGTGATGGAAGCTGGAACATGGGTTTATCAGCAGAGGAACTGCTGAGGGTTTGCTGCAGTGTAATAGGGAGAGATTCCAGGTGGCT
The DNA here is from genome assembly GCF_039654945.1 of Dendrobates tinctorius. Lineage (NCBI taxonomy): Eukaryota > Metazoa > Chordata > Amphibia > Anura > Dendrobatidae > Dendrobates > Dendrobates tinctorius. The sequence goes on from NW_027361751.1 coordinate 9,232,789, forward strand.
GGTGAGATGGGTGGGACCAGTCACCTACAAACCAACCCAGGGGCATGTGTCTGAATGCCCAATGTAAATCCTGTATGTGTGTGGAAAAGTACCTGTAGTGTGGTCATGACCATGTGATCCACACCTCACCTGTGGGTGTGGTTATGTACCATATAATGTGCCTGAGGTCTGGTCACATGGAGAGTGTGTACCTGAATGGTTCAGGGTGGAAGGTACTGGAGGGTCTAGGTGTTGGAAGCTGTGCTACCTTGCTGGATAGCACCTGCTGCGACCTTGGACCTGGTGAGGCCGGTGTGTTGGGAGTAGGGACGGATACCTGAATAGCACCTGGTGAAGCGTGAGTGTTGGACGGTCTCAGGAGGGGACGGACGTCCAGATTAGCACACGCTGAGGCCCTGGTGAGGCCGGTGGGTTGGGAGACCCAGGGAGTAGGGTCGGATCCCTGAATAGCACCAGGACAGGCCACGTGTGTGAGCAGAGTCTGTGACGGCCTGAGTCTGGGGAAGCCACTGCCTGGCTGTGGTTCTGGAACCGTGAGGCGGCCTAGTGAATAAGGCACTGTCCGGAACGGTGAGCCCAGTGCGGCAGCTTCCCCGAAAGGACCAACCGAGTCGGCATCTGGAGCCGGAGCTCCTGCGAGGTAACCCCGGACATGGGGACATAACTGTTGGTGCTCGTGATGTTCTATGGACACTAATCAACTGTTCAGTGTGCGGTCACCCACGGTAACTGGACAAAGAGGCCCAGCGTGTTTAGTGAAAGCACATTAAAGCAGTGTACTATGTAATGTTATGGACTATGTGTAAGCCTGTGAGGTATAGCATGGCTTACGGTGCGGTTTATGATGGCACAATAAACTGCATTGGACTGTTTTAAGTGAAAGTGTTCCGGTGTGCATCAATATCGCAGCCGAGTGTCCCCCAATACACTCAGTGAGTGCTACCTTACAATACTCTAACGGGTGATGACTTTTATTAGACTGTTATTTGCACCGACCATTTAGGAAAATCAGAGAAAAATATCATTTGCATAATAATTTGGAACATGGTGTAGAATTCGATATATAGATTTCAGCGACAAATACAATTAGTACAGTTTGTGTGAAAAATTTATGACATTTAATAAATAAGATTTTAAGGAAAAAAATGGCGTGGGGTCCCCCTATAAATAATAGCCAGCAATGGCTATGCAGACAGCTGAGGGCTGATGTTAATGGCCTAGAAAGGGGTCATGGATAACTGCTCCCTCCTAGCTAAAAACAGTTCTCAGTCGCCCCAGAAAAGACGCATCTCTAAGATGCACCAATTCTGGCACATAACCTTGCTCTTCCCACTGCCCTGTAGCGGTGGCATATGGGGTAATAGTTGGGGGGTTGATGTCACCTTTCAGGTAGTAACAAACCCTGCCGGCATCACTGCATGGCCTCCCATCCCACACACACCAACTTACTCACTGCTCTAGGCCTTGCTGTGTGTTCTGGCTGCTGTCACAAGAGACTTCAAAGAATTCAAACATGAAAAGACAAACTTGAAGGCACTAACAAATTTTAACTCTCAGATGGGATCATCAACCACACACAAATGCTGTATATTGCAACCACAACCTAAAAAAAATGTGTGTATAAAGGAGTGATCAACCCAACAATGATTACAATATATCAAAAGAGAATATGCGTATAAAAATAAATTTTATTGGCACAGAAAAAAACATACAAAAAGTGACGTTTTAAAAACATTTAAAAGGACCCAAACAAACTGGCCACATAACACCAAAAAAGTCTTATAATAAAGACCCAGTACTCTCCTCCATTATGTCAGGCAAAAAATGATATAGCTTCAAATTTATAGGCAATGCACTTTATGGACCATATGTTAATTCTCAGTAGATAAACACATACTAAAAGAACATTGTCTCATATCATACAAAATAATGAATTTTGTGCAAATACGCAATAAAGTGCTGAATGAATGAATGAATTATTATTATTATTATTTATTGTTATAGCGCCATTTATTCCATGGCGCTTTACATGTGAGGAGGGGTATACATAAAAACAAGTACAATAATCTTAAACAATACAAGTCATAACTGGTACAGGAGGAGAGAGGACCCTGCCCGCGAGGGCTCACAATCTTCAAGGGATGGGTGATAATACAGTAGGCGAGGGTAGAGCTGGTCGTGCAGCGGTTTGGTCGATCGGTGGTTACTGCAGGTTATAGGCTTGTCGGAAGAGGTGGGTCTTCAGGCTCTTTTTGAAGGTTTCGATGGTAGGTGAGGTCTGATATGTTGTGGTAGAGAGTTCCAGAGTAGGGGTGATGCGCGAGAGAAATCTTGTATGCGATTGTGGGAAGAGGAGATAAGAGGGGAGTAAAGAAGGAGATCTTGTGAGGATCGGAGGTTGCGTGCAGGAAAGTACCGGGAGACGAGGTCACAGATGTATGGAGGAGACAAGTTGTGGATGGCTTTGTATGTCATGGTTAGGGTTTTGTAATGGAGTCTCTGGGCAATTGGGAGCCAGTGAAGGGATTGACAGAGGGGAGAAGCTGGGGAATAGCGGGGGGACAGGTGGATTAGTCGGGCAGCAGAGTTTAGAATAGATTGGAGGGGTGCGAGAGTGTTTGAGGGGAGGCCACAGAGCATGAGGTTGCAGTAGTCAAGGCGAGAGATGATGAGGGCATGGACTAGGGTTTTTGCAGATTCTTGGGTGAGGAATGAACGGATGCGTGAAATATTTTTGAGTTGAAGTCGGCAGGAAGTGGAAAGGGTTTGGATATGTGGTTTGAAGGAGAGATCAGTGTCAAGGATTACTCCGAGGCAGCGAGCTTGTGGGACTGGGGAGAGTGGGCAGTCATTTACTGTAATTGATAGGTTCGTAGGGGGGGTCACGTGAGATGGGGGAAAGATGATGAATTCTGTTTTGTCCATGTTGAGTTTCAGATATCTAGTGGAGAAGGATGAAATAGTGGACAGACATTGAGGGATTCTGGTTGGTAGGGAGGTGATATCTGGTCCAGAGATGTAGATCTGTGTCATCAGCATAAAGATGATACTGAAAGCCATGAGATTCTATGAGCTGTCCCAGGCCAAAGGTGTAAATAGAGTACAGCAGGGGCCCAAGGACTGAACCTTGTGGGACTCCGACAGATAGGGGCGAGGTGAGGAGGTGGTGTGTGAGTGGGAGACGCTGAATGTCCGGTCTGTTAGGTATGATGAGATGCAGGAGAGGGCTAAGTCTGTGATGCCGAGGGATGAGAGGGTCTGTAATAATAGGGAATGGTCCACTGTGTCAAAGGCAGCCGACAGGTCCAGGAGGAGGAGGACAGAGTAGTGTCGCTTGCTCTTGGCAGTTAAGAGGTCATTGGTGACCTTAGTAAGGGCAGTTTCAGTGGAGTGGTGTGACCGGAAGCCAGATTGTAAGCGGTCGAAGAGGGAGCAAGAAGAGAGATGGGAGGACAGTTCAAGGTAGACGTGTTGTTCCAGTAGCTTGGAGGCGTATGGGAGAAGTGATATAGGGCGATAGCTAGATACAGAGGATGGGTCAAGAGAGGGCTTTTTGAGGATAGGTGTGATGGAGGCATGTTTAAAGCTTGAGGGGAAAACACCAGTTGTTAGTGATAGGTTGAAGAGATGGGTTAGGGTTGGGATGAAGACTGTGGTGAGGTTTGGGATGAAGTGGGATGGGATCGGGTCGAGTGCACAGGTGGTGAGATGTGATCTTGAGAGTAGAGTGGAGAGTCGAATGAATGAATGAATGAGTGAGTGAATGAAAAGGCAATACTACTGGTACAGACTATAAAAATTTCATGGTGCAACTATAGGTCAACAATACATGGGGAACCACAAAATAATCCCCCAGTAATGCTTGCATTTATCTCAAGGTTTCTGTAGTAAACCACCAAGTCTATACCCTATAGACCAGGGTGAATAGCGTCCTTACAAAGACCATAGTAGTAAACCTGATGCCCGCATATGGTTAAAGGAGGGGGAAGGAACCCCACGCATATCGCCACCAAAAGCGTGGCTTCAAGGGAAAAATGACGGTGTCAGACTTGGTGGTTTACTACAGAAACCTCCTTGAGATAAATGCAAGCATCACTGGGGGAATATTCTGTGGTTCCTTATTTATTGGTGACCTATAGTTGCACTATGGAACTTAATTGCTGTAGGTCATAGACCTTGGGTTTTACTACAGAAACTTCCTTGAGATTTATGTAAGCATTACTGGGGGATTATTTTGTGGTTCCCCATCTATTGTTGACCTATAGTTGCAACATGAAATTTTTATCGTCTGTACCAGTAGTATTGCCTTTTCATTCATTCAGCACTTTATTGCGTGTTTGCACAAAATGCATTATTTTGTATGAGACAAATGTTCTTTTTGTATGTGTTTATCTATTGAGAATTAACATATGGTCCATAAAGTGCATTGCCTATAAATTTGAAGCTATATCATTTTTTGCCTGGCATAATGGAGGAGAGCACTGGGTCTTTATTATAAGACTTTTTTTGGTGGTGTTGTTATGTGGCCAATTTGTTTGGGGCCTTTTAAATGTTTTTAAAACATGTCACTTTTTGCATGTTTTTTCTGTGACAATGAAATTTATTTTTATATGCATATTTTCTTTTGATATATTGTAATCATAATTGTTGGGTTGATCACTCCTTTATACACACATCTTTTTCTAGGTTGTGGTTCTGTCTGCTGTCAGCTCCATGCTGTGTGCCTCTTGCTTCCTGCCTGCTCTCTGCATGCTTCCTGGCTGTGTGCATAGGGGGGCGGCACCAGAACTCTCTGGTTCTTATTGAATCAGGGTACACCTGTCTAATGTGTCCCTGGCCAATTACCAAGAGGCCTCTAGTATTTAGGGCAGCTACACCAAGTGGAACCTGCCTGTGCAATGTCTTAACTCAGTTAGTGTCTTGCTGCTGATTTGCCAGGTCCTGCTGTGTTTCGCCTTCTCTGCAGGCTTGATTCCTACATTGCCTTGTACCTCTCCGTCCGCCCTCCAGGAGGCAGAATATCCTGGTCTCTGTGCTATTGCTCCTGACCTTGTCTCATACTTGTCCTTGCCGCCCTCCAGGCAGCAGAATATCCTGGTCCCTGTATCTTTGTTCCTGTACCTTGTCTTGTACCATTACCTGGTCTGAACTCAATCCTACCTCTGTCTCTCGGTCTCCTTGTCTGTGGCTACTTTCCTTGCTGTCTGCCTGTGCCCTGTACTCTTGCATCTCTGCCTGCTCCGTACTCTTGTGACTCTGCCTGTGCTCCGTACTTTTGCGGCTCTGCTTGCTCCGTACTCTTGTGACTCTGCTTGTGCTCTGCACTCTGCCTGCTCCGTACTCTTGTGACTCTACCTGTGCTCCGTACTCTTGCGGCTCTGCTTATGCTCTGCACTCTTGTGGCTCTGCTTATGCTCAGCACTCCTGCAGTTCTGCCTGTACCTCGCTTCTGCAGAACCTCTTGCTGCATACTGCAGCTCTTCTCCGCAGTCTTGCGGTTCAAGTCCTGTATGAACAGGTCCAAACCTGTTCCTTCATACACTATTCTTTTCTGCCAGTACCTGTTGTGTGAACAGGACCCTACCTATTCCTTACACCACTCCTTCCTGCCTGTGTCCCTGTGCCTTTTGAGTGGGTCCCTGCCCGTGTCTCAGCCGTGCTCGCCTGCCTGTCTCAGCCGTGCCCGCCTGCCAGTCTCAGCCATGCCCGCCTTGCTCACCCGCCTGCCAGTCTCAGCCATGCCCGCCTTGCTCACCTGCCTGTCTGCTAGTCGTGACTGTCGACCGTACCTGTCCTAGTGTTCCGTCTCCCCAAGTGAGATCAGCAGCTACAGCAAGACACTACCCTGGAGTGGCACCTGGCAGCTGCCTGCCGCACAAGCCTGACCTCACCATCAGAGGCTCCAATGGAAAACAAGGCAGCTGTCTGTCACGCCCCTTCCAGAGTTGTCTGGTTTGTGGCAGTGGGGCCACAACCCCCTCGCTCGCGCCAACCTGCCAAGGCACCAGCGCGCCAGTTTGTACAGGCCATGGTCCTTACGCTCTCTGAGCATGAACTTTTTTCCTGCCAGCGTGAGCAATCAAATGAATTTTTTACCTGGTCTGAAGCCTGATCCTTCACTGCTCCACCCACCATTGTGGACTCTCAAACTGTTCGCTCAACTTGAGGCTGGCATTCCTAAAGTTGAACCCTTCTCGGATCCGCCAAGATATGATGGGGATCCTAAGCAGTGTCGTGTCTTTTTGGAGCAGTGCTTACGTTATTTTCAATGGCATGCTCCCTTCTTTGCCACTGATGGGGTAAAGGTAGGATTGCTAATGTCCAACCTAACAGGAGATGCCTTGAAGTGGCTCAACCCCCTCAGGGAAGCGGGGGATCCCATCACCTTGGGTCTTCCGGCCTTCCTTTTGGCCTCCTGCAAAGCCTTCGACAAGCCTAGTACAGTGTCTCCTGAGAAGTCTCCCCAAGCTTCCAGGGTTGGACCAGACGAAAAAAAACCTCTGGGTAAATCGTCTCATCCGCCTCCCGTGTAAGATCCAAGAGGTCTAATAAAAAAGGTCTGGTAAACTTGCAGCCGGAATCTGGTCTTGTGAAAGGACATCCTGACGGCCTCTGCCCTGTAAAGCCAATGACTGTTTCTTTGCCTTCAGGGAGCTTTTGTGTGTTTAATCGACCAGCCATATGGAGTCAGTGTGTGGTCTCTGTTTTGCAGCTCCAGAAACCGGCCACAACCCCCTCGCTCGCGCCAACCTGCAAAGGTGACATCAAGCCCCAAGGCTAGTAATGGAGAGGCGTCAATAAGACGTCCCTATTTCTAACCCAATATCAAATTGTAAAGAAAACAGACACCCAGTAAAAAATCCTTTAATTGAAATAAAGACAGACTCCTTTATTATTCTTACTTAAACCATACGTACAACCACACCTAATCCATGTGAAGCCCTAGTTCTCCTGTAATAAAAATAAAAAAACAACACTATACCATACCTGTCCGTCGTTGTGTCCCACACCGTAATTCGTATACTGGGGATATACATTTTTCAACCTGGACGGTGCTAAGATGCGACCGTCATGGCTCAAAAACCACTGATGAATGAGGAGATGCTGCCAGTGCAGCTTCAGTGACTAGCGCTGATGTCACTGAGTCTGCCCTCCCTCACAGCCTGAACTGTGATGACCTCTGTAGCATGGGAAAATGCCAGTGAAGAGGGCATCGCAGCTCATGCTCAGTGTATTCACAGCTGATCACCGTGAGAATTTCTCACGGTGATCTGCTATGAAGACACTGAGTTTGAATTGCCGTGACCTCATCACTGGCATTTTCCCACGGTCCTGAGGTCACAGCAGTTCAGCCTGGTTACGAGAACAGTGTCAGGCAATAGCAGTGAAGTCACTGATGCTGCCCTCCCTCACAGCCTGACCCGTGTTGAACTCTGGAGCAAGGGAAAACGAACTGGCACTTTCCTACGCTCCAGAGTTTAGCACGGGTCATGCTGTGAGGAAGCGCAGCATCAGTGATGTCAGCGCTAATCACTGAAGCTCCACTGGCATTTCCTCATTCATCAGTGGTTTACAGCCGGGGCAGTTGCAACATCCCGGTTGTAAACTGTATATCCCCCGATATGGATTACGGCGTGGGACACAATGACGGACAGGTATGGTGCATTGTTGGTTTTTGTTTTTTTACAGGAGATCGAGGGCGTTGCATGAATTAGCTGTATAATAAATATGGGAAACTGAGAAGTGTTTTATTTCATTAAAATACTTTATTCTGGCTGTGCCTAACCTGTAACAATTATAGGATTAGTAATCGATAGGTGTCTAAGGCTGGTTTCACATTAGCGCTTTTTAAGCGCACGCACGGCCGGGGGTAGCTCCGCCCCCGAGCCGGCTCTCTGCCCGGCGTGGCCGCCCCTTGCTTGTAGCGCCGCCTCCTAGCGCACAGCGACGCCTGCGATCGGCGCACCCTATCTTTAGCATAGGGTGCGCAGATCGTGCGCAGGCCGTGCGCTAGTTGCGCTTTGACCTGCGCTGCGCACTTTTGACGGTGCGCCGTGCACGCCAAAATCCGAAAAGTTTGATTTTGGCGCGCACGGCGCACCGTCAAAGGTGCGCAGCGCAGGTCAAAGCGCAACTAGCGCACGGCCTGCGCACGATCTGCGCACCCTATGCTAAAGATAGGGTGCGCCGATCGCAGGCGCCGCTGTGCGCTAGGAGGCGGCGCTACAAGCAAGGGGCGGGCACGCCGGGCAGAGAGCCGGCTCGGGGGCGGAGCTACCCCCAGCCGTGCGTGCGCTTAAAAAGCGCTAATGTGAAACCAGCCTTATTGACACCTATTACTGAGCCGTGGGCTTGATGTCACCAGACAAAACAAAGGTGCCATTAACCCCACAACTATTACCCCATTTGCCACCGCTACAGGGCAATTGGAAAGAGGGAGGCTAAGTGCCAGAATTGGCGCATCTTAGAGATGCATCTTTTCTGGGGCGGCTGGAAGATGTTTTTAGCCAAGGGGGGTCAATAACTATGGTCTCTTCCTAGGCTATTAATATCAGCCCCCAGGCGCTGGCTTTCCCTCTGCTGGTTCCAAAAATTGCGTAAGAGCTCCTGCGCCATTTTTTCCCCAAAAAGAATCTTTTATTAATTACATATATGTCCCATAATTTGCACACACACATTACTAATTGTATTGGTCACTGACATCTATACATCTACCTGTTGTGCATCTATTTAATAGAAATAAACCATGTCTTCTATCCTTTTGGCTCCTGCAGTGATTTTACACAAATGAATTACCGGCTATTCTTCTATCTATCTCTCTATGAAAGATAAAGACATATATGTGTGTCACTGATATATACACACACACATACACCTATTCTATATGTACATATCTATTCTAACCTGTCTCTCTGTGATTATACTGTATGTGGCAGATCATTTGTCGGCTTTTAATCTATCTATAAATCTAATATTTATATATATGTTTTGAGGAATATTTTATCTTAAAACGATGTGTCAATGCCAGAGAACTGTTAAAATCGCACTGCTTACAGATGTCATACGGATACTAAATGCGAGAAAATCACATTGCAAACGGATTACATACGGATCACCATAGGGAGAACACTCCATAAGAACCAATTACTAAGCATCTTTCATTTCACCAGAGCTGTTTAAAAGAAGCTGAGCTGATTGGTTTCTATGAGCAAGTTTTCCTTGTAGACAGTTGTGGTAACTGAGGCCTATTATTCTTATCATTTCTATGGTGTTATTGCCCTTCTGTAAAGCTGGAAATAACACAATTTATTACCGTGCCGACAAAGACCACCCTCTGACACAGACTGCAGGGGGAGCCCAGTATCACACAGGATAGGATTAGATACACCACCCAGTATCACACAGAATAGGATTAGATACACAGCTCAGCAGACATTAACACAGGATAGGATTAGATACACAGCTCAGCAGACAGTATCACACAGGATAGGATTGGATACACCGATAAGCAGTCAGTATCACACAGGATAGGATTAGACGCACTTATGAGCAGACAGTATCACACAGCAAAGGATTAGATACATGGCTTAGCAGACAGTAACACACAGGATAGGATTAGATACACAGATCAGCAGTCAGTATCACACAGGATAGGATTAGATACACAGCATCACACAGGATAGGATTAAATACACGGCTCAGCAGTATCAGA